>NC_082660.1:46413407-47135566 GCF_028023285.1 Balaenoptera ricei
GCTGCTCGTATATTTTGGAGATTAATCCTTTGTCAGTTGCTTCGTTTGCAAATATTTTCTCCCATTCTGAGGGTTGTGTGTTCGATTTGTTTATGGATTCCTTTGCTGTGCAAAAGCTTTTAAGTTTCGTTAGGTCCCATTTGTTTACTTTTGTTTTTATTTCCATTTCTCTAGGAGGTGGGTCAAAAAGGATCTTGCTGTGATTTATGTCATACAGTGTTCTGCCTATGTTTTCCTCTAAGAGTTTGATAGTGTCTGGCCTTACATTTAGGTCTTTAATCCATTTTCAGTTTATTTTTGTGTATGGTGTTAGGAAGTGTTCTAATTTCCTTCTTTAACATGTAGCTGTCCAGTTTTCCCAGCACCACTTATTGAAGAGGCTGTCTTTTCTCCATTGTATATTCTTGCCTCTGTTATCAAAACTAAGGTGACCATATGTGCGTGGGTTTATCTCTGGGCTTTCTATCCTGTTCCATTGATCTATATTGCTGTTTTTGTGCCAGTACCATATTGTCTTGATTACTGTGGCTTTGTAGTGTAGTCTGAAGTGCGGGAGCCTGATTCCTCCAGCTCCAATTTTCTTTCTCAAGATTGCTTTGTCTATTCGGGGTCTTCTGTGTTTCCATACAAATGTGAAATTTTTTGTTCTAGTTCTGTGAAAAATGCCATTGGTAGTTTGATAGATATTGCACTGGATCTGTAGATTGCTTTGGGTAGTAGAGTCATTTTCACAATGTTGGTTCTTCCAATCTAAAAACATGGTACATCTCTCCATCTGTCTGTGTCATCTTTAATTTCTTTCATCAGTGTCTTGTAGTTTTCTGCATACAGGTCTTTTGTCTCCTTAGGTAGGTTTATTCCTCAATATATTATTCTTTGTGTTGCAATGGTAAATGGGTGTGTATATTTAATTTCTCTTTCAGATTTTTCAGAATGATAGGTGTTAGCTCCTCTCTAAATGTTTGATAAAATTCAAATATTTATGTTTGAATGTTTGATAAAATATCCGATAAAAATCTTCCAACAAACAAAACACCAGTAGTAGACGGCTTCATAGGCGAATTCTGTCAAACATTTAGAGAAGCGCTAACACTTATCCTTCTCAAATTCTTCCAAAATATAGCAGAGTGAGGAACACTCTTAAACTCATTTGATGAGGCCACCTTCAGTCCCATTTACCATTGCAACACAAAGAATAATATATTGAGGAATAAACCTACCTAAGGAGACAAAAGACCTGTATGCAGAAAACTACAAGACACTGATGAAAGAAATTAAAGATGACACAGACAGATGGAGAGATGTACCATGTTTTTAGATTGGAAGAACCAACATTGTGAAAATGACTCTACTACCCAAAGCAATCTACAGATCCAGTGCAATATCTATCAAACTACCAATGGCATTTTTCACAGAACTAGAACAAAAAATTTCACATTTGTATGGAAACACAGAAGACCCCGAATAGACAAAGCAATCTTGAGAAAGAAAATTGGAGCTGGAGGAATCAGGCTCCCGCACTTCAGACTACACTACAAAGCCACAGTAATCAAGACAATATGGTACTGGCACAAAAACAGCAATATAGATCAATGGAACAGGATAGAAAGCCCAGAGATAAACCCACGCACATATGGTCACCTTAGTTTTGATAACAGAGGCAAGAATATACAATGGAGAAAAGACAGCCTCTTCAATAAGTGGTGCTGGGAAAACTGGACAGCTACATGTTAAAGAAGGAAATTAGAACACTTCCTAACACCATACACAAAAATAAACTGAAAATGGATTAAAGACCTAAATGTAAGGCCAGACACTATCAAACTCTTAGAGGAAAACATAGGCAGAACACTGTATGACATAAATCACAGCAAGATCCTTTTTGACCCACCTCCTAGAGAAATGGAAATAAAAACAAAAGTAAACAAATGGGACCTAACGAAACTTAAAAGCTTTTGCACAGCAAAGGAATCCATAAACAAATCGAACACACAACCCTCAGAATGGGAGAAAATATTTGCAAACGAAGCAACTGACAAAGGATTAATCTCCAAAATATACGAGCAGCTCATGCAGCTCAGTGTCAAAAAAACAAACAACCCAATCCAAAAATGGGCAGAAGACCTAAATAGACATTTCTCCAAAGAAGATATACACATTGCCAACAAACACATGAAAGAATGCTCAACATCATTAATCATTAGAGAAATGCAAATCAAAACTACAATGAGATATCATCTCACACCGGTTGGAATGGCCATCATCAAAAAATCTAGAAACAATAAATGCTGGAGAGGGTGTGGAGAAAAGGGGACACTCTTGCACTGTTGGTGGGAATGTAAATTGATACAGACACTATGGAGAACAGTATGGAGGTTCCTTAAAAAAATAAAAATAGAATTACCATAGGACCCAGCAATCCCACTACTGGGCATATGCCCAGAGAAAACCATAATTCAAAAAGAGTCATGTACCAAAATGTTCATTGCAGCTCTATTTACAAAGGCCAGGACATGGAAGCAACCTAGGTGTCCATCAACAGATGAATGGATAAAGAAGATGTGGCACATATATACAATGGAATATTACTCAGCCATAAAAAGAAACGAAATGGAGTTATTTGTAGTGAGGTGGATGGACCTAGAGTCTGTCATACAGAGTGAAGTAAGTCAGAAAGAGAAAAACAAATACCGTATGCTAACACATATATATGGAATCTAAGAAGAAAAAAAAAAGGTCATGAAGAACCTAGGGGTAAGACGGGAATAAAGACACAGACCTACTAGAGAATGGACTTGAGGATATGGGGAGGGGGAAGGGTAAGCTGTGACAAAGTGAGAGAGTGGCATGGGCATATATACACTACCAAATGTAAAATAGATAGCTAGTGGGAAGCAGCCGCATAGCACAGGGAGATGAGCTCGGTGGTTTGTGACCACATAGAGGGTTGGGATAGAGAGGGTGGGAGGGAGGGAGACGCAAGAGGGAAGAGATATGGGAACATATGTATATGTATAACTGATTCACTTTGTTATAAAGCAGAAACTAAACACACCATTGTAAAGCAATTATACTCCAAGAAAGATGTTAAAAAAAATAATACAATACAATAAAATAAAATGATCCCGCAAAAAAAAAAAAAAAAAAAAAAAAGAACTAAGAAAGGCCACAGCGAGTTTATCAGAGATGGACAGAATTTCTTGAGGTCTTTTTTTCTCATCATTTCTGATTTTTCCGGTATTTCTCCTTTGACCTATTATTAAAACACTAAAATATGTCTCATTATTACACCATCCTCTTGTGACTAGAAAAGCTCCCAGGATGTGGGATTTTCTATATTGAACTTTAAACTCAATCTTTATGGATAAAAAATTAAATCTATGCATCTAAGTAAGCTAAATCCATATTTCTGTGTGTATGTGCACACGACTGAGTATATGAGCACGTGTTTGTGTGTGTACCTGTATTTCTGGGCTTGTGTGAATGTACTACCTTTTCCAGGTTTTGGAATGAGTGTTTTATAAATGAAAAGTCAATTAACAATCAAGTTAAGAAGAAAAGGGGAATTTTCTTTGAGGCAAATTCAGGATTATAACCCGGGTGACAGACTTTCATAAAGCTCTGGGAACTTTTCCGTCCGTTAGAAGTCAAAGGCACAGTCATATACATTTTTGAGACAAAGGATCACACATCAAAATGACATACTGATATTTCACAGAACATTCACCAAAGATACATAGTCCAGGTAAGCATGTACAAAGTGAGCAGCAAGTCACCTTGACCCCCTACAAGTTGGGAAAGAAAGAAATTCTTTAATGTTACATTGCTAACGTTAGAAGAAAGGGGAAAATACTGATCACTATGGTCGAGCAGGCATTCCCATCTTTGAGGAGGTCTGGGTAATGTGTAATGCAGATGCACACCACACATTAGGGAAGAAGGGAGAATGACCAAAAGGACACAGAGAGAATTTTATGCTTACATTTTCTTGTCCTGCCTTACAATATAAATTTTGTTTCATCGATTTCCCAGTTTGGAGCATTAATCTTTTGATAGAAAGCATTAGATGATCAAATATTTGGTTTCCCATGCTAGGGCGGTTGCTTACCTGCCCTTGGATCTATCATGTCCTTCAATGCCAGGTCTTAATAGTCAAGTTCTTTCCTTCCTTTTTAGGGGGTTATACTAGTAGAATGCTTGCCAAGGACTGATAGTCAATTCTAGGTTGTCCAATAGGACTTATGACAGTTTTACCCTATATGTGCCTTGTGCATGCCCATTATCTTATGTAGAACTACAGATATGATCAATAGTTTCAAGTCATTTAGACATTATTTTAGTTGTATTTCTGAATATACATTGAGAGGCACAAGAGATTGTTACTCTATAAATGATACAGAGGCCAAGAACAATAACACAGTCATAAGCAGACATTTAAACCATGAATCCCCAGAGCTGAACCATTTACCCAAGATTTCACCTAGATTAGGAAGGGGATCCTTCAATGCAGAAATCTGATCTTATATGTGAGTCATTAGATGAGTTATATTAGAGGACTCGTCTGGTATGAAAGCAGAGCATTCAGTCCGGATTATACCACCAGTTTCCCCTTGCAAAGTGGATTTAAAAATCAAGAGCCATTCAGTTTTGCAACACCTCTTTCCCACCCTATAAACTTTGGAATTGAGTAAATTAATCAAATGCAGTAAACAAACATGGAGGTATATGCTGATGGGGAAACATTTTCTAGATTATGCATCCTCTAAGGCAGCACTGTTATTGAATACTACTTGGGCTAATAAATTTAAGGGTGTCTGTTGTGCTGCAATGTTTTTTGCACTCTCTTTGGCTATTTGACCAGTGATGGCTGATAGTTTTCTGAGCATATCCTGTTTATACATACTCTTGCATTAGGAATCAAGACCCCCCCCAAAGACTTTGCCACCAGGTATCTTGGTATCATGCTAACATGGATCTCTTGACTCTGAAATGGAGAGAGAAAGGAGCTTCATCTGTCTCTTTGTATAGACAATGAGGTAACATAATGTCCCAACAAACATAAACCTTCTACCTGCCAGCTCTTAAGATATTTACGTGTCGATCCTTGCATAGGCGGGTCAATTCCAACACCATCGATGAAGAAAAAACCTGGGGGAGTGCAAGTGCTGCCTCCCAGAGTGATCTCACTGATAGCCTCATCATTTGGAAGTTTTGTTAACAATGTATTAAACCCTGGATCTTTCCTCTTGCAGGCTTTCCAAAAGCCAGCTCTATGGTACTTGACATAGGGGAGTTACTGGCACAAGTTACTCGTGTTTTTTTCTGCAAGACATTTGTTGATTAAGGAAGGGTTGGAGCAGTTGGGGAGTCCTAGGGTAAATTGTGTCTGGGCTCTAAGGACCGAGGATAGTGCCAGACAAGGAATCGACACATTAATATGTTGAAGAATTTGAATCTGAAACCTTAAGCCAGAGGCAGGTCGATCTGAGTACAGGAATTATGAGGGGCTTTATCGGTTTTGTATTGGTGGAGGAATTTGATGACAGATCCAACAACAGGTTAAATTGAGGCTAGTAGCTATACTTTGGGAACATTTTGCTAAAGAATTTTCCTTCCATCTCAAACACTGAGGCAAAAGTACAGCTAGAAGTAAAACAATGACTTTCAATTTTGATAGAGAGACAGACATTTGGTAAACAATACAATTGAACTTGTAGGATGGGTCTTACAGGCCTGGTCTGGACTTTTGGGTTAGCTATCTGCTACTGTTGCTGTCTTCTTCTTGACGCATCTTGATGATGCTTGTTTTAGTTAGTTGAAGCCAGGTGTGAAAAGCAGGGATCAAAGTCCATTCAGGTGGAGGGGCCTTTTTAAAATGAGAGATGTTGGAAAAAATAAAATAAAATAAAATGAGAGATGTGAATCCATGAATTTATGTCTTTCAGTTTGGCTGTGCATGGATTTGTTAATAAAGCCTGATAAGGTCCTTTGCATCATGGTTGCAAAGAACCTTTTATTTGATGTCCTATCCAATACAGAAAATTTCTAGATTGTAATCCATGAGCCTTAGGGTTTGCATCTCCTGAGAGCTCGATATAAAAGGAATTAACTGCCAATTTTTAAGAAGTGCCTCAATAAGACCCTGATAATAATGTAATACAATTTCCCTTGAACCATGATGGGTGAAAGTTTCCAAAAATATCATTCTCCCCGTAAGACCATTTCCTCAAGTTCCCAATGAGTTAAAGAATATACATGTTGGAGCAACCACAATTATGCTCCAACAGACACTGTAGGATTTTTTTCTTTAAATCACGTCCAAACCATATTTGTGTGGTGGGGTTAAAATTCTCCCTTTTTGTTGCCATATCAGTTTCTCTTCTTTAGTGGCAATTTCTTGAGACTGTAGAAGGACATCTTTCACTGGGTTAGCAGGGTTTATGGAGAGCAGTGGACATCCTCGAGGCTGGACAGGGTGAGTATTTAAAGCTGCCTGTTTGG
This sequence comes from Balaenoptera ricei, assembly GCF_028023285.1. Lineage (NCBI taxonomy): Eukaryota > Metazoa > Chordata > Mammalia > Artiodactyla > Balaenopteridae > Balaenoptera > Balaenoptera ricei. The sequence goes on from NC_082660.1 coordinate 46,419,909, forward strand.
TTGCAGCATCAGCCAGCTGATTTCCTTTAGCTTCCATAGTGTCAGATTTGGAATGCCTTGGTGTTTTAATAATTGCTGAATGTTTTGGCAGCTGTATAACAATGAATAACTCTTCAACCTGTTTTCCATTTTTTAAAATAGGTTGTCCTGAAGAGGTTAAAAACCTCATGTTTTTCCCCAGAGCATTCCAAAGTTGTGTGCCACTCCAAAAGCATAGCGATTGTCAGTAAAAATATGTGTTACCTCTGCTTTAGCTAGTTGATAAGCTCAGGTTAAGGCTATTAATTGGGCTTGTTGTGCTGAGGTTGTTTCTGGTAAATAAGAGCTTTCAATTATGTCCACTGTGGGCATTATTGCATATCCACCTCGGTAATGTCCCTGCTCATTCTTTACTTAGGACCCATCTGTAAACTAAATTAGATCAATATTATCCATAGGAGCTTCTTGGAAATCATTCCTGGGTGCAAGAAGATAATCAGTTAACAAAGTGCAGTCCCGGTTGTTTTCTTCCTGTGGTGCTGGAAGCAAAGTTGCAGGGTTAATGTTATTATATCAAACCAACTTACTATTAGGTGCAGAAAGCAAAAATACTTCAGAAGAAGTTAGTTGGCTTACAGAATAGTGCCGAGTGTGGTGAGAGTTTAGAAGAGACTCAGCTGAGTGTGGGACATAATTAGTTAAAGTAGGGACTTCCCTGGTGGTCCAGCGGTTAAGACTCCTTGTTCCCAATGCAGGGGGCCCAGGTTCGAACCCTGGTCAGGAAACTAGATCCCGCGTGCTGCAACTAAAAGATCCTGCACGCGGCAACGAAGACCCCCCATGTGCCGCAACTAAGACCCGGTGCAGCCCAAAAAGAAAAAATATTTTTTTTTTAAAAAAAGGAGACCCTCTTCAGTAGCCTTACATAAGAGAGCTGTTGCTGAAATAGACCTCACACAAGGTGGAAGTCCATTTGCTACCGAGTCTAATTTAGTTTTGGAGCACAAAGGCAAGTCATCTACAAGCATTTCTGCAAAAGCGTCAGAGTAAGACAATAACTGTCTATAAATAACGAAAGACTTAAAATCATGGTTAAAGACCTGATTACAATGCAACTGTCAAGGAAATTTGACTATTTCTGTGACATACAACATCTTAAAATAACGACTAGAATTATGACTGACAACACACCAGGACATTTCAAATTCTAAGAACTTCATGTACTTTCTCAAACATTTATATTAAGAATACTTACCCATGCAATAGAACCTAAGAATGCTTATCATTACTCATTTGACAATGTTTCCCATGTTCAGAATTTAACATACCAAATTAGCCTAATTAATTTAATATCTGCCTTTGACGTGTTCAGGGGACTTCTGAAGCATCACAAAGTTAGCTAGAGGTCAAAAGAACTTCATTTGGCATTTGATTTGAGCAAGTTTGTCAAAGATAGCAGAAGGTTTTAAACATCTGGCCAAGTAGGATCATAAGTTACCATGAAACAATACTTATTCATTTAACCAAAGTGACAACAAAAGATTTCCAAGGCAATTAGAGAAAGTTACAACAGCTTACTTAAGAGATAAAGAACCTTTACAAGCTGTTGTCAAAAACAGATCAATGTTTCAAGAAAACTTTGTCCCCTCAACAGAGAAAAAGCCAAATTCTAGTTTTGCACCATTTGACCTTTCATATATATATATTTTAACATCTTTATTGGAGTATAATTGCTTTACAATGGTGTGTTAGTTTCTGCTTTATAACGAAGTGAATCAGTTATACATATACATATGTTCCCCTATCTCTTCCCTCTTGCATCTCCCTCCCTCCCACCCTCCCTATCCCACCCCTCTAGGTGGTCACAAAGCACTGAGCTGATCTCCCTGTGCTATGCGGTTGCTTCCCACTAGCTATCTATTTTACGTTTGGTAGTGTATATATGTCCATGCCACTCTCTCACTTCGTCACAGCTTACCCTTCCCCCTCCCCATATCCTCAATTCCTTTCTCTAGTAGGTCTGTGTCTTTATCCCCGTCTTACCACTAGGTTCTTCATGACCTTTTTTTTTCCCCTTAGATTCCATATATATGTGTTAGCATACTGTATTTATTTTTCTCTTTCTGACTTACTTCACTCTGTATGACAGACTCTAACTCCATCCACCTCACTACAAATAACTCCATTTCGTTTCTTTTTATGGCTGAGTAATATTCCATTGTATATATGTGCCACATCTTCTTTATCCATTCATCCGATGATGGACACTATTAGAATTCATTCATTTAATTAAGTTAAATCCAATCTTAGTCAGTCTTGGCCATTCATAGAGCTCTTTACTCAGGGTTCCTTTTTAAACACTAATTTCTAAAAATATACACCACTTCATAGTTCAATCTTCCAATAAGCACCAAGTATATTTATTAATAGTCTCAAATGTATTTAGTCTCTCTGTAATAAGCGGTCAAAACAGGTAAACATAGACTTCTTTAGCAATTAACGTTTCAGAATTTATCTTATTAAGAATGACATAGACATTCAATGAATTTCCGTCATTTAACTTAATGTAGCAGAACTCTGAAGCTTCAAGTTACCAAAAAACTGGAGAAACTGTTTTTAGGTAGACATACCATAAAACTAATTATTCTTAAAGAGTTCACCCCAAAACTTTTATCCCATTTATCTCTTTTTCATTACTTATGAAAATATCATCAGGCCAAGTTAATTTTCTTTTTTTTTTTTGATAATTAATTTTTATTGGAGTATAGTTGCTTTACAATGTTGTGTTAGTGCCTGCTGTACAGCAAAATGAATCAGCTATACGTATACACATATCCCCTCTTTTCTGGATTTCCTTCCCATTTAGGTCACCACAGAGCACTGAGTAGAGTTCCCTGAGCTATACAGTAGGTTCTCATTAGTCATCTATTTTGTACATAGTATCAATACTGTATATATGTCAATCCCAATCTCCCAATTCATCCCACCACCCCCTTTCCCCCCTTGGTGTCCATATGGCTGTTCTCTACGTCTGTGTCTCTATTTCTGTTTTGCAAATAAGATCATCTATACCATTTTTCTAGATTCCACATGTATGCGTCAATATACGATATTTGTTTTTCTCTTTCTGGCTTAACTTCACTCTGTATGACAGTCTCTAGGTCCATCCACGACTCTACAAATAACCCAATTTCATTCCTTTTTATGGCTGAGGAATATTCCATTGCATATATGTACCACATCTTCTTTATACATTCTTCCATTCGTGGACATTTAGGTTGCTTCCATGTCCTGGCTATTGTAAATAGTGCTACAGTGAACACTGGGGTGTATGTGTCTTTTTGAATTATGGTTTTCTCTGGGTATATGCCCAGGAGTGGGACTGCTGGGTCATATGGTAGTTCTATTTTTAGTTTTTTAAGGAACCTCCATACTGTTCTCCATAGTGGCTGTATCAATTTACATTCCCACCAACAGTGCCAAGTTAATTTTCTTTTTGACACATTTTATAACAGAGAGAACATAACTTTCTTGACTTGCAGTAAACCTAGGTACAATAAAAGTATCATACTTAATGCTGATGATTCTAAAGACATGTTTGTATTAATCAAACCATCAACTTGAACTTGTTTCATTTGTTAAAAATTAATCCTAGATCACGTGATCTTTTAAAATTGAGGCTACTTTAAGTTCCATCTAGAAATATTTGATTTGTAAGTGCTTACTTCTAAGTCAAATAAATAGAGCTCTTTTACAAATTAATTTTGATAATATCATCCGGAATTAGAGACACATCATATTTATAACATACACAACAGACATACATAGATCTAGGTAGGCAAAGACAGAGATCTCATAGTTTTCCTGCTTGAGTTTAAAAAGGCCTTTTCCCTCTCTTTTTTTCTTTTTCAGTTTTAGGTTCTACTAATTAAGCCAAGGCTGTAGTGTCGGGCAATGTGAGTTGTGCTTTATAGCTTAAAAGTTTCCCTAGAAATACTTTTGGTTCTCTCAGTGGCAGAATTTTGAAAGGATGTTTTCTCAAGTCGGCTTTCTCTACAGTTTGGGAGTGTCAAAAGAGCTCCATCCTGGCCATTTAAGAGTTAAGATAAGTACTTGCAAGTATTGGCTTCATTCCAATTGTACACAAAGCCAGCCAAGTTCCAGTGGGTGGCTGTCCATCAGGGAGCTGTTTGGCCTTTGAGGCACGATTTCCCATTACTAATTTGGTAGCCTAATTCAGATATGATCTGCACAATTGTCTGAGGGCACTGTTATGGATCAAATGTGTGCTGCTTCTGAGTCTAGCTCCCTAAGGAGTTACCTGCCCTTGGGTTGGTTTGACTCTCTTATGTGTCTAGGTTTCTCCACCTAATAGTTTAAAACAACCCTGGGTGCTGAGGCTCTAGGTGATCAGCCCATTGTGCACCCCTGGCCAGCAGAATTTACTTAATGGTTGTAGTGGGATCCCCTGTGGGACTGCGGCACTTCACAAGGATTGATCCTCAGACACTTCTGCTAGGTTCTCAGTCACCTGAGAATACCATGTGGCCAGAAGGAGCAAATGCCCCTTTTCTTCAGAGCTGAGCAGGCTAAGTCTCCCATTTCACTAGCAAACAGTTTGTTCAGACCATATACACATAACCTTTCTAGTTTAAGACAATTTTTTTAAAAAGGCCAGCTAACCCAAGTCACTCCAAAGTTCCCCTTAGCTCCCTGCCTAGGACCTTCCCCCTAGATGCTTGCCTAGGAAATGTACTGGTACCCCCTCAGGACTCCAAGTCCCATGAAAAACAGCTTGAGTATACCTCAGGATGTCATTTTAAAAGCAATGATGTTCAGATTTCAGGAGAACTCACCAAAACACCCGAGGAATCCTGAGAAACTGGTGGGGCTCAAAGGGCCCAAGCTGGTACCAAGTGCCAGTTCAGGGTCGACTACAGGTGTCCTCTGCTGGGTGTCTCTCATATCCTGCCGAATATGCCAAGAAAATGTGAATGAAAATTCAATTAGCAATCAAGTTAAGAAGAAAAGGGGATGTTTTTCTCTGAGCCAAACTGAGGAACATAACATGGCAGACAGATGCTCCAAAAACTCTGAGAACTGTTCTGCCCATTAGAAGTCGAAGGCACAGTCATATACATTTTCGAGACAAAGGATCGTACATGAAAATGACATACTGATACAGAAAGACTTTTACAGAAAGTTCACCAAAGATTCACAGTCCCATAGACACGGATGAAGGGAGCAGCAAGTCACAATGACTCCCTACAGAGTTGGGAAGGAACTCTATTCTTTTAAGAAGTTACATCAGAGTGCACACTGCACATTAGGGAGAGAGGGAGGAGGCCCAAAGGGACATAGAGAACTTTATGTTTAAACTTTTGTCCTTCCTTAAAATATGAATTTTATTTCATCAATTTAGCCTATCTTCATTAAATAAATTTGGAAGATTTCTGTCTTTGTTTCTAGCGTCTAAAGCAACTCAACAAGGCTTAGGAATTTGTGATTTCTGAAAAGAATTGGATGATTGTATTCATCTCTCCTTGTACTTTCCTCAGTAAATTTGGTTCACAAACCTAGTTGGGGAAAAAACCCACCATTTTCTGATGAAGATGTGACTCTTCAAGAATGTGCATGCTGGGGAGTGCAGGCAGAGAAGTATACAGGCAAGAACGTGGATGCTGACAATCAGACAGACTTGAGAGATTGTCCCAGAGCCACCATTAATTAGTGCACGACTTTCAGCAAGTTACTTAATCTCTTTTAGCGTGTTTCTTCGTTCACAAAATGAGAACACAGCCCCTCTCTTTCATTGTTTCCCCAACACTTAGCAGAGGGCAAGAGGGCAAATTTCACATTGTTACCTCAGCTAATTAGTGTGCAAACCTGCTGTGATCGTGAGTGATACAAACATGTTAATTAACAAATAGTGACAATTGATATCAACAAGCAAGAGATAATATATGCTTGAAGAATTGTATGTATTTGAGAGCATTTATTCAATCTTCTCGAAATCATGCTTACAACTTCCACGTATTTTTCTATGTAAAATTTCGGTAGACTATCATCAAATGCATCACCTATTATTTTTCTGACATCATATATCATATATATATATATATATATATATATATATATATATATATATATATATATAAATCGCTTGATTCTAAATCCATCCACCCCCCACCCCCACCTTACACCCTACCACATATACACACACACACACCCCTCCTACTGGCTCCCTGAGACAACTACGTTCAACTTTCATCTGCTTCTCTTGGCGTTTACCATGCTATTTGAAAATCATAGGCTTACACTTATTGTGGCATATTTAAAGAATGGCCACAAATGAGACGTCTGGTTTCAGCTCCAACATGTAAAGAGGGGGGAAAGACCAATCCTTTCTTAAAACAAGAAAATGCTGGAAAAACGCAATCAACCTATTTTCTAGACTCATCAGAGGACTGAGGTGGCAGGGCAAACCACCATGTAATATCCTGAGAGACGGTTGAATCCAGACTCACAAAACTGAGATCTACTTTCCTGAATCAGACTCCTCTGCAGTCATAAACTGGTAAGAACATTTAAATGGTAAATAAGATGAACTGCGTGAGGTTGAGTGTGGACTAGCAGGAAAGTGAGACTTTGCTTCCCCTACTCACCTCCACTTGCTGCAGTCTTAGGGAGCATCCATATGTTCATGGTCTTTTGCTCCAGGAAACAGGTTTTCATGGTGAGGATCTGAGAAAGATGCCCTGGTTTCTGTGGCTGGGTGAGAGAAAGAGTAATCACTGTCAAAATACCCCCCAGAGCCTTTTCCTTGACAAGGCCTACTTTCCATGGAAAAGATTTTGCTAGAGACTGGTCCTAAGTGGAGGAAGGGTATTCCTTCCACTCTAGTACCCTCTAGCATTCTTGTCTCACCTAAGGGAAATAGAGCAGTCAATAGAGGTCAAGGCTTCCAGGAAATTATTTGGGAATACTGCATGCAGCCAGGAAAAGGATAGAAGGCATGGGGAGAAGGTAATGCCACTGGAGAAACACCTGTGAAGGTTGCAGCCCAAAGACACAGTCCCTCTAAAAGACTGACATTTAATGATGAAGCTATAGAATTGCCTCCCTCCTCCACCCCTTGCCACCACACTGTTGGGGCTGCAGAGAAATAACTGTGGATTTTAGATGAAACCACTGCAAAAACACTGATTCTCTCTGAGCAGGACTGTTTTGGGAAGCCCAAACTCAAGAGGGGGACCGAAATAAGGACACTACAGGAACTGGAAGCCTCTGGCACTTATATTAGAGCAAGCATAAAACACAATCCAGCCCCGAGCCAGAATAACAGAAATGTTCACTCCAAATGCCTATTTACATCAGGTCCTATTACCCAAAAGAAACTGTCTGGCTTTCAACCAAAAAATTACAAAGCATGCCAAAAATCAAGAGAATTAAGAGACAAAGGACACAGTAGAACCAAACTCTGGTATGACACACATGTTGGAATTGTCAAACAGGGGATTTAAAATAAGTATGATTAATATATTAAGGGCTCTGATGGAAAAATAGACAACATGCAAAAGCAGATGGGTAATGTAAGCAGAGAGATGGAAACTCTAAGATCGAAATAAGAGGAAATACTAGAAAGTAAAAACATACTAACAGTAATGAGGGGCTCATCAGTAGACTCAGCACAACCAAGGAAAGAATCCATGAGCTTGAAAATGGGTCATATGTCAATAAAACTTTCCAAATGGAATTGCAAAGAGGAGAAAAACAGAAAAAAGAAAAAAGGTAACTGAACATACTGCCATGTGAAATTAGAAAAAGTTTGATACATTAATTCGAATACCAGAAAGAGAAAGAAGATAGAGATAACAGAGAAGAAGGAATATTGGAAGCAGTAAGGGCCAAGAAATGCCAAAATAAATGACAGACACCAAACCACAGATTGAAGACTCTCAGTGAACACCGAGCAGTAGGTATACTAAAGACACACACACACACACACACGCACACACACACACACACACACACACACACTCCTAGACATGTTACATTCAAACTGTATCAAACTAAAGACTAAGCAAAATATTGAAAGAATAAGCTAAAGGATAACAACACCATACCCATGGAGGAATCTGGATGAGAACAACAGCCAGCTTCTCATCAGAACCCATGCAAAGAAGAGCAGAGTGAATTATTTCAAGTGTTGATTGAAAAGGAAAACCACCTACCCAGAATTCTATTTCCAGCAAAGTTATCATTCAAAAGTGAACAAGAAATAAAGACTTTCTCAGACAAAACAAACAAACAAACAAAAAAACGTTGAGCAAATTAATCTCCAGGAAACCTGCCTTGCAAAAATGTTGAGAGATGTTCTTCAGGCAGAAGGGAAATAATATAGGTCAGAAACTTGGATCTACCTAAAGAAAGGAAGAGATTCAGTGAAGTAAAATGGAGCTATTAAAATAAGACCTTTTATGTTTCTTATTCTTGTGTCATCTAAAAGATCACTGTTTTCTAAAACATGATTGTAACAATGTATTGGGGGATTATAGCATATGGGTAAGTGAAGTGATGGACAGAATGTTTGGGAGGAATTGGGAATACTCTGTTACAAGGTACCTGAAATACACATACACATGAAGCCCTACGGTGTTATTTGAAGGTGGGCTTAGATCAGTAAAAGTGCATACTGGAACACTAGGGCAAGCATAAAAACAGCTTAAGAAGCAGTATAAGCAATATGCTAAGAAAGGGGATAATAGAATCATGCAAAAAGCACAATTAAATCCAGAGAAAGCAGAAAAAGAGGGGCCAAAAGGAGACAAAGAACAAATGGAGTGAACAGAAAATAAAAGTTGCAAATATGGTTGATAGTAATCCAATTATATTAATAATCACTTTAAAGAAACTGATCTAAGCATACCCATGAAAGACACCAATTTTCAGTGTGGACAAAAGGAAAATCCAACTATATGCTATGTACAAGAACCTCACATTCAACATAAAGACTCAGCTTAGAAGTAAAGACTTGGAGAAAGGTTTACCATGCTAACACCAACCCAAAGAAAGATGCAGTAGGTGGATAAATTTTAGACAAAGCACACATCAGAAACTTTCCAGGGGTAAAGAGGGGCGCTACATAATAATTAAGGGGTCAATTCTCCAAGAGGACGTAACGATCCTAAATATGTCAGCTCCTAACAGCACAGCATCAAAATATATCAGGCAAACCCTGCTCGAAGTTCAAGAAGAAATACATAAATCCCCGATTGTAGTGGGAGATTTCAACACCCTTCTCTCAGTAATTGGTAAATCAAGCAGGCAGGCAATCAGAAAAAATACTGGATAACTTGAACAGCGTTCTCCATTAATTCAATCTACATGACTTGCTTTTGCAATTAAAAAAATTTTTTATTCCTGTTTCAAAGTTAAATCCAAGACACATTGACTTCATAGGAAATCCACTGAGAAACGTTTTTCTAGGCTGAACACCTGTTTTGCCTTAGTCTCCCCCAACAGAACATGTACATGTTAATTACTTTCATTTTACAATCACTGCTTTCCCACCACTACGAGTTATATCAAGATCACCTAAACTGTGGTGTTCTGAATGTCATACCCTAATTTCACTAACTGCCAGAGATTTTTCTGGGATAAACTGTCACTTGAATTCTTTGGCTACTTTTGAAGATGAAGTCCAAAGAACTCTTAAATGATTCTCCTTTGGGGAGATTAATTTATAGGCGTTAGCAACGAGCACCTGGGGCTGTGCTAATCCCATCTGGCATCACTGGGAGATAACCTGTAAAACCAAAGAATAATCATTTGATGCAAGAGCCAACTAAGTGACTCAAAACTGAAGGTTAAATTTAAAGAAAAAACTAATTTAGAGGGAACGAAAGGCAATCCTAAAGGCACTCATTCAATCATTAGGCCTGTGTGTGTGAAAGGCACAATCATCGATCTACTTGACTTTTTTGTTTTTTTATAGGATACTCCATCCAACAACAGCAGAATCCATAGCCTCTCAAACTCACAGGGGACATTCACAAACATAGACCGTATTTGTGGACAGAAAACACACCTTTACCAATATAAAGGAAAAAGAGTCACGCAAAGTATGTTCTCACACCACAATGGCATTAAGCTGGAAATCCACAACAGAAAAATAGATGGATAATCCATGTATGTTTGGAAATTAAACAAAGCACTTCTAATTAACACATGGATGAAATCAGAAGGCGCCAGAGAAACTTAGAGACATTTTGAACTAAATTAAAGTGAAAACAAAACTTATCAAAAAATTTTTGATGCAACAATAGCATTGTTAGAGGAAAATGAAACATAGAGCATAAATTCATGTATTGGAGAAGAAACAACTAAAATCAATAACTTGAGCGTTCACCATAGGAAAGCAGGAAAGGAGACCAATTTAGACCTAAAGTAAACAGGAGAAAATAAATAATAAAAATTAGAGCAAAAATCAAGGGAAGTGTAATCTGGAAAACCATAGCAAAAAGTAATGACACCAAAAGTTGGTTCTTTGAAAAGATCAATTAAGAAAGGTAAACCTCTATCTAGCAAAGAGAAAAAAAAAGGGAGAAGACACAACTAACCAATATCTGAATTGAAAGAAGGGATATCACTACTGATCCCATGGACACTAAAAATATAATAAAGGATAACAACTCTATGCCTGCAAATTTGATACATTAGATGAAATGGCCAGATTCCTTGGAAGACACGAACTACCAAAACTCACAGGGAAAAATAGATAACCTGAATAGTTATATATTTATGCACTGGGCCCAGAATTTTTTCCCTGGCAAATTCTAAACAAACATTTAAAGAAGACATATTACCAATTTGCCACCTTCTCTTCAAGAAAATAGAAGTAGAAGAATGCTTCCTAACTCATTCTTTGAGGTCTGCATTCCTCTACTAGCAAGACAGACAAAGACATTGCAAGGAAGGAAAACTACAGACCAGTATCTCTCATGAACATTGACACAAAATTCCTCAGCAACATATTAGCAAATTGAATCTGACAATGTATAAAAAGAATTATCAAAAACCATAAAATGTGAAATCTTTCAGGCATACAAGACCCCTTCAACATTAGAAAATTAATCAGGGTAGTTTGCCACGTCAGCAGGCTAAAGGAGAAAAATCATATGATCATATCAACTGATGCAAAGAGCATTTGATATCATTCAACAGCATTCAGGTTAAAAACTCTCAGTAAACTAGCAAGAGAGGGGAACTTCTTCAACCTGATAAAGAAGATCTATGAAAAACCTACAGGTAACATAATACTTAAGGGTGAGAGACTGGACGCTTTCCCCCTACAATATGTCTGCTGTCATCACTCCTATTCAACACGTAACGGAATCTCACTTTGATTAATAAGGAAAAAAAAAGAAATTAAAGAAGTAGAGATTGGAAATATTGTAATAAAAAGATCTTTGTTTGCCAAGGACATGATTAGTTGTGTAGAAAACTCCAAAAAATCTACAAAATTACTGTTGAATTAACAAGGGAGTTTAGCAGGCCCACAGGATCCAAGGTCAACATACACACAAAGATTGCTTACCTATATATGAGCAGTGAACAACTAGAATTTGATATTTTTTCAAATTACCTTTTAAAAGAGCAATCTACATACGAAGCACTTAAGTATAAATATAACAAACGTGTCCAGGAATTGTTTGTGGAAAACCACAAAGAGTGATGAAAGAAATCAAAGAAGATCTTACTAAAAAGAGAGATATTTCTTTTTTGTATACGTGGACTGGAAGGTTCGTAGTTGTTAAGATTTCAATTCTTCCCAGACTTATCTATAGAAACAACAGAATACCAATCAAAATTGCATCAAGCTCTTTGTAGATACAGACATACTGACTCTCAAATTTATATTGAAGACCAAAGACTTTAGAATAGACAAAGCAATTCCGAGAAAGAAAAGCAAAGTTACAGGACTCTTATTATCCGATTTCAAGACTTACTATAAAGATATAGTAATCAAGACAGGGTGGTGTTGGCAAAGAAGAGACCCAGAGTTCCGTGCAACAGAATAACAGCCTTAGTCATAGATTGCACAGATATTACTCAATTGGACTTGAGAAAGGCACAAGCACAATTTGATGGAGAAAGAACATTCTTTTCAATGAATGGTGCTGGAACAATTCAAAGCCCAAGGTCAAAAAGATTTAACCTAAAAAAAAAAAAAGTTAACCTATATGTATATATACATATGTATATGTATAACCGAATCACTTGGCTGTACACCTGGAACTAACACAACCTTGTAAATCAACCATAGTTCAATTAAAAAAAAATTAACCTACACACAGACCTTACACATTTACAAAAAATTAACTCAAAATGGACCAAAGTCCTATATGTAAAATTCAAAATATAAAACGTCTGGAAGAAAACATAGGAGAAAATCAACATGTCTTTGTGTTTTTTGATGAGCTTTTAGACAGAACACCAAAAGAGGAATCCATATCAGAAAAAAAGGATTAGTTGGACTTTATTAAAAATAAAATGTGTGTTCTACAAAAGAGAATGTTAAGAACTGAAAGACAAACCAGAGACTGGAAGAAAATTTTTGCAAAACCCATGTCTGATAATAGGATTGTATCTAAATATACGAAGAACTGATACAACTCAACAATTAATAGATAACTCAATTATAAATGGGCAAAAGGTCTGAACAGACACCTCACCAATTAAGATATACTAATGGCAAATGAGCATACGACGGGATGCTCAATATAATTTGGCATTTGGGAATTGCAAATTAAAGTCATAATGAGATAACACTACACATTATTAGAATGGCTAATATCTGAAAAGCTGACAAAACCAACTGCTGGAGAGCATGCAGAGCAACACCAACAGCCCTTCATTTAAGGCTGGAATTCTAAATCGCACACAGACTTCGGAAGACAGTCTGACAGGTTCTTACCAACTTTACACAGAGTTTTACAGTAATATGGTACAGTAATTGTGATATTAAGTATTTGCCTAACGGATTAAAAAACTTATACCTTGTCAAATAAAATACGAATTCAGAATTGGTAAGGAGAAACTTTATTCCAAAGACTATTTTAAGGTAAAGGGTGGGGAGAAGGGACTATGTAACAGGGAGAACACTGAGACGACAGGATCAGCAAGCATCTCAAGAGTTAGGCAAAAAAGGCACTTTCTTTTACATGGAGGATACAAAGAACCAGTGTGGGGGAATGGAATGAAGGGGTGGTGTGAACCGATAATGAATCAAAGAGCGTTTCATCCCTCAGGAGGGGTTGTGTGCTGGCTCAGGCTGAGGGTGGGTCAAAGTGCAGAAGCCTAGAGGAAGGACGGAACCTTAAGCACAGTCTGATTAACAAGTATTTTGCTCCTGTTGTCCCTTGGACATAAAAAGTACAGCTAATTATTTGTGAGTTGAGGAATGGAAACTTGGAGAGACCTTGTCTGGTGCTATCACAGGTACAAAACGGGGGCGGGGGGCAGTGAATGTTATCTGAGTCATGTGAGGCAGGAAGGCTCCTTGCAGTAAGCAGTTTCCTGAAACACAAAGTTTGGGCAGATGTCTTAACTTTCACTGTTTTCCAGAATCACAGTGCTTGGGTAAAGTCCAACATTGTCAGTCCACACAAAATCCTGCACACCAATGCTTATAGCACATTTATTCACAATTGCGAAAATGGGGAGCAACCAAGATGTGCATCAATAGCTGAATGAATAAACGATCTTGGTACATCCATACGGTGGAATATTATTTGGCAAAGAAAGGGATGGCTTTTCAAGCCACAGACAGAAATGGATAAATCTTACATTCATATTGCAAAGTGAAAGTAGCCAGACGAAAATGGCTGTATACTGTGTGATCCAATTATCAGAAGCTGTGCAAAAGGAAAAAAAACAGAAATGAGTGCCTTCCAGGAGTTTGGGAATGGGGACTTGAATAGGACTTGAAAAACACAGGTAATATTTTAAGCCTTCGAAACTATTATGTGTGCCTTATGGACTGAATGTTTGTGTCCTCCCACCATTCATATGTTGAATTCTAACCCTCCAGTGTGATGGTATTTGGAGGTGGGGCCCTTGGGAGTCAATTAGTTTCAGATGAATATGTGGCCCTCATGATGGGATTAGTGTCCATATAAGAACAGGAGTCCAGACCTCTCTCTCACTCTGTCAAGTGAACATTATAGCTAGGAGGATGCTGCCTTCACGCCAGAAAGAGGGTATTCATCAAGAACTCCACCACAGTGGCACCCTGATGTTTGCCTTCCCAGCCTCCAGAATGGTTAGGAATAAATGTCTGTTGTTTAAGCCATCCAGTCTATGGTATTTTGTTATAGCTGCCTGAGCAGACTAAGACTGTGTGACATTTTAATGGTGGTTACATGACTCTATGCATTTGTCAAAATCCATGGAGACTTACAGCTTACAGAGTAAAACTTAAGTATCCAAAATTCGAGATCATCATCAAGGTCGGGAATATCAGGATGGAATGCAGAACGTGACAAAAGAAACTAACCATATTTCGAATGTATGAAAAAATTCACTGAAGGTTGTGAGGGAAACAGTGTTGAACAAGTAACCTTGGAAATGAAAGAAACACCACGTTAAAATGATAAAATGGCAAGCTACATCCTTAGAGAAAACATTTTCAAACCACATATCTTACAAAGGATTAGTAGTGGAATATACAAAAAACTCTCTAAACTCAACAATAAAAATAACATGGAAAAGAATAAAATATTTAAAAATAAACTTAACCCAGGAGGTGAAAGTTTTATACATTGAAACCTACAAAAGAAAATGCTGAAAGGAATTTAAAAAGACATAAATAAATGGAAAGAGATACCATATTCATGGATTTGAAGACTTAATCATGTTAAGATGTCAATAGTGCCCAAAGCATTCTATAAATTTAACAAATACCTGTCAAAACCCCAGTGACATTTTTTTTTTCAGATGTAGGCAAAAACATTGTAAGAATCGTATGGACTTTCAAGGACTCCCAAATACCCAGAAGAGCCCTGAAAAAGACGAACAAATTTGGAGGATTCACACTTCCTGATTTCAAAATTTACTACAAAGGTACAGTCATCAGAACAGTGTGGTTCTGACCTAAAGACAGAAATATAGACTAATGGAATAGAAAAAAGATTCAGAAAAAAGCCCTTATGTATATAGTCAATTGATTTTTTTTGAACAAGGGTGCCAAGGATATTCAACGGGGAAAGGACAGTCCCTTCAACAAATGCTTTTGTTGAAACTGGAAATCCACATGCAAAGGAATGAAGGTAGGCCATGTGGTGTATGCATACACTGGATTACTATCTGGCCTTAAAAAAGAAGGCGATTCCACAATATGTGACATGCCTGAACCTTGAGGGCATTATGCTGGATGAAATAAGCCAGAGCAAAAAGGACAAGCACTGCGTGATTCCACTTTTATGAGGTATCTAAAATAGTCACATTCATAGAGTCGAATTGGAATGATGGTTACCAGGGGCTGGGGAAGGGGGAAATAGGAAGTTATCAATCAACAAGGATAAAATTTCAGTTATGTAGAGATCTGCTATACAACATTCTACCTGAGCCAACAGTAAAGTACACTTACAATTGGTTAAGAAGATAGAGCTCACATTATGTGTTCTTAGGATACAAGTTTCTTTAAAAGGGTTGCACTTCACAAAACAGTCTCACTTGTATTGACAATAAATGCTGACTAAGCATTTGTTCAGTACCTAGTATGTTCTAGGCACTGTGAATTTCATAACCTTCAAAATGTGTTCCCCTCAAGGAACTCAGAAAAATGGAAGAGATGGTTGAATAAATCGATTATTCCAATAGAACATGGAAAGCACTGCTGTGGAGCATGTAACCCTGCCAGCCCATCAGGACGCTCGAGAAGGCTTCCTGAGCAGATGGCATCTGAACTGTCTGGAAAGAGAAATAGAAGTGAGAGCAGTGAAGATCATTTCAGGTGTAGGGAAGAATTGCTTAACCCACAAAACCTGGGTTCTGATTGGAACCTATTCCATGTCATAGTCAAAGAGTTTTTTCCATTATGGATTTTCTGATGTCAAACAAGATGAGATTTCCAGCTGAAGACCTTTTCACACTCTGCATTCACAGGGGTTTCCTCCACTGTGAATTTGATGATGGCAAAGAAGAGGAGATCTCCTCACAAAGCCTTTACCACACGTGTTGCACTCGTAGGGTCTTTTCCCATTATGCATATGCTAATGGTCATTAAGAGCAGAACTCCACCTGAAATTTTTTTCCGCATGGGTTACACAAATACGTTTTCTCACCACTATGAATTCTCTGATGTCCAGAAAAGGATGAACTCCAACCAGAAGCTTTTCCACATTTATTACAGTCAGGTGTTATTTCTCCACTTTTCTGATGCTGAATAAGATGCGAGCTCCTAATAAATGCTTTTCCACCTCCATTGCACTTATAAGGCTTTCCCTGACTACAGATTTTCTGGTGCCCAATAAGAGATGCCCTCTGACTGAAAGCTTTCCCACAGCCATTACATTTATGAGGTGTTTCCCTAGTATGAATGCTGTGATGCCTAGTAAGATGTGAACGTCTGCTGAAAGTTTGACCACATTCATTGCATTCTTAAGGTTTCTGTATATTCAGGCCTCTTATGCATCTTAGATACTCCGAATTGGGCTCAAACTTGGATGATGTGAATCATAATCTGGGACTTGATCACACATAGGATCTTCCTCTGATGATACCAGTTTGCCCTCACATCAGAGCTCCTTTGTGGGACTTAGTCCATAGGCAATCTCTACAATCTCTACAAGGCATGTGTCTTAGTCTTTCCCATGCTGAGTTTCCCAGGGATATCTCTGAACTGCTTTCATCAAGGCTGGGTGCTGAAGAAGGGCTCGTGGGATTCCTTTCAGCAAAATCCAGTTTGCTTTAATCTGTTCAAGTACTTTTTGGTTAAAAAGAGATTCTATAGTGTCCATTGGAGGGTTGTCAACTGAAATGATAAAAATAAAATTCAAAATATCAACTGTTTCCTATACTGAGAACAGATCAACAGCTGGTCTGAAATCATGGGAAAGGGTTTGCCTAATTTAAAGAAATGCCCATTTGCCATCATGTTAAAGGACTGGATAAGCAAGCTAAAAAACAGGATTCTGCCCCTGCCACCACCCTACACACACACACACACACACACACACACACACACACACACAACACACATTGTATGTTGCTTTAAAATTTCCCATATACTATCATATGTTGTAAAGTGTGCATGGAAGAAAGATTCCGTTTCATAAATCAGGAAACAGAGACTAAAAGAGGGTAAATGTTATATACTCACAATGACTAGCAGTGACAATTCTTGGTGTAGACTCCATATCTGATAACTGTTATTTCTTTTTTCACAACAGACTAAATTTGCATTCAAATTTGAAAAAGAAAATTTCCTCCTATACCTATAAAACTTGGAAAATTACAATAGAAATTTGAAACTTGTGGGGAATTTTAAAGAGAGAGAGAGGGGCAATAAAGCAAGGAGTATTTGCTTTTTGCAATGTAGCAAGCATAAGGAAGCAAAGCTGGATCCTACTCAGCCTTGTGAGTGCATTCCAGTCTGTTAGAGAAGATGGAGTTGGGACTGTGGGTGAAGGAAGTGATGGATCCTGGGCAGAGTGTCCTGTACAGTTTAGACAATAGAATTATCCTGGGTAGACTTATAGCCTTACAATCTTGTTTTAGAAGGAAGGTTTAGGCCAAAGTCTCACCCTGTGCACCCTGTGTTCCCTCTTAGATATCCCAAACTATGTTAATTTAAGGTAGCCCAAAAGCTTTTTCCATCTTGTGCATCTAAGCTACTGAGTCTCCAGAGTTAGACTGAACTAGGAGGAAGGAGGAAATCATAATTAGCGTTATGAGCATGTACTAGTCAGGGTCACACCAGGAAACAGATGACACCCAAATTGAGTAATTTGAGGAGAGTTTAATAGAGGAACTCATGACAAAGGTGGGCCAGGGGTATAGGGAAAACAGAAGGACAATCACATCCCCTGGCTAGTAACTGAAGGATCATTTGGTAATTCTGCTCCTGAAGGGATGGGGCAAAAGAGCTTTACTGTATCTCCCAAGATCAAGAGGGCTGTGTGTAGAGGGCTGTATGTACAGAAGCTGAGACCTTCATGTGAGGGATGTAGCCAGCCAGTGATGGGCCTGCAGAGAGGTGTAAATATCACACCACTCTCCGACCCTTTGATCTCCTGCCAGGGTTGCCCACTGAAAGAGCTCCATCACAAGCCAAAGGGCAAAGTCCCCTCCTGGGGCACAGAGCAGGGTGCAAAAGTGTAGGGAATGGATCTGGAGCGGCTAATGAAAGACATACAGCAGAGGATGTTTAGGTCGTTTGGATAAATTTACCTAGTTTTGTCTGGGTAGGGATTGCACTATATGACCCCGTGATTCAAGCTTTTTAACCACCTCCAAAAGCGATCAATAATCTGCTTCTGTGAAACTTTGACAACATTTGAAACAAGAATCTCAGAGCAAGGCTTAAATATAAACAGTTAAGTTAAGGAGAAAGGACGTAGGAAGGGGAAAAATCATTCCATTTATTACAGTGAAACAATATAAAATATTCAGACATCAATTTAACAAGAAAAGCAGAACGAGAGGAAGAAAACTATAAAATCTGATTGAAAGACAGAAGACAAAATCTGAGGTATTAAAAAGATAAACCACGTTCTTTGATGTAAACCACGTTCTTTGATGAGAAGATTTAATTAATATCACAAAGAATTAAGTCTCCCAAAATTAAAATATAATGTTCAATAGTAACTAGAATACACGGGATTTATTATGTGGGAATTTTACAAAATAATCAAAAGTTTATCTGTAAAATTAAATGACCAAGAATAAGCAGGGACACTATGAACAAGAAGAATAGTGAGAGGACTTGCCTTAGTGGATATCATTATATTATAATGCTAATATAATTACATATATATATATATATATATATATATATAATAATTTAAAATAAAGGTGGTACTTGAATTCATGGTATAACTAGTAATAAAACTGAATTGCCATCTTATAGCATGTACCATACAGTACATCACAGAATCCAGATGAGCTAAAGTATTAAATACAGAAAATGAACAAAATAAATGTTGCAAGAAGAACTAGGAAGCTATATGCACAATATAGGAGCCAGAGAAATCTGCACTGGAAACTCTGAAGGTAAAAATAAATAAACAAATAAAACTGACACATGCAATTTTAAACTTTTGAATGACAAACAATGTCATTAATATAAAAACAAATCAGGAAATATAATTTAATAAAGATCACAAAGGTTGAATATCCAAACTATATAGAAAGTACTCTTACAGTTTGACTAGAAAAAGGGCAAGAAACCTAAATTTTTTTTAATTGGGAAAAGAATAAGGATCAGGAATTCACAGAGTCACAAATCTAAATGACAAATAAATCAATAAATATTGGGGGGAAGGAGCTAAAATTCTTGTAGTAGTCAGATAAATGCAAATTACAGAAATGATGAGATTACTAGTTTATATACATGAGATTGGCAAGCACTAAGAGTTATAATTTCAGTTATTGGCAAGGATGTGAGGAAACATTTATTCATTTACATTAGTGGTAAAACCATGAAGCGTTAAGACTTTTGGGACTTAAGAAGGCAAAGTATGTGAAATTATGTATTAAAACTACACACACACACACACACACACACACACACACACACATACACACACACATCCCTTGAATCAGTAATCTAACTCCTGGGTATCTATTCCATAGAAATAGAAGCATAGGTATACAAAGTCATATGTGCAAATATATTATTTAGTACTGGAAACGAAATTAAAGCTAATCAAAACAAGAAGGGCTGAATAAAGTATAGTATGTCTACACCACAAATATTATATAACCATTAAGAAATGAGTTAGAACTATACAAGTTGACATGGAGACATTCACACAAGGTTATCATTACATGTAACATACAAGATCCAGCAAAGTGTGATTAATATGACACCATTTTGTTAGCAATGACAGAAAACTGTGTATATGTTTATATACACATGCATGTATATATCCATCTGTAAAGGACTGTAAGAATTTTGAAAAACAGGAAACAATACATGGTAGATTGTTAAAATGGGTTATTGAGACAGCTGTTTTTAGAGAGGAAGGAGGTGAGAAATTCAAGCAAAAAGGTAAGGGAATAATAGAAGACTGAACTAAAACAGGGGGCATGTATATATAATGAAATTTATGTTGTTACACGTGTTTAAATTATAAATAATTTAAAAAATTAAAACAGATGATGATAGGATGATTTCAAAATGAAGTGCTCAGCAACCTTGAAAATTAAAAGTATGATAAATGCCCAGTAGTGGAATTGCTGATCATATGGTAGTTCTATTTTTAAATGTTTGAGGAATCTCCATACTGTTTTCCATAGCGGCTGCACCAATTTACATTCCCACCAACAGTGCACAGGGGTTCCCTTTTCTCTACATCCTTACCAGCACTTGTTATTTCTCCTCTTTTTAATAATAGCCATTCTAACAGGTGTGAGGTGATATCTCACTGGGGTTTTGATTTCCGTTTCCCTGATGATTAGTGATGTTGAGCATCTTTTCATGTGCCTGTTGGCCATCTGTATGTCTCCTTTGGAAAAATGGTTGAGGTCCTCTGCCCACTTTTTAATAAGATTGTTTGTTTATTTGCTATTGAGTCATATGAATTCTTTATATTTTTTGAATATTGACCCCTTATCAGATGTATGATTTGCAAATATTTTCTCCCATTCAGTAGGTTGCCTTTTCATTTTGCTGATGTTTTCTTTTGCTGTGCAAAGCTTTAAAGTTTAACGTAGTCCCACTTGTTTTCTTTTGCTTTTATTGCCTTTGCTTATGGAGTCAGATCCAAAAAATCATCACCAAGACCAATGTCAAGGATCTTACCATGGTGTTTTCCTCTAGGAGTTTTATGTTTCCAGGTCTGACATTCAAGTATTTAATCCTTTTTTGAGTTAAATTTTGGGTATGGTGTAAGGTAGTGTTCTACTTTCATTCTTTTGCATGTGTCTGTCCAGTTTTTCTGACACCATTTCTTGAAGAGACTATCCTTTCCCCACTGTATATTCTTCCCTCGTTTGTCATAAATTAATTGGTCAATACATTCGTGGGTTTACTTCTGGGCTCTCTATTCTGTTCCATGGATCAATGTGTCTGCTTTTATGCCAGTACCACACTATTTTGATTACTATAGTTTTGTAATATAGTTTGAAACCAGGGTGTGTGATACCTCCAGCTTTGTTCTCCTTTCTCAAGATTGCTTTGACTACTTGGGGTGTTTATCTGAAGAAAACGAAAATGCTAATTTGAAAAGATATATGCACCCCCATGTTCACTGAAGCATTATTTACAATAGCAAAATATGGAAACAACGTGAGTGTCTGTTAGTGGATGAATGAAAAAAAGAAGATGTGAGATATATATTGGAATACTACTCAGCCATAGAAAAGAATGGAATCTTGCCATGTGTGGCAACATGGATGGACCTTGAGGGCATTTGCTAAGTGCAACAAGTCAAACAGAGAAAGGCAAATACATATGGTTTCACTTATCTGTGTAAACTAAGAAAACAAAACAAGCAAAAGAAACAAATCAAAACAAAACAGAACCAAACCCACAGATACAGACAACAGATTGGTGGTTGCCAGAGGGGAGGGGCGTTGGGGTGGGCAAAATGGGTGAAGGGGGTCAAAAGGTACAAACTTCCAGTTATAAAATAAATAAGTCATGGGCATATAATGTACACCATGGTGACTTTAGTTAATAATACTGTATTCTATATTTGAAAGTTGCTAAGAGAATAAATCTTAAAAGTTCTCATCACAAGAAAAAACATTTTTGCAACTATGTATGGTGACAGAAGGTAACAAGATTTATTGTGGTGAATGAGAGCTCCTGTTGCTCCACATCCCTACCAGAATTTGTGTTTTTATTTTTTAATTTTTTTTTAAATTTTAGCCACTGTAATAGACGTGTAGGGGTATCATAGGTAGAGATGTGGAGCAACAGGAGCTCTCATTCATTGCTGGAGGGAGTGCAAAATGGTACAGCCACTTTGGAAGACATTTTGACAGTTCCCTACCAAGTTAAACACAGTTTTACCATATGATCTAGAAATCACACTTTTATACTTTTAGGTAAAAACCCTGCTTACAACTGTGCAGCTTTATTTATAGTTGCCCAAACTGGTAAGCAATCAAGATGTCTTTCAATAGGTGAAGGGATAAACAAACAGGGGTACATCCATACAATGAATCATTATTCAGTGATAAAAAGAAATGAGCTATCAAGCCATGAAAAGACATGAAGGGACCATTAGTGCATTTTGGTATGTGAAAGAAGCTAGCCTAAAAAGGCTACAACTGCATGATTTCAACTATATGATATTCTGAAAAGGCAAAACTATCAGTGGATAACAGCTTCTCAGCACAGTGGTGGGTGGTGGCTGAGGGATGAATAGGTAAAGCGCAGGAGATTTTTAGGATAATGAGACTATTCTGTTTGATGCCGTCATGATGGATGCATGACTTTATGCATTTTCAAGCCCATCAAACTGTACAACGCAAAGATCAAACATCAATGCAAACTGTGGACTTTAGTTAATAGTAATGTGTTAATATTGGTGTATTACTTGTAATGAATGTATCACATTAAGGCAAGATGTTAATAATAAGGGAAACTGGGGGAGGCGCTATGAGAACTCTCTGTGTTATCTGCTCAGTATTTCTGTCAACCTGAAAGTATTCTAAAAAATAACATCTTAATAACATGTTTTTTTAAAAAAATAACGTGTTGATTTAAAAAAGTACTGAGTTGTCTGTCACGCTGACATGACACTCACTTCCATCCCAGAGTATGCTTGCATCTCACGCCCCACAGGGAAGTAAGTCCAAACACAAAAGGGCTTTGAATAAGACAGAAAATGGAGGATGATTGGAAAATTGCAACTAACAAGTTCCCAGAAATTCCTCCAGTTTGGCAGCAACTTTGAAGTATCAGTCCCCAAATTCCTACTTAGCCTGGCATATGACTTGGCCTGGAGGAGCTTTCCCAGCTGTAGAACTAGTTAACTTTTCAGATATCCCCCCGACCCAGACACCTCACACCCCCATGCCTCACTGTCTTGTCACAGGGCAACAGCTCACGCTGTTGCTGTGACGTGGAATGCCCTTCCTCTCCCATCTCCACTTGCTGAAATCTTAACCTCCTAAGACCAAGTTAAAATACCATATTCCCTAAGACTTCAAATTATTTATTGACACGGCACCTGCCACATTCCTCTGCCCTTCCTTGACATTCCAAGCCTTGCTGATAGCATTTGACACATCAGTTCCTGTTCCACACATAACTTATGTTTATCTCTCTCTCCTCCCATTCAATCATCCATCCTCCTTTTTTCCCCCAGGGAGGAAACAGAAACCTCAATAGATGAAATGGATACCAGTCAAAATAACTGAAGACTTGGATGTTGCATTTAGGATTCTCACCACATGCAACTGAGAAAGCAATTACAATGAGAAATATAGAAAGCAAGAAGTTTTAAGGTGGTTCAGAAGAATAGAAGAGAAAAAATGGAGATGAAACATTTATGATATAAGCAGTATTTCCAGAACTGAAGAAATACTTCAGCCTTTATATAAAAGGAGCCCACCAGGTAGGCACCAGGCTTCATAAAAAAGGATCCACACCAGAGAAAAGGGAACCCTCTTGCACTGTTGGTGGGAATGTAAACTGATACAGTCACTATGGAGAACAGTATGGAGGTTCCTTAAAAAACTAAAAATAGAACGACCACACGACCCAGAAATCCCACTACTGGGCATATACCCTGAGAAAACCATAATTCAAAAAGAGTCATGTACCACAATGTTCATTGCAACACTATTTACAATAGCCAGGACATGGAAGCGATCTAAGTGTCCATCGACAGATGAATGGATAAAGAAGATGTGGCACATATATACAATGGAATATTACTCAGCCATAAAAAGAAACGAAATTATTTGTAGTGAGGTGGATGGACCTAGAGACTGTCATACAGAGTGAAGTAAGTCAGAAAGAGAAAAACAAATACATTATGCATATATATGGAATCTTAAAAAAAATTGGTTATGAAGAACCTAGGGTCCAGACAGGAATTAAGACGCAGATGTAGAGAATGGACTTGAGGACATGGGGAGGGGGAAGGTTAAGCTGGGACAAAGTGAGAGAGTGGCATGGACTTACATATACTACCAAATGTAAAATAGATAGCTAGTGGGAAGCAGCTGCATATGACAGGGAGATCAGCTCGTTTCTTTGTGACCACCTAGAGGGGTGGGATAGGGAGGGTGGGAGGGAGATGCAAGAGGGAGAGGATATGGGATTATATGTATATGTATAGCTGATTCACTTTGTTGTACAGCAGAAACTAACATATCATTGTAAAGCTATTATACTCCAATAAAGATGTTTAAAAAAACAAAACAAAACAAAACAAAAAAGGATCCACACCAAAACCTACCTTAAAGAATGTAGTATTTATAGCTTCTTCACTCCCTTGGCCAAGCGCTTTGGTCTTATTCATCCTGAATTTCCCTTAAATATGGAACCCATGCCATCTCTCCTTAGTCTTACAGGCAGAATAGCTTAGGTTTAGAAATGGGAAGTCCTGATCAAGGAGAAGGAAAATATGTGGTTGGTTAGGCTGGGAACAAAGCACTGCCAGAGATCAGTCCCGGCAAATGGGTGAGCAGAAGCAACATGGGAAGAAGAGGAAATATTCAAAGAGAAAGACCAAAGGAAAGACAAAGATACCATGTGAGAATGTTTAGCTGCCTACTGTATCCCCAGGCAAGGAGCTTATTATAATCATAGTGGAACTACAAAACAGTAAACAAGAATAATGAGGCTTATAAGTGGTACAATAAGAGCCAGAGGCAAGATACAAAGCGACAAAAAGGAGAACAAATTCGTTCTTGAGCACTAGCCCTTGGATTGGCTGCATTTAGGAACCATGTGGAGCTTCTAAATACACTTTTCTGGGCCCATCAGTAGAAATTCTATTTCATAGTCCAGAGTGGTGACTGGGAGTCTTTATTTTTGGATGTTTGCTGGTAAATATGGGGCACAGCCAATTTGGGATCCAGTAGCAGTCATGAGGCAAGTGATCTGGGGGCAATAGAAAGAAGGGAAGTACTGGTTGTAAAAAGGCTTCAGAGAGAAGAGGACCCTCCAGTTGTTTACTGAAAGATGAGCAGATGCTTGCACACAGGATAAAGTGGAGAGAAGAATGTGACCAAAGGCTTGGAGACCATGACAGGTGGAAGTCCTAACAGGGCTTTGAAAGTTAAGCTAAAGACGGTGGACTTTGCCTGGTTAAAAAAAATAAGTGATCGATGAAGGACTGTAAGTGGAAGATTAATATGGAGAGATTTGCACTTTGGAAAAAGAAAACATGGGTAGCAGTATAAAGGACAGAATGGACAGGCCCAGACTAGAGGCAGGGAGATCAGTCAGGACAGGGGTAAACAAAAATCATACACAAGAAACAGTTCAGGAAAGAGAAAATTGAATGTTGAATATGTTAGAGAGTTAAATAGAACTATACCTTTTTAACATCAGAATATCCTGTTTCTACAATTGTGATTAAGCAATTAAAAAATCAATTCCCTGTTATTAATGGGTTTCATTTGGTCGGGGCAGGGGCACTTCTGTATCAATCTGATGAATGAACATAAGATTTTTTTCCCTTAAGAAAGATCTATTTTATTTCTTTAAAGAATATTTTGTAGATTTCAGTGTACATTCTTATACTTTTGTTAACTTTATTCCTAAGTAGTTTATTATTTTGATGCTATTATAAATGAGGTTGTATTCTTCATTTCATTTTCAACAGTTCATTGCTAGTGTACAGAAAAATAATTTTTTTGCATATTGATCTTGTATGCTGCCATGATGCTGAACACATTTTAATTAATTCTGATATGTTTTATTGGATTGCTTCCATTTTTCATATATATCATATCATGTGCAAATATACTTTTACGTTTTCCTTTCCAACGTGTACACTTTCATTTCTTTTACTTATTCCTTATATTTTTTAACATCTTTATTGGAGTATAATTGCTTTACAATGGTGTCTTAGCTTCTGCTTTATAACAAAATAAATCAGTTATACATATACATATGTTCCCATATCTCTTCCCTCTTGCGTCTCCCTCCCTCCCACCCTCCGTATCCCACCCCGCTAGGTGGTCACAAAGCACCGAGCTGATCTCCCTGTGCTATGCGGCTGCTTCCCACTAGCTATCTATTTTACGTTTGGTAGTGTATATATGTCCATGCCACTCTCTCACTTTATCACAGCTTACCTTTCCCCTCCCCATATCCTCAAGTCCATTCTCTAGTAGGTCTGTGTCTTTACTCCCCTCTTGCCCTAGGTTTTTCATGACCTTTTTTTTTTTTATATTCCATGTATATGTGTTAGCATACGGTATTTGTTTTTCTCTTTCTCATTTACTTCACTTTGTATAACAGACTCTAGGCCTATCCACCTCACTACAAATAACTCCATTTCGTTTCTTTTTATGGCTGAGTAATATTCTATTGTATATATGTGCCACATCTTCTTTATCCATTCATCTGTTGATGGACACTTAGGTTGCTTCCATGTCCTGGCTATTGTAAATAGAGCTGCAATGAATATTTTGGTACATGATTATTTTTGAATTATGGTTCTCTCAGGGTATATGCCCAGTATGGGATTGCTGGGTCATATGGTAGTTGTACTTTTAGTTTTTTAAGGAACCTCCATACTGTTCTCCATAGTGGCTGTATCAATTTACATTCCCACCAATAGTGCAAGAGGGCTCCCTTTTCTCCACACCCTCTCCAGCATTTATTGTTTGTAGACTTTTTGATGATGGCCACTCTGACCGGTGTGAGATGATATCTCATTGTAGATTTGATTTGCATTTCTCTAATGATTAATGATGTTGAGCATTCTTTCATGTGTTTGTTGGAAATCTGTATATCTTCTTTGGAGAAATGTCTATTTAGGTCTTCTGTCCATTTTTGGATTGGGCTGTTTGTTTTTTTGATATTGAGCTCCATGAGCTTCTTGTAAATTTTGGAGATTAATCCTTTGTCAGTTGCTTCATTTGCAAATATTTTCTCCCATTCAGAGGGTTGTCTTTTGGTCTTCTTTATGGTTTCCTTTGCTGTGCAAAAGCTTTTAAGTTTCATTAGGTCCCATTTGTTTATTTTTGTTTTTATTTTCATTTCTCTAGGAGCCCGGTCAAAAAGGATCTTGCTATGATTTATGTCATGGAGTGTTCTGCCTATGTTTTCCTCTAAGAGTTTGATAGTGTCTGACCTTACATTTAGGTCTTTAATCCATTTTGAGTTTATTTTTGTGTATGATGTTAGGGAGTGTTCTAATTTCATACTTTTACATGTACCTGTCCAGTTTTCCCAGCACCACTTATTGAAGAGGCTGTCTTTTCTCCACTGTATATGCTTGCCTCCTTTATCAAAGATAAGGTGACCATATGTGCGTGGGTTTATCTCTGGGCTTTCTATCCTGTTCCATTGATCTATATTTCTGTTTTTGTGCCAGTACCATACTGTCTTGATTACTGTAGCTTTGTAGTATAGTCTGAAGTCTGGGAGCCTGATTCCTCCAGCTCCATTTTTCGTTCTCAAGATTGCTTTGGCTATTCGGTGTCTTTTGTGTTTCCATACAAATTGTGAAATTTTTTGTTCTAGTTCTGTGAAAAATGCCAGTGGTAGTTTGATAGGGATTGCACTGAATCTGTAGATTGCTTTGGATGGTAGAGTCGTTTTCACAATATTGATTATTCCAATCCAAGAACATGTTATATCTCTCCATCTACTTGTTTCATCTTTAATTTCTTTCATCAGTGCCAAAAGAAGTTTTAAGAGGGAAGTGTATAGCAATACAATCCTACTTTCAGAAAGAAGAAACATTTCAAATAAACAATCTAACCTTACACCTAAAGCAATTAGAGAAAAAAGAACAAAAAAACCCCAAAGTTAGCAGAAGGAAAGAAATCATAAAGATCAAATCAGAAATAAATGAAAAAGAAATGAAGGAAATGGTAGCAAAGATCAATAAAACTAAAAGCTGGTTATTTGGGAAGATAAACAAAATTGGTAAACCATTAGCCAGACTCATCAAGAAAAAAAGGGAGAAGACTCAAATCAATAGAATTAGAAATGAAAAAGAATAAGTAATGACTGACACTGCAGAAATAGAAACGATCATGAGAGATTACTACAAGCAACTCTATGCCAATAAAATGGACAACCTGGAAGAAATGGAAAAATTCTTAGAAATGTACAACCTGTCGAGACTGAACCAGGAAGAAATAGAAAATATGAACAGACCAATCACAAGCACTGAAATTGAAACTGTGATTAAAAATCTTCCAACAAACAAAAACCCAGGACCAGGCGGCCTCACAGGCGAATTCTATCAAACATTTAGAAAAGAGCTGACACCTATCCTTCTCAAACTCTTCCAAAATATTGCAGAGGGAGGAACACTCTCCAACTCATTCTACGAGGCCACCATCACCCTGATACCAAAACCAGACAAAGATGTTACAAAGCAAGAAAACTACAGGCCAATATCACTGATGAACATAGATGCAAAAATCCTCAACAAAATACTAGCAAACAGAATCCAACAACACCTTAAAAGGATCATACACCATGATCAAGTGGGATTTATCCCAGGGATGCAAGGATTGTTCAATATATGCAAATCAATCAATGTGATACACCATATTAACAAATTGAAGGAGAAAAACCATATGATCATCTCAATAGATGCAGAGAAAGCTTTTGACAAAATTCAACACCCATTTATGATAAAAGCCCTGCAGAAAGTAGGCATAGAGGGAACTTTCCTCAACATAATAAAGGCTATATATTACAAACAGCCAACATCGTCCTCAGTGGTGAAAAACTGAAACCATTTCCACTAAGATCCGGAACAAGACAAGGCTGCCCACTCTCAGCACTATTATTCAGCATAGTTTTGGAAGTTTTAGTCACAGCAATCAGAGAAGAAAAAGAAATAAATGGAATCCAAATCAGAAAAGAAGAAGTAAAGCTGTCACTGTTTGCACATGACATGATACTATACACAGAGCATCCTAAACATGCTACCAGAAAACTTCTAGAGCTAATGAATGAATTTGGTAAAGTAGCAGGATGCAAAATTAATGTACAGAAATCTCTTGCATTCCTGTACACTAATGATGAAAAATCTGAAATTGAAATTAAGAAAACACTCCCATTTACCATTGCAACAAAAAGAATAATATATTGAGGAATAAACCTACCTAAGGTGACAAAAGACCTGTATGCAGAAAATTATAAGACACTGATGAAAGAAATTAAAGATGATACAAATAGATGGAGAGATATACCATGTTCTTGGATTGGAAGAATCAACATTGTGAAAATGACTCTACTACCCAAAGCAATCTACAGATTCAATGCAATCCTTATCAGACTACAACTGGCAATTTTCACAGAACTACAACAAAAAATTTCACAATTTGTACGGAAACACAAAAGACCCTGAGTAGCCAAAGCAATCTTGAGAAAGAAAAACGGAGCTGGAGGAATCAGGCTCCCAGACTTCAGAGTATACTACAAAGCTACAGTAATCAAGACAGTATGGTACTGGCACAAAAACAGAAATGTAGATCAATGGAACAGGATAGAAAGCCCAGAGATAAACCCACACACATATGGTCACCTTATCTTTGATAAGGGAGGCAAGAATATACAGCAGAGAAAAGACAGCCTCTTCAATAAGTGGTGTTGGGAAAACTGGACAGCTACATGTAAAAGAATGAAATGAGAACACTCCCTAATACCATACACGAGAATAAACTCAAAATGGATTAAAGACCTAAATGTAAGGCCAAACAACATCAAACTCTTAGAGGAAAACATAGGGCGAACACTCTATAACATAAATCACAGGAAGATTCTTTTTGACCCACCTCCTAGAGAAATGAAAATGAAAACAAAAATAAACAAATGGGACCTAATGAAACTTTAAAGCTTTTGCAAAGCAAAGGAAACCATAAACAAGACGAGAAGACAACCCTCAGAATGGGAGAAAATATTTGCAAATGATGCAAGTGACAAAGGATTAATCTCCAAAACATGCAAGCAGCTCATGCAGCTCAATATAAAAAACAAACAACCCAATCTAAAAATGGGCAGAAGACCTAAACAGACTTTTTCCCAAAGAATATATACAGATTGCCAACAAACACACGAAAGAATGCTCAACATCATTAATCATTAGAGATATGCAAATCAAAACTACAATGAGATATCATCTCACACTGGTCAGAATGGCCGTCATCAAAAAATCTCCAAACAATAAATGCTGGAGAGGGTTCGAGAAAAGGGAAACCTCTTGCACTGTTGGTGGGAATGTAAAATGATACAGCCACTATGGAGAACAGTATGGAGGTTCCTTAAAAAGCTAAAAATAGAATTGCCATCTTACCCAGCAATCCCACTACTGGGCATATACCGTGAGAAAACCATAATTCAGAAAGAGTCATGTACCAAAATGTTCAATGCATCCCTATTTACAATAGCCAGGACATGCAAGCAACCTAGTGTGCATCAACTGATGAATGGATAAAGAAGATGTGGCACATATATAGAATGGAATATTACTCAGCCATATAAAGGAATGAAACTGAGTTATTTGTAGTGAGGTGGATGGACCTAGAGACTGTCATACAGAGTGAAGTAAGTCAGAAAGAGAAAAACAAGTACCGTATGCTAACACATATTTATGGAATCTAAAAAAAAAGAAAAAGAAAAAGAAAGAAAAAAGAAAATTGTCAGAAGAACCTAGGGCCAAGAGGGGAATAAAGATGCAGACCTACTAGAGAATGGACTTGACGATACGGGGAGGGGGAAGGGTAAGCTGAGACAAAGGAGAGAGTGGCATGGACATATATACACTTCCAAACGTAAAATAGATAGCTAGTGGTAAGCAGCCGCATAACACAGGGAGATCAGCTCAGTGCTTTGTGATCACCTAGAGGGCTGGGATATGGAGGGTGGGAGGGAGGGAGATGCAAGAGGGAAGAGATATGCGTACATATGTATATTTATAACCGATTCACTTTGTTATAAAGCAGAAACGGGCACACCATTGTAAAGCAATTATACTCCAATAAAGATGTTAAAAAAAAGTTTATAGTATGTATTGTTTCCATTTTCAGAGTA
This sequence comes from Balaenoptera ricei, assembly GCF_028023285.1. Taxonomy (NCBI): domain Eukaryota; kingdom Metazoa; phylum Chordata; class Mammalia; order Artiodactyla; family Balaenopteridae; genus Balaenoptera; species Balaenoptera ricei. Next base: position 46,451,311 of record NC_082660.1, read on the forward strand.
GTTTCTTCTCTGTCTCTCTTTCTCTCCCTCCCTCCCTCCCCCCCTTTCAGTGACAACATTTAAGATCTACTGTCAGAAATTTCAAATATACAGTACAGTATTATCAAGTGTAGTCATTATGCTATACATTAGACCCTCAGAACTTATTCATTTTATAACTGAAAGTTTATACTCTTTTATCAGTCTCTCCCCTTTTTCCATACATTCCATGCCCTGGCACCCACCATTCTACTCTATTACTATAAGTACCACTTTATTTTTTACATTCCATCTATAAGTAAATCTAGGCAATATTTGTCTTTCTCTGTCTGGCTTGTTTCACTTAGCATAATGTCCTCCAGTTTCATTCATGTTGCTGCTAATGGCAGGATTTCCTTCTTTTTAAGGATAAATTTTATCTATATCTACTTATCATACCTATCAATTATCTATCTATCTATCTATATATCTGTCTATCGCATTTTCTTTATCCATTCATCCCCTGACAGACACTAACATTGGTTCCATATCTTGGCTATTATGAATAATGCTGCAATGAACATGAGAGTACAGATATCACTTCAAAATGGTGATTTTGTTTCCTTTGGATGTATAACCAGAGGTAGGATTACTGGATAATATGGTAGTTCTATTTCTAATTTCTTGAAGATCTTCCATACTGTATTCCATAATGTCTGTACCACTTTACAGCAACAATGCAGAAGGGTTCCTTTTGCTCCACACCTTCACCAGCATTCTTTCTCTCTCCTCTTTCTGATAACAGATATCCCAGCAGCTGTGAGGTGATCTCAGTGTGGTTTTAACTTGCATTTCCCTGATGATTAGTGATGTTGCACATCTTTTAATGTATTTTTTGGCCATTTGTATATCTCCTTTGACAAAAATGCCTTTGTCCAATTTTAAATTGAGTTACTTCCTTTTTTTTTGTTTGTTTTTGTTTGTATGTTTGTTTGTTTTGCTGTTGAGTTGTATGATTTCATTATATATCTTGGATATTAATCCCTTATAAGATATTTGATATGCAAATATTTTCTCCTGTTCCACAAGTTGCCTTTCATTTGTTGATGGTTTCCTTCTCATTGCAGAAGCGTTTCAATCTGATGTAGTTCAACCCGTTTATTTTTACTTGTGTTGTCTTTGCTTTTGGTGTCAAATCTGAAAATGTATTGTCAAGACCAATATCAAGGAGCTTATCCCCTATGTTTTCTTCTAGAAGTTTCATGGTTTTAGGTTTTATGCTCAAGTCTTTAATGCATATTGTGTTGATTTTTGTGTATGGTATAAGATAAGGTTCCATTTTCATTCTTTTGCATGTAGCTGTCCAGTTTTCCAAGCACCATTTATTGAAGAGCCTATCCTTTACCTGTTGTGTATTCTTGATGCCTTTGTTAAAAATTTATTGACGATATACCTGTGGGTTTATTTGGGGGCTCTCTGTTCTGTTTTATTGATCTATGTATCTGTTTTTAATGCCAATGCCATACTGTTTTAATTACAATACCCGTGTAATATATTTTGAAATCAGGAGGTGTTATGCCTTCAGCTTTCTTCTTTTTGCTCAAGATTACTTTAGCTATTTGAGGCTTATTGTGTTTTTTTTTAAATTTTAGGAGGGTTTTTTTTTGTATTTCTGTTAAAAATGCTGCTGAAGTTTTGATAAGGGTTTCAGTGACTCTCTTGGTCATTTTGGGTAGTGTGGACATTTTAACAATTTTAATTCTTCTGATCCACAAACACGGGATATTTTTCCATTTATTTGTATTTATATAACATGGGATATTTATTATTTATTTTTATCTTCCTCAATTTCTTTCATCAATTTTTTATACTTTTCACTGAAGGAATCATATTCTCTGACTTCAGACTCTACTACAAAGCTACAGTCATCAAAACAGTATGGTACTGGGATAAAACAGACACACAGATCAATGGAACAGGATAGAAAGCCCAGAAATAAACCCACACACTTATAGTCAATTAGTCTATGACAAAGGATACAAGAATATACAATGGAGAAAAGACAGTCTCTTCAGTGGTGCTGGGAATACTGGACAGCTACATGTAAAAGTTTTAAATTAGAATAATCTCTAACACCATATACAAAAAGAAACTCCAAATGGATTAAAGACCTAAATGTAAGACTAGATACTACAAAACTCCTAGAGGAAAACATAGGCAGAACACTCTTTGACATAAATTACAGCAATATTTTTTTTGGATCCATCTCCTAGAGTAGTGGAAACAAAAGAAACATAAAGAAATGAAAAAAATAAACACTTATGGTTACCAAGAGGGAAAGGGAAGGGAGGGATAAATTAGGAATCTGGGATTAACAGATACAAACTACTATATATAAAATAGATAAAAAACAAAGACTTACTGTATAGCACAGGGAACTATATTCAATATCTTGTAATAACCTACAATGGAAAAGAATCTGAATGTTTGTGTGTGTAAAACTTAATCACTTTGCTGTACACCTGAAATATTGTAAATCAACTATACTTCAATTTAAAAAATAATAAATGTTTTATACATTTTAGTATACAGATTTTTTCATCTCCTGGTTACATTTATTCCTAAGTATTTTGTTGTTTTTGATGATATTGTAAATGGGATTGTTTTCTTAATTTCTCAGTTCATCATTAGTGTATAGAAACACAAGTGATTTTTATATGTTAATTTTGTGTCTTACAACTTTATTGAATTTGGTTACTATTTTTAACAGTTTTTCCCCTTCAGATGCCTAATGCAAGCTAATTAAAACGCTGATCTTCAGGTTACAGCTGGGAAAGTCAGGACGTTAGATATGCAGTCTTGCCCCTATCAGGGAAAAACTGAGAGCTGGATGTTTGTGCCTTCTCTGCTGAGCCAGAGGGAAGAGTCGCTGGGGGTGCCTATGTGCCCATGTAGAACTGCCTCTTTGTTTTGCATGGTCCTGGTAAACTCCTGAATGCCAATCCTTGTCGGCTCCCCCAGTTAAGCGATTTGGGAGTCAGTCCCTCAGGTGGCATCCATAGCAGGTGGGGTGCTAGATGTATGGACAAGCTCCTTCCTGAGAGATACCAGAGACTTGGTTTTACTGTGAATGAGCCAGAGGGAGGAGGTGGGGGACCTGCCCACCAGCTCTTTTAGGAGGATCCTAGTCAGCTCTCAGCTGCAGGCTGATTAGAAGCCAGGTCCTCAGGCACTAGTTGGGAAAGGATGCAATCAAATCCCTTCCAGGGAGAAAGTGGGAAATGGGCGTTTTTGCCTGCTCCCTCTGCACTGAGTCCTGATGTAGTTGGGACTGCGGGGATAGCCCTGGGAAATGCTCATGCATCCATTTAAAAACTGTCTCTTTGTTTACTATGGTCCTGTGGGACTCATGAATGCCAAGCTCTGTTGTGTCTCAGAGCAAGGTGATTTGCCCATCCCTTAGATTACAGCCTTTGTTGAGGTGCTGTATGTGTGGTCCAACCCCTCTGCTTCTCAGGGAGAAACTGGGAGTTGGAGATTCTCTTCCAATTGTAAGGTGCTGTGTTGTGGTGCGGTTTATGGTGAGAGTGTGTCTCAGCCTTTCCTACCTATTTCAATGTGAGTATTTTCTCAGTCATCCAATGTGTGGGAGTCACTCAACTAGTTTCTGGATTTCTCTTGGAGGAAATTGATCCATGTGTAGTTATATTTATTGTGTCCATGGGAAAAGGAAAATATAGGAGCTTCCTATCCCACCATCTTGGTGATGTCGCCCTCAAAGTATTTTATAATTTCCATTTTAGTTTCTTCTTTGAATCATTGGTTATTTCATGGTGTGTTACAGAATTTCCACATATTTGTGAATTTCTCAAATTCCCTTCTGCTGTTGATTTCCAATTTCATCCTGTTTTGGGCTAAGAACATGATTTCTGTGATTTCAAACATACTAAATTTATTGAGGCTTGTTTCATGACCTATCGTATTATTTATCCTGTCTATTTCATGTGTGCTTGAATAAAAAAGATGAGTTCAGCTGTTGTTGAGTGGACTTCTTTATAGTTGTCTGCTAGGTGTACTTGGTTTATAGTGTCACTGACGTCTTCTACATCCTTGTTTATCTTCTGCCTGATTATTCTAGCCATTATTGAAAATGGGCTGAGGAACTCTCCAACTATTATTATTAAATTGTCTAGGTTTCCTTTCAATTCTCCCAGTTTTTGCTTCATGTATTTTGGGGTTTTATTATTTTGTGAATATACATATTTATAATTGTTATAAACTCTTGATAGATTGACTTTTTATCCATATAAAATATTCCTTATATCTAGTAACATATTTTGGTCTTAAAGCCAAAGTCATCTGACATTTGTATCGCCACTCTAATCTCTATGGTTGGTATTTTCATGGTACATTTTTTTCTTAGCCTTTTATTTTCAATCTGTTTGTATCTTTGAATTTAAAGTATTTCTGCCATAGACATAATTTAATTGGATCTTGTTTATTAATCAGTGTGTCAATCTTTGCCTTTTGTTTGAATTATGTAATCCATCCATATTTAATGTTATTATTGACATAGTTGAATTTATGTCTGCCATTTTACTTCTTGTTTTCTATATGATTCATGTCTTTCTTGTCCATGTCTCCTTTTCTGCTTTCTTTTACATTAAGTGAATATTTTCTAATATAACATTCTTATTTATTTAATCATATGTCACTATACTAGATTTTGTAGTTAATTTCTTAGTGGTTACTATTGGGCTTACAATGTACATCTTAACCTAGTATATCTATCATGTTTACATTAACTGAATTCCAGTGAGACATAAAAGTATTACTCTTATATAATTCTATTTCTGCTTCCCCTTCTTGTGCTATTGTTATATGTATTTAGTCTGTATATTTTACAAACCCAGTAAAATATTTTACAGTACATTATTAGAATCATTATTTATATAAATTTGTATCTTTTAAAAAAGCTGAGCGATTATATCACAAGATAGAGGTGTTAGCTAACACTACAATAGCAATCATATTGCTTTATATAAATGTATCAAATTAACATGTTCTGCACCTTAAATTTGCACAATGTTATAAGTCAAATATATTTCAATTATATACATTTTAAGCTAAGAGAAAGAGAGTCAGTCTATATTTATTATAGAGTTTGCTTTATTTTCTATTTCTGGTTCTCCTCACTTGCTCCTGTGGATTCAAGTTAACATCTGGTGTTATTTTCTTACTCCCATATAGCTTTTCTCCTACCCATATCGTTTGTGTTTTACTGTCAATTACATTATATACCTGTATGTTATTGGCCCATAAATAAAACTGTATATGTATTCTTTTATGCAAATGTTTCTAGAAGTCTTTTAAGAGAAGGAAGTAGAAGAAATATGTAATTTATACCGGTTTTTATTACTGTCTACATAATTACTTTTAGTGGCATCCTTTTTTTTTTCATGCAGATTCAAGTTACTCTCTAGTGTCACTTACTTCCCAGATAAAGAACTTCCTTTAGTATTTCTTATAAGGTGGATCTGCTAGCAACTAATTCTCTCAATTTTTATTTATCTGGAATATATTTAACCTGAAAGCTTTTCTGTATATATGCTTCTTTGTTGAAACTGATTTTTCCTTTCAGCACTTTGAATATGTTTCACAATGCCTTCTGGCTGCAACTATTTCTGATGAGAAATATTTGCTAATCTTATTGGAATTCCTTTGTATAAGTTATTTTTTGTCATGCTGCCTTCAAGAGTTTCTCTTTCTGTTCGTTTTCAACAATTTTACTCTGATGTGTCTGGGTATGAACCCCTTTGGACTTTTCCTACTTAGATACATTTAAGCTTCTTAGATACTCATATTATTTTTCATCAAATTTGGGAAATTTTCAGCCATTGGTTCTTTGTATATTTTTTATGCTCCTTTCTTTGCCTACTCTCTTCTGGTAAATCCCATTGCATGTATAATATGTTCACGTGTTTAATAGTGTCCCACATTTCTCTAAAGCTCTATTAATTTTTCCTCATACTTTTTTTCTCTCTGATTTTAGGATTGTGTAATCTCTACCAATGTCTCTTCAAGTCTAATTTCTTACTTCTGCTAACACAAATTTACATTTGAAGCCCTCTTGCAAATTTTTCATTTCAGTTATTGTAATTTTCAAATCCAGAAGCTCCATTTGGCTTCTTTTTAGAATTTATCCTTATAGATAATCTCTATTTTAAGACACTGTCATCATACCTTCCTTTATTTCTTTAAGCATGGCTCCCTTCAGTTCTTTGAACATGTTTATAATAGGTGCTTTGATGTCTTTTTCTGCTATATCCAATTCTGGGCTCTCTCACAGGCAATTTTGTTGCCTGATTTTTTTCCCTGTATATTGGTCACACTTTCCTATTTCTTTCCATGTCTTATAATTTGTTTGTTGAAAGCTGAGGTATTTAGTTAATATATTGTAGCAACTCTGGTATTGATCCCCCTGGGCTTGTTGTTTGCATATTTGTTTAGTGTTGTGATTGGACTAGTTCAGTGAAGTCTATTTCTCTGCAGTGTGCAGCTTCTGATGTTGTCACTAAAAGGGCACAACCTTGGACATGCACAAGTCTCCCTGACTCCCCTTCTCCCCCATGGGTAACTGAACTTTTAGCCAGGATGCCCTTTACTGTTCCTTCCTGATATCTCCATTAAGCTTTGGATAGACTGCCTCTATTGGTTTCTCACCTATCTGTGAGCTTCCATTAATTCTCAGCTGATTGCTTTATTTATTTATTTATTTATTTGATAACACCCTGGGGAATAAATGGCTCCACAGTCAGATCCTATTAACTTTGGGCCCCTTTACAGTGGTAGTCTTTCAGGTCAGTCTTTCAGGTCAATGCTTTCAGGTCAGTCTTTCAGGTCAATACTTGCTCCAATTCTAGGAAGACACTTCTCAGCCATTTCTTTCTCTACTTCTCTCTGTTAAATGGTCTTCCAATAGTAGACCATTTGGAAGTTTAACAGAGAGAAGCTGCCAGCCCCCTTTTAAATGCTCACTTCTAAGATCTCCATTCTTTTTAGTAATATACTTAGGCATGAACTTTCCCATGCTCTGTTTCAAATAATTTCAGTCCCCTTAAGGAGAGTCTCTCTTAGGGAGAGCTACAGAGTTCTCTGTGTTTATAACCTGCCTCTCCCCTTGGGCAGCACTCCTATACCACTGCTCCAGAACTAGTAGTGGGGACAGTGGCCCTCTTCCCTCAGAGTGATACCCCTGCTCTACTAGCAGTGTGCTAGGCAAGGCTTGTAGCTCTTGATTTTCTCAGATTTACTCTCCTGGTGTGGAAATCATATCTTATAAGTGGGCTGGGGCAAGGGTGTTTGGGGCCCAGTGTTTTCAGCCTGTCACACCTGGGGCAGATCTTTGTCCTATGAATAAGGCCCAAGTAGGGTAAGGAATCACCAGATCTCTCACTTACACTTGCCTTGAATAGGGCTTCTCGAATATGGTCCTGGGAATGATGAGAAATTCTGGTATCCTGCCCCTCCCATAGGAAAATAGGAGTGGAAGGGCAGGAGACGGAGCCTCATCTTCTTGGCTACCAGAGTAGAGCTACCAGAGTGGAGCTTCCATCATACTGAGCTGGGGCGGGTGAGGGAGTGTAGAGTGGATTGTGGCTCAAATGCCACTGTTCTTCCTGAGATTTAGTAGATTTTCATTAATGAATGTTTTTCCCTTTGCTATATACCGTTTGAACAGTCTCCAGAGACTTTAAGTGATTGTTTTATGTATATAATCTTCACCAGTTTGATTTTTTTCTCTGGGAAATGATCCATGGTGCTCCTCACATCACCATTCAGGAAATGCTTCTCTTTTCCATTACTTTATTATTATTATTATTATTATTATTATTATTATTATTACCATGCATTTTTTCAAGAAGGTAAATAATAGAGTGATTTTATATAAAAGAAAGCAAAGGTCCTCCCCCAGCCCTGCTTATCAGAGGTAGCAATCTGCTAATATAAGTATATGTGTATCATATTATATGTAATATAAATTTTTAGAAGTGGAATCATATCAGAAATTAAATTTATTTAGAAAATTACCTCTCTTCCACCAACACTGAATATTTTTCTCCCATTTCCCAAAGCCAATAAATACGTCCAACTGATTCTAGATAAAACCAATCAATTGATATGCATCTGCATATCATATTTAATCATCTGAGAGCTGAATTCAATCCACTATCTTAGTGGAACCTTCAATACATGTCTCTCAGAAAATGACAGATCAGGAAGAAAAAAATTTTAATATAGAAAATTCAAAAAGGAAAGTAATAAGCATGTTATTCAAATAGACAAGGAACAATAAAGAAATGAATATGTATTAGATCATAAAAGAAACATTAATGAATGTCAAAAAGCAGACATACATATATCACAATACAATAAAAAATTAACAATGAAAAGATAGTCCTTCTCCCAATTAAATCCATCTACATGAATATATTTAAGTGCTTTTCCAAGATTTTTAGCTTAAGACAAGTTCAAAGCAGCAACTAAAAATAGACCACAGTAAAACACTACCAACAAATCCTGTGCATTAATACTGAGTACTCAGAGTAAACTTTACAGCCTTAAACACATTTACTACAAAAAAGAAGAAAGACTGAAAAAATACATGAAATACATGAATACATGAAAAAAATTATTCAACTTAGGAAGCTAGAAAGACACCAACAACATAACTACAAAGAGGAGACTATTAACAAACATAAAAGCAGAAATTAATGAAATAATCAACAAAAATAAAATAACAATCCATTCAACAAATATCTGGTTCTTTGCAAAATCAATCAAATAGAAGCACATTTGGTAAGTGTGATTTAAAAAATAACAGAGATGTAATTGGATAATATTAGGAATTAGGAGAATTTGAGGATATTTTTAAAAGTTTTTAAGTGCTCATACAAATTTATACCAATAAATTGTAATAATCTAAATTACTACAATTTAAGAAAAAGAAACATGAATACAGTAATAATCAATAAAAAGACTGAGAATTAGTAAAGAAAAAAAGACTCCTATAAAGAAACTATAATAATAGATAATAACACAGATAATTAGAATACAGATGATTATAATACAGATAATTATCCCATTATATAAATTGTTTCATTCTATTAAAAAATGTGAAAGCTACCCAAATTATTTTTCTAGTTTAGCATAACCCTGATACCAAAACCTGGCAAGAATTAACCTCAGTTTAGAAAATGCATGCCATAGTTATTGGAACAGTGTGATATTGATGCAGAAATAGACAAATAAGTCAATGTAACAGAATCTTCCACATATATATGAGAATTTAATTTATGATAAAGCTGCCATTTCAAGTCAATGGAAAGGGGGTGCAACTGAGACAATTGTGGCTATCCCTTTAGAAAAATATAAAGACTCTTATCACAAAGCATTCACACACATACAAAAACATCTCAGTTGATTAAATGTGCTTACTATAAAAAAAGAAAAACTTAAGAGCATTAGAAGAAAATTTCAGATTATTTTAATAATATTGGGGAGCAAAGAGCTTCTTTAAAGAATACAAAATGTGTGACATACAAAAATATTCAGGCTAGACTATCTGTATGATGAAAGAAGCCATGATCAAACGTAAAAGATAACTAACAGTTACACCTCTGCAATGACAGCTTAACGATCTCCACAGACATACTCCCCAGAGAAACAAGCAAACTGGTGAAAACTATTTTTTTAAAAACTATTAAATGTCTCTGGAAATTGTCCTAAGGGCAAACAGCAAATGAAGAAACATTTACTCAAAAAAATCTACTGTACTCAGTAAGAACAGTGAGAGTCTGTGGCATTTGAAACATGACCTGTTCCCTCTCTCCTACCTGTCCAGCTCAGCTTGATATTAACTCCACTCCAGGTAAGTGTGACCAAGAAGATGGGGCTCCCTCCCCATTCAGCTCCCAATTATTGGTTACCTATATCTCACCAATAATGGCAGGCCACTAGTATTTCTCACCCTCCAATTCTGAATTGAAGAGGTGAGTAAGTTCCTGGTGAGTGAAGCCAAGAGCTCAGGGGCTCCTTTCCTCCAACCAGTCATCACTCATGGGTCTGAGGGCTTAACCTTAGCCACAGCAGGCTGAGAATACTGCAGTCCTGATCACCCTTGTTCCAGCTTGATCATCTGACAGAGGTTCCAAATAGAAACAGTAAGCCTAGAAGACCAGAGGCTACTGCCCACCCAGTGGCCAGAACTGCGGCTCAGAAATTTTTTCCAAAGTAGGAGAGACATTCCATAAGAAAAGAGAGCTCCTAACCTCTCCACAAAAGGAACAAACTATTTAAAACAGAATATGAGAAAGTTCACGCCTAAGAGAGATCTTGAAAATAATAGTTCTTCTAAATTAAGAGCAACAAGCAAAACCACAGGCCAGCTATTTCACCAGAGAGAACCAGAGAGAGAGACAGCTAGGAAAAGCCTCTTGGGGTTTGACTAAACCTCAAAGATGTTTCTAAAAATTATTCCCACCTGAATTCAATCAGATCAGATTGTGGTGCAATTAATGCACCAGGGCATTGTTGAAAACAATTGAAAAATAAATTGGCAATTAATAAAGCCTAACTGGTGAGTGAAATAACCAGTGAGGTAGACAGCTTAGCAGAGACAGCAGAGGAGACAAAGAGAACTATGTTAAAACTCCTGTCATCCCAGAGTGGTAATGTGTATACCCAAGTCTGCACTGACTGAGGAGTGACAACTAAGGGTTCATACTTCGAGGGAAATAGACTTGACTAAAATAGTCTACCCAAGTCACTAAACAAATAAAAAAGAAAATAACAACAAAAACAATCCCCAGGGATGGGAAAGTTGGACCTGAATCCATAGTGCTATAATATATTACCTAAATGCCCCAACTTAAAAAAAATAGAGTATGCAATTTATTTATAATAGCTAAGATATGGAAGCAACCTAAGTGTCCATGGATAGACAAATGGATAAAGATATGGTACATACATATATATAATTCAATATCACTCAGCCATAAAAAGAATGAAATCTTGCCATTTGCAACAACATGGATGGACTTAGAGGGTATTAAGTGAAATAAGTCACACAGAAAAAGACAAATACCACAGGATCTCACTTACATGTGGAATCTTAAAAACAAAACAAACAAACAAAACAAAAACAGACTCATAGGTACAGAGAATAAACGGGTGGTTGCCAGAGAGAGGGAGAGGGGACATAGGTGAAGGGGATAAAGAGGTCCAAACCTCCACTTATATAATAAATAAGTCACAGGGATACAGCATAAGGAATATGGTCAATAATAATGTAATAACTTTGCATGGGACAATTGGTTACTAGACTTATGGTGGTGATCATTTCATGATATATGCAAATGTCAAACTATTATGTAGTATACCTGAAACTAACATAACATTGTACACCAACTATATTTCAATTAAAAAAAAAAAATACTGCCATCTAAAAAAAAAAAAATAGAGTATGCAAAGAAGAAGGAAAGTGTGACCCACTCACAGAAACAAAAACAAGAAACAGAAACTGCCTCTGAAAGAACCAATATGTTGGATTTAACAGAAAAAAATCTTCAAATAAGCCAATATGAATATGCTCAAAGAACTAAAGGAAAACATGCTTTAAAGCTATGATGACAATTTCTCATTAAACAGACTATCCATAAAGAGATGCAAATTATAAAAAGTACCAAATGGATAATTTGGAGTTAAAAATTACAATAACCAGAATGAAAAGTTCACTAGAGGGGCTCAATAATAGATTGGAGTTGCCAGAAAAAAGAACATAAATTTGAAAATACAGATTATGCAATCATAAGAACAGAGAGGAAAGAGAATGAAGTAAAATGAACACAGTGTCAGAAAAGCATGAGACACCTTTAAGTGCTCCAACCTACATGTAATGGCATTACCAGAAGGAAAGGCCAGAAAAGTAGTAGAAAAAAATATTCGAAGAAACAATGACTAAAATTTTTTGGAAAATGTTAATCTACACACCCAGGAAGGTCAAAAAACTCCAAGAAGTTTAAAAACAAAGATATTCACACTCAGACACCTCATAGTAAAAATACTGAAAGCCAAAGAGAAAATCTTGAAAACAGCAAGAGAAATGAAACTCATCACTTACAAGGCAAACCCATTAAGATTAACAGGGGATGTCTTATTAGGAAAAAAAGAAAAATGGAGGCCAAAAACAGTGGGACAAAATATTCAAAGTGCTGAAGGGAAAAAAAACTGTCAAATAAAAATCTTCTATCCTGCAAAACTGTCTTTCAAAAATGAAACCAAAATAAGTAAGTCAGAAAGAGAAAAACAAATACCATATGTTAACACATATATATGGACCCCCCAAAAAAAAATGGTTCTGAAGATCCGAGGGGCAGGACAGGAATAAATACGCAGACATAGAGAATGGACTTGAGGACATGGGGGAGGGGGAAGGGTAAGATGGGACGAAGTGAGAGAGTAGCATGGACATATATACACTACCAAATGTAAAATAGATAGCTAGTGGGAAGCAGCCACATAGCACAGGGAGATGAGCTTGGTGTTTTGTGTCCACCTAGAGAGGTGGGATAGGGAGGGTGGGAGGGAGACACAAGAGGGAGGAGATATGGGGATGTATGTATATGATAGCTGATTCACTTTGTTACACAGCAGAAACTAACACACCATTGTAAAGCAATTATACTCCAGTAAAGATGCTAAAAAAAAAAGAAACCAAAATAAAAACTCCAAGGCAAACAAAAACTGAGAGATATCAATTGCTGACAGACCTATCTTGCAAGAATTTGTAAAGGAATTTATTCAGATTCAAAGCAAGCAAACCTAGATGTAAATTCAAATACACATGAAAAAACAAAAAACTCTGGTAAATGTAATTATATAATTATAAAACACAGTATAAATGCATAACCTTTACTCTCTAGTATTCTCTGTTTTAAAAAGCAATTATATGTCAATATATTTACAATGTTTAGTTGGGTCTCTAACATTAGAAATGTAATATATTTGACAATAATAGCACAAAGGAAGTGGGTGGGAGCAGAGTTGTATTTGAGTAAGGAAATGACACAAGATGGTATAAATTCAAACCCATAGGAAAAAAATGCGTAGAACTATATATGGTTTTTTAACAAAAGTAAATATAACAAATTATAAATATGTACTTGCTCTCTTTTCTTTTCTCAACTTCTTTAGTAGACATAAAGTCAGACATTAAATATATAGATTAATTATTATAACAATATGGTAGGGTGTGTAACAGGTATGTATTTAATATGCATAACAATAATATCACAAAAACGTAAAAAGGGAATAGAGCGCCATACAAGTAACATTTCAACAGCTCACTGGAATTAATATAAATCTGGAGTAGATTCTGATAAGTTAAGATGCTATGGCAAGGGGACGTTCAAGATGGTGGAGGAGTAAGACACGGAGATCACCTTCCTCCCCAGGAATACATCAGAAATACATCTACATGTGGAACAACTCTTACAGAACACCTACTGAACGCTGGCAGAAGACCTCAGACTTCCCAAAAGGCAAGAAACTCCCCACGTACCTGGGTAGGGCAAAAGAAAAAACAAAAAAAAACAGAGACAAAAGAATAGGGACAGGACCTGCACCTCAGGGAGGGAGCTGTGAAGGAGTAAAAGTTTCCACACACTAGGAAGCCCCTTCACTGGCGGAGATGGGGGCGGTGGTGGGGTGGGGTGGGGCGGAAGCTTCAGAGCCACCGAGGAGAATGCAGCGATAGGGAGGCAGAGGGCAAAGTGGAGAGATTCCCGCACAGAGGATCAGTGCCAACCAGCACTCACCAGCCTGAGAGGTTTGTCTGCTCACCCACTGGGGCAGATGGGGGCTGGGAGCTGAGGCTCGGGCTTTGGAGGTCAGATCCCAGGGAGAGGACTGGGGTTGGCTGCGTGAACACAGCCTGAAGGGGGCTAGTGTGCCACAGCTAACCAGGAGGGAGTCTGGGAAAACGTCTGGACCTGCCTAAGAGGCAAGAGACTATTGTTTTATGGTGCGTGAGGAGAAGGGATTCAGAGCACCACCTGAACCAGCTCCATAGATGGGCATGAGCCATGGCTATCAGCTCAAACAGCAGAGACGGTCATGAAATGCTAACACTGCTGCTGCAGCCACTAAGAATCCTGTGTGAAACCACAGGTCACTATCCACACGCCCCACCCCTCCACCCTGGGAGCATGTGCAGCCTGCCACTGCTAGGATCCCATGATCCAGGGACAACTGCCCTGGGAGAACACATGGCTTGCCTCAGGCTGTTGCAACATCATGCTGGTCTTTGCTGCTGCAAGCTCAACCCACATCCCAATTATAACTGCTGTACCCCTCCCTCCTCTCCCCCTCCCGGCATAAGTGAGACAGAGCCCCCTAATCAGCTGCTGCTTTAACCCTGTCCTGTCTGGGCGGGAACAGATGCCTGAGGGCAACCTACATGCAGGGGTGGGGCCAAAACCAAAGCTGAACCCCAGGAACTGTGCAAAGAAAGAAGAGAAAGGGAAATTTCTCCATGCAGCCACAGGAGCAGAGAATTCAATCCCCACAATCAACTTGAGGTACTTTGAATCTGTTGAATACCTGAATAGACAACAAATCAACCAAATATTGAGGTGGTGGACTTTGGGAGAAACTGTAGACTTGGGGTTTGCGGTCTGTGACTGACTTGTTTCTGATTTTTATGTTTATCTTAGTATAGTTTTTAGTGCTTGTTTTCATTGGTGGATTTGTTTATTGGTTTGGTTGCTCTCTTCTTTCTATTTTTTTAATTTAATAATTCTTAAAAATTTTTTATTTTATTTATTTTTTTGTTTATTATTTTTCTTCTTTCTTTTTTTCTCCCTTTTCTTCTGAGCCGTGTGGATGACAGGGTCTTGGTGCTCCAGTCTGGTGTCAGACCTGAGACTCTGAGGTGGGAGAGCCGAGTTCAGGACACTGGACCACCAGAGACCTCCCGGTTCCACATAATATCAATCACCAAGAGTGCTCCCAGAGATCTCTGTCTCAATGCGAAGATCCGGCTCCACCCAATGGCCAGCAAGCTCAGGTGCTGGACGTGCCATACCAAACAATAGTAAGACAGAAACACAACCCCACCCATTAGCAGAGAGGCGGCCAAAAATCATACTAAGTTCACAGACACCAAAAAACACACAAAACACAGCACCAGATGCAGCCCTGTCCATCAGAAACACAAGATCTAGCCACACCACCAGAACACAGGCACCAGTCCCCCCCACCAGGAAGCCTACATCAGCCACTTAACCAACATCACCTATTTGGGGCAAACACCAAAAACAATGGGAACTACGAACATACAGCCTGCAAAAAGGAGACCAAAATACAGTAAGTTGAACAAAATGAGAAGACAGAGAACTATGCAGCAGATGAAGGATGAAGGTAAAAACCCACAAGACCAAATAACTGATGAGGAAATAGGCAGTCTACCTGAAAAAGAATTCAGAGTAGTGATAGTAAAGATGATCCAAAATCTTGGAAACAGAATGCAGAAAATACAAGAAATGTTTAACAAGGGCCTAGAAGAACTAAAGAGCAAACAAACAATGATGAAAATCAAATTAAATGAAACTAAAAATTCTCATAAAAGGAATCTATAGCAGAATAACTGAGGCAGAAAAACGGATAAGTGACCTGGAAAATAAAACACTGAAAATAGCTACCACAGAGCAGAATAAAGAAAAAGAATTAAAAGAATTGAGGGCAGTCTCAGAGACCTCTGGGACAACATTAAGTGCACAAACATTCAAATTATAGGGGTCCCAGAAAAAGAAGAGAAAAAGAAAGGGTCTGAGAAAATATTTGAAGAGATTATGGTTGAAAACGTCCTTAACATGGGAAAGGAAATAGTCAATCAAGTCCAGGAAGTGCAGAGTCCCATACAGGATAAATCCAAGGAGAAAGATGCAAAGACAGATATTAGGCAAACTAGCAAAAATTAAATGGAAAGAAAAAATATTAAAAGCAGCAAGGGCAAAGCAACAAATAACATTCAAGGGAATCCCCATAAGGTTAAAGACTGATCTTTCAGCAGAAACTCTGTAAGCCAGAAGGGAGTGGCAGGACATATTTAAAGTAATGAAAGGAAAAAACCTACAACCAAGATTACTTTACCCAGCAAGGATCTCATTAAGATTTGACGGAGAAATTAAAACTTTTACAGACAAGCAAAAGTTAAGAGATTTCAGCACCACCAAACCAGTTTTACAACAAATACTAAAGGAACTTCTCTAGGCAAGAAACACAGAACAAGGAAAAGACGTACCAAAGAAGACCCAAAACAATTAAGAAAATGGTAATAGGAACATACATATCGATAGTTACCTTAAATGTAAATGGATTAAATGCTCCAACAAAAAGACATAGACTGGCTGAATGGATACAAAAACAAGACCTATATATATGCTGTCTACAAGAGACCCACTTCAGACCTAGGGACACATACAGACTGAAAGTGAGGGGATGGAAAAAGATATTCCATACAAATGGAAATCAAAAGAAAGCTGGAGTAGCAATTCTCATATCAGACAAAATAGACTTTAAAATAAAGACTATTACAAGAGACAAAGAAGGACACTACGTAATGACCAAAGGATCAATCCAAAAAGAAGATATAACAATTCTAAATATTTATGCACCAAACATAGGAGCACCTCAATACATAAGCCAAATGCTAACAGCCATAAAAGGGGAAATCGACAGTAACACAAACATTGTAGGGGACATTAACAGCCCACATTCACCAAAGGACAGATCATCCAAAATAAAAATAAATAAGGAAATACAAGATTTAAATGACACATTGAACAAGATGGACTTAATTGATATTTCTAGGGCATTCCATCCAAAAACAACAGAATACACTTTCTTCTCAAGTGCTCATGGAACATTCTCCAGGATAGATCATATATTGGGCCACATCAAGCCTTGGTAAATTTAAGAAAATTGATTTCATATCAAGTATCATTTCTGACCACAATGCTATGAGACTACATATCAATTAGAGGAAAAAACACAAACACATGCAGACTAAACAGTACACTACTAAACAACCAAGTGATGACTGAAGAAGTCTCAGAGGAAATCAAAAATACTTAGCAACAAATGACTATGAAAATACGATGACCCAAAACCTATGGAATGCATCAAAAGCAGTTCTAACAGGGAAGTTTTTAGCAATACAATCCTATCTCATGAAACAAGAAAAATCTCAAATAAACAACCTAACCTTACACTTAAAGCAATTAGACAAAGAAGATCAAAAAAAAAAACCCAAAGCAGGCAAAAGGAAAGAAATCATAGAGATCACATCAGAAAAAAATGAATAATAAATGAAGGAAACAATAGCAAAGATCAGTAAAACTAAAACCTGGTTCTTTGAAAAGATAAACGAAATTGATAAACCAATAGCCAGACTCATCAAGAAAAAAAGGGAGAAGACTCAAATCAACATAATTGGAAATGAAAAAGGAGAAGTAACAAGTCACACTGCAGAAATACAAAGGATCAGGACAGATTTCTACAAGCAACTATATGCTAATGAGATGGACAACTTGGAAGAAACGGACAAAATCTTAGAAAGCACAACCTTCCGAGACTGAACCAGGAAGAAATAAAAAATATAAACAGACCAATCACAAGCACTGAAATTGAGACTGTGATTAAAAATCTTCCAACAATTAAAGCCCGGGACCAGATGGCTTCACAGGCGAATTCTACCAAATATTTAGAGAAGAGTTAAACCTATACTTCTCAAGCTCTTCCAAAATATAGCAGAGGGAGGAACACTTGCAAACTCATTCTACAAAGCCACCATCACCCTGGTACCAAAACCAGACAAAGATGTTACAAAAAAATAAAACTACAGGGCAATATCACTGCTGAACATAGATACAAAAATCCTCAACAAAATAGTAGCAAACAGAATCCAACAGCACATTGAAAGGATCATACACCAAGATCAAGGGTGTTTTAGGCCAGGAATGCAAGGATTCTGCAATATACACAAATAAATCAATGCGATATACCATATTAACAAATTGAAGGAGAAAAACCATATGATTATCTCAATAGATGCAGAGAAAGCTTCCAACAAAATTCAACACCCGATTATGATAAAAACCCTCCAGAAAGTAGGCATAGAGGGAACTTACCTCAGCATAATAAAGGCCATATATGACAAACCCACAGGAACATCATTCTCAAAGGTGAAAAATTGAAACCATTTCCCTTAAGATCAGGAAGAAGACGAGGTTGTCCACTCTCACCACTATTATTCAACATAGTTTTGGAAGTTTTAGCAACAGCAATCCGAGAAGAAAAAGAAATAAAAGGAATCCAAATCAGAAAAGAAGAAGTAAACCTGTCACTGTTTGCAGATGACATGATACTATACATAGAGAATCCTAAGGATGCTACCAGAAAACTGATAGAGCTAATCAATGAATTTGGTAAAATTGCAGGATACAAAATTAATGCACAGAAATCTCTTGCATTCCTATACATCAATGATGAAAAATCTGAAAGAGAAATTAAGGAAACACTACCATTTACCATTGCAACAAAAAGAATACCTAGCTATAAACCTACCTAAGGAGACAAAATAACTGTATGCAGAAAACTATAAGTCACTGATGAAAGAAATTAAAGATGATACAAACGGATGGAGAGATATACCATGTTCTTGGATTGGAAGAATCAACATTGTGAAAATGACTCTACTACCCAAAGCAATCTACAGATTCAATGCAATCCCGATTAAACTAACAATGGCAATTTTCACAGAAACAGAACAAAAAATTTCACAGTTTGTATGGAAACAGAAACGACCCTGAAGAGCCAAATCAATGTTGAGAAGGAAAAATGGAGCTGGAGGAACCAGGCTCCCTGACTTCAGACTATACTACAAAGCTACAGTCATCAAGACAGTATGGTACTGGCACAAGAACAGAAATATAGATCAACGCAACAGGATAGAAGCCCAGAGATAGACCCACGTGCATATGGTCACCTTATCTTTGATAAAGGAGGCAAGAATATACAATGGAGAAAAGACAACCTCCTCAATAAGTGGTGCTGGGAAAACTGGACAGCTACATGTAAAAGAATGAAATTAGAACACTCCCTAACACCATACACAAAAATAAACTCAAAATGGATTAAACACCTAAATGTAAGGTCAGACACTATAAAACTCTTAGAAGAAAACCTAGGCAGAACACTCTATGACATAAATCACAGCAATATCATTTTTGACCCATCTCCTCAAGAAAAGGACATGAAAACAAAAATAAACAAATGAAACTTAAAAGCTTTTGCACAGCAAAGGAAATCATAGAAAAGACAACCCTCAGAATGGGAGAAAATATTTGCACACGAAGCAACTGACAAAAGATTAATCTCCAAAATATACAAGCATCTCATGCAGCTCAATATCAGAAAAACAAACAGCCCAATGCAAAAATGGGCAGAAGACCTAAATAGACATTTCTCCAAAGAAGATATACAGATTGCCAACAAAGAGATGGAAGGATGCTCAACATCACTAATCATTAGAGAAATGCAAATCAAAACTACAATGAGATATCATCTCACACCGGTCTGAATGGCCATAATCAAAAAATGTAGAGACAATAAATGCTGGAGAGGGTGTGGAGAAAAGGGAACCCTCTTGCACTGTTGGTGGGAATGTAAATTGATACAGCCACTATGGAGAACAGTATGGAGGTTCCTTAAAAAACTAAAAATAGAACTACCATACGACCCAGCAATCCCACTACTGGGCATATACCCTGAGAAAACCATAAGTAAAAAGAGTCATGTACCAAAATGTTGATTGCAGCTCTATTTACAATAGCCAGGACATGGAAGCAACCTAAGTGTCCATCATCGGATGAATGGATAAAGAAGATGTGGCACATATATACAATGGAATATTACTCAGCCATAAAAAGAAACGAAATGGAGGTATTTGTAATGAGGTGGATGGAGTTAGAGTCTGTCATACAGAGTGAAGTAAGTCAGAAAGAGAAAAACAAATACCGTATGGTAACACATATATATGGAATCTAAGGAAAAAAAAAAGATCATGAAGAACCTAGTGGCAAGAGGGGAATAAAGACACAGACCTACTAGAGAATGGACTTGGGGATATGGGGAGGGGGAAGTGTAAGATGTGACAGGGTAAGAGAGTGGCATGGACATATATACACTACTAAATGTAAAATAGATAGCTAGTGGGAAGCAGTCGCATAGCACAGGGAGATCAGCTCGGTGCTTTGTGACCACCTAGAGGGGTGGGATAGGGAGGGTGGGAGGGAGGGAGATGCAAGAGGGAAGAGATATGGGAACATATGTGTATGTATAACTGATTCACTTTGTTATAAAGCAGAAACTAACACACCATTGTAAAGCAATTATACTCCAATAAAGATGTTAAAAAAAAAAAAAAACTCCAATGAGGTATCACCTCACACCAGGCAGAATGGCCATCATCAAAACATCTATAAACAATAAATGCTGGAGAGGGTGTGGAGAAAAGGGAACCCTCTTGCACTGTTGGTGGGAATGTAAATTGATACAGCCACTATGTAGAACAGTATGGAGGTTCCTTAAAAAATTAAAAATGGAACTACCATATGACCCAGCAATCCCACTACTGGGCATATACCCTGAGAAAACCATAGTTCAAAAAGAGTCATGTACCACAATGTTCATTGCAGCACTATTTACAATGGCCAGGACATGGAAGCAACCTAAGTGTCCATCGACAGGTGAATGGATAAGGAAGATGTGGCACATATATACAATGGAATATTACTCAGCCATAAAAAGAAACAAAACTGAGTTATTTGTAGTGAGGTGGATGGACCTAGAGTCTGTCATACAGAGTGAAGTAAGTCAGAAAGAGAAAAACAAATACCATGTGCATATATATGGAATCTTAAAAAAAATGGTTATGAAGAACCTAGGGGGTAGGACCGGTATAAAGATGCAGACATAGAGAATGGACTTGAAAACATGGGGAGGTGGAAGGGTAAGCTGAAACAATGTGAGAGAGTGGCATTGACATATATACACTACCAAATGTAAATTAGAAAGCTAATGGGAAGCAGCCGCATAGCACAGGGAGATCAGCTCTGTGGTTTGTGACCATCTAGAGGGGTGGGAGCAGGAAGGAGGGAGGGAGACACAAGAGGGAAGAGATATAGGGATATATGTATATGTATAGCTGATTCACTTTGTTTTAAAGCAGAAACTAACACACCATTGTAAACCAAATGTAAATTAGAAAGCTAAAGGGAAGCAGCCGCATAGCACAGGGAGATCAGCTCTGTGCTTTGTGACCACCTAGAGGGGTGGGATAGGGAGGGAGGGAGGGAGACACAAGAGGGAAGAGATATGGGGATATATGTATATGTATAGCTGATTCACTTTGTTATAAAGCAGAAACTAACACACGATTGTAAAGCAATTATACTGCAATAAAGATGTCAAAATAAGAAATAACTTTAAAAAATATGTAAAATAACACTGGAAAATACTCATTTCATTTAGAACTTATCTATAAACCAGTAGTAGAGTTACAGATGTAGAAAACATAGTATGGTCACTGTAAACCCATCTAACATTGTTCAAAATGGAGTAACGCCTGTCAAGGGCCACTATCAAGTCTCTTTCAGACACTCAAGGACTGGAAAATTACTGAAGACAAAAAGTTACAGATTCTCAGAAAAAACACATCCTATAGAAGCACAGCCAGCTCGGAAACAACTGTAGACCAAAATAGATATAAACCCACCCCCTCTTTCTTGCACCTTGCCCTTTGAAGCCCAGTAAAATACTCAAACCCCCACCCTTCGGGGCCAATGCCACTCTATGCGTCTGGCCCTTTTCCTCCCTTGGAAAGTGAATAAAAACTTTCTTTTCTTCCCTTGTTAATACTTCTGTGAATTCTTTCACAACCCGCGTTTGCTCACCTGACATTTTTGGTGGCCTGTACTGGGAGTCTTCACTAACCGAACTCCTTTCACTTCAATCTCCGGCTGAAAATCTTCCTCATCGCCCACCACGTTGTCCATCAATCTGTAAGTTATTATCTTCGATGGGGCTTTCTCGGGAAAATAATGACAGAATCTAGGCCGCAGAAAGCACGACGTTGGGTCTGTCACTATCTAGGTCTAGGTTGGAATTTGGCCTCCGGGGACGCCCCCTGGCCATCTTCTTCTTGTCGCTGATTCATCTCTGAGACTCGGGGATGCCTGATTCCAAAATGAATCCTTTTAGGTCGTTCAGAGGGGGGATGCTCCTTCTGAGCTCTGGGACTCCCAGAATGGCCCCTGTCCTCAAAACTTTCTCTTTATTCTTCTTCCTAGTTGTCATTACGGGCAACTGTCAATCTGCCCTGGCAAAAGACTCCCCCTTGGGATGTCTCCTCAAACATTGGAAAGATCACAAATTAGACGACTTAAAACCCAAATGAGTGGTCTTTTTCTGCACCACGGCTTGGCCTCAATATAAATTGGGCGACCAGGACGTCTGGCCCCAGCATGGCTCTCGCAACTATAATACTATTCTCCAACTCGATTTTCACCGTCATCGCTTTGGCAAATGGTCTAAAATTCCTTATGTCCAGGCCTTCTCTCAACTCGCTCAAGACCCCCAACACTCCCTCCTTCCCTACTGCCAACCTTTCCTCCACCGTCCTCCAGTCCTCCTCCTTCTCCCCATCACACACGGTCTAGACATCCCCTTCAGCCTCTCTTGAGCCAGCCCCCCAATTTCCTTTACATGAAGTGGCTGGTTCTGAGGAAATCATTCACGTTCATGTTCTTTTTTCTATGTCTGACCTCTCTCAAATTGAACTCAAGCTAGGCAATTTCTCGGAAGACCCCTCCCTTTTCCTGTCTCACCTTTCAGAGACTCTACGCCTTTCACCAATTTAGATTTAACCTCTGAAAAAGGCAAAACAATCTTGGTGTTGCATTTCATCTCCCAGTCAGTCCCTGATATCCCTCGCAAACTCCAAAAATTGGAAAAGGGCCCTCAGTCTCCCCAGTCTGAACTCACCGGCCTGGACTTTAAGGTCTTCAATAACCGAGATAAACGAGAGGAAAAGAGGGAACTAGACCGACAATGGTCTCAAGAGTATAAACAATCTTCCCAAATGATTGCATCTGTGATCAGAGACACCTTTCAGGATAAGACTTATCCGAGGCCCCCCAACCAATGTCAAGGAAAACAGTCATTGGGCCCAACGCTTGCTCCTGCTTCAACTGCAAAGAAGCGGGGCACTGGAGTAGAGAATGCCCCAGGAAAAGGTTACCCCCAGGACCGTGCCCACTTTGTAAACTAACAGGGCACAGGAAGTGGGATTGCCCTCTCCTCAATAAGAGGGGACAAATTCCCCATCTGGAACTGGGGAACCCTCCTGCGAGGATCTCCTCCAACCCCAGAAATCTTCTAGGACTTCTACAATCTTTGGACTGACAGGCCCCAACACTGGACCTGGCTCCATGACATAAGATCGACTTGGCCAAGCCTTGGGTACCTCTATCCATAGCAGGTAAGAAAATCAATTTCTTAATTGATACCAGAGCCACTTACTCTGTTCTTTCCCAAGTTTTCAGGTCCCTTAAATCCCTCACCTATCACCATCATTGGAGTAAAAGACAAACTTCAACCTATGCTCCAAATCTTTGACTTACCATGCTCACTGGGAGATCAGATCTTTTTGCATTCCTTCCTCATCCTTCCCAATTATCCCACCCCCCTCCTAGGCAGGGACCTTATGACAAAACTAGTGACTCATCTAATTCTCCAGCCACAAGCTTCCTTCCTTGGAATCTTAAAAGACTCTGCCTCTGATACTCAGCCCTCCCCTCTGCCACCAGAAATACTTAAACAGGTTCCCTCACTTGTATGGGACATTAATACCCTCAGGAGGGCCTCTCACCTAGCTCCTGTCACTATCACTGTGAGGGACCCCTCTCACTTTCCCCACCACTCTCAATATCCTATAAAACTGGAAGATCTTAGGGGACTCAAACCCCTCATTGACAAATTCCTAAACACTGGACTCCTTAGACCCACCAACTCCCTTATAACACCCCTGTTCTGCCCATTAAAAAGGCAGATGGCACCTATTGTCTAGTCCAGGACCTACACATAATTAACAAGGCAGTGGTCCCTCTCTACCCTGTAGTCCCCAATCCCTACCATCCTCAGTTCAATTCCTCCTAATACTCAGGTCTTTACAGTCCTCGATCTAAAAGATGCTTTCTTCACTATCCCTCTCTCCCAAGATTCTCAAGACATATTTGCTTTTACATGGACAGACCCTGACACTCACCACTCTCAACAAACTAACTTATGGACAGACACTTCATGTCCTTACACCTCACCAGGTGATGGACATTCTAGACAACAAGGCCCACCACTTTCTCACCAACAGTAGACTTACTCAATATCAAACTCTTTTACTTGACAGTCTATCACTCACTCTCTCTACTTGTTCAGTTCTCAACCCTGCCACATTACTGCCAGACTTTTCTCAACCCCAAACCCTGGAACACTCTTGTTTAGAAATCCTAGAACAGTCCACTGCTGTCCTGGTTTTCTTGGCTAACTCCATTCCTGGGCCCTATAGTGGCCATACTCTGTCTCCTCCTTTTCGACCCCTGTCTTATCTGGTTTCTCCTCTCCTTTCTCAAAAACTGTTTTACTGCCCTTACCAAACCTCCCCCCACCTCCTGTCATGGGTCTTGCCTTTCAGTTCCAAGACAACCCACATGCCCCACCCCCCAGGTAGGGACTGCTCTATGCCTCAGCTCAGCAGGAAGAAGTTACAGCAAAAGAGACCTCTGCCACAATTCCCAACAAATGGGCCAACTGGGTTCCATGTAACACTTAAGAATAAATGAATATTCAAGGAAATGTAAACCCATCTAACATTGTTCAAAATAGAGTAATGCCTGTCAAGGGCCACTATCAAGTCTCTTTCAGACACCCAAGGACTGGAAAATTACTGAAGACAAAAAGTTACAGATTCTCAGAAAAAACACATCCTATAGAAGCACAGCCAGCTCAGATACAACTGTGGACCAAAATAGATATGAACCCACCCCTTCTTTCCTGCACCTTGCCCTTTGAAGCCCAGTAAAAGACTCAAACCCCCACGCTTTGGGTCCAATGCCACTCTATGCATCTGGCCCCTTTCCTCCCTTGGAAAGTGAATAAAAACTTTCTTTTCTTCCCTTGTTAATATTTCTGAGAATATTTTCACAACCCGCCTCAGCTCACCTAACAGTTACCAGGGGGTAAGGGAGGGAGGGACAAACTGGGAGATAGGGATTGACATATACACACTACTATATATAAAATAGATAACTAATAAAGACCTACTGTATAGCACAAGTAACTCTACTCAATACTCTGTAATGGCCAATATGGGAAAAGAATCTATAAAAGAGTGGATGTATGGATATGTATAACTGATTCACTTTGCTGTACACCTGAAACTAACACAACATTATAAATCAACTATACTCCAATAAAAATTAAAATAAATAAATAAATAAATATTTAAAACCAAAATAGTCATTTAATTTAAAAGAAAGCATTAAAGCAGGAATACAGAAACAAAAAGGATTTGTGGCATATAGAAAACAAAAGGTAAAATGCAGACATTAATCTAACTATATCAATAATAACATCAAATATAAGTGGATTAAACAACCCAATCAAGAGTCAGAGATTGTCAGACTGGATTAAAAAAGAGATCCAACCATAGACTATCTACAAGAGACACATTTTAGATTCAAAGATACAAAGAGGCTAAAAGAAAAAAGGATGGAAAAACGTGTATCATGTAAACAGCAATCATAAAAAGCTGTGGTGGCTATCCTAATATCAGAAAAATAGACTTTAAAGCAAAAAATAATACTACAAATAAAGAAGAGTGTTTTATAATAAAAACGGTCAGTCATAAGAAAGTTATAACAATTATAAACATGCATGTACCTAAAAATGGAGCCCCAGAATACATGAAGCAAAGGCTGCCAGGATTGAGGGAAGAAATAGAAATTTCGAAAATAAAAATTGAAGACTTCGGACCTCGCTGGTAGTGCAGTGCTTAAGAATCCACCTGCCAATGCAGGGGACACATGTTCAAGCCCTGGTCGGGGAAGATCCCACATGTTGCGGAGCAACTAAGCCTGTGCACCACAACTACTGAGCCTGCACTCTAGAGCACATGAGCCACAACTACTGAGCCTGCATGCCACAATTACTGAAGCCTGTGTGCCTAGAGCCCGTGCTCCACAACAAGAGAAGCCACCACAATGAGAAACCCACGCACCACAACGAAGAGTAGCCCCCGCTTGCCACAACTAGAGAAAGCCTGCATGTACCAATGAAGACCCAATGCAGCCAAAAATAAATATATAAATAAATAAATAAATAAATATTTTTAAAAATTGGAGACTTCAATACTACACTTGAAATAATGAATCCAACAACAATGCTGATCAATTAGGAAATAGAAGATTTGCACAAAACTATACACAAATTAGATCTAACAGATACCTATGAAACACTCCATCCAAAAATAACCAAATACAGGGAACTTCCTGGCAGTCTAGGAGTTAGGACTCAGTGCTTTCACTGCTGTGGCCTGGTTTCAATCCCTGGTCAGGCAACTAAGATCCTGCAAGCCACGAGGTGTGGCAAAAAAACCCAACAAAACAAAACACATTCTTTTCAAACACACATGGAACATTTCCAGGATAGGCTCTAAATTAGGACATAGAAAGAGCTTAAGTAAATTTTAAAAAGACTGAAATCATGCAAAATATGTTATCTGATCACAATGGAGGAAAATGGAAATTAATAACAGAAGGAAATTTGGGGAAATTTACAGATATGCAGAAATTAATAACACACTAAAAAGTAGCTTATGGGGGCTTCCCTGGTGGCGCAGTGGTTGAGAGTCTGCCTGCCAATGCAGGGGACACGGGTTCGAGCCCTGGTCTGGGAGGATCCTGCATGCCGCGGAGCGGCTGGGCCCGTGAGCCACAATTACTGAGCCTGCGCGTCTGGAGCCTGTGCTCCGCAACAAGAGAGGCCGTGATAGTGAGAGGCCCGTGCATCGCGATGAGGAGTGGCCCCCGCTTGCTGCAGCTGGAGGAAGCCCTCACACAGAAGCAAAGACCCAGCACAGCCATAAATAAATAAATAAAGTGTTTAAAAAAAAAGTAGCTTATGAGTCAAAGAAAAAATCAGAAAAGAAATTAGAAAATACTCTGAGATGAGTGAAAATGAAGACACAAATGTACCAAAGCTCATGAGATGCAGCTAAAGAAGTGCTTAGTGGGAAATTTATAGCTATAAAAGCCTACATTAAAAAGAAATTTCAAATTTAAAAAAACCTAACTTTCCACCTTAAGATAATGAAAAAAAGAAGAGCAAACTAAACCTAAAGCAAGCAGAGATAGGAAATAATAAGGATTATGGAAGAACTTAATGAAACAGAGAACAGAAAAACAAAAAAACTGAAATAAGCTTAATTGCAAAGATCAACAAGATAGAAAAACTTAAGATTGACCAAGAAAAAGAGAAAGATGATACAAATTACTGAAATCAGAAGGAAAGAGGAGATATTGTTCCCTACCTTAGAGAAATAAACAGAATTATAAGAAAATACTATGCCAACAAAGTACATACCTTAAACAAAATGAAAAACTTCCTAGAAAGACACACTACCAAAACTGACTCAAGAAGAAATAGAAAATCTGAATAAACTTATAATAAGAAATATATTAGTTCAGTAATAAAAATTCTCCACAAAGAGAAGTTCAGGCCCAGATGGCTTCACTGGACACTTACATCAAACACATAAAGAAAATTTAATATCAGTTATTCACAAACTCTTTCATGATGCAAAAGAGAGGGAAACACATCTCAACTCATTATATGGGGCCAGTATTGCCCTGATAGTAAAACCAGACAACGGTGTCACAATTAAAAAAGAATACTACAGATCATTATGAATATAGATGCAAAAATCCTCAGGAAAATACCAGCAAATTGAATCAAAGGGAAATATATCTAAAGGATTATACACCACGATAAAGTGGGATTAATCCCAAGAATGCAAAGTTGGTTAAACATCCAAAAATCAGTGTAATATAGTACATCAATAGGATACAAGATATAAACCACATAATCACCTCAATAGATGCAGAGAAAGTATATGACAAAATTCAGCACCCCTTTATGATAAAAACAGTCAGTCAACAAACTAGGAATGGAAAAAACTTCTTAAACTGAAAAAGGGTATCTAAGAAAGACCCAGAGCTAATATACTTAATGGAGAAAGATTGAATGATTTCTACCTAAGGTCAGGAATAAGACAAAGATATGTCTCGTCAACAATTCTATTCAACATTGTACTGGAGGTTCTAGTCAAGGAAATTAGGCAAAACTAAAAATACAAATAAAATAAATAAAAGGCATCCAGATAAGTAAGGAAGAAGTAAAACTATCTCTTTTTGTAGATGACAAGATATTGTATAAAAAACAAATTCTAAGGAATCCAGTATAAACACTTATTAGAAATAATAATTGAGTTCATTAACGTTACAAGACACAAAATCAGTATAATCAATTGTATTTCTATACACTAACATAAGCAAACAAAAAATGAAATTAAGAAGACAACTCCATTTAAAATAGTATACAAGGGGCTTCCCTGGTGGCGCAGTGGTTGAGAATCTGCCTGCCAATAATGCAGGGGACACGGGTTCGAGCCCTGGTCTGGGAAGATCCCACATGCCTCGGAGCAACTGGGCCCGTGAGCCACAATTACTGAGCCTGCGCTTCTGGAGCCTGTGCTCCGCAACAAGAGAGGCCGCGATAGTGAGAGGCCCGTGCACCGCGATGAAGAGTGGCCCCTGCTTGCCACAACTAGAGAAAGCCCTCGCACAGAAACGAAGACCCAACACAGCCATAAATAAATAAATAAACAAATACTTAAAAAAAAATAGTATACAAAACAATTTCAAAAAACGGGAATAAATTACAGCAAAAAGTATGAAATTTATACTCTGAAAACTACATTGTTGAAAGAAATTAAAGAAGACCTCAATAAAAGGAAAGACATCTCATATTCACAGATAGGAACACAATATTATTAAGATTGCAATACTTCCTAAATTGATCTATAGATCCAATGCAGTACCTATTAGATGATTCTATGCAGAAATTGATATGATCTTAAAACTCATACGGAAATTCAATGGACCCAGAAAAGCTAATAAAGTCTTGAAAAAGAACAAAGTTGAGGAACACATTCCCCAATTTCAAAATTTGCTACAAAGCAACAGTAATCAGGACAACATGGTACTGACAACAGTATAGATGTGTAGGTTAGTGGAATAGAATTGAGAGCCCAGAAATAAACCCTCATATTTATAGTCCACTGACTTTTTAAAAATTATTTATTTATTTATTTATTTATTTATGGCTGTGTTGGGTCTTCGTTTCTGTGCGAGGGCTTTCTCCAGTTGTGGCAAGCAGGGGCCGCTCTTCATCGTGGTGCATGGGACTCTCACTATCGTGGCCTCTCTTGTTACGGAGCACAGGCTCCAGATGCGTAGGCTCAGCAATTGTGGCTCACGGGCCCAGCCGCTCCACGGCATGTGGGATCTTCCCAGACCAGGGCTCGAACCCGTGTCCCCTGCATTGGCAGGCAGATTCTCAACCGCTGCGCCACCAGGGAAGCCCAGTCCACTGACTTTTGATAAGGGTGCCAAGACAATTGGAGAAAGAAGAGTCTTGTCAGCAAAGTGTTGAAATAACTGGACTTTCACATGGAAAAGAATGTGTTGGACTCCCATTTCACACCACATACAAAAATCTGACCCCCCAAAAAAGCAAAGATCTAAATGTAAGAGCTAAAATTATAAAACTCTTAAGAGGGAATTCCCTGGCAGTCCAGTGGGTGGTTAAGACTCTGCACTTCAACTGCAAGGAGCAGGGTCCAGTCCCTGGTTGGGGAACTAAGATCCTGCAAGCTGCACAGCACAGCCAAAAAAAAAAAAAAAAAAAAGGTCATGAAATGTTAATGTTTTAAAAAAACTCTTAAAACAGTGGTACAAATTTTCTTAATCTTAGATTAGATGATGGTTTCTTAGTCATGACACTAAAAGGACAAGCAACTAAAGAAAAAAATAGACAAATTGGATGTCTTTAAAATTAACAACTTTTGTGTTTCAAAGGACACCATCCTTTGATGCATAAAAACCCCAAAGAATGGGAGAATATACTTGAAAATCATATTTCTGATAAGGGACTTCTATCAGGAATATATAAAGAACTATTAAATGGGCTTCTCTGGTGGCACAGTGGGTGGGAATCCGCCTGCCAATGCAGGGGACACGGGTTCGTGCCCCAGTCCAGGAAGATCCCACATGCCACAGAGCGGCTGGGCCCATGAGCCACAACTACTGAGCCTGCGTGTCTGGAGCCTGTGCTCCGCAACAGAAGAGGCCGCAAGAGTGAGAGGCCCGCGCACCATGATGAAGAGTGGACCCCGCTTGCCACAACTGGAGAAAGCCCTTGCACAGAAGTGGAGACCCAACACAGCCAAAAATAAATAAATAAATAAATAAATAAATAAATAAATAAATAAATAAAAAATGGCCAATAAGCACATGAAAAGGTGCTCATCATCATCCACTAGGGAATTGAAAAATCAAAATCACAATGAGATGTCACTTCCTGTCCGCTGGGATGCTTATAATTAAAAAGACAGGCAGTAACAATTGTTGACAAGGATGTGGAGAAATTACAACCCACAGATTGCCAGCAGGAACATACAATAGTGCAGCCTCCTTTGAAACAGTTTGGCAGTTCCTCAAAACTTGAAACATAGAGTTTCCATATGACCCAAGCCCACTCTTAGGTATCTACCAAAGAGAAACAAAAACATATATCCAAACAAAAACTTGTACACATATATTCATAGTATCAATATTCATAGTAGCCAAGGTGGTAAGTGGCCCAAGTGTTCATCACTTGATGAATGGATGGATGGAATATGGCACATCCATTCCATGGAGTATTGCTCAGGAATAAAAAGGAATAAAGTACTGATACATACCATAATACGGGTGAATTTTAAAAACACGCTAGGGGAGACCTTCAAGATGGAGGAGGAGTAAGATGTGGAGATCACCTTACTCCCCACAAATACATCAAAAATATTTCGACAAGTGGAAAAACTACTACAGAACACATACTGAATACTGGCGGAAGACCTCAGACTTCCCAAAAGGCAAGAAACTCCCCATGTACCTGGGTAGGCCAAAAGAAAAAAGAAAAAACAGAGACAAAAGAATAGGGACAGGACATGCACCTCTGGGAGGGAGCTGTGAAGGAGGAAAAGTTTCCACACACTAGGAAGCCCCTTCACAGGCAGAGATGGGAGGTGGGTGGGGGTGAAGCTTTGGAGCCACGGAGGAGAGCACAGCAACAGGGGTGCAGAGGGCAAAGTGGAGAGATTTCCACACAGAGGAGTGGCGCCGACCAGCACTCACCAGCCCGAGAGGCTTGTCTGCTCACCCGCCGGGGTGGGTGGGGGCTGGGAGCTGAGGCTCGGGCTTCAGAGGTCAGATCCCCAGGAGAGGACTGTTTGGCTTCGAGAACAGAACCTGAAGGGGGCTAGTGCACCAAAGCTAACCAGAAGGGAATTCGGGAAAATGTCTGGACCTGCCTAAGAGTCAAGAGACCATTGTTTCGGGGTGCACGAGAACAGGGGATTCCTTCCCTGTCTGCCCACAGAAGGCAGAGCAATGCCTAAAAGAGCTCCAGAGACAGGTTATCAGCTCGGACACCAGAGACGGGCATGAAATGCTAATGTTGCTGCTGTAGCCACCAAGAATCCGGTGTGCAAGCACAGGTCACTATCCACACGCCCACTCCCTCACCCTGGGAGCCTGTGAGCCTGCCACTGCCAGGGTCCCATGATTCAGGGACAACTTCCACGGGAGAACACATGGTGTGCCTCAGGTTGTTGCAACATCACATGGGCTTCTGCCACTGCAGGCTCACCCTGCCTTCCAATTATAACTACCGTACCCCACCCTCCCCCCAGCATAAGTGAGCCAGAGCCTCCTAATCAGCTGCTGCTTCAACCGCATCCTGTCTGGGCAGAAACAGACACCTGAGGGCAACCTACATACAGACATTTTCTTGCCTCTTTGTTTCCTGGTGCTCGAGGAGAGGGGATTAAGAGCGCAGCTTAAAGGAGCTCCAGAGATGGGCGCGAGCCACGGCTATCAGCATGGACCCAAGAGATGGGCATGAGACGCTAAGGCTGCTGCTGCAGCCACCAAGAAGCCTGTGTGCAAGCACAGGTCACTATCCATACCTCCCCTCCCGGGAGCCTGTGTAGCCCGCCACTGCCAGGGTCCCATGATCCAGGGACAACTTCCCCAGGAGAACGCACAGTGCACCTCAGGCTGGCGCAAAGTCATGCTGGCGCAAAGTCATGCTGGCCTCTGCTGCCGCAGGCTCGCCCCACATCCATACCCCTCCCTCCACCCGGCCTGAGTGAGCCAGAGCCCCCGAATCAGCTGCTCCTTGAACCCCGTCCTGTCTGAGCGAAGAACAGACGCCCTCAGGCGGCCTACATGCAGAGGCGGATCCAAATCCAAAGCTGAACCCCAGGAGCTGTGTGAACAAAGAAGAGAAAGGGAAATTACTCCGTGCAGCCTCAGGAGCAGGGGATTAAATGCCCACAGTTAACTTGAGGTACCCAGCATCTGTGGAATACCTGAATAGACAATGAATCAACCAAAAATTGAGGCAGTGGACTTTGGGAGTAACTGTAGACTTGGGGTTTCATGTCTGTGACTGACTTGTTTCTGATTTTTATATTTATCTTAGTATACTTTTTAGAGCTTGTTTTCATTGGAGGATTTGTTTATTGGTTTGATCGCTCTCTTCTTTTTTTTATTACACTTTTAATTTTTTTATTTTATTAATTTCTCAATTTTTAAAAAAATTATTTTATTTTATTTTTTTAAATTTATTTATTTTTCTTTCTTTTTTTGTCCCTCTTCTTCTGAGCCGTGTGGCTGACAGGGTCTTGGTGCTCCAGCCTTGTGTCAGGCCTGAGCCTCTGAGGTGAGACAGCCAAGTTCAGGACATTGGACCTCCAGAGACCTCCCAGCCCGAAGTAATATCAATTGGTGAGAGCTCTCCCAGAGATCTCTGTCTCAACATTAAGACACAGCTCCACCCAAAGGCCAGCAACTTCCAGTGCTGGATGCCCCATGCCGAACAACTAACAAGACAGGAACACAACTCCACCCATTAGCAGAGAGGCTGCCTAAAATCATACTAAGTTCACAGACACCCCAAAACACCACCAGACGCGGCCCTGCCCACCAGAAAGACAAGACCCAGGCCCACCCACCAGAACACAGGCACCAGTCCCATCCACCAGGAAGCCTATGCAAGCCACTGAACCAAACTCTCCCACTGCAGGCAGACACAGAAAACAATGGCAACTACGAACATGCAGCCTGCGAAAAGGAGACACCAAACACAGTAAGTTGAACAAAATGAGAAGACAGAGAAATATGCAGCAGATGAAGGAGCAAGGTAAAAACCCACCTGACCAAAAAAATGAAGAGGAAAAAAGCAGTCTACCTGAAAAAGAATTCAGAGTAATGATAGTAAAGATGATACAAAATCTTGGAAATAGAATGGAAAAAAATGCAGGAAACGTTTAACAAGGACCTAGAAGAACTAAAGCGCAAACAAACAATGATGAACAACACAATAAATGAAACAAAAAATTCTCTAAAATGATCAATAGCAAAACAACTGAGGCAGAGAAACGGATAACTGACCTGGAAGATAAAATAGTGGAAATAACTACCACAGAGCACAATAAAGAAAAAAGAATGAAAAGAATTCAGGACAGTCTCAGAGACCTCTGGGACAACATTAAACACACCAACATTCGAATTATAGGGGTCCCAGAAGAAGAAGAGAAAGAGGGTCTGAGAAAATATTTGAAGAGATTATAGTTGAAAACTTCCCTAACATGGGAAAGGAAATAATCAGGTCCAGGAAGCACAGAGAGATCCATAGAGGATAAATCCAAGGAGAAAGACACAAAGACACACATAAATCAAACTATCAAAACTTAAATACAAAGAAAAAATATTACAAGCATCAAGGGAAAAGCAACAAATAACATCTGAGGGAATCCCCATAAGGTTAAAGGCTGATATTTCAGCAGAAACTCTGCAAGCCAGAAGGGAGTGGCAGAACATATTTAAAGGGATGAAAGGGAAAAACCTAAAACCAAGATTACAATACCCAGCAGGATCTCATTCAGATTCAATGGAGAAGTTAAAACCTTTACAGATAAGCAAAAGTTAGGAGAATTCAGCACCCCCAAACCAGCTTTAAAACAAATGCTAAGGGAACTTCTCTAGGCAGGAAACACAAGAGAAGGAAAAGACCTACAATAACAAACCCAAAACAATTAAGAAAACGGTAATAGGCACACACATATGGATAACTACCTTAAATGCAAATGGATTAAATGCTCCAAGCAAAAGACATAGACTGGCTGAATGGATACTAAAACAAGACCCATATATACACTGTCTACAAGAGTCCCACTTCAGACCTAGGGACACATACAGACTGAAAGTGAGCGGATGGAGAAAGATATTCCATGCAAAAGGAAATCAAAAGAAAGCTGCAGTAGCAATTCTTATATCACACAAAATAGACTTTTAAGTAAAGACTATTACAAGAAACAAAGAAGGACACTACATAATGATCAAGGGATCAATCCAAGAAGAAGATATAACAATTGTAAATATTTATGCACCCGAAATAGGAGCACCTCAATACATAAGGCAAATGCTAACAGCCATAAAAGGGGAAATCGACAGTAACACAATCATTGTAGGGGACCTTAACACCCCACTTTCACTAATGGACAGATCATCCAAAATGAAAATAAATAAGGGCACACAAGCTTTAAATGACACATTAAACAAGATGGACTTAATTGATATTTATAGGACATGCCATCCAAAAAAAAAAAAAAAACAGAATACGCTTTCTTCTCAAGCACTCATGGAACATTCTCCAGGAAACATCATATCTTGGGTCACAAATCAAGCCTTGGTAAATATAGGAAAATTGAGATCATATCAAGTGTCTTTTTTTTTAAACATCTTTATTGGAGTGTAATTGCTTTACAATGGTGTGTTAGTTTCTGCTTTATAACAAAGTGAATCAGTTATACATGTACATATGTTCCCATATCTCTTCCCTCTTGCATCTCCCTCCCTCCCACCCTCCCTATTCCACCCCTCTAGGTGGTCACAAAGCACCGAGCTGATCTCCCTGTGCTATGCAGCTGCTTCCCACCAACTATCTATTTTACGTTTGGTAGTGTATATATGTCCATGTCACTCTCTCACCTGTCACATCTTACCCTTCCCCCTCCCCATATCCTCAAGTCCATTCTCTAGTAGGTCTGTATCTTTACTCCCGTCTTACCCCTAGGTTCTTCATGAACTTTTTTTTCTTTAGATTCCATATAAATGTTTAGCATACGGTATTTGTTTTTCTCTTTCTGACTTACTTCACTCTGTATGACAGACTCTAACTCCATCCACCTCACTACAAATATCTTAATTTCGTTTCTTTTTATGGCTGAGTAATATTCCATTGTATATATGTGCCACATCTTCTTTATCCATTCATCCGATGATGGATACTTAGGTTGCTTCCATGTCCTGGCTATTGTAAATAGAGCTGCAATCAACATTTTGGTACATGACTCTTTTTGAATTATGGTTCTCTCAACGTATATGCCCAGTAGTGGGATTGCTGGGTCATGTAGTAGTTCTATTTTTAGTTTTTTAAGGAACCTCCATACTGTTCTCCATAGTGGCTGTATCAATTTACATTCCCACCAACAGTGCAAGAGGGTTCCCTTTTCTCCACACCCTCTCCAGCATTTATTGTCTCTACATTTTTTGATTATGGCCATTCAGACCGGTGTGAGATGATATCTCATTGTAGTTTTGATTTGCATTTCTCTAATGATTAATGATGTTGAGCATTCTTTCATGTGTTTGTTGGCAATCTGTATATCTTCTTTGGAGAAATGTCTATTTAGGTCTTCTGCCCATTTTTGGATTGGGTTGTTTGTTTTTTTTGTTATTGAGCTGCATGAGCTGCTTGTAAATCTTGGAGATTAATCCTTTGTCAGTTGCTTCATTTGCAAATATTTTCTCCCATTCTGAAGGTTGTCTTTTGGTCTTGTTTATGGTTTCCTTTGCTGTGCAAAAGCTTTTAAGTTTCATTAGGTAACATTTGTTTATTTTTCTTTATTTATTTTTTATTTATTTATTTTAATCAGTCATCAATTTTATACACATCAGTGTATACATGTCAATCCCAATAGCCCAATTCAGCACACCACCATCCCCACCCCACCACGGTTTTCCCCCCTTGGTGTCAATACGTTTGTTCTCTACATCTGTGTCTCAACTTCTGCCCTGCAAACTGCTTCATTTGTACCATTTTTCTAGGTTCCACATACATGCATTAATATACGATATTTGTTTTTCTCTTTCTGGCTTACTTTACTCTGTATGAGAGTCTCTAGATCCATCCACATCTCAACAAATGACTCAATTTCCTGTCTTTTTATGGCTGAGTAATATTCCATTGTATATATGTACCACAACTTCTTTATTCATTCGTCTGTTGATGGGCATTTAGGTTGTTTCCATGACCTGGCTTTTGTTAATAGTGCTGCAATGAACATTGTGGTGCATGTGTCTTTTTTATTTTTTTTGTAATATCTTTATTGAAGTATAATTGCTTTACAATGGTGTGTTAGTTTCTGCTTTATAACAAAGTGAATCAGTTATACATATACATATGTTCCCATATATCTTCCCTCTTGCATTTCCCTCCCTCCCACCTTCCCTATCCCACCCCTCTAGGTGGTCACAAAGCACTGAGCTGATCTCCCTGTGCTATGCGGTTGCTTCCCACTAGCTATCTATTTTACATTTGGTAGTGTATATATGTCCATGACACTCTCTCACCCTGTCACATCTCACCCCCCTCCCCCTCCCCATATCCTCAAGTCCATTCTCTAGTAGGTCTGTGTCTTTATTCCCGTCTTGCCACTAGGTTCTTCATGACCTTTTTTTTTTTCCCTTAGATTCCATATATATGTGTTAGCATACTGTATTTGTTTTTCTCTTTCTGACTTACTTCACTCTATATGACAGACTCTAGGTCCATCCACCTCACTACAAATAACTCAATTTCGTTTCTTTTTATGGCTGAGTAATATTCCATTGTATATATGTGCCACATCTTCTTTATCCATTCATCTGTTGATGGACACCTAGGTTGCTTCCATGTCCTGGCCTTTGTAAATAGAGCGGCAATGAACATTTTGGTACATGACTCTTTTTGAATTATGGTTCTCTCAACGTATATGTCCAGTAGTGGGATTGCTGGGTCATATGGTAGTTCTATTTTTAGTTTTTTAAGGAACCTCCATACTGTTCTCCATAGTGGCTGTATCAAATTACATTCCCACCAACAGTGCAAGAGGGTTCCCTTTTCTCCACACCATCTCCAGCATTTGTTCTTTGTAGATTTTCTGATGATGCCCATTCTAACTGGTGTGAGGTGATACCTCATTGTAGATTTGATTTGCATTTCTTTAATAATTAGTGATGTTGAGCATCTTTTCATGTGTTTCTTGGCCATCTGTATGTCTTCTTTGGAGAAATGTCTATTTAGATCTTCTGCTCATTTTTGGATTGGGTTGTTTGTTTCTTTAATACTGAGCTGAATGAGCTGTTTATATATTTTGGAGATTAATCCTTTGTCTGTTGATTCATTTGCAAATATTTTCTCCCATTCTGAGGGTTGTCTTTTCGTCTTGTTTATGGTTTCCTTCGCTGTGCAAAAGCTTTGAAGTTTCATTAGGTCCCATTTGTTTATTTTTGTTTTTATTTCCATTACTCTAGGAGGTGGATCAAAAAAGATCTTGCTGTGATTGATGTCAAAGAGTGTTCTTCCTATGTTTTCCTCTAAGAGTTTTATAGTGTCCAGTCTTACATTTAGGTCTCTAATCCATTTTGAGTTTATTTTTGTGTATGGTGTTAGGGAATATTCTAATTTCATTCTTTTCCATGTAGCTGTCCAGTTTTCCCAGCACCACTTATTGAAGAGACTGTCTTTTCTCCATTGTATATATTTGCCTCCTTTGTCATAGATTAGTTGACCATAGGTGCATGAGTTTACTTCTGGGCTTTCTATCTTGTTCCATTGATCTATGTTTCTGTTTTTGTGCCAGTACCATATTGTCTTGATTACTGTAGCTTTGTAGTATAGTCTGAAGTCGGGGAGTCTGATTCCTCCAGCTCCGTTTTTTTCCCTCAAGACTGCTTTGGCTATTCGGGGTCTTTTGTGTCTCCAGACAAATTTTAAGATGATTTGTTCTAGTTCCATAAAAAATGCCATTGGTAATTTGATAGGGATTGCATTGAATCTGTAGATTGCTTTGGGTAGTATAGTCATTTTCACAATATTGATTCTTCCAATCCAAGAACATGGTATATCTCTCCATCTGTTGGTATCATCTTTAATTTCTTTCATCAGTGTCTTATAGTTTTCTGCATACAGGTCTTTTGTCTCCCTAGGTAGGTTTATTCCTAGGCATTTTATTCTTTTTGTTGCAATGGTAAATGGGAGTGTTTCCTTAATTTCTCTTTCAGATTTTTCATCATTATTGTATAGGAATGGAAGAGATTTCTGTGCATTAATTTTGTATCCTGCAACTTTACCAAATTCACTGATTAGCTCTAGTAGTTTTCTGGTGGCATCTTTAGAATTCTCTATGTATAGTATCATGTCATCTGCAAACAGTGACAGTTTTACGTCTTCTTTTCCAAGTTGTATTCCTTTTATTTCTTTTTCTTCTCTGATTGCTGTGGCTAACACTTCCAAAACTATGTTGAATAATAGTGGTGAGAGTGGACATCCTTGTCTCATTCCTGATCTTAGAGGAAATGCTTTCAGTTTTTCACCATTGAGAATGATGTTTGCTGTGCGTTTGTCATATATGGCCTTTATTATGTTGAGGTAGGTTCCCTCTATGCCCACTTTCTGGAGAGTTTTTATCATAAATGGGTGTTGAATTTTATCAAAAGCTTTTTCTGCATCTATTGTGATGATCATATGGTTTTTATTCTTCCATTTGTTAATATGGTGTATCACATTCATTGATTTGCGTATATTGAAGAATGCTTGCATCCCTTGGATAAATCCCACTTGATCGTGGTGTACGATCCTTTTAATGTGTTGTTGGATTCTGTTTGCTAGTATTTTGTTGAGGACCTTTGCATCTATATTCATCAGTGATATTGGTCTGTAATTTTCTTTTTTTGTAGTATCTTTATCTGGTTTTGGTATCAGGGTGATGGTGGCCTCATAGAATGCGTTTGAGAGTGTTCCTTCCTCTGCAACTTTTTGGAAGATTTTGAGAGGGATGGGTGTTAGCTCTTCTCTAAATGTTTGATATAATTCACCTGTGAAGCCATCTGGTCCTGGACTTTTGTTTGTTGGAAGATTTTTAATCACAGTTTCAATTTCATTACTTGTGATTGGTCTGTTCATATTTTCTGTTTCTTCCTGGTTCAGTCTTGGAAGGTTATACCTTTCTAAGAACTTGTCCATTTCTTCCAGGTTGTCGATTTTATTGGCATAGAGTTGCTTGTAGTCGTCTCTTAGGATGCTTTGTATTTCTGCCGTGTCTGTTGTAACTTCTCCTTTTTCATTTCTAATTTTATTGATTTGAGTCCTCTCCCTCTTTTTCTTGATGAGTCTGGCTAATGGCTTATCAATTTTGTTTATCTTCTCAAAGAACCAGCTTTTAGTTTTATTGCCCTTTGCTATTGTTTTCTTTGTTTCTATTTCATTTATTTCCACTCTGATCTTTATGATTTTTTTCCTTCTACTAACGTTGGGTTTTGTTTGTTCTTCTTTCTCTAGTTCCTTTAGGGGTAAGGTTAGATTGTTTACTTGAGATTTTTCTTGTTTCTTTAGATAGGCTTGTATAGCTATAAACTTCCCTCTTAGAACTGCTTTTGCTGCATCCCATAGGTTTTGGATCATCGTGTTTTCATTGTCATTTGTCTCTAGGTATTTTTTGATTTCCTCTTTGATTTCTTCAGTGATCTCTTGGTTATATAGTAACGTATTGTTTAGCCTCCATGTGTTTGTGCTTTTCACGCTTTTTTCCCTGTAATTCATTTCTAATCTCATAGCGTTGTGGTCAGAAAAGATGCTTGATATGATTTTAATTTTCTTAAATTTACTGAGGCTTGATTTGTGACCCAAGATGTGATCTCTCCTGGAGAAAGTTCCGTACACACTTGAGAAGAAAGTGTAATCTGCTGTTTTTGGATGGAATGTCCTATAAATATCAATTAAATTTATCTGGTCTATTGTGTCATTTAAAGCTTCTGTTTCCTTATTTATTTTCACTTTGGATGATCTGTCCATTGGTGTAAGTGAGGTGTTAAAGTCCCCCATTATTATTGTGTTACTGTCGATTTCCTCTTTTATAGCTGTTAGCAGTTGCCTTATGTATTGAGGTGCTCCTATGTTGGGTGCATATATATTTATAATTGTTATATCTTCTTATCTTCTTCTTGGATTGATCCCTTGATCATTATGTAGTCCTTCCTTGTCTCTTGTAACAGTCTTTATTTTAATGTCTATTTTATCTGTTATGAGTATAGCTACTCCAGCTTTCTTTTGATTTCCATTTGCATGGAATATCTTTTTCCATGCCCTCACTTTCAGTTTGTATGTGTCTCTAGGTCTGTAGTGGTCTCTTGTAGACAGCATATATATGGGTCTTGTTTTTGGATCCATTCAGCAAGCCTGTGTCTTTTGGTTGGAGCATTTAATCCATTCACGTTTAAGGTAATTATTGATATGTATGTTCCTATGACCATTTTCTTAATTGTTTTGGGTTTGTTTTTGTAGTTCCTTTTCTTCTCTTGTGTTTCCCACTTAGAGAAGTTCCTTTAGCATTTGTTGTAGAGCTGGTTTGGTGGTGCTGAATTCTCTTAGCTTTTGCTTGTCTGTAAAGCTTTTGATTTCTCCATCAAAGCTAAATGAGATCCTTTCTGGGTAGAGTAATCTTGGTTGTAGGTTCTTCCCTTTCATCACTTTAAGTATATCTTGCCACTCCCTTCTGGCTTGTACAGTTTCTGCTGAGAAATCAGCTGTTAACCTTATGGGAGTTCCCTTGTTTGTTATTTGTCGTTTTTCCCTTGCTGCTTTCAATAATTTTTCTTTGTCTTTAATTTTTGCCAATTTGATATGTCTCGGCATGTTTCTCCTTGGGTTTATCCTGTATGGGACTCTCTGCACTTCCTGGACTTGTGTGGCTATTTCCTTTCCCATGTTAGGGAAGTTTTCGACTATAATCTCTTCAAATATTTTCTCGGGTCCTTTCTCTCTCTCTTCTTCTTCTGGGACCCCTATAATGAGAACATTGCTGCGTTTAATGTTGTCCCAGAGTTGTCTTAGGCTGTCTTCATTTCTTTCCATTCTTTTTTCTTTATTCTGTTCCATAGCAGTGAATTCCACCATTCTGTCTTTCAGGTCACTTATCTGTTCTTCTGCCTCAGTTATTCTGCTATTGACTCCTTCTAGTGTAGTTTTCATTTCAGTTATCGTATTGTTCATCTCTGTTTGTTTGTTCTTTAATTCTTCTACGTCTTTGTTAAACATTTCTTGCATCTTCTTGATCTTTGCCTCCATTCTTATTTCGAGGTCCTGGATCATCTTCACTATCATTATTCTGAATTCTTTTTTGGAAGGTTGCCTATCTCCACTTCATTTAGTTGTTTTTCTGGGGTTTTATCTTATTCCTTCATCTGGTATGTAACCCGCTGCCTTTTCATCTTGCCTATCTTTCTGGGAATGTGGTGTTTGTTCCACAGGCTGCAGGATTGTAGTTTTTATTGCTTCTGTTATTGGTTAAAAACCTCGAGAGTTCCAGGGGTGAAATCCGAAACTGGTTCCCCTACACAGAGGGCAAGGAGAGGCCTAAGATAGAGGCCGGTCACTCCAGATTTGTAGCTGACAGTTTTAACAAGCAAACGTGCCTA
Source organism: Balaenoptera ricei (assembly GCF_028023285.1). Taxonomy (NCBI): domain Eukaryota; kingdom Metazoa; phylum Chordata; class Mammalia; order Artiodactyla; family Balaenopteridae; genus Balaenoptera; species Balaenoptera ricei. Next base: position 46,493,631 of record NC_082660.1, read on the forward strand.
CAAGGTTTGTCTTGGGTGCCACACAAAAGTAGATCTCCGCATCTTCCCACCAGAATCTAAGGAGTTTATTAAAAAAGCCTTAATGGCTGGGGTTCAGTCACATGTAGCACAATCCAGATAGTCTCAATAACACATTACTCTCTCAAGGCTGTGGTCTTAAAGTGGCTCTGGCTGTAGAAATGGTGAGCAGAAAGAGCATTCTCCCATTTGTTTATTTTTGTTTTTATTTCCATTTCTCTAAGACGTGGGTCAAAAACGATCTTGCTGTGATTGATGTCATAGAGTGTTCTGCCTATGTTTTCCTCTAAGACTTTGATAGTGTCTGGCCTTATATTTAGGTCTTTAATCCATTTTGAGTTTATTTTTGTGTATGGTGTTAGGAAGTGTTCTAATTTCATACTTTTACATGTACCTGTCCAGTTTTCCCAGCACCACTTATTGAAGAGGCTCTCTTTTCTCCACTGTATATTCTTGCCTCCTTTATCAAAGATAAGTTGACCATATGTGCGTTGGTTTATCTCTGGGTTTTCTATCCTGTTCCATTGACCTATATTTCTGTTTTTGTGCCAATACCATACTGTCTTGATTACTGTAGCTTTGAAGTACAGTCTGAAGTCAGGGAGCCTGATTCCTCCAGCTCCATTTTTCGTTCTCAAGATTGCTTTGGCTATTCGGGGTCCTCTGTGTTTCCATACAATTTGTGAAATTTTTTGTTCTAGTTCTGTGAAAAATGCTAGTGGTAGTTTGATAGGGATTGCATTGAATCTGTAGATTGCTTTGGGTAGTAGAGTCATTTTCACAATGTTGATTCTTCCAATCCAAGAACATGGTATATCTCTCCATCTATTTGTATCATCTTTAATTTCTTTCATCAGTGTCTTATAATTTTCTGCATACAGGTCTTTTGTCTCCTTATGTAGGTTTATTCCTAGGTATTTTATTCTTTTGGTTGCATTGGTAAATGGGAGTGTTTTCTTAATTTCACTTTCAGATTTTCATCATTAGTGTATAGGAATGCCAGAGATTTCGGTACATTAATTTTGTATCCTGCTACTTTAGCAAATTCATTCATTAGCTTTAGTAGTTTTCTGGTAGCATCTTTAGGATTCTCTATGTATAGTATCATGTCATCTGCAAACAGTGACATCTTTACTTCTTTTCCGATTTTGATTCCTTTTATTTCTTTTTCTTCTCTGATTGCTGTGGCTAAAACTTCCAAAAGTATGTTGAATAATAGTGGTGAGAGTGGGCAACCTTGTCTTGTTCCTGATCTTAGTGGAAATGGTTTCAGTTTTTCACCATTGAGGACGATGTTGGCTGTAGGTTTGTCATATATGGCCTTTATTATGTTGAGGAAAGTTCCCTCTATGGCTACATTCTGCAGGGCTTTTATCATAAATGGGTGTTGAATTTTGTCGAAAGCTTTCTCTGCATCTATTGAGATGATCAGATGGTTTTTCTCCTTCAATTTGTTAATATGGTGTATCACATTGATTGATTTGCGTATATTGAAGAATCTTTGCATTCCTGGGATATTCCCCACTTGATCATGGTGTATGATCCTTTTGATGTGCTGTTGGATTCTGCTTGCTAGTATTTTGTTGACAATTTTTGCATCCATGTTCAACAGTGATATTGGCCTGTAGTTTTCTTTCTTTGTGACATCTTTGTCTGGTTTTGGTATCAGGGTGATGGTGACCTCATAGAATGAGTTTGGGAGTGTTTCTCCCTCTGCTATAATTTGGAAGACTTTGAGGAGGATAGGTTTTAGCTCTTCTCTAAATGTTTGATAGTATTCGCCTGTGAAGCCATCTGGTCCTGGGTTTTTGTTTGTTGGAAGATTTTTAATCCCAGTTTCAATTTCAGTGCTTGTGATTGGTCTCTTCATATTTTCTATTTCTTCCTGCTTCAGTCTCGGCAGGTTGTGCATTTCTAAGAATTTGTCCATTTCTTCCAGGTTGTCCATTTTATTGGCATAGAGTTGCTTGTAGTAATCTCTCTAATCGTTTGTATTTCAGCAGTGTCAGTTTGTACTTTTCCTTTTTCATTTCTAATTCTATTGATTTGAGCCTTCTCCCTTTTTTTCTTGATGAATGTGGCTAATGGTTTATCAATTTTGTTAATTTTCTCAAAGAACAAACTTTTGTTTTATTGATCTTTGCTATCGTTTCCTTCATTCCTTTTTCATTTATTTCTGATCTGATCTTTATGATTTCTTTCCTTCTGCTATCTTTGGGTTATTTTCGTTCTTCTTTCTCTAATTGCTTTAGGTGCAAAGTTAGGTTGTTTATTTGAGATGTTTCCTATTTCTTAAGATAGGATTGTATTGCTCTAAACTTCCCTCGTAGAATTGCTTTTGCTGCATCCCATAGGTTTTGGGTCGTCATGTCTCCATTGTCATTTGTTTCTAGGTATTTTTTGATTTCCTCTTTTATTTCTTCAGTGATCACTTCGTTATTAAGTAGTGTATTGTTTAGCCTCCACGTGTTTGTATTTTTTACAGATGTTTTCCTGTAATTGATATCTAGTCTCATAGCATTGTGGTCGGAAAAGATACTTGATATGATTTCAATTTTCTTATATTTACCAAGGCTTGATTTGTGACCCAAGATATAATCTCTCCTGGAGAATGTTCCATGAGCACTTGAGAGAAATGTGTGTGTATTCTGTTGTTTTTGGGTGGAATGTCCTATAAATATCAATTAAGTCCATCTTGTTTAATGTATCATTTAAAGCTTGTGTTTCCTTATTTATTTTCATTTTGGATGATCTGTCCATTGGTGAAAGTAAGGTGTTAAAGTCCCCTATTATGATTGTGTTACTGTCAATATCCCCTTTTATGGCTGTGAGTATTTGCCATATATATTGAGGTGTTCCTATGTTGGATGCATAAATATTTACAATTGTTATATCTTCTTCTTGCATCATTCCCTTGATCATTATGTAGTGTCCTTCTTTGTCTCTTGTAAGAGTCTCTATTTTAAAGTCTATTTTTTTTTGATATGAGAAATGCTACTCCAGCTTGCTTTTGATTTCCATTTGCATGGAATATCTTTTTCCATCCCCTCACTTTTCAGTCTGTATGTGTCCCTAGGTTTGAAGTGGGTCTCTTGTATTCAGCATATATATGGGTGCTGGTTTTGTATCCATTCAGCCAGTCTGTGTCTTTTGGTGGGAGCATATAATCCATTTACATTTAAGGTAATTATCAATATGTATGTTCCTATTCCCATTTTCTTATTTGTTTTGGGTTTGTTATTGTAGGTCTTTTCCTTCTCTTGTGTTTTCCTTCTCTTGTGTTTCTTGCCTAGAGAAGTTCCTTTAGCATTTGTTGTAAAGCTAGTTTGGTGTCAGCTTTTACTTGTCTGTAAAGTTTTTAATTTCTCCATCAAATCTGAATGAGATACTTGTTGGGTAGAGTAATCTTGGTTGTAGCTTCTTCTCCTTCATCACATTAAATATGTCCTGCCACTCCCTTCTGGCTTGCAGAGTTTCTGCTGAAATATCAGCTGTTAACCTTATGGGGATTCCCTTGGGTGTTATTTGTTGTTTTTCCCTTGCTGCTTTTAATATGTTTTCTTTGTATTTAATTTTTGATAGTGTGATTAATATGTGTCTTGGCGTGTTTCTCCTTGGATTCATCTTGTATTGGACTCTCTGTGCTTCCTGGACTTGATTAACTATCTCCTTTCCCATATTAGGGAAGTTTTCAACTATAATCTCTTCAAATATTTTTTCAGTCCCTTTCTTTTTCTCTTCTTCTGGGACCCCTATAATTCGAATGTTGGTGCATTTAATGTTGTCCCAGAGGTCTCTGAGACTGTCCTCAGTTCTTTTCATTATTTTTTCTTTATTCTGCTCTTCGGTAGTTATTTCCACTATTTTATCTTCCAGGTCACTTATCCGTTCTTCTGCCTCAGTTATTCTGCTATTCATCCCTTCAAGAGTATTTTTAATTTCATTTATTGTGTTGTTCATCATTGCTTGTTTCCTCTTTAGTTCTTCTAAGTCCTTCTTAAATGTTTCTTGCATTTTGTCTATTCTATTTCCAAGATTTTGGATCATCTTTACTATCATTTTTCTGAATTCTTTGTCAGGTAGACTGCTTATTTCCTCTTCATTTGTTGCATCTGGTGAGTTTTTGCCTTGCTTCTTTATCTGCTGTGTGTTTTTCTGTCTTCTCATTTTGCTTATCTTACTGTGTTTGGGGTCTCCTTTTTGAAGGCTGCAGGTTCGTAGTTCCCCTTGCTTTTGTTGTCTGTCCCCAGTGGCTAAGGTTGGTTCAGTGGGTTGTGTAGGCTTCCTGGTGGAGGGGACTAGTGCCTGTGTTCTGGTGGATGAGGCTGGATCTTGTCTTTCTGGTGAGCAGGTCCACGTCTGTTGGTGTGTTTTGGGGTGTCTGTGGCGTTATTATGATTTTAGGCCGCATCTCTGCTAATGGATGGGGTTGTGTTCCTGTCTTGATAGTTGTTTGGTGTAAGGTGTTCAGCACCGTAGCTGGCTGGTCGTGGAATGAAGTTGCGTCTTGGCGTTGAGATGGAGATCTGTGGGAGATTTTTGCCGTTTGATATTACGTGGAGCTGGGAGGTCTCTTGTGGACCATTGTCCTGAAGTTGGCTCCCCCACCTCAGAGGCACAGACCTGACTCCTGATTGGAGCTCCAAGAGCCTTTCATCCACACAGCTCCCAAATTTGGGATGATTCATTGTTTATTCAGGTACTCAACAGATGCAGGGTACATCAAATTGATTGTGGAGATTTAATCTGCTGCTCCTGAGGCTGCTGGGAGGGATTTCCCTTTCTCTTCTTTGTTCATACAGGTCCCAGGGTTCCGCTTTGGATTTGGCCCCGCCTCTGCATGTAGGTCGCCTGAGGGCATCTGTTCTTCGCTCAGACAGGACGGGGTTCAAGGAGCAGCTAATTTGGCGGCTCTGGCTCACTCAGGCCGGGGGATGGAGGGGTACGGATTTTGGGCGAGCTTGCGGTGGCAGAGCCCGGCGTGACATTGCAGCAGCCTGAGGCATGCCGTGCATTCTCCTGGGGTTGTTTTCCCTGGATCACGGGCCCCTGGCAGTGGCGGCCTGCACAGGCTCCCAGGAGGGTCGGTGTGGATAGTGACCTGTGCTTGCACACAGGCTGCTTGGTGGCCGCAGCAGCAGCCTTAGCGTCCCATGCCCATCTCTGGGGTCTGTGCTGATAGTCGTGGTTCACGCACATCTCCAGAGGTCCTTTAAGCAGCGCTCTTAATTCCCTCTCCTCATGCACCAGGAAACAAAGAGGGAAGAAAAAGTCTCTTGCCTCTTCGGCAGTTCCAGACTTTTTCCTGGACTCCCTCCCGGCTAGCCATGGTGCACTAACCCCTTCAGGCTGTGTTCACACCGCCAACCCCAGTCCTCTCCCTGTGATCCGACTGAAGCCCAAGCCTCAGCTCCCAGCCCCCGCCCACCCCGGTGGGTGAGCAGACAAGCCTCTCGGGCTGGTGAGTGCTGTTCGGCACCGACCCTCTGTGCAGGAATCTCTCCATTTTGCCCTCCGCACCCCTGTTGCTGTGCTCTCCTCCGTGGCTCCGAATCTTCCCCGCTCCGCCACCCACAGTCTCCGCCCACGAAGGACCTTCCTAGTGTGTGGAAACCTTTCCTCCTTCTCAGCTCTCTCCCACTGGTGTAGGTCCCGTCCATATTCTTTTGTCTCTGTTTTTTCTTTTTTCTTTTGCCCTACCCTGGTACATAGGGAGTTTCTTGCCTTTTGGGAGGTCTGAGGTCTTCTGTCAGCGTTCAGTGGGTGTTCTTTAGGAGCAGTTCCACGTGCAGATGTATTTCTGATGTATCTGTGGGGAGGAAGGTGATCTCCGCGTCTTACTCTTCCACCTTCTTCTCCAACTCTCCTCAAGTGTCTTTTCTGACCACAATGCTATGAGACTAGTTAGCAATTAGAGGAAAAATTTTAAAAAATACAAACACAGGGAGGTTAAACAATATGCTACTAAATTACCAAGAGATCACTGAAGAAATCAAAAAGGAAATAAAAAAATACCTAGAAACAAATGACAATGGTGACACGATGACCCAAAATTTAAGGGATGCAGCAAAAGCAGTTCTCAAAGGGAAGTTTATAGCAATACAATCCTACCTCAAGAAACAAGAAAAGTCTCATATAAACAACCTAATCTAATACCTAAAGCAATTAGAGAAAGAAGAAAAAAGAACAACCCGAAGTTAGCAGAAGGAAAGAAATCATAAAGATCAGATCAGAAACAAATGAAAAAGAAATGAAGGAAATAAGAGCAAAGATCAATAAACTAAAAGCTGGTTCTTTGAGAAGATAAACAAAAATTTTAAAACACTAGCCATGCTCAGCAAGAAAAAAAGGGAGAACTCTAATCAACAGAATTAGGAATGAAAAAGGAGAAGTAACAACTGACACTGCAGAAATACAAAGGATTATGAGAGATTACTACAAGCAACTATATGCCAATAAAATGGACAACCTGGAAGAAATGGACACATTCTTCGAAAAGCACAACCTTCCGAGACTGAACCAGGAAGAAATAGAAAATATAAACAGAAAAATCACAAGCACTGAAATTGAAACTGAGATTAAAAATCTTCCAACCAACAAAAGCCCAGGACCAGATGGCTTCACAGGCGAATACTATCAAACATTTAGAGAAGAGCTAACACCTATCCTCTTCAAACTCTTCCAAAATATAGCAGAGGGAGAAACACTCCCAAACTCATTCTACGAGGCCACCATCACCCTGATACCAAAACCAGACAAAGATATCACAAAGAAAGAACGCTATAGGCCAATATCACTGATGAACATAGATGTAAAAATCCTCAACAAAATACTACCAGACAGAATCCAACAGCACATTAAAAGGATCATACACCATGTTCAAGTGGAATTTATGCCAGGAATGCAAGGATTCTTCAATATACACAAATCAATCAATGTGATACACCATATTAAAAAACTGAAGGAGTAAAACCATCTGATCATCTCAATAGATGCAGAAAAAGTTTTTGAGAAAATTCAACAACGATTTATGATAAAAACCCTCCAGAAAGTAGCATAGATGGAACTTACCTCAACATAATAAAGGCCATATATGACAAACCCACAGCCAACATCGTCCTCAAAGGTGAAAAAGAGCACCATTTCCTCTAAGATCAGGAACAAGACAAAGTTGCCCACTCTCACCACTATTATTCAACACAGTTTTGGAAGTTTTAGCCACTGCAATCAGAGAAGAAATAGAAATAAAAGGAATCCAAATCGGAAAAGAAGAAGTAAAGCTGTCACTGTTTGCAGATGACATGATACTATACATAGAGAATCCTAAAGATGCTACCAGAAATCTACTAGAGCTAATCAATGAATTCGGTAAAGTAGCAGGATACAAAATTAATGCACAGAAATCTCTAGCATTCCTATACACTAATGATGAAAAATCTGAAAGTGAAATTAAGAAAACACTCCCATTTACCATTGCAACAAAAAGAATAAAATACCTAGGAATAAACCTACATAAGGAGACAAAAGACCTGTATGCAGAAAATTATAAGACACTGATGAAAGAAATTAAAGATGGAACAAGTAGATGGAGAGATATACCATGTTCTTGGATTGGAAGAATCAACATTGTGAAAATGACTCTACTACCCAAAGCAATCTACAGATTCAATGCAATCCCTATCAAACTACCACTAGCATTTTTCACAGAACTAGAACAAAAAATTTCACAAATTGTATGGAAACACAGAGGACCCCGAATAGCCAAAGCAATCTTAAGAACGAAAAATGGAGCTGGAGGAATCAGGCTCCCTGACTTCAGACTATACTACAAAGCTACAGTAATCAATACAATATGGTACTGGCACAAAAATAGAACAATGTAACAGGATAGAAAGCCCACAGATAGACCCATACCCATATGGTCACCTTATCTTTGATAAAGGAGGGAAGAATATACAATGGAGAAAAGACAGCCCCTTCTATAAGAGCTTCTGTGAAAACTGGACAGGTACATGTAAAAGAAGGAAATTAGAACTCTTCCTAACACCATACACAAAAATAAACTCAAAATGGATCAAAGAACGAAATGTAAGACTGGACACTATGAAACTCTTAGAGGAAAACATAGGCAGAACACTCTATGACATAAATCACAGCAAGATCCTTTTTTGACCCACCTCTTAGAGAAATGGAAATAAAAACAAAAATAAACAAATGGGGCCTAATGAAACTTAAAAGCTTTTGCACAGCAAAGGAAACCAGAATCAAGACAAAAAAACATCCCTCAGAATTGGAGAAAATAGTTGAAAATGAAGCAACTGACAAAGGATTAATCTCCACAATATAGAAACAGCTGATGCAGCTCAATATCTAAAATCAAACAACCCAATCTAAAAATGGGCAGAAGATCTAAATAGACATTTCTCCAAAGGAGATATACAGATTGCCTACAAACACATGAAAGGATGCTCAACATCACTAATCATTAGAGAAATGCAAATCAAAACTCCAATGGGGTATCACTTCACACCAGTCAGAATGGCCATCATCAAAAAATCTAAAAACTATAAATGCTGGAGAGAGTGTGGAGAAAAGGGAACCCTCTTGCACTGTGGGTAGGAATGTAAATTGATACAACCACTATGGAGAACAGTATGGAGGTTCCTTAAAAAACTAAAAATAGAACTACCATATGACCCAGCAATCCCACTACTGGGCATATAGCCTGAGAAAACCATAATTCAACAAGAGTCATGTACCACAATGTTCATTGCAGCTCTATTTACAAGAGCCAGGACATGGAAGCAACGTAAGTGACCATCTACAGATGAATGGATAAAGAAGATGTGGCACATATATACAATGGAATATTCCTGAGCCATAAAAAGAAACGATATTGATTTGTTTGTAGTGAGATGGGTGGACCTAGAGTCTGTCATACAGAGTGAAGTACGTCAGAAAGAGAAAAACAAATACCGTATGCTAACAAATATACATGGAATCTAAAAAAAAAGTGGTTATGAAGAACCTAGGGGCAGGACAGGAATAAAGACACAGACATAGAGAATGGACTTGAGAACACGGGGAGGGGGAAGTGTACACTGGGACGAAGTGAGAGAGTGCCATGGACATATATACACTACCAAATATAAAATAGATAGCTAGTGGGAAGCAGCCGCATAGCACAGGGAGATCAGCTCGGTGCTTTGTGACCACCTAGAGGGGTGGGATAGGGAGGGTGGGAGGCAGACACAAGTGGGAGGAGATATGGGGATATATGTATATGTATAGCTGATTCACTTTGTTATAAAGCAGAAACTAACATAACATTTTAAAGCAACTATAGTCCAATAAAGATGTTAAAAAAAAAAAAAGAAAACAGAGAAAATCCATACTGTGTTGGTGCTTATATTCTAGCAGGGGGAAACAAAAATAAATAATGAATTCAATTTAAACAAGGAAATTATGTAGTATGTTCAAGGGTGATATGTGCTATGAAAAATATAGAGGGCAAAGGAGTTGGAGATGCTTGCTCGAATTACAACTGTAAATAGATTTGTCTGGGTGGGCCTCATTTAGAATTGTGTTAGCCTCTGGTCATCTGGATGTGAGTGTCTTCTGGGCACAGGCAGCCACCAGTGCTCCGGCCCTAAGGTGGGAGTTTGCCCATGATTCTCTAGGAACAGCCCAATAGGTTAGTGTGATTATAGCACAGTGAGCAGGGGGTAAGAATAGTAGAGAGGAAGTGACAGAGGTTACGGGGACAGTTGGTATAGTGACTTTTAGGACTTTGTAAGAACTTTGGTTTTTACTCTTAGTGAAATGGGAAGGCACTGGAGGTTCTTCAGAATAGAAGTCACCCTTTCCCTTTCTTTGTGCTATTGTTGACATATATTTTACTTCTGTAAATGTTATTATTATTATAATATTTGAGATTTTATCCAATAAAGAGTAGAGATTTTTAATTAAACCAAATTTAAAGTAGTATTTGAGACTAAAATAATAATCAGCATATTTTGGTTAGTTTTTTAATCCATTGCCTTTATAATAACGTTATAGATTGTCAATATTTGCACCTGTACTGTTTTCTTTGTGCTCAAAAAAAAAACTGATTTCAACTTATTACACTTTATGTTCCTTTTTAAGAGTGACAGTCATCTAGTCATTGTAATAAAATCAAATGATCATTAAAAAATAATAAATAAATAAATAAGAACATGCTGGGTGAAAGAAGCCAATCACAAAAGACCATATATTATATGATTCCATTTGTATGTAATGTTCAGCATAGGCAAATCTATGGAGTCATGAATTTGATTTGTATCTGCCTGAGGAAAGAGTGGAGGATGAGAAGTGACTGCTAATAGGTATAGGGTCTCTTTTGAGGGTGATTATAACACAGTGAAATTAGATCATAGAGATGATTGCACAGCTCTGTGAATAATACTGAAAACATTGAATTGTACACTTTAAATGGGTGAACTTTATGGTATGTGGATTATATGTCAATAAAGTTTATATAAAAGTATAATTTATTGTCCACTAATTTGTAGAGACTTTTGATAAACACTGATAAACAGGTGAAATAGAATTAAACAAAGAAATCAATGGTATATTGCTTATATGTGGAATCTAAAAAAGGGTACAAATGAACTTATCTACAAAATAGAAATAGAGTTACAGACGTAGAAAACATACTTATGGTTACCAGGGGGTAAGGGGGGGAGGGATAAATTGGAAGACTGGGATTGACATATAAACAATACTCTATATAAAGTAAATAACTAATAAGAACCTACGGTACAGCACAGGGAACTCTACTCAATACTCTCTAATGGCCTATATGGGAAAAGAATCTAAAAGAGTGCATATATGTATATGTATAAATGATTCACTTTGCTGTACACCTGAAACTAACACAACATTGTAAATCAACTATACTCCAATAAAAATTTTTTAAAAAAGAAATCAATGGTAGTATAGTATGGCAAAAGCTGTCTCCACTGTGAATCTTGTTTTCCTCATTTTGAAGTAGAGGTAATTACACCTATGTTGACATAATGTTGTGAAAATTAAACGATGAATGTGAAACATCCAGCTGAATGTGTCTGTCATTAATTGACATTCCAAAAAAGGTGAACCTCATATTGCTTGCCAGAGTGGTGGGAGTTTTCTTTAAAAGAGTAAATTTTTAAAAAATGTACTGAGGCTACTACATCAACTTTTTTGTCCTAAGAGAGAACAATGTTCAAGGTGTTTGTGACTTGGTACTGTGGTATGTGCAACCATTTCGGAGTTATAACTGGGTTCATGTGCTGACTCCCACTTACTAGCCACTAGCCGTGTGACCACAGAAAAGTGACTGAAATTACTTTCAGTTGCCTCATCTTTGCAAAACAGGGATAATACTACCTTCCTTGGAGGATCGTTCTGAGAATACAAGATTAGAAGGATGAAAATGGTCTGATTCTCTCTCTCCTACATTTTCACTTTCTCCCCTTTCAATGCCTCCTTCTCTTCATTCTAAACACTGTATTTAAGTATTCCCCATCCTAAATAACCTTCCCTTGCATCCTGTCTCTAATTACCAAAGTCCCTTCCTCATTTCCTCTCAAATGAAGTACCATCAAACAAAGAGCCTTCCCTTCCTCACTCTTCAATTTAATTCAGTCTGGCTTCACTCCCTAAGGGCCTCCAGCTGCCCCAAATGACACACCTCTCAATAAGGTAACAAGGATGTCCTAATTAATGAATCCCAAAGGACTCCAATTTCAGTTCTCACCTGACCTTACCTCTCTATAGCATCAACACGCCCCCCTTCAAGTCAGTAATTCTACTTCTCCTGGTTACTTTCCTATGCCACTGACATTTATTTTTTGATCTTCTACTACACCCTAGGTCCCATTCTTGGCCATCAGCTCTTTGTATGCTATATTTCCTACATCCTTGGATGACTTCATTCAAATTCATTACTTCATTTGACACTGATAGTTGAGGTGACTCCCAAATATATATTTCTGGCCTGGAGCTAGACCACCAGACTAAAATGTCATCCTGGATGTTTTCACAAGCACCTCAAACTCAGACCTCATCTCAATGTGCTCCCTTCAACCTGCAAATGTGCACACACCTCTGTATTCAATTCTTCATTTAAGGGCTCTTGCATTACTCAATTACCCAACTCAGAAACTTTCCCATATCAAAGTCTGAATGAACCCAGGCCTGCAGTCAAGAAGCAACAGACTGCTGGTGAAAACTCAAATGAGTAGAAAGACCAGTAACATCTACAATCATAGATATCAACCTCAGCCAAGTTCTAGAGAGTGTCCAGTAACTTTACTGTATTTTTGCAATCACCTCTCTCTCCAATTACCTGTAATTACAATTTCAAACTTAAAAACTCCTCAAACACCTGATCTCCTTTCCTCTTACTTACAGAAGCTAATCATACCTCCCATTTTACCAAGAAAATAAAAGTCCTCGGGAGTGACTATCTCAACTTTCTACCACCAAATCTAAAAATGTACCTGCATTTACATCCACAATTGTTGCCTTTCCTCCAGTTATGATAGATCACTGACCTGTTTCAGCTTACTTGACATTGCCATTTGGTTGATTCTAAGGCATCTCAAAGTCTGCATGATATGATCTTCAACTGTCCCATGCTCACCTGGTCCTCCCCTGGTCTTAGCAGATGGTATCACCATCTATCCAGTTGTACAGGCCAGGCCTGGAAGTCGTCTCTGACATTCTCTCCAACATTAAGTTCTGCTGACTTTAGCTCCTAAACATCTTAAATCTCTCCACTTTTCGTCATCTCTACTATCACTGCTCTGATACAAATGACCATCATGCCATACCTGAATTACTACAATATTCTCCTTATTGATCTACTCACATTAGCCCTGCTCTTCCATCTGTTATTTATAATGTTGACAGAATTTTCTGCAAAACTGATATCATACTCTAATTTAAATCTTTTTAAAATTTTCATTTTATATTGGAGTTGATTTACAATGTTGTGTTAGTTTCAGGTGTACAGCAAAGTGATTGTTATAAATATACATATATCTATTCTTTTTCTTGACTACTCTTAGACAAAAACACCAAACTATAAAGTGACCTATAAGTACTACATGACCCAACCACACAGGCCTTCTTTTAATCTCCCAAGTCGGTCAAGGTCTCTCCCCTTCACTAGGACATTAACAAATGCTGTTATTTCTGTAACGTTGTGTCTAGAATGATTTCCATCTCTACTCCCTTTTTAAACTAGTCAAAGCCTCCTCTTTTTTCAAATCACAGTGCAAGTGACTTTCCTTGGGGAGGTCTTCACTGACCCCTCAAACTAGGTCAGGTCACCCTGTTAAAGTACTAGGTGCCTTTCCCTGGTATCACATACCATAATGAATGAATACATATAAAACACTTAGTGCTTGACACACAACAAGCACTCAATAAATCGTGTTATTATTATAATTTAAACATATGTGTGTCACTCTTTCAACAATTATTTCATTTATTTAATAAAATTAGAGCTGCTCGAGGTGTTAGAGATAGAGCAGCGACTAAAAGAGACACAAATGTTATTTTTGATCAATGTGCATGTCCCTTCCTGGCTGTAAGATAACAAGAAGTCAGAGACAGGCACTGATTCCTTGCGGGTCCTCAGAGCTTACCAGAGAGCCGTGGCTAAGTGTAGGCTGAAAGGACACTGAGAAATCCATTTTAGAAGCCTCCTTTTAAAAATAGGAATCCCATCTAAACAGGTGTCCGCACTTCTGTCCTCAGCTCAAAAAAGCCAGGCTCAGTGTGAAGCCCTCCTCTCGCTGTCGTTAATCCCCTTTGATGTGAGTGAGACCTGGGAAGGAATCGCCCTGGTTTACAGAAGAGTACATGATTATGTCCCTGAGCTTGGCGACAACCCCTCAGGAGTTAGAGCAGCCAGAAAAAATCTCCAAGCGTCCGTCCTCCCCGCCCCCCTCCCCGAAACACACAAGGTCTCTGGACAAATAGCCGTCCTCCACCCCTGGTGTTAAAAAAAAAAAATCTGCTGCAGAGAGTAGCAGGTCACCACCCCCAAAATTGACCGGAGCACGAAAGTGCAGAGACACCACCGAAAGTGTTGCTCCTCCTTCCCACTGCCTCCAATTCAAAGAACTTCCAGTGTCTCTCTAGGATGCTGGGAGGTCTGGCTTTCTCGGTATTCCTTTGGTTACCTAAAATTTCTTAGACAGCTGAAGTAGAGGAAGGACAGGCAGAATTGAAGGAATCAGGGAGGCACAGATGAAATTCAAGAGAAGAGATATGGATTACTGCAGTGGTTAAGTGCATAGGAATTGGTGTCACACTGGCTTTGGCATCTTACCTTGCCATTCAGATGCAGTGTGGCTTTAGGCACTTAATCCCTCCGAGCCTCTGCTTTTTCATTTTTGGAATGGAGATAATAATCCCTCTATCATTAGATTGTAGTAAATATTAAATGTCATAACGTATGTAAAACATTTAGTGCAATGCCTGGCACCAGAGTAAACAATAAAATGTTGAAAATTTAAACTTGGCAAATTCTTTTTTCTAATCACCCTTCACTGAACTTATGAACCCTCTAAAAGGTGCCTGTTCTCCCTCCTTTCACAGCCAGATGTCTTGAAAGAAATGGCTCTGTTGTCATTATTCCACCTACTTCTTACCTCTCAGCTCACATCTAACCATCACTCCCTGCAATAACTCTCACTACCTAATATAACCAATCACCTCTGGGTTGCTAAAGGCAGTGAAAAATTTCCAATCTTCATTCAATTCCTTGCCCTTCCTCCCTCCTCTGATACCATGGAGCATTCTTTCCTCCTAGAAACAGTCTTTTCTTTTGATTTCCATGTCGCTAATTTCCTGGTGTTCTTCTTACTTTCTGGCCATTTATCTACCTGCTTTGTAAGGTCATCCTCCTCTACCTAGGCATTAAATATTTGAGTTTTGGGGGGCTTGGTTCTAAGGCCTCTTATTATTACTCCATGTTCTCCCTAAGGTAATGCCAATCATACCCTCATCTTTAATCACCATCTATAAACTACAAAGGACGTTTATTTCTCAGCCCACACTGCCAACAGACTTCCAGACTAGAATAACCAACTTTCTATTCAATATATCCAATTGAGTGTCTCAAAGACACCTCAAACTCTACAAGATCATGTGTGCTCTTCCTCCTAAATATGGTTTCCTTACAGTGTTATCACCTCTTTCAATGTTATCACCTCACAGTCTATCATTTGCACACATCAGAAATCTAGGCATCACCCCTGCCACCTCTTTTGCCCTTACCTTTCACATGCTATTCATTGCCAAGTCTTATAGATTTTATTCCTAAATATTTATCAAAGTTGTCCATGTTTTTCTACCTCCACTACACCATTCTTGTCCAAGTTCTCATCATGTCATTCTTTCACTATTTAAACTGCTTCCTAACTGCCACTATTTACACTGACCCTGGGTTCCTTCCAATCCATATTTTTCCAAATGATATTTTCAAAACAAACATCAAAGCATGTCACATACATATCCTACTCACTCTACTTGGTTAAAACTCTGAAAAATCTTCCTAGCTCTTAGGAGAAAAACCAAAATCTTTAACATAGTCTGAATGGTCTGATCTCTCTCTAAAGGCCAGGAATAGGTGGGACAAAATGGGCATATAGCATTCAAAATGTTAAGGGAATGCTCAAACGCAGAGTAGTCCAAGTATAGGTCAGCACAAGAAGTGAGTGCCTCTTTTAATTTTGCCCTGCTGTTATCTCACCCTAGTCCCAGCCATGCCATCCTTACCTAATCACCATAGTCAAAATAATAACAGTTAACATTCATTGAATATTGTCTGTAATCAGTTTTTATGGTCCTATGTTCCTTACAGGCATTATGTCACTGAATTCTCATAAAAACCCTCTAAGGCAGTTTTTAATCATACACCTAATACAGGTAAGACACAGAGAGGTTCAGTAACTTACCCCTGTTACACAGTTAGTGAGAGAGCTAAGGGCCAAATGCAGGGAGTCCTATTACACAAACCACTATACACAGCCATTATACTTCTTTTGCCTTCCAATCTCACAACACTCTCCTGCTTGTCCTTTGCACTCCAATCATATAAACCCGTTCCAGCTCCTTAAACCTGTTGCAATTTCTTGGACCATAGGGTCTTTGTACATGCTATACCTGCAATCAGGACTGTTAAGCCATTAATTAATGTACCCTTTATCTTTCATATTTCACCTGTAGTGCTACTCAGTCATCCCCCACCCACAAGTCTAGATTAGATTCCTATTATCATGAACCCACAAGAAGTGTGCTTCTTATCATCAGAGCAATTAAGTCATTTTTGAATTTTATATTCATTACTGTGATATTGGATTAAATTTTATCTTATCTGCTTAGGTGTAAGCAAAAGAACATATAGGACATCTGGCTTTGCTCACCATTGCATTCCCTGTAACTAACACAGTGCTTGACACATGGTAAATGTTTGACACTTATTTGTGAAATATACTAATTAATTGAAGAGGCAACAGCAAGGATAAGGAGATTAGGAGACAGAACAATATGTGCAAAGTCCCTGTGGCAAGAAAGAAATTGGCATGTTTGATAAGCTGAAAGAACTACTGACGTTGTATATGTTAATGCCTTCTAGCCAAAGAACACTAGGTATACACAGGGCGATAAATTTAAGTTGTATTTATTACTCATTGCAGTGAAGAAATGAATGTCGTGTGGAACCGTGAATATGTGCCAGGAAGATCATGTTAGACAGGACCTATTATGGGAGTTGAGTTTGGGTTGGGTGATTTGGTTGTTTATGTCCAACAGGAGAACAGCAGGGCTTAGCCGTGAGGAGCAGGACATGTTGTCAGCAACACTGAGGCCTCCTTGTAACCATCAGGCAAGTGCCACACATCGACCACTGCTTCCTTCCTTCATATGACTAAAGAGCAGAGAGATGTGGGGGAAAGTGGCACAAGAACCTGGAGAGGTAGGCAGGGCCTGGAAGACCATGTTGGCTAAGTTGGCCTTTATCTTAAAGCCAAAGGAAACAGAGGCATGATGTACTTAAGTCTGTGTGTCAGGGACACTGGAGGGTCTGAGATTTTATCCTACTTGCAAGTTCACAAGTTAATTTGCCACAGGTTGACAGATCCTGGCAGAAGACAGAAGACTCCTGGGTGACAGACAAAGGACCTTACACTCGCAGCAAAAGCAGTAGCCAGAGCAACAGGTCTGCACCAGTGCTACATGTGCCCAAAGTCCCCTGGGGGCGATGAAGGTAGACTTACCTGGATGCCTGCACGTGCAGAAGGCTGTGATACAGGAGGGGGCCCTGAGCTTGGGAGACTTACTGCAGAAGCAACCCTGCTCTTTGGGGGAGGTGTTACCTTATCCCTCAGGATTGCTCAGTACAAATAAAACCCTGAGAAATCTCCCTGGTTAAGAGTGGTTAGGGCTTTAAATGCTTGGCATACCCAGCAAACCCACAAAGGAACACTCAGGGCCCATGGTGGACTTCCTCTTCCAACACTGTGTTGTTGAAAAGGGCAACATTTGGAGAACCTGCTCATCACATGGAGAAAACTAACACTGAGTCGCGGCCTTACGCCACATATGATCATTCCCATCAGGCCACAAACCTGCTATAATTTCTCCTGTGTTGACCCCCACACTCCCCTGCAGCTACTGCCCCACCTGGTCACCCTATTAATGGGGCAGGGGAATGTAACACACCCCGGGATAACTCCAGTGAGAGAGTATGTACAGAGACAGTGGTACTTTGCTGAGTGAAAAGAAGCACCCAACCCCATGAGGAAGGAAGGACAGGTGGAGGCAAGGAGGATGATGTTCTGGGCTGGGGACACAGAAGATGTCTGAACTCATGGGCACTGGTGCTCCATGGAAGCATGAAAATGGCACTCCAAGAGGTGGTGTTTGTATGTAGAAAGGATGTGGGCCTGGTGTAAAGTGGAGAGAGGCACCAACCCTTCCCAGCAACTTCCAGGCCTACCTCTTAGAGAAAGCCTCACCCTGCATTTTCTATGGGAGACAGAGTTCCTTGATATCCTTGGTTGCCATGGGGACTCAGGTACTTGATCCAGCTTCTGTGAACCACATGTGTCTCATCAGGACCAATTTTTCCCCAAATGGATTCATGATAGTCAGATGCTTCATTCTGAACTTGCTGATATTATCTGCAGATGGGTGAACAGCTGACAGCTTTAGAGACAGGTGACAGCTTTGGGGATGCAATGGGACACATAACTCCACCTAAAACTGTAGGAGGAACACTCCTGTTTAATCTACAGTGGTCGATGGTTCTACCTGTTGTGATGCTTGTATGTGTTCATTATACCACCGTACAGTATTTTAATAAAGTACTTAATGATGAGAATTCTGATATACCTATTCATTTTTCCTAACATAATACAAATTATAGTCTCATTAGTAATTTAATAGTTATATTGAACATGTAATGATTTGTGGCATGGCATCAGGTAATATGCTAAGCACTTTACACATAAAATCTCACTGAAGTTTCAAAAAAGTGTGAGGTTTTGTGTATTTTCTAAAGCCTCCGTTTTGCTGATGAAGAGATTGAAGGCCCAGAGAAGTTAACTAATGGCACACATGGTGGGGGCCTGGGTGTGGGTACAGGAAGGGGTAGGGTGGAGAGTGCCAGGTCCAGGGGTAGGGGGCCCAAGATACTTGTGAGGACCTTCGTGGCATTAAACAGCAAAAACAAAACACAATGGCAGGTCAACAGAGAGACTGTGGGAGAAAGGGAGAGGGAATAAAATTTTTTTTTAATATTTATTTATTTGGCTGCGTTGGGTCTTAGTTGAGGCACACGGGATCTTCATTGTGGCATGCGGGATCTTTTGCTGTGGTGCATGGGCTCAGTAGTTGTGGCACGCAGGCTCAGTAGTTGCGGTACACGGGCTCTAGAGCACGTGGGTTTAGTTGCCCTGTGGCATGTGGAATCTTGTTCCCTGACCAGGGATTGAACCTGCGTTCCCTACATTGGAAGGCGGATTCTTAACGACTGGACAGCCAGGGAAGTCCCTTCACTGCTTTTTTGAATGAGAAGCCACACATTTTCATTTTGCATTAGGCCTCTCCTTATATAGTTGGACCTGCGTGGTAGAAAAGGTCACAAATTCAGTTAGCACAGCTCCAAAGCCCATGTTATTGCTTTTTCTTTTCTTCTTGCCTTTAACGAAAAGGAAAAGAAAAAAATTGAAGAGGTGATACACATGCACAGTATAAAATTCAAAACTTTCAAAACATACAGTCAAAAGTATGCCTCTTGGTTCTTCCCTGGTGGCGCAGTGGTCAAGAATCCGCCTGCTGGGCTTCCTTGGTGGCGCAGTGGTTAAGAATCCGCCTGCCAATGCAGGGGACACGGGTTCAATCCCTGGTCTGGGAAGATCCCACATGCCGCGGAGCAACTAAGCCCGTGCGCCACAATTACTGAGCCTGCGCTCTAGAGCCCGTGAGCCACAACTACTGAAGCCCGCGCGCCTAGAGCCTGTGCTCCGCAACAAGAGAAGCCACTGCAACGAGAAGCCCGCGCACCGCAACCAAGAGTAGTCACTGCTCTCCACAACTAGAGAAACGCCAGCGTGCAGCAACGAAGACCCAATGCAGTCAAAAATAAAAATAAATAAATTTATAAAAAAAAAAAAAAAAAAAAAAAAAAAAAAGAATCCGCCTGCCAGTGCAGGAGACATGAGTTCGAACCCTGGTCCAGGAAGATCCCACATGCCTCAGAGCAACTAAGCCCGTGTGCCACAACTACTGAGCCTGTGCTCTAGAGCCTGCGAGCCACAACTATTGAAGCCCGCATGCCCCACCTACTGAAGATTGCGCGCCAGAGCGCGTTCTCTGCAACAAGAGAAGCCACCGCAATGAGAAGCCCGCACACCGCAACAAAGAGTAGCCCACACTCGCTGCAACTAGAGAAAGCGCCTGCATGCAGCAACGAAGACCCAACGCAGCCAAAAATAAATTTAAAAAAAAGTATGCCTCTCACCGCAGTTGTAGGATCATACAGTTCTCCTCCCCAAAGGCAACAACACTTTTCCACCACGTTCTTATATATCCTTTCTTTTATATTGCGCATATACAAGCATATATATGTATTTCAACCTCTCTTCTTTATATGCAAGTGGTTAAATAACAGAGTCTGGGCCTGAATTTTTCCATTTCTAATGTATCTTGGAGGTCTTCCTGCGTGATCACAATGAGGCAAAAGTTAGAGAGTGCTTGTCATGCCATTGTTTTAAGTGCTTTAAACCTGTTGATTTAACCCTCATCATACCCAATGAAGTAAATATTATCCTTGTTTATTGATGAAGAAACTAAAGCACACAGAATGTGAATAACTTGTCAAAGGTAACATGGCTAAAAGTGGGGAGAATCAGGATTGGACCCAGGCAGTGTAGTTCCAGAATGTACACTTAACCACTAAGCTAAATAACATTCTGTTTTCTTAAATAGCTGCGTGGTATCCTTTTATATAGATGTACTCACTTTTATTTATTTACCAGTCTGCTACTGATGGACACTTATGGTTTTTCCAATCTTATGTTATCACAGACAAAGCTGCATTGAATAAGCTTACATGTGTCATCATGCCACACATGTGCAAGTACATCCAGTGGATAAAATCATAGAAGTAGGATTTCTGGATCAAAAGGTAAGTGCACACATGGTTTTGACAGATATTGCTAAATTGCCCTCTCCAGGTGTTGTATCAGTTCACACCCTCACTAACAATGCAGGAGCATTTCTGTTTCCCCACATCCTCACCAAAACAGTGTGTTTCAAACAGTAGATTGGGCAACATGATAAATAATGAGTGCTATCTTATTGTAGTTAAAATACACATTTGCCTTATTATGAACAAGGCTGGGGATTTTAAAAACGTATTTAGAAGCGTTTTGTATTTTCCCTCCTGTGAACATATTTGTCATACCAGTAGCAGAGATTGAGCAGCTCTTCTCCAAACCTGTTCCTTTACCTCCTCGAGTTCCCCAGCCCTCCAGAACGTAACTGTGGCCTATGGACTGAGTCCTGGCCAAGGGAAAGTGAACCTAAGTGATGTACAGCATTGACCAGCCTGACACCTAAAGGCCTCCTGTGACATCCTCCTATTCTCTTTCTTGCCCCATCTGCTGGCAAAGTGTTCGCACCTGAGTGACCAATGCAGCCAAATGCTGAAAGTGGCAGAGATTCTCCTGTCAGCTGGTCCCCGAATAAGTTCAGAAAGCAGAGCCAAGCCTCCCACGCCTGCTTCCATTTGGATTTTACGTGGGCAAGAAACATTTCTAGAGTGCAAGGCCACTGAGATTTGGGAGGTCTTCTGTTACAGCAGCTGGTGTTATCATAAACAAAGAGAGGCCTTTGTTCCTTTTTCCAAACATGGTTCAATAAAAGACTATTTTCTTATTTGGGAAATTAGCCCATCGTCTGTGATATAGATAGCAAATACTCTTTAAACTTGGCCTTTTGAGTTTTTACTTTAGATAGATTTAGTTTGGTGAATCTCTTTTCAGTCTCGTTGTACTAAAATTTATCCCCTTTTTCTTTTATGAATTCTGCTTTCCCGGACTTCCCTGGTGGCACAGTGGTTAAGATTCCGCCTGCCAATGCAGGGGATGTGGGTTTGATCCCTGGTCTGGGAAGATCCCACATGCCACAGAGCAACTAAGCCCGTGTGCCACAACTACTGAGCCTGTGCTCTAGAGCCCGAGAGCCACAACTACTGAGCCCGCACGCCACAGCTATTGAAGCCCATGTGCTCTAGGGCCCGTGCTCCACAACAAGAGAATCCACCACAATGAGAAGCCCACGCACCGCAACGAAGAACAGCCCCCGTTCGCCACAAGTAGAGAAAGCCTGCGCGCAGCAACGAAGACCAAACGCAGCCAAAAAAAAAAAAAAAAAAAAAAAAATTCTGCTTTTGCAACATGCCTAGAAAGATCCTGTTCACTCCAAAATTATACCTAAAAATCTTCAGAGAGTCTCTTCTACACCTCTTTTTCCAACAGTTGTTTCAGCATGAATGAATGATGAGTTTCAACAAAATATGTTTCTGCATCTACTGAGGAGATCATATTTAGTTTCCCCTTCCCCTTCATCTGTTATGGTGATGGATTACACTGACATTCTCTGATGTGAAACCAATCTTGCTTTCCTGGGATAAAAGCAACTTGGTCATGATATGGTATCTTCTCTATATATTGCTGGGCTTTATTATTTTTTTCCAAGTATGTTGCTTAGGATACTTTCATCTCTGTTTATGAAACAAGGTGGTTTGTAACTTAAACTTCTGAAAGTGCCCTGTCTAGTGTTGGTACCAATGTTATGCTACATAAAATCAAGAGGGTAGTGTACTCTCTATCTCTATTCTCTAAAAATTTTATGTAATATTGGGATTATCTCCTATTTAAATATTGACAGAACTCATTTATGAAGTTATCTGGGCTTAGAGATCCTCTGTGGAGATTTTTTATTCCATGTGTTTCATGTTTTTAGTTCAAATCATGGTTTTTTAACTTCTCTCAGTTTCATTAAGTTGTATGTTACTGTGTGTCCACTTCCTCTTAATTTTCCATTTTGGCATAAAGGTCTCTAGTAATGTCACCTTATTTGATTCCTGGTATTAATAAATTGTGCCTTTATTCATTTTTCCACTTAAGTCTGACCAGAGGCTTGTCCATTTTACTGACTATTCAAAGGGCCTGTAAAATGCTGTGTTAAAATGCTCTATTGTATGTTTGTTTTCACTTTCATTAGTTTGGTTTTTATCTTTAATGATTCTTTGTTTTTCTTTGCGTTTATCTTCTTATGTTTTAACTGCTCAGGATGGATGCTTAGCTCATTTTCTGCCATTCTTCTTTTCTTTTTAAAAATCTATTTTTTATTGAGATATAATTCACATACAACATTACTAGTTTCAGCTGTACAGCATAATGATTTGATATTTCTGTATATTGCAGAATGATCACCACAATAACTCTACTTAACATCTATCACCATTCATAGTTTAAAAATTCCTTTTCATTTGGTGAGAACTTTTTTTTTAACATCTTTATTGGAGAATAATTGCTTTACAATGGTGTGTTAGTTTCTGATTTATAACAAAGTGAATCAGTTATACATATACATATGTTCCCATATCTCTTCCCTCTTGCATCTCCCTCCCTCCCACCCTCCCTATCCCAGCCCTCTAGGTGATCACAAAGCACTGAGTTGATCTCCCTGGGCAATGCGGCTGCTTCCCACTAGCTATCTATTTTACGTTTGGTAGTGTATATATGTCCATGCCACTCTCTCACTTTGTCACAGCTTACCCTTCCCCCTCCCCATATCCTCAAGTCCATTCTCTAGTAGATCTGTGTCTTTATTCCCATCTTACCACTAGGTTCTTCATGACCTTTTTACCCCCCTTAGATTCCATATATATGTGTTAGCATACTGTATTTGTTCTTCTCTTTCTGACTTACTTCACTCTGTATGATACTCTAACTCCATCCACCTCACTGCGAATAACTCCATTTCGTTTCTTTTTCTGGCAGAGTAATATTCCACTGCATATATGTGCCACATCTTCTTTATCCATTCATCCAATGATGGACATTTAGGTTGTTTCCATGTCCTGGCTATTGTAAATAGAGCTGCAGTGAACATTTTGGTAAATGACTCTTTTGGAATTATGGTTTTCTCAGGGTATATGCCCAGTAGTGGGATTGCTGGGTCGTATAGTAGTTCTATTTTTAGTTTTTTAAGGAACCTCCATACTGTTCTCCATAGTGGCTGTATCAATTTACATTCCCACCAACAGTGCAAGAGGGTTCCCTTTTCTCCACACCCTCTCCAGCATTTATTGTTTCTAGATTTTTTGATGATGGCCATTCTGACTGGTGTGAGATGATATCTCATTGTAGTTTTGATTTGCCTTTCCCTAATGATTAATGATGTTGAGCATTCTTTCATGTGTTTGTTGGCAATCTATATATCTTCTCTGGAGAAATGTCTATTTAGGTCTTCTGCCCATTTTTGGCCTTGTTTGTTTGTTTTTTTGTTATTGAGCTGCACGAGCTGCTTGTAAAACTTGGAGATTAATCCTTTGTCAGTTGCTTCATTTGCAAATATTTTCTCCCATTCTGAGGGTTGTCTTTATTCTTGTTTATGGTTTCCTTTGCTGTGCAAAAGCTTTTAAGTTTCATTAGGTCCCATTTGTTTATTTGTGTTTTTATATCCATTTCTCTAGGAGCTGGGACAAAAAGGATCTTGCTGTGATTTATGTCATAGAGTGTTCTGCCTAAGTTTTCCTCTAAGAGTTTGATAGTGTCTGGTCTTACATTTAGGTCTTTAATCCATTTTGAGTTTATTTTTGTGTATGGTGTCAGGGAGTGTTCTAATTTCATACTTTTACATGTAGCTGTCCAGTTTTCCCAGCACCACTTACTGAAGAGGCTGTCACTTCTCCACTGTATATGCTTGCTTCCTTTATCAAAGATAAGGTGACCATATGTGCGTGGGTTTATCTCTGGGCTTTCTATCCTGTTCCATTGATCTATGTTTCTGTTTTTTTGCCAGTACCATACTGTCTTGATTACTGTAGCTTTGTAGTATAGTCTGAAGTCAGGGAGCCTGATTCCTCCAGCTTCATTTTTCGTTCTCAAGATTGCTTTGGCTATTTGGGGTCTTTTGTGTTTCCATACAAATTGTGAAAGTTTTTGTTCTAGTTCTGTGAAAAATGCCAGTGGTAGTTTGATAGGGATTGCATTGAATCTGTAGATTGCTTTGGGTAGTATAGTCATTTTCACAATGTTGATTCTTCCAATCCAAGAACATGGTATATCTCTCCATCTGTTTGTATCATCTTTAATTTCTTTCATCAGTGTCTTATAATTTTCTGCATACAGGTCTTTGTCTCCTTAGGTAGGTTTATTCCTAGATATTTTATTCTTTTCATTGCAATGGTAAATGGGAGTGTTTTCTTCATTTCACTTTCAGATTTTTCATCATTAGTGTATAGGAATGCAAGAGATTTCTGTGCATTAATTTTGTATCCTGCTACTTTACCAAATTCATTGATTAGCTCTAGGAGATTTCTGGTAGCATCCTTAGGATTCTCTATGTATAGTATCATGTTATCTGCAAACAGTGACAGCTTTACTTCTTCTATTCCGATTTGGATTCCTTTTATTTCTTCTTCTTCTCTGATTGCTGTGGCTAAAACTTCCAAAAGTATGTTGAATAATAGTGGTGAGAGTGGGCAACCTTGTCTTGTTCCTGATCTTAGTGGAAATGGTTTCAGTTTTTCACTATTGAAGACGATATTGGCTGTGGGTTTGCCGTTTATGGCTTTTATTATGTTGAGGAAAGTTCCCTCTATGCCTACTTTCTGCAGGGCTTTTATCATAAATGGGTGTTGAATTTTGTCGAAAGCTTTCTCTGCATCTATTGAGATGATCATATGGTTTTTCTCCTTCATTTTGTTAATATGGTGTATCACGTTGATTGATTTGTGTATATTGAAGAATCCTTGCATTTCTGGAATAAACCCCACTTGATCATGGTGTATGATCCTTTTAATGTGCTGTTGGATTCTGTTTGCTAGTATTTTGTTGACGATTTTTGCATCTATGTTCATCAGTGATCTTGGCCTGTAGTTTTCTTTCTTTGTGACATCTTTGTCTGGTTTTGGTATCAGGGTGATGGTGGCCTCATAGATTGAGTTGGGGAGTATTCCTCCCTCTGCAATATTTTGGCAAAGTTTCAGAAGGATAGGTGTTATCTCTTCTCTAAATATTTGGTAGAATTCGCCTGTGAAGCCATCTGGTCCTAGGCTTTTGTTTGTTGGAAGATTTGTAATCACAATTTCAATTTCAGTGCTTGTGATTGGTCTCTTCAAATTTTCTATTTCTTCCTGCTTCAGTCTCGGCAGGTTGTGCATTTCTAAGAATTTGTCCATTTCTTCCAGGTTGTCCATTTTATTGGCATAGAGTTGCTTGTAGTAATCTCTCTAATCGTTTGTATTTCAGCAGTGTCAGTTTGTACTTTTCCTTTTTCATTTCTAATTATATTGATTTGAGTCTTCTCCCTTTTTTTCTTGATGAGTCTGGCTAATGGTTTATCAATTTTGTTTATCTTTTCAAAGAACCAGCTTTTAGTTTTGTTGATCTTTGCTATTGTTTCCTTCATGTCTTTTTCATTTATTTCTGATCTGATCTTTATGATTTCTTTCCTTGTGCTAACTTTGGGGTTTTTTCCTTCTTCTTTCTCTAATTGCTTTAGGTGCAGGGTTAGGTTGTTTATTCGAGATGTTTCCTGTTTCTTGAGGTAGGCTTGTATTGCTATAAACTTCCCTCTTAGAACCGCTTTTGCTTCACCCCATAGGTTTTGGCTCGTCGTGTCTCCATTGTCATTTGTTTCTAGGTAGTTTTTGATTTCCCCTTTGATTTCTTCAGGGATCACTTCGTTATTGAGTAGTGTATTGTGTAGCCTCCATGTGTTTGTATTTTTTACAGATTTTTCCTGTAATTGATATCTAGTCTCATCGCGTTGTGGTCGGAAAAGATACTTGATACGATTTCAATTTTCTTAAATTTACCAAGGCTTGATTTATGACCCAAGATATGATCTATCCTAGAGAATGTTGCGTGAGCACTTGAGAAAAATGTGTATTCTGTTGTTTTTGGGTGGAATGTCCTATAAATATCAGTTAAGTCCATCTCATTTAATGTATCATTTAAAGCTTGTGTTTCCTTATTTATTTTCATTTTGGATGATCTGTCCATTGATGAAAGTGTGGTGTTAAACTCCCCTACTATGTTTGTGTTACTGTCGACTTCCCCTTTATGGCTGTTAGTATTTGCTGTATGTATTGAGGTGCTCCTTTGTTGGGTGCATAAATATTTACACCTGTTATATCTTCTTCTTGCATCGATCCCTTGATCATTATATAGTGTTCTTCTTTGTCTCTTGTAATAGTCTTTATTTTAAAGTCTATTTTGTCTGATATGAGAATTGCTACTCCAGCTTTCTTTTGTTTTCCATTTGCATGGAATAGCTTTTTCCATCCCCTCACTTTCAGTCTGTATGTGTCCCTAGGTCTGAAGTGGGTCTCTTGTAGACAGCATATATATGGGTCTTGTTTTTGTATCCATTCAGCCAGTCTGTGTCTTTTGGTGGGAGCATTTAATCCATTTACATTTAAGCTAATTATCTATATGCATGTTCCTATTCCCATTTTCTTAACTGTTTTGGGTTTGTTATTGTAGGTGTTTTCCTTCTCTTGTGTTTCTTGCCTAGAGAAGTTCCTTTAGCATTTGTTGTAAAGCTGGTTTGGTGGTGCTGATCTCTCTCAGCTTTTGCTTCACTGTAAAGGTTTTAATTTCTCCATCCAATCTGAATGAGATCCTTGCTGGGTAGAATAATCTTGGTTGTAGGTTTTTCTCCTTCATCACTTTAAATATGTTCTGCCACTCCCTTCTGGCTTGCAGAGTTTCTGTTGATAGATCAGCTGTTAACCTTATGGGGATTCCCTTGTGTGTTATTTGTTGTTTTTCCCTTGCTGCTTCTAATATATTTTCTTTATATTTAATTTTTGATAGTTTGATTAATATGTGTCTTGGCATGTTTCTCCTTGGATTTATCCTGTATGGGACTCTCTGTGTTTCCTGGACTTGATTAACTATCTCCTTTCCCATATTAGGGAAGTTTTCAACTATAATCTCTTCAAATATTTTCTCAGTCCCTTTCTTTTTCTCTTCTTCTTCTGGGACCCCTATAATTCGAATGTTGTTGTGTTTAATGTTGTCCCAGAGGTCTCTGAGACTGTCCTCTGTTCTTTTCATTTTTTTTTCTTTATTCTGCTCTGCAGTAGTTATTTCCACTATTTTATCTTCCAGGTCACTTACCTTTTCTGCTGCCTCAGTTATTCTGCTATTGATCCCTTCTAGAGTATTTTTAATTTCATTTATTGTGTTTTTCATCATTGCTTGGTTCCTCTTTAGTTCTTCTGCGCCCTTGTTAAATGTTTCTTGCATTTTGTCTATTCTATTTCCTCGATTTTGGATCATCTTTACTATCATTATTCTGAACTCTTTTTCAGGTAGACTGCCCATTTCCTCTTCATTTGTTAGGTCTGGTGTGTTTTCACCTTGCTCCTTCATCTGCTGTGTGTTTTTCTGTCTTCTCATTTTGCTTATCTTACTGTGTTTGCAGTCTCCTTTTTGCAGGCTGCATGTTCGTAGTTTCTCTTGTTCTTGGTATCTGTCCCCAGTGGCTAAGTTTGGTTCAGTGGGTTGTGTAGGCTTCTTGGTGGAGGGGACTAGTGCCTGTGTTCTGGTGGATGAGGCTGGATCTTGTCTTTCTGGTGGGCAGGTCCACGTCTGGTGGTGTGTTTTGGGGTGTCTGTGGCCTTACTATGATTTTAGGCAGCCTCTCTGCTAATGGATGGGGCTGTGTTCCTGTCTTGCTAGTTGTTTGTCATAGGGTGTCCAGCACTATAGCTTGCTGGTCATTGAGTGAAGCTGGTTCTTTGTGTTGAGATGGAGATCTCTTGGAGATTTTCGTCATTTGGTATTATATGGAGCTGGGAGGTCTCTTGTGGACCAGTGTCCTGAAGTTGGCTCTCCCACCTCAGAGGCACAGCCCTGATGCCTGGCTGGAGCACCAAGAGCCTTTCATCCACACGGCTCAGAATAAAAGGGAGAAAAATTAGAAAGAAAAGAAAGAAAGAGGATAAAATAAAATAAAGTAAGATAAAATAATATAAAGTTACCAAAATAAAACAATTAAAAAATTTTTAAGAAGAAAAGAAAATAAATTTTTTTAAGTAAAACAACAACAACAACAAAAACAACAACAACAACAAAACAAACGGATGGACAGAACCTTAGGACAAATGGTGAAAGCAAAGCTATACAGACAAAACCTTACACAGAAGCATACACATACACACTCACAAAAAGAGGAAAAGGGGAAAAAATAATATATCTTGCTCCCAAAGTCCACGTCCTCAATTTGGGATGATTCGTTGTCTGTTCAGGTATTCCACAGATGCAGGTACATCAAGTTGTTCGTGGAGCTTTAATCCGCTGCTTCTGAGGCTGCTGGGAGAGATTTCCCTTTCTCTTCTTTGTTCGTACAGCTCCCGGGTTTCAGCTTTGGATTTGAACACGCCTCTGCGTGTAGGTCGCCTGAGGGCGTATTTTCTTCGTTCAGACAGGACGGGGTTAAAGGAGCAGCTGCTTCAGGGGCTCTGGCTCACTCAGGCCGGGGGGAGGGAGTGGTACGGATTTTGGGCGAGCCTGCGTGACGTTGCAGCACCCTGAGGAGCGCCGTGCATTCTCCCGGGGAAGTTGTCCCTGGATCACGGGACCCTGCCAGTGGCGGGCTGCACAGGCTCCCGGGAGGGGCGGTGTGGATAGTGACCTTTGCTCGCACACAGGCTTCTTGGTGGTGGCAGCAGCAGCCTTAGTGTTTCATGCCCGTCTCTGGGGTCCGCGCTGATAGCCGCGGCTCGTGCCCGTCTCTGGAGCTACTTTAGGCGGCACTCTGAATACCCTCTCCTCGCGCACCAGGAAACAAAGAGGCAAGAAAAAGTCTCTTGCGTGTTCGGCAGCTCCAGACCTTTTCCCGGACTCCCTCCTGGCTAGTTGTGGTGCGCTAACCCCTTCAGGCTGTGTTCACGTCACCAACCCCAGTCCTCTCCCTGCAATCTTACTGAAGCCCGAGCCACAGCTCCCAGCCCCCGCCCGCCCCGGCGTGTGAGCAGACAAGCCTCTCGGGCTGGTGAGTGCTGCTCGGCACCGCTCCTCTGTGCGGGAAACTCTCTGCTTTGCCCTCTGCACCCCTGTTGCTGTGCTCTCCTCCGTGGCTCTGAAGCCTCCCCCTTCCGCCACCTTCAGTCTCTGCCCGGGAAGCGGCTTCCTAGGGTGTGGAAACCTTTCCTCCTTCACAGCTCCCTCCCACTGGTGAAGGTCCCGTCCCTATTCTTTTGTCTCTGTTGTTTCTTTTTTCTTTTACCCTACCCAGGTACGTGGGGAGTTTCTTGCCTTTTGGGAGGTCTGACGTCTTCTGCCAGCGTTCAGAGGGTGTTCTATAGGAGCAGTTCCACATGTAGATGTATTTCTGATGTATCCGTGGGGAGGAAGGTGATCTCCGCATCTTGCTCTTCTGCCATCTTCTCCTCCGCCCCGGTGAGAACTTTTAAGATTGAGTCTCTTAGTGTTGGGTGGCACCCCTCACGCCTACAAGGCCTGTGCTTGCCCAGCTTCAAGACCTAAAAAAAGAGCCTGCAGTCAGCGACAGAGACATCAGTGGTTTAGTGGATGGGGGATCTTACATGTCTGAAGCAAGGTCCTGGAGTGACATCCCCACCGTGTGCTGTGGATGGCGGTCAGGGCATGGCTGCAGTCTTCTCTCCCGGGGAGAAGGGGAGATTGCCAGTGATAGGGGGAGTTGGCCTTAGGTTAGCTCATCGGTTACCAGGGAAACTCGCAGAGGAGCATGCTCTGCATTGCCCCTTTAATAAGAACAATCCTCAGTAGCTGAGCCCTGGGGCAAGTATGTAGGAAGGTCAGTCATGTGAGTAGGGGATAGGTGAAGCCGGCACAGGTCGAGCAGGGGACGTACAGAGAGCACGAGAACAGCCATCTGGAGTGGTCTGACCATACAGTTATCAACTTTCAAGTACAGAAGACCCCCAGTGGATGCCTGAAACTGCAGATAGTACTGAACCCTATATATACTATTTTTTTTCCTATACATAAATACCTATGACAAAGTTTAATTTATAAATTAGGCACAATCAGAGAACAACCAAATTGCCAGCATCACTACTCTTGCACTTTCGGCCCATTATTAACTAAAATAATGGTTACTTGAACACAAGTACTGTGATACTGCCACAGATAACCCAGATGGCTATGAAGTGATTAATGGGAGGGACACACGGGACAAAGGGATGATTCATTTTCAGGCGGGACAGTGCAGGACAGCAGGAGATTTCACCACACTACTCCAAATGGTATGCAATTTAAAACTTAAGAATTGTTTATTTCTGGAATTTTCCGTTTAAAATTTCTAGACTGCAGTTCAAAGCAAGTAACTGAAACTGCAGAGAACGAAACCAAGGATAAGGGGGGACTACTGTATGCAATGCAGTGTTATTAACTACAGTCACCATACATGACAGTTATTTTACAGTTGGAAGTTTGTACCTTTTGACCTCTCTGGCAACCAGCGAACTCTTCTCTGTATCAGTTTGGCTTTTTGTTTGTTTGTTTTTGTGTGTGTGTGGTGTTTGTTTTCAAATCCACATATAAGTGAGATGATGTGGTATTTGTCTTTCTCTGTCTGACTTATTTCACTTAGCATAAGGCCTTCAACATCCATCCATGTTGTCACGGATGGCAGATTTCCTTCTTCTTTATCATTGAATAATATCCACTGTTCTACATACACACCACATCTTCTTTATTCACCCATCTGTCTATGGACACTTAGGCTGCTTGCATATCTTGGCTTCTGCAAATAACGCTGCAGTATACGTGGGGGTGCAGATATCTTTTTGAGTTAGTGTTTTCATTTTCTTCAGATAAATACCCAGGAGTCAGATTGCTGGATCATAGGGTGATTCTATTTTTAGTTTTTTGAGGAACCACCATACTGTTCTCCATAGTGGCTGCACCAATTTACATTCCCACCAACAGTGCACAAGGACTTCCTTTTCTCTACATCCTTGCCCACACTTGTTATTTCTTGTCTCTTTGATAATAGCCATTCTGACAGGTGTGAGATGATATCTCACTGTGGTTTTGATTTGTATTTCCCTGATGATTAGCGATGTTGAGTAACATTTCCTGTATCTGTTGGTCAGCCCTGTGTCTTCTTTCCTCTTCTCTAATATACACATTTAAGGATATAAGTTTTCACCTAAGTGAGCTGTCTTCCCAAGTTTGGTCTGTAGCATCTCTTTGCCACCTAGCTGAATGTGTGTTATCATTTGCACCCGGCTGGATGATGCAAAGTGAAATGGGAGCTGATTTACTTATGATTCGGTCATCTTGACTCAGAGGGTGTAAGCCGTTGGGGCCTCAGCTAAAAGTGAGGGGGTGGTCTACCAACATCACCACTTTTGGTGAGCTCTGAGCTTTAAAGCACAACTGAGTTTTATAGCTGTTTACTTTCATGTAGGCAATTCTGGATAGAAGCTGTTTTCAGTCGTAGGCTTGTTCTGCTCGTCCTGTCTTCTCCTAAGACACCCAGTAATTGCATACAGTAATTCCTCAGCGTCCTCTTAGAACTAAGTTGATTTAAATTTTTTTCTTCATATATTCCCTGAGCTTTTTAGTTACTCTCGGCGGGCACACTGGCCCTTACGACCTACTTCAATTTATCAGAATTTGAAGTCTGTTATCTTGGTGCAGGTGCTGAGTATCATATGCATCTCTTAGACCTATCTCATTTGTTATTTATTTAGTTCTTCTATGTTCTTATCGTGTGCACTTGATCTGTCATGCCCTGAGAGAGGCCATTGCAAGTCTCATACTGCTAATTTGTGTCTGTCATAATCATAAGTGTTATAACTTCCTAGGAAATTGTATTCTTCTGCAATAAAATATTCCCTTCTTTGTCTGGTATATTGCATTCTAATCTTAATTCATTCTGTCCCAATTTGAAATTGTGATTTAAATTTAATTTCTCTCTCTTTCCTTCCTTCTTTCTTTTTCTTTCTTCCTTCCTTCCTTCCCTCCTTTATTCCATTCTTTCTTCCCTCCTTCATTGCTTCCTTCGTTCCTTCCTTTCTTTTATATTATTGATATTTGCAATTGTCTGGAAAATCAGCCTGCCTAGGCTAGGCTATACCATGTTAACAAACAAACCCAAAATAATTCTCCCTTACGTGTTGGCTATGGCTCACTCTATACCATATTCATTCCAGGATGCAGCTTCCACTGAAGATATGGCTAGCTTTTAAATTTTTGCTTGGAGGTAACAGAACGCATTACATAATACTTTGTGGAAGACTTAGATTTAAATGTATCTGTCATATCAATACCTGTGAATGGTATAATCTGACCTATTTTAAAAGACTTTCCATTTGGATTACATATGCCATAGATATTACTTTGCACTCCGATGGGAAAATACTGTTATCAGTTCCTGACAGTAGAGTATTGAAGTTCCCAACAATAATTTTGGATTTATCTATCATTCCTTTCAGCTCTGTCAGTTTTTGTTTCATGTATTTCAAGGTTTGGTTCTGGCTGCACACACATTTAGAATTGCTAAGATTTCTTGCTGGATTGATCCTTTTACCTTTATGTAACATGCCACCTGTGCCTAGTAGTTTTATTGACCTGAAGTACACGTTCTCTGATGCTGATACAGACACTCCTGTTTTTAAAATAATTAATATTAGCATGATATGTATTTTTTCCATCTACCTACTTTGAATCTACCTGTGTAGTTGTGTTTGAAATCTTTCCTGTAGACTGAATATATTTGGGTCACTTTCTTTCATCAGTTCTGTCCATCTCTGTCTCTAACTGGTGTACTTAGAGAATTTACATTTAAAGTAAATATTCCTATGGTAGGACTTCAGTCTAGTCTTTCAGTTCTTGATTTTTGTTGTTCCCTCTGATTCTCATTCTCATGTTTTGTTTTTGCATTCCTGTGGGTTACTTGCATATGTTTTAGGGTTCTATTTTGAATGCTTTGTATATTTCACATTGTATGGTTTCTCTAAGTATTATAATGTACGTATGTAACCATCTACAGGTATTGATGTTTTATGACTTTGCATGAAGTTAGAATCGTTAATTGCATTTAAGTCCATTTACCTCCTAACTATGAAATTTTAATTGTCTCAAGTATTTCGTTAACATGCATTAAGCATCAAAACAGATGTTATACTTTTTGCTTCAACCATCAATCATAATTTAAGAAGCTCCTGATTAAAAGGATAGTTTATTTTATATACACTTCTTTTTTTCCAAATCAGTGCTGTTCTTTGTTCTATTTTATTTTATTTTTAAATCTTTATTAGAGTATAATTGCTTTACAGTGGTGTGTTAGTGTCTGCTTTATAACAAAGTGAATCAGCTATATATATACATATATCCCCGTATTTCCTCCCTCTTGGGTCTCCCTCCCACACTCCCTATCCCACCCATCTAGGTGGTCACAAAGCACCGAGCTGATCTCACTGTGCTATGCGGCTGCTTCCCACTAGCTATCTATTTTACATTTGGTAGTGTATATATGTCCATGCCACTCTATCACTTCGCCCCAGCTTACCGTTCCCCCTCGCCGTGTCCTCAAGTCCATTCTCTACGTCTGCGTCTTTATTCCTGTCCTGCCCCTAGGTATCTGAGGACCTTTTTTTTTCATTTTTAGATTCCATATATATGTGTTAGCATATGGAATTTGTTTTTCTCTTTCTGACTTACTTCACTCTGTATGAGGGGACTCTCGGTCCATCCACCTCACTACAAATAACTCAGTTTCGTTACGTTTTATGGCTGAGTTATATTCCATTGTATATATGTGCCACATCTTCTTTATCCATTCATCTGATGATGGACACTTAGGTTGTTTCCATGTCCTGGCTATTGTAAATAGAGCTGCAATGAACATTTTGGTACATGACTCTTTTTGAATTCTGGTTTTCTCAGGGTATATGCCCAGTAGTGGGATTGCTGGGTCGTATGGTAGTTCTATTTGTAGTTTTTTAAGGAACCTCCATACTGTTCTCCATAGTGGCTCTACCAATTTACATTCCCACCAACAGTGCAAGAGGGTTCCCTTTTCTCCACACCGTCTCCAGCATTTATTGTTTGTAGGTTTTTTGATGATGGCCATTCTGACCGGTGTGAGGTGATACCTCATTGGAGTTTTGATTTGCCTTTCTCTAATGATTAGTGACGTTGAGCGACCTTTGTGTGTTTGTTGGCAATCTGCATATCTCGTTTGGAGAAATGTCTATTTAGGTCTTTTGCTCATTTTTGGATTGGGTTGTTTGCTGTTTTGATATTGAGCTGCATGAGCTGCTTGTACATTTTGGAGATTAACCCTTTGTCAGTTGCTTCATTTGCGAATCTTTCCTCCCATGCCGAGGGTTGTCTGTTTGTGTTGTTTAAGGTTTCCTTTGCTGTGCAAAAGCTTTTAAGTTTCATTAGGTCCCATTTGTTTATTTTTGTGTTTACTTCCACTTCTCTAGGAGGGGGGTCAAAAAGGATCTTGCTGTGATTTATGTCATAGAGTGTTCTGCCTATGTTTTCCTCTAAGAGTTTTATAGTATCTGGCCTTACATTTAGGTCTTTAATCCATTTTCAGTTTATTTTTGTGTATGGTGTTAGGGAGTGTTCTAATTTCATTCTTTTACATGTAGCTGTCCAGTTTTCCCAGCACCACTTATTGAAGAGACAGTCTTTTCTCCACTGTATATCCTTGCTTCCTTTGTCATAGATTAGTTGACCATCGGTGCGTGGGTTTATCTCTGGGCTTTGTATCCTGTTCCATTGATCTATATTTCTGTTTTTGTGCGAGTACCATATTGTCTTGATTACTGTGGCTTTGTAGTATAGGCTGAAGTCAGGGAGTCTGGTTCCTCCAGCTCCGTTTGTTTCCCTCAAGACTGCTTTGGCTATTCAGGGTCTTCTGTGTCTCCATACAAATTTTAAGATTTTTTGTTCTAGTTCTGCAAAAAATGCTATTGATACTTTGATAGCGGTTGCATTGAATCTATAGATTGCTTTGGGTAGTATAGTCATTTTCACAATGTTGATTCTTCCAACCCAAGAACATGGCATATCTCTCCATCTGTTTGTACAATCTTTAATTTCTTTCATCAGTGTCTTATAATTTTCTGCATACAGGTCTTTTGTCTCCTTAGGTAGGTTTATTCCTAGATATTTCATTCTTTTTGTTGCAATGGTAAATGGGAGTGTTTCCTTAATTTCTCTTTCAGATTTTTCATCATTAGTGTATAGGAATGCAAGAGATTACTGTGCATTAATTTTGTATCCTGCAACTTTACCAAATCCATTGATTAGCTCTAATAGTTTTCTGGTAGCATCTTTAGGATTCTCTATGTATAGTATCATGTCATCTGCAAACAGTGACAGCTTTACTTCTTCTTTTCTGAGTTGGATTCCTTTTATTTCTTTTTCTTCTCTGATTGCTGTGGCTAAAACTTCCAAAACTATGTTGAATAATAGTGGTGAGAGTGGACAACTTTGTCTTGTTCCTGATCTTAGAGGAAATGGTTTCAGTTTTTCACCAGTGAGAATGATGTTGGCTGTGGGTTTGTCATATATAGCCTTTATTATGTTGAGGTTAGTTCCCTCTATGCCTACTTTCTGGAGGGTTTTTTTTTTTTTATCATAAATGGGTGTTGAATTTTCTCAGAAGCTTTTTCTCCATCTATGTGAGATGACCATATGGATTTTCTCCTTCAATTTGTTAATATGGTGTATCACATTGATTAATTTGTGTATATTGAAGAAACCTTGCATTCCTGGGATAACCTTGCATTCCTGGCATTCCATGATCCCACTTGATCATGACGTATGATCCTTTTAATGGGTTGTTGGATTATGTTTGCTAGTATTTTGCTGAGGATTTTTGCATCTATGTTCATCAGTGATCTTGGCCTGTAGTGTTCTTTCTTTGTGACATCTTTGTCTGGTTTTGGTATCAGGGTGATGGTGACCTCGTAGAATGAGTTGGGGAGTGTTTCTCCCTGTGCTCTGTTTTGGAAGAGTTTGAGAAGGATAGGTGTTAGCTCTTCTCTAAATGTTGGATAGAATTCGCCTGTGAAGCCATCTGGTCCTGGGCTTTTGTTTGTTGGAAGATTTTTAATCACAGTCTCAATTTCAGTGCTTGTGATTGGTCTGTTTATATTTTTTATTTCTTTCTGGTTCTGGCTCGGAATGTTGTGCTTTTCTATGATTTGGTCCATTTCTTCCAGGTTGTCCATTTTATTGGCATATAGTTACTTGTAGTAATCTCTCATGACCCTTTGTATTTCTGCTGTGTCAGTTACTTCTTTTTCATTTCTAATTCTATTGATTTTGAGTCTTCTCCCTTTTTCTCTAGGTGTGTCTGGCTAATGGTTTATCAATTTTGTTTATCTCCTCAAAGAACCACCTTTTAGTATTTTGGATCTTTGTTCTTGTTTCCATCCTATCTTTTTCATATATTTCTGATCTGACCTTTATGATATCTTTCTTTCTGGTAACTTTGGGGTTTTTTTTGTTTTCTCTCTCTAATTGCTTTAGGTGTAAGGTTAGGTTGTTTATTTGAGATGTTTCTTGTTTGCTGAGGTAGGATTGTATTGCTATAAGCTTTCCTTTTAGAACTGCTTTTTCTGCATCCCATTGGTTTTGGGTCGTCGTATTTTCATTGTCACTTTTTTTCTAGGTATTTTTTGATTTCCTCTTTGATTTCTTCAGTGATGTCTTGGTTATTTAGTAGTGTATTGTTTAGCCTCCATGTATTTGTATTTTTTACAGATTTTGTCCTGTAATTGATATCTAGTCTCATAACGTTGTGGTCAGAAAAGATACTTGATACGATATCAATTTTCTGAAATTTACCAAGGCTTGATTTGTGAACCAAGGTATGATCTATCCTGGAGAATGTTCCATGAGTGCTTGAGAAGAAAGTGTATTCTGTTGTTTTTGGATGCAATGTCCTCTAAATATCAATTAAGTCCATCTTGTTTAATGTGTCATTTAAAACTTGTGTGTCCTTATTTATTTTCATTTTGGATGATCTGTCCATTAGTGAAAGTGGGGTGTTAAAGTCCCCTACTATGATGGTGTTACTGTCGTTTTCCCCTTTGATGGCTGTTAGCATTTGCCTTATGTATTGAGGTGCTCCTATGTTGGGTGCATAAATATTTACAATTGTTATATCTTCTTCTTAGGTTGATCCCTTGATCACTAGGTAGTGTCCTTCTTTGTCTCTTGAAATAGCCTTTATTTTAAAGTCTCTTTTGTCTGATATGAGAGTTACAGCTGCAGCTTGCTTTTGATTTCCATTTGGATGCAATATCTTTTTCCATCCCCTCACTTTCAGTCTGTATGTGTCCCTAGGTCTGAAGTGGGTCTCTTGTAGACAGCATATATACGGGTCTTGTTTTTGT
This sequence comes from Balaenoptera ricei, assembly GCF_028023285.1. Lineage (NCBI taxonomy): Eukaryota > Metazoa > Chordata > Mammalia > Artiodactyla > Balaenopteridae > Balaenoptera > Balaenoptera ricei. The sequence goes on from NC_082660.1 coordinate 46,531,861, forward strand.
ATCCATTCAGGCTGTATGTCTTTTGTTTGGAGCATTTAATCCATTTATATTTAAGTCAGTTTTCGATATGTATGTGCCTATTACCATTTTCTTAATTGTTTTGTGTTTGTTATTGTAGGTCTTTTCCTTCTCTTGTGTTTCCTGCCTAGAGAAGTTCCTTTAGCGTTTGTTGTAAAGCTGGTTTGGTGGTGCTGAGCTCTCTTAGCTTTTGCTTCTCTGTAAAGGTACTAATTTCTCCATCGAGTCTGAATGAGATCCTTGCTTGGTAGAGTAATCTTGGCTGTCGGTTTTCCCCTTTCATCACTTTAAATATGCCCTGCCAGTCCCTTCTGGCTTGTAGAGTTTCTGCTGCAAGATCAGCTGTTAAACCTCTGTGGATACCCTTGTATGTCATTTGTCGCTTTTCCCTTGCTGTTTTGAATATTTTTTCTTTGTATTCAATTTTTGATAGTTTGATTAATATGTGTTTTGTCGTGTTTCTCCTTGGATTTATCCTTTATGGGACTCTCTGTGCTTCCTGGACCTGATTGACTATTTCATTTCCCATATTAGGGAAGTTTTCAACTATAATCTCTTCAAATATTTTCTCAGTCCATTTCTTTTTCTCTTCTTCTTCTGGGACCCTTGTAATTCAAATGTTGGTGCATTTAATGTTTTCCCAGAGGTCGCTGAGAGTGTCCTCAATTCTTTTCCTTCTTTTTTCTTTATTCTGCTCTGCGGTAGTTATTTCCAATATTTTATCTTCCAGGTCACTTACCCGTTCTTCTGCCTCAGTTATTCTCCTACTGATTCCTTCTAGAGAATTTTTAATTTCACTTATTGTGTTGTTCATCGTTGTTTGTTTGCTGTTTAGTTCTTCTAGGTCTTGTTAAACGTTTCTTGTATTTTCTCCATTCTATTTCCAAGATTTTGCATCACCTTTACTATCATTCCTCTGAATTCTTTTTCAGGTAGACTGCCTATTTCCTCTTCATTTGTTACGTCTGGTGGGTTTTTACCTTACTCCTTCATCTGCTGTGGGTTTCTCTGTCTTCTCATTGTTTTTTAACTTACTGTGTCTGGGGTCTCCTTTTCACAAGCTGCAGGTTCGTAGTTCCCGTTGTTTTTGATGTCTGCCCCCAGTTGGTAAGGTTGGGTCAGTGGGTTGTGTCGGCTTCCTATTGGAAGCGACTGGTGCCTGTGTTCTGTTGGATGAGGCTGGATGTTTTCTTTCTGATGGGCAGGACCACATCCGGTGGTGTGTTTTGTGGTGTCTGTGACCTTATTATGATTTTAGGCAGCCTCTCTGCTAACGGGTGGGCTTGTGTTCCTGCCTTGCTAGTTGTTTGGCATAGGGTGTCCAGCACTGTAGGTTTCTGGTCATTGAGTGGAGCTGGTTCTTAGTGTAGAGATGGAGATCTCTGCGAGAACTTTCACCTTTTGATATTACGTGGAGCTGGGAGGTCTCTGCTGGACCAATTTCCTGAACTCGGCTCTCCCACCTCAGAGACACAGGCCTGACACCCGGGCAGAGCACCAAGATCCTGTCAGCCACACGGCTCCGAGAAAAGGGAGAAAAAGAAGGAAATAAAGAAAGAAAGAAAGAAAGAAAGAAAGAAAGAAGTAAGAAAGAAAATAAAATAGTTTTTAAAGTAAAAATAACAATTATTAAAAAATTAAAATTAAAAAAAAGAGGACAGACTAAACCCCAGGACAAATGGTAAAAGTAAAGCTGTACAGACAAAATCACACACAGAAGCATGCACATACACACTCACAAAAGGAGAAAAAGGGAAAAAAGTTATATATATATCTATATATAAAAAAAATTAAAAAGGGAGAGAGCAACCAAATCAATAAACAAATTTACCAATGATAATAAACTCTAAATTCTAAACTAAGATAAACAGAAAACCGGAAACAAATTTGATCCAGAAAGCAAATCCCATGTCTACATTTGCTCCCAAAGTCCACCCCCTCAATGTGGGGATGATTCGTTGTCTATTCAGGTACTCCAGAGATGTAGGGTACATCAAGTTGAGTGTGGAGATTTAATCGGCTGCTCCTGAGGCTGTTGGTAGAGATTTCCCTTTCTCTTCTTTGTTCGCACATCTCCCGGGGTTCAGCTTTGGATTTGGACCCACCTCTGCATGCAGGTCGGCTGAGGGAGTCTGTTCTTTGCTCCGACAGAACGGGGATAAAGTAGCAGCTGATTAGGGGGCTCTGGCTCACTCAGGCTGGGGGGAGGGAGGGGTACGGAATGTGGGGCAAAACTGCGGCAGCAGAGGCCAGTATGACGTGGCAACAGATTGGGGTGCACCGTGTGTTCTCCCGGGGAAGTTATCCCTGGATCACGGGACCCTGGCAGTTGCGTGCTGCACAGGCTCCTGGGAGGGGAGGTGTGGATAGTGACCTGTTCTTGCACACAGGTTTCTTGTTTGCTGCAGCAGCAGCCCTAGCGTCTTATGTCCGTCTCTGGGGCCCCGCGCTGATAGCTGCGGTTTGCGCCCGTCTCTGGAGCTCCTTTAGGTGGTGCTCTGAATCACCTCTCCTCGCACACCTCGAAACAGTGGTCTCTTGCCTCTTATGCAGTTCCAGACTTTTCCCCGGACTCCCTCTGGCTAGCTGTGGCGCACTAGCCCCCTTCATGCTGTGTTCACGCAGCCAACCCCAGTCCTCTCCCTGGGGTCTGACCTCCGAAGAAGCCGGAGCCTCAGCTCCCACCCCCTGCCCACCCCAGGCGGGTGAGCAGACAAGCCTCTCAGGCTGGTGAGTGCTGCTCAGCACCGATCCTCTGTGCGGGAATCTCTGCGCTTTGCCCTCTGCACCCCTGTTGCTGCGCTCTCCTCCGTGGATCCGAAGCTTCCCACCCCCGTCACCCCCCGTCTCCGCCAGTGAAGGGGCTTCCTAGTGTGTGGAAACTTTTCCTCTTCACAGCTCCCTGCCAGAGGTGCAAGTCCTGTCCTTATTCTTTTGTCTCTGTTTTTTCTTTTTTCTTTTGCCCTACTCAGGTACGTGGGGAGTTTCTTGCCTTTTGGGAAATCTGAGGTCTTCTGCCAGCGTTCAGTAGGTGTTCTGCAGGAGTTGTTCCACATGTAGACGTATTTCTGATGTATTTGTGGGGAGGAAGGTGGTCTCCACGTCTTAGTCCTCTGCCATCTTGAAGGTCTCCTTTATCTTATTTTATATTTTTTATTGAAGTACAGTTGATATACAATGTTGTGTTAGTTTTAGGTGTACAGCAGTGATTCACTTATGTGTATTTATATATATTCTTTTTCAGATTCTTTTCCATTATAAGTTATTACAAGATATTAGATATTGAATATAATTCCCTGTGCTATACAGTAGGTCCTTGTGGTTTATCTGTTTTATATACATATAGTAGTGTGTATCTGTTAAAACCAAACTCCTAATTTATCCCTTGCCACCCCTTTCCCCTTTGGTAACCATAAGTTTGTTTCCTATGTCTGTGAGTCTATTTCTGTTTTGTAAATAAGTTCATTTCTATCATTTTCTTTAGATTCCACATATAAGTGATATCATATGATATTTGTCTTTCTCCACCTGACCTACTTCACTTAGTATGATAATCTGTAGGTCCATCCATGTTCCCGCAAATGGCATTATTTCATTCTTTTTTATGACTGAGTAATATCCTATATATATATATATATATATATATATATATATGTATATATATATGTGTGTGTGTATATATATATATACGTATGTATGTATATATATACACACACACACACACACATATATATATATATATATATATATATATATATATAGGATATTACTCAGTCATATATACCACATCTTGTTTACCCATTCATCTGTTGATGGACATTTAGGTTGCTTCCATGTCTTGGCTATTGTAAATAGTGCTGTTATGAACATTGGGGTTCATGTATCTTTTTGAATTTTAGTTTTCTTCTTTTCCCGATAGATGCCTAGGACTGGGATTGCTGGATCATATCGTAACTCTATTTTTAGTGTTTTAAGGTACCTCCATACTATTCTCCATAGTGGCTGCACCAATTTACATTCCCACCAACAGTGTAGGAGGGTCCCCTTTTCTCCACACCTTCTCTAGCATTTATTTTTTGTAGACTTTTTGATGATGGCCATTCTGGCCGGTATATATACACCGCTTTTTATCCACTCCATTTTTCTTCCTTCCTCTCTGAAGCTGTAAGTTTTCTTCAGTTATCCTTTCCTTTTTGTTTGGAGAGCTTCCTTAAACATTTTCTCTCGGGATACATCTGCAAATGACTAATTATTGTAGTTTTCCTTGTTTTGAGTGTGTCTTTATTTCCCCCCCATTCCTGAAGGAACGTATCTCCATATGTAAAACTTAGGGTTGTGGGTTCTTTTCTAAAAAACTCGAAAAATATTGGTCAATGGCACAATCTCTTAGTTATAAGATGAATAATTTCTAGTAATCTAATGTATAGCATCGTGACTGTAGTTAATAATAGTGGTGTACTGTGTACGTGGCATTGCAAGGAGAGTAGATCTTATGTGCTCTCACCACAAAAGAAAAGGGTAATTATGTGAGGTGATGGATATGTTAATTAACTTGACTGTGGTTATCATTTCATTATGTTTATGTCTATTAATTCATCACATTATACAACCCCCAAAACAAACAGAAATTGAAAAAAATGACACACCACTTCCTTATGTCCTTCATGGTTTAAGACAAACAATCTACTATCGTTAGAATCGGTTTTCCTCTATAAATAACATGTCACTTCTGAGTGTTTCATTTCTTGATTATTTTCTTTGTCTTGAGCCTTCAGTAATTCAAAGTTCTTGTGTGTTGGCAAGGAATACTTTGGGTTTTTCCTATTCAGAGTTCACTCACTTCCCTGAGTCTGTAGTTTTACAGTTGTTCAATTTTTTTTCCTTAAACTTGGGAAGTTTTCAGCCATTCGTTTTTGAATACATATTTTCAAGAAAATGACATCTTATGTCTTAAATAATATCTGTCTAGAGACCCCCAAGATAACTGGAACTACTGCAATGTGGTAGCAACATGCTTATTAAAAATAAACCTTTCATTTTACAACAGTTTTTAGATTTTCAGAATTACTGTAAACAGCATAAAGACAGTTCCCATATGACCCATGACCAGATTCTCCTAGTATTATCATTTTATGCTAGTATGGTACATTTATCACATTAATATACTGATATTGATATGTAATCATTACCCAAAGTCTATACTTTATATTCATATTCTCTCAACTTTTCTCTAATGTTCTTTTGGTATTCCAAGATCCCATCCAGGATACTGACTCACATTTATTAGTCATGTCTCCTTATTCTTCTCGTGGTTATGACAGTTATGTAGATGTGATTTTTAATGCTCCTGACAGTCTGAAATTAATATAACTACTCCCGAGTTCTTTTGCTTAGTGTTAGAATGATATGTTTTTTTCCATCTCTTTAACATATCGGAAACTTTTAATACAAAATGGGTTCTTGCTGACAGTATTTACTTGTGAATTTGTAAATTCCACTCTGACTTTTCTTCAGTGTTTATAGGCCATTCACATTTAAAGTGATTATTGAACTAGTTGCATTAAAATCAACCGTGTTTGTAGCTGTTTTCATTACGAGAGTCTTCTTTTCCTGCCTTCTATGGTTGTAATGGAATGTTTTATATTAAACCAGTTCGTTTCTCCTCTTGGTGTATTGGTTATACTTGTTTAAAATATATTAGAGGTTTCCCAGAGATTACATATACATATTTCACTAATTTAAGACCACCTTCAAACAACATATCCACCTCACATGTAGAGCAGGTAACTTAGACTATTCCATCTCTTTTTATGTTACTGTCATTCATTTCACTTACCCACATGCTATAATCACTTGATTCATGATTACTTCTATTATTTAAACAGTTATTTTTAGATCCATTAAGAATAAGAAAAATAAGAGATTTCATTTTACCTTCCTTTATTAGTTCCCTGATGTACTTCCTTTCTTCATGTAAATCCAAATTTCTGACGTATATAATTTTCCCTATAAATCTGTTCCTGTCTCTTTCAGGGTAGAACTACTGGTGCTAATTCCCTCGATTTTTCTTTATCTGAGAGAGAAAGTCTTTATTTACTCTGTATTTTTAAAGAATAATTTTTGCTGCATACATAATGATCCTAGGTTGGTACATTATTTTTCTCTTGGCACATTAAAAATGCCCCCTGTGCTCTCTTCTTGCTTGCATTGACACTGACAAAAAGTCCACTATAATTTTCTCTTTGTTCTTCTACAGGTAAGGAGGTTTTTAATTTTTTCCGGCTTCCTTCAGGATTTTCCTTTGTCTTTTCTCTTTTGCAATTTGAATATGATATGCAATGAGGCATCCACCAGGGTACCTGCTGCTACTGGTGGGAGAGCTAGGAGCTGCAGGCCTGGGTATCTCTCTGCCACTGGGTGGAGTATGGAGAGACCCTGGAACTAGTTCACCTTCTGGTACAGGGTGGATATCTGGGAAATGCCAGGGCTAGTTGCCTTCTGCCATTGGGTGAAGGGACTGCAGATGCCTGGACTAGATATTCTTCTGCAGGACGGAATGCCATGAGCCACCTGGTCTAGTTGGCAGTCCTTTGTTGGGTAGAGGATAGAAAGACACTGGTCTTGGGTCACCTTCTGCCACTGAGTGGACACCTAGGAGACATTGGGGCTGGTGGAGTCACCTGAGCATGTGGCGAGACCCTCCTGCGGTCAGCCTGAGAAGAGCATGGGATGGGTCAGCCCTCTGAGGATCAGCTATAGGTGCTGTTTTGTGGAAATAGTGCCTGTTGTTTCCTTCATTTGGGGGTGGAGAGAAGGTGGTCCTGCCTGCCAGGCTAGGGCTAGCACTTGTAAATGCTGCAGGTAGTTCAGCTTGGTGCTTCTATTGGGTATCCATCTCTCCTTCATGTCACTGTCGGGTTTTCACTTTTCCGGATGTTTGCACATTGGCAGCAGGCTTTGCTTTTTAATTTGTTGTTGTGTTATTTATTTATTTATTTACTTACTTACTTACTTACTTACTTGCTCTGAAGACTGGCATTTCTTTCTTGCACATCTCTAGAACGCGATTCAGGACATCTGAGGGATAAAAAGAAAGGTCAGGGAATTCACCACAGTGTATCGTAAATCTTCAAGTCCTTAGGTCTTCTTTCCAACGTTTACAATCTTTTTACGATTATTTGTTGAAATTTTTCCAAGGTAATTATTTGAATTTGGAGGGGAGGGGCAAGAAAAAGTTAGTCTACACTATTTTCTCCAACAACCCAAAGTCCCTGAGGTATTTTTATAAACACAATTATATGAAATGTTCATAATCTTCTGTTCCTTTAGACAGTCTTTATTAATGCCTACAAGCAATGATCAAAGTAGAAAATCAGCTTTCCCTCTTTCCATCCCTCTGTTTTCCTTAATAATGTATAATTTTATTTATGTCTGTTTCACTTGATTTGCTAGTTTTATAAGGATGTAGTTCTCAACAACAGTCCACTTGCCTTAGATTTTCTATTATTGGTTGACTGAGTTCATACCCTGCAAATTCTTTAAAACACAGTCCTTAGAATAAACTTCCCTCACTTAGCACATGATCAAAATTGTTCGCCTATTGCTTTTATGCTTCAGCCACAGATTGGTTGTGTGAAAAATGGTGGGGTTGGACTTTCTTTCTTGATGATTTTGTAGGTTTTTGCTCCACCAAAACTTGTGCTGCAAACCACAGGAATATACGGATATCAGGTAGAAAAATATTCTGATATTAACATTCTTCTGGAGCATATTTTAGAGCCAGATCTGCGTATTCACCTTTAAGAAATAATAATAATAAGGCTTAACAATCATGCGTGGGTCATTTCCACTTCCAGCCATGGCCATGATGAAATAGCTTGTTGCAGTCCTATTATCTCACAGAGAAAAAATTGTAAATCTGGACAAAAGGAAAAACACTTCTGCTTGTAGGCACCAGAGAACTCCTTCTGTGTCCAGGACATCAGGGTAGGAGAAGCTGGAGAGTAGGGAACCTCTCTGAGGGGGATCTAACAGTTTTGTGCTGCTTTTTACCCTCAGGGAATCTGCTGAATCCCAAACTGCCCTGGGTGAGAGCACATCATTCTACAGGCAAAACACCCACTAAGAGACAGAGATGACATTTGCTTCTAGGAAAATTCCTGGGGCTAGGGAAAATTCATGGAGCCAGACTTACAAATCAGGCAATATTGGAGAAGTCAGAATCTTAGGGAAAAGAAAGGTAGACAAAAGTGAGACCGACCTTGGGTGGTTTTCTTCCTTGAGGCATTTGTTCCTACCTAAACTGCGTAGGACATGAGACTAAGAAGATGAGCAGACAGCTGTTACAGGTCTCAACAGTTTTCTCCACAGTCCCATGGTACAGTAGAGTAAAACACTAAGTGCAGAACTCACCCAAAGGAGGGTCCCCAGTAAACACCCCAGGCTGACAGTTGGGACCGCTGGAGAGCTGTAACCTGGGAGGAGGGAAAGCCAGGGGTAATCCAAGCCTGATAATGCCTGAAGCCTCCTGGAGTCAGCTCAACCCCTGACTGGAACGATAGGATTGCCCTATGCTAGCGGCCTGCCAGAGAGAGTGTGAAACGTCTATGGAGGGAAAAGCATTGCCCAGAGCCAGTCGACTCTTTTTAAAACAATGTTCTGACATTTAGGTCAACCACCAGACATATCAAAAAACAGGTTAAGAGACGAAGAAGAGAAAAGAAAATACCCAGAGGTTCCCAATATTGGAATTATCAGACAGGGGCCGAGAAATAATTATGATGAATATGTTCAAGACTATGGATGATGACAAAATTGAGATCTCATCAGAAAGCTGGAATTTAAAAACCAACCAAGTGGATGCACTGAAAATTGGAAAGCTAACAAATACCATCCACTGACGTTAAGAATTCAACATTTGAGTATAACAAAATATAGCAGACAGCAGAATAGAGGGGGAAGAGAGAGAAAGGGCCAGGGAAAGGGCAAGCAGAAGGCTGACGGGTACATAGGGTTTGTCTCTGAGACCTCAGAGATGCATACAACTTCTCCTCAGAAGGGGCAAGAACAGACCATGGTTTAAGCGGCAGCTAATAGCTATGGAGCCCTTTCTGTGTATTGGTCACTCTGCCTGGGCTCTGCAATTATTACCCAGAGACAGACTTAAGTACCGCTTCTACATGGCTGCATCTGGCCCTCAACAGACACTTCTGGCTCCTGATCAAAAAGTCCTAAGGGTTTTAAAATATTTTTATTGTGGTAAATTTATACATAGCATGAAATTTGCTATTTTAACCATTTTAAGTGTACAATTCAGTGGAATTAATTAGATTCACAAGATTGCACAACTGTCACCACTCTTTCCATAATATTTCATTCCTTTCCACAAAAACTCTGTTCACATTGATCAATAACTCCCGTTAAACCCTCCCACCCAGCCCCTGGTATCTTCTAACCTACTTTCAACTCTCTCTACGAATTTACCTCTTCTATCCTTTTCATATAAGTAGAGTCCTACAATATTTGTCCTTTTGTGTCTGGCTTTAAAGCATAGAAGTAACAAGGCTTCCATTTTCTTTTGGGTTGATAAGAAAACTTTAGAACCAGCCTTTGATAGCCCACTGTAGGCATGTGCATAATTCACTGGGTGCCTTTTCAGCCACGTCTCTGATATTCTGGGAGAATGTTGAGTTTTCCCTACTCCTGACAAGCCTGCCAAGTAATAGATGTGATGTTTCAACAGATGAGTGAGTGAGAATGTTCTGAATCCTACCAGACAGAAGAGAATTAAAAGCGTTTTTCATCAGAGACGATTTACTCTCTACTCAGGATTAAATTAAGTGAAATAAGAAATTATCGATTTCTCAGACCTCTAATGGTGAACTTTCTTTTCTCAGTGGGTGAATTACTTCAAGATCAGAGCAGAGCAATTGTACACTGCCGTCCAACCCTCATCAAAGAATCTCAGCCATCTCAGGTGGGGAAGACAAAACAACAACAACAGATTTTTCAAGGCTCAATCTCTGTGGACACAACCTGTTCACCATTTCTCTCCCTTTAGGTCACTCCTTTCTGATAAACACCCAAGATGTTTGACAACAATAGCACCAGCTCACTCTACTACTTCTCCTTTCTCACTTCACTATCTCACGCCGTTGCTTCATTTGTTGCAGAACAGACTTTATAACTAAATAGACAAGCATGGAACTATCAATAAGATATAGCAGACTTAATAAAGAAGGGACTCCCCCCCACCACTGTCTGTTCTACTTCCTTGCTCTTACTTACCTACAGAATCTACTGTGAGCAGAAATACTTCTGTCTTGCAGTGTCTTGATTTCCTAGGGAAGGTTTAGTAAGTCTATAATAGGTTTTCAGAGGAAGGAGTCAATGTCACATGTCAACTGGTGATTCTGCAGTATTAGGATGCCTCAATGGCTGTTCTCACGACATATGAAAATACTGATTAAAATTTAATGATATATCTTTAAAACTTCCAAAGACTAGATCCTGAGTTTTCTCCATAATGATGGGGATCTCCCTCTCTTCCCATGTTCTTCTGAGCAGACTCACAGAACGAGAACATGTCGGTCTGCAAATGGGGTTGAGCCACATGCAACTACTTAACTAGGGGATAGAGAGGGTTCAATTGGCAGGATCTATATCTCACGAGTCTCCAAGAATCACGAGACCCAAGTCTTAAGGGATGGAGATTAAGGACAGAGGAGAATTGGGTCACAAGATTCTTGCATTGGGTCAAATATGGCAGGGGAGCAAAGTTGACATAATAAAGAACAGCTCTTTGCTCCATGAATGGCAATATTCTACTGGCATGAAACGGAGGTATGAGGCACAGGAAAGGCTTTCTAGGAACTAACCTTGATGTTCTGGCAGGACCTGAGCTAGACTCTGCAGGTGCTCATGGGACGAATGTACATCAAGCTCATTCCTTGTGAACAGGCGAGCAGACCTGCTGAATCAGAGAACAAATGGGTGCTTCCAGATTTCTTATTGCGAACAACAACAACAACAACAACAAACAGCAAAAAACAAAAAACATAAGGCCCTATTTATTTTACCTTTGCTTCCAAACTTTCCCTTAAACTCATTTGAAGTTAACTTTTACAACTTCTCATACTGGCTCTATATCCAGAAATTCTGATGTCATTAGTCTGTTTTGTGGCTTTGGATATTTTTTTTAAAAACCTTCTGCTATAAATATTGTCAAACTGATACATGACAAATTAACTATTATAACGAGCTCCCATGTAAATCCCACCCAACTTCATCTGTCATGAGCTCTTGATCAGTTTTATTTCATGTAAACCTATTAATTTACCCACCCCTCCAGGTTTTCTTCAGGCAAATCCCGAACATTTTTTCAGTTAATCCATGTATATTGCAGAATATAGCTCTCCAAGATAAAGACTCCTTAAAAAGACTACTTTAGTGACACAATACATGCCATTATCATGCCTAAACAAGAGTGAATAATTACTTAGTATCTTCAACACTCACAGGTAAAGTTTCCCTTTCTCTCTTTTAAATGCTAATGTTTTCACTTTGTTTTCTTCAACTCTGGATCCCATTTAGACTCAGGCACTGCAGTTTTTGTTTTTTTTTTAACATCTTTATTGGAGTATAATTGCTTTACAATGGTGTGTTAGTTTCTGCTTTATAACAAAGTGAATCAGTTATACATATACATATGTTCCCATACCTCTTCCCTCTTGCTTTTTTTTCAATATGCCTGCTAATTCTCTGTAAAATTCACCCTCTCTTACTCTCTCTTTTTCTCATGAGAAATGAGTCCTTTGCTCCAGAGAGTCATCCACATGCAGAATTTTGCTGATTTCATTTCACTGGCGTCATTTAACACACTCCTCTGTCCCCAGCCTTTCCTGCAAATTGGGATTTAGATCTTGCCTTCTTCTGGTTCAGTCTTCATAATTTGGCAAGAATGTCTCAGAGGCAGTGTTGCATTCGTCCATTGGGAGGGGAATACAGCATGGTTGTCCCTCTTTTTGTAAAGCGAGCAGATATTGGTGCTCATTGCCTAGAGCGCTTGCATCATTTGAGGTTGAAAATGGATGTATTTTCATTCTATCTACCCTTCTTCATTTATTAGGTGGAATTCTTCTCCGATGAGAAACTTCCCTCATCCACTATTTGGTAACCAGTGTTACAGTTCATATGCCACACACAGGATAATTGTTTCATTACTTGCCTCTGCTTACCCAATTTCCAAATAATGAATCTATTTCCTACCATTTGATCACGGTGACCATGAGGTCTTTGTTCCTCTAGAGCCACTATGAACCCAACACTTAATCACAGTTGATGTGCTTAAATCTGTTTTAGTTATTATTCTTATTGGCACTCAATTTGTCCCTGCGTGATGCAGACTCATAATCTGAATCTGCCCACACAGGGGCAAATGCAAAGCCGGCGCTCAGTCAGTGTGGGCTGGAAGTACGTCATAGAACTGAGTGAAGTGTACTGACATCACACTTTCCTGTTTTATTACAACATTATATTACTGTGCTCATCCCTCCACCAGATGTTTGAACCTGGCATTACCCCTTGGCTGTCTTTGTTGTGATGCAGGTATTACTACATTTGGAGACAGAAGAATTAAGACTCCCTCTCCTTCGTTGGACCTTTCTACCTTACTTGGGGGACAGGTGACTCAACTAGGCTCGCGGATTTGATCATCTTTTGGCTTACAAAATTCATTTCCCCACATTACCATTAATTCTCACTCACACTGTTTTCTCTGTGTTCATCTGTGCCATCATTTGCTATTGCTCTACTTTCCGGAACCTTGCATAGCTCAGATTTCCTCTTTCCCTGACACATCTATCTCCTCCATATCATTGTACCAGCACCCCTGTGGAAGTCATTTATCAGTAAATCTCCAAGTGGCCTTACTCGGCTTCTTCCTCTCAATGGTTTTTCCAGTCAGGGCTGTGCATTTTGAGGGCTGAGTGTTTGGGCCTTGGTCACATCAAAGACCCTTTGGTAACCAGCCTCCTTTTCTCCAAACTTCAATTTTCTGATTTCTAACCTGGGGCAAAAGATCTAGCCCTCCTGTGCCCTTGTGAAATGAGCTCCACAAGAGATCGCCAGAACATCATGAAGCATACAGAGTCTGGGATGTGTAAAACATTTGTACCCATGATTACTTGAATACAGGCTGCTACATGAGAAGTGTTGGATAAAATGTAGGGGAATTAGACAACCCCTTGACTTCATCCCGTTACTCCGAGAGATCACAGTAATCTTTACGCAGGAATTGCTAGGACACATACAGGAATTGGTTGGCCATCAGGTTACCGAATGGAGATATTTTCCACTCTTTAACCCTCAAATAAGACTACTTTCTGGTTAGGCTACTCCAGCACTCGGCTATCAGGCAGTTCAGTTCTAGCTGAGTGTGCTTCACCAAATTTTATTTTTAATTTTTTATTGAGATATAATTGACGTATAACATTGTATAAACTTAAGTTGGACAATGTGTTGATTTGATACATTTATGTATTTCAATATGAATGCCACTGTAGCGTTAGCCAACATCTCCATCATGTCACATAATTATCATTTTATTTATATGCTTCACTAAATTTTATTTTAGCAGTTCTGTGTACTGGTGTAAAATGAACAAGTCTGAGTGACTAATAATCTCAGTTTTCACAGTTCTTCATATTTCCCATATTGACTGTGCGTGAATTAGTCTGAAAACAACAGGTTTATAGTTTCAGCTTTGGTTTGTAATTATATTCTCACCTAGGACTGGAAACATTGGATGGGGTGTGGTGTGGACGTTGCGGGCATTAGGGACTGCCTTAGAATGGAGATACATTTCCCCCCATTTAGCCTCAAAATTAGGCATTTTTGAGTGGGCTACTCCTATGCTTGGATATCAAGCATTTCAGCCGTGACTACATTACTCTCCCACACCTTCTCTAATAGTGGTGGGCAGTGTGCCTGAAAAATGACGAAGGTGCTGAAGTGACTTATAATTCCAGACTCTGTAGTTCTTTGTGGCCTCTTTGTATCCTTGCAACTAGCACCTCAGGGTGTAGCTGTAGATGTGGGTTCAAGGAAGGCCTGACAGGGAGAGAAAGCTTTTACTCAGACACAAGGTGCCCTCAATTCTGTTGCTATGGGAGATGATGCATCCTGATTTTGTTGTTGCCATGGTAACTCACGCACTTGACCCAATCTTGTTCAGACTTCATACACCAAAGACACCTTTTCCTCAGCTGCCAGTACCATCTTCTTTTTCAGTTCAGAGTTAGAAAATACTGTCAACAGAAATATTTTCCCAAGGATATTCACTACCCTATAAGTTATTTGGCGCCAAAAGTGGGAAAGAATTGTTTCTAGACTTTTTATTGTTGTCAGCAAGTGTGTGCAAATATAAATCATTTGTATAATGGGGATGTACAGGATGGAGCATGCCAATTGATCCCCAACTGTTGGAGGAGCCTCCAGGTCATATGTTATTCATGATCTGAATGAACTAAAATAAAGGTAGCTATTGCTTATTGAGCACTTCCTATCTACCAGGCTCTATTCATGGTCTTTTATAGGTAGCTCTATTAACACTAGCATGTTATTCAATGTATAATAAACCTAAAATAATAAATGCATGAGATAATGGTGCATGGATCACGACAGATAGGAACAGAGAACAGACAACCTGAGAGGTGAGAAGTGGTTTTTCAGAGTCACTGTAAATTACTTTTCTGCTTCTACGAGTAGATTTAATCATCTTTTCCTATATTTAAGTTGTATGTTGTATGTCTTTTTCTAAAGTATTTGTTCAGCTCTTTTGCCATTTAATGTAATGGAGTTATGGCCTTTTTTACTTGACTTTAAATAGTACATTTATTTGGGACATTATCTCTTTATTTTTTATATATTTTGAAAATATTTTCTCCAAGTTGATCATTTAATTTTTATTTGCTTGACATTTTATTTTTGTTTTTGCGTTTTGCCAAACCAAAGTGTTTCTTCTTTATTTGTAGGCAGGTCATTTATTAATTTTCCACTTGATTGTGTTTGAATTTTAATTCTTTTTTTAACATGTTTACTGCAGTAAAATTGCCTTACAATGGTGTGTTAGTCTCTGCTTTATAACAAAGTGAATCTGTTATACATATATATATATATATCCCCACATCTCTTCCCTCTTGCATCTCCCTCCCTCCCACCCTCTCTATCCCACCCCTCTAGGTGGTCACAAAGAACCGAGCTGATCTCCCTGTGCTATGCGGCTGCTTCCAACTAGCTATCTATTTTACGTTTGGTAGTGTATATATGTCCATGCCACTCTCTCACTTTATCCCAGCTTACCATTCCCCCTCCCCTCATCCTCAAGTCCATTCTCTAGTAGGTCTGCGTCTTTATTCCCGTCTCATCCCTAGGTTCTTCATGACAATTTTTTTGGTTGTTTTTTTAGATTCCATATATATGTGTTAGCATACGATATTTGTTTTTCTCTTTCTTCTGACTTACTTCACTGTGTATGACACACTCTAGGTCCATCCACATAACTACAAATAACTCAATTTCGTTTCTTTATACGGCTGAGTAATATTCCATTGCATATATGTGCCACATTTTCTTTATCCATTCATGTGTTGATGGGCATTTAGTTTGCTTCCATGTCTAGCTACTGCAAATAGAGCTGCAAAGAACATTTTGGTACATGACTCTTTTTGAATTATGGTTTTCTCAGGGTATATGCCCAGTAGTGGGATTGCTGGGTCGTATGGTAGTTCTATTTTTAGTGTTTTAAGGAACCTCCATACTGTTCTCTGTAGTGGCTGTATCAATTTACGTTCCCACCAACAGTGCAAGAGGGTTCCCTTTTCTCCACACCCTCTCCAGCATTTATTGTTTGTAGATTTTTTGATGATGTCCATTCTGACTGGTATGAGATGATATCTCATTGTAGTTTTGACTTCCAATTCTCTAATGATTAATGATGTTGAGCATTCTTTCATGTGTTTGTTGGCAATCTGTATATCTTCCTTGGAGAAATGTCTATTTAGGTCTTCTGCCCATTTTTGGATTGGGTTGTTTGTTTCTTTGATATTGAGCTGCATAAGCTGCTTGTAAATTTTAGAGATTAATCCTTTGTCAGTTGCTTCATTTGCGAATATTTTCTTCCATTTTGCGGGTTCTCTTTTCGTGTTGTTTATGGTTTCCTTTGCTGTGCAAAAGCTTTTAAGTTTCATTAGGTCCCATTTGTTTATTTTTGTTCTTATTTCCATTTCTCTAGGAGCTGGGTCAAATAGGATCTTGCTGTGATTTATGTCATAGAGGGTTCTGCTTATGTTTTCCTCTAAGAGTTTGATACTGTCTGGCTTTACATTTAGGTCTTTAATCCATTTTGAGTTTATTTTTGTGTATGGAGTTAGGGAGTGTTCTAATTTCATTCTTTTCCATGTAGCTGTCCAGTTTTCCCAGCACCATATATTGAAGAGGGTGTCTTTTCCCCACTGTATATCCTTGGCTCTTTTGTCAAAGATAAGTTGACCATAGGTGCGTGGATTTATCCCTAGGCTTTCTATCCTGTTCCATTGATCTATATTTCTGTTTTTGTGCCAGTACCATACTGTCTTGATTACTGTACCTTTGAAGTACAGTCTGAAGTCAGGGAGCCTGATTCCTCCAGCTCCGTTTTTCTTTCTCAAGATTGCTTTGGCTATTCGGGGTCTTTTGTGTTTCCATACAAATTGTGAAAATTTTTGTTCTAGTTCTGTGAAAAATGCCAGTGGTAGTTTGATAGGGATTGCATTGAATCTGTACATTGCTTTGGGTAGTAGAGTCATTTTCACATGTTGATTCTTCCAATCCAAGAACATGGTATATCCCTCCATCTATTTGTATCATCTTTAATTTCTTTCATCAGTGTCTTATACTTTTCTGCATACAGGTCTTTTGTCTCCTTAGGTAGGTTTATTCCTAGATATTTTATTCTTTTTGTTGCAATGGTAATTGGGAGTGTTTTCTTAATTTCACTTTCAGATTTTTCATTAGTGTATAGAAATGCAAGAGATTTCTGTGCATTAATTTTGTATCCTGCTACTTTACCAAATTCATTGATTAGCTCTAGGAGTTTTCTGGTAGCATCTTTAGGATTCTCTATGTATAGTATCATGTCATCTGCAAATAGTGACAGCTTTACTTCTTCTTTTCCGATTTGGATTCCTTTTATTTCTTTGTCTTCTCTGATTGCTGTGGCTAACACTTCCAAAACTATGTTGAATAATAGTGGTGAGAGTGGGCAACCTTGTCTTGTTCCTGATCTTAGTGGAAATGGTTTCAGTTTTTCACCATTGAGGACGATGTTGGCTATGGGTTTGTCATATATGGCCTTTATTATGTTGAGGAAAGTTCCCTCTATGCCTACTTTCTGGAGGGTTTTTATCATAAATGGGTGTTGAATTTTGTCGAAAGCTTTCTCTGCATCTATGGAGATGATCATATGGTTTTTCTCCTTCAATTTGTTAATATGGTGTATCACATTGATTGATTTGCGTATATTGAAGAATCCTTGCATTCCTGGGATAAACCCCACTTGATCATGGTGTATGATCCTTTTGATGTGCTGTTGGATTCTGCTTGCTAGTATTTTGTTCAGGATTTTTGCATCTATATTCATCAGTGATATTGGCCTCTCATTTTCTTTCTTTGTGACATCTTTGTCTGGTTTTGGTATCAGGGAGATGGTGGCCTTGTAGAATGAGTTTGGGAGTGTTCCTCCCTCTGCTATATTTTGGAGGAGTTTGAGAAGGATAGGTGTTAACTATTCGCTAAATGTTTGGTAGAATTCGCCTGTGAAGCCATCTTGTCCTGGGCTTTTGTTTGTTAGAAGATTTTTAATCACTGTCTCAATTTCAGTGCTTGTGATTGGTCTGTTCATATTTTCTCTTTCTTCCTGGTTCAGTTTCAGAATGTTGTGCATTTCTAAGAATTTGTCCATGTCTTCCAGGTTGTCCATTTTACTGGCATATAGTTGCTTGTAGTAATCTCTCATGATCCTTTGTATTTCTGCAGTGTCAGTGTTACTTCTCCTTTTTCATTTGTATTACTATTGATTTGAGTCTTCTCCCTTTTTTTTGTTGATGAGTCTGGCCAATGGTTTATCAATTTTGTTTATCTTTTCAAAGAACCAACTTTAGTTTCATTGATCTTTGCTATCCTTTCTTCATTTCTTTTTCATTCATTTTTGATCTGATCTTTATAATTTCTTTTCTGCTAACTTTGGGGTTTTTTTCTTCCTCTTTCTCTAATTGTTTTAGGTGTAATGTTAGGTTGTTTATTTGAGATGTTTCTTGTTTTCTAAGGTAGGATTCTATTGCTATAAACTTCCCTCTTAGAACGGCTTTTGCTGCATCCCATAGGCTTTGGGTCATCGTGTTTTTGTTGTCATTTGTTTCTAGGTATTTTTGAATTCCTCTTTGATTTCTTCAGTGATCTCTTGGTTATTAAGTAGTGTATTGTTTAGCCTCCATGTGTTTGTATTTTATACAGATATTTTCCTGTAGTTGATATCTAGTCTCATAGCATTGTGGTTGGAAAAGTTACTTGATACAATTTCAATTTTCTTAAATTTACCAAGGCTTAATTTGTGACCCAAGATATGATCTATCCTGGAGAATGTTCCATCAGCACTTGAGAATAAAGTGTATTCTGTTGTTTTGGGATTGAATGTCCTTTAAATATCAATTAAGTCCATCTTGTTTAATGTATCATTTAAAGCTTGTGTTCCCTTATTTATTTTCATTTTGGATGATCTGCCATTTGTTAAAGTGGGGTGTTAAAGTCCCCTACTATGATGGTGTTACTGTCGATTTCCCCTTTTATGGCTGTTAGTATTTGCTTTATGTATTGAGGTGCTCCTATGTTGGGTGCATAACTATTTACAAGTGTTATATCTTCTTCTTGGATTGATCCGTTGATCATGTAGTGCCCTTCTTTGTCTCTTTTAAGAGTCTTTGTTTTAAAGTCTATTTTGTCTGATATGAGAATTGCTCTTCCAGCTTTCTTTTGATTTCCATTTGCGTGGAATATCTTTTTCCATCCCCTCACTTTCAGTCTGTATGTGTCCCTAGGTCTGACGTGGGTCTCTTGCAGGCAGCATATATACGAGTCTTGTTTTTTTTATCCATTCAGGCTGTATGTCTTCTGTTTGGAGCATTTAATCCATTTATATTTAAGTCAGTTATCGATATGTATGTGCCTATTACCGTTTTCTTAATTGTTTTGTGTTTGTCATTGTAGGTCTTTTCCTTCTCTTGTGTTTCCTGCCTAGAGAAGTTCCTTTAGCATTTGTTGTAAAGCTGGTTTGGTGGTGCTGAATTCTCTTAGCCTTTGCTTCGCTGTAAAGTTACTAATTTCTCCATCGAATCTGAATGAGATTCTTGCTTGGTAGAGTAATCTTGGCTGTCGGTTTTCCCCTTTCATCACTTTAAATATGCCCTGCCAGTCCCTTCTGGCTTGCAGAGTTTCTGCTGCAAGATCAGCTGTTAAACCTCTGTGGATACCCTTGTATGTCATTTGTTGCTTTTCCCTTGCTGTTTTGAATATTTTTTCTTTGTATTTAATTTTTGATAGTTTGATTAATATGTGTCTTGGCGTGTTTCTCCTTGGGTTTATCCTGTATGGGACTCTCTGTTCTTCCAGGACTTGAATAACTATTTCCTTTCCCATATTAGGGAAGTTTTCAACTATAATCTCTTCAAATATTTTCTCAGTCCCTTTCTTTTTCTCTTCTTCTTCTGGGACCCTTGTAATTCGAATGTTGGTGCGTTTAATGTTTTCCCAGAGGTCACTGAGACTGTCCTCAATTCTTTTCCTTCTTTTTTCTTTATTCTGCTCTGCGGTAGTTATTTCCACTATTTTATCTTCCAGGTCACTTATCCGTTCTTCTGCCTCACGTATTCTGCTCTTGATCCCTTCTAGAGAATTTTTAATTTCATTTATTGTGTTGTTCATCATTGTTTGTGTGCTCTTTGGTTCTTCTAGTTCCTTGTTAAACGTTTCTTGCTTTTTCTCTTTTCTATTTCCACGATTTTGCATCATCTTTTCTATCATTATTCTGAATTCTTTTTCAAGTACACTGCCTATTTCCTCTTCATTTGTTAAGTCTGGTGGGTTTTTACCCTGCTCCTTCATCTGCTGTGGGTTTCTCTGTCTTCTCGTTTTGCTTAACTTACTGTGTTTGGGGTCTCCTTTTCGCAGGCTGCAGGTTCGTAGTTCCTGTTGTTTTTGGTGTCTGTCCTCAGTGGCTAAGCTTGGTTCAGTGGGTTGTGTAGGCTTCCTGGTGGAGGGGACTAGTGCCTGTGTTCTGGTGGATGAGGCTGGATCTTGTCTTTCTGGTGGGCACGTCAACGTCTGGTGGTGTGTTTTGCGGTGTCTGTGGCCTTATTATGATTTTAGGCAGCCTCTCTGCTAGTGGGTGTGGTTGTGTTCCTCTCTTGCTACTTATTTGGCATAGGGTGTCCAGCACTGTAGCTTGCTGGTCATTGAGTGGAGCTGGGTCTTTGCGTTGAGATGGAGATCTGTGGGAAATTTTCACCATTTCATATTACGTGGAGCTGGGAGGTCTCTTGTGGACCAATGTCCTGAACTTTGCTCTCCCACCCCAGAGGTACAGCCCTGATGCCCGCCTGGAGCACCAAGCGCCTGTTATCCACACGGCTCAGAATAAAAGGGAGAAAAAAAAGGAAGAAGAAGATAAAATAAAATAAAGTTATGAAAATAAAAAAATTTTATTAAAAAAGTTTTTTAAAGTTTTTTAAAAAAAGAAAAAAAGAAGGAAAGAAGAGAGCAACCAAACCAAAAAACAAATCCACCAATGATAACAAGCGCCTAAAAACTATACTAAACCCCCCCCCCAAAAAAATGGACAGACAGTACCCTAGGACAAATGGTAAAAGCATAGCTATACAGACAATATCACACACAGAAGCATACACATACACACTCACAAAAAGAGAAAAAGGGGAAAAATATATATATCGCTTCTCCCAGAGTCCACCTCCTCAATGTGGGATTATTCATTGTGTATTCAGTTATTCCACACATGCAGGGTACATCAAGTTGATTGTGGAGATTTAATCCGCTGCTCCTGAGGCTGCTGGGAGAAATTTCCCTTTCTCTTCTTTGTTCGCACAGCTCCTGGGTTTCAGCTTTGGATTTGGACCCGCCTCTGCATGTAGGTCACCTAAGGGTGTCTGTTCTCTGCTCAGACAGGACGGGGCTCAAGGAGCAGCTGATTCCAGCGGCCCTGGCTCGCTCAGACCGAGGGGAGGGAGGGGTATGGAATGCGGGGCTAGGCTGCGACGGCAGAGTCCGGCATGACGTTGCAACAGCCTGTGGTGCACCGTGTGTTCTCCCGGGGAAGTTGTCCCTGGATCACGGGACCCTGGCAATGGCGGGATGCACAGACTCCCGGGAGGGGAGGTGTGGAGAGTGACCTGTGCTTGCACACAGGCTTCGTGGTGGCTGCAGCAGCAGTCTTAGCGTCTCTTGCCTGTCTCTTGGGTCCGAGCTGATAGCTGCGTCTCGCGCCAGTCTCTGGAGCTCCTTTAAGCAGCGCTCTTAATCCTCTTTCCTCGCGCACCAGGAAACAGAGGCAAGAAAATGTCTCTTGCCTCTTCAGCAGCTCCAGAATTTTTCCCAGACTCCCTCCCAGCTAGCTGTGGCGCACTAGCCCCTTTCAGGCTGTGTTCACGCAGCCAACCCCAGTCTGCTCCATGGGATCTGACCTCCGAAGCCCAAGCCCCAGCTCCCAGCCCCCACCCGTCCCGGCGGGTGACCATCAAACCTCTCGGGCTGGTGAGTGCTGGTCGGCACCGATCCTCTGTGTGGGAATCTCTCCGCTTTGCTCTCTGCACCCCTGTTGCTGTGCTCTCCTCCATAGCTCCGAAGCTTCCCTCCTCTGCCACCTGCAGTCTCCGCCCAGAAAGGGCCTTCCTAGTGTGTGGAAACCTTTCCTCTTCACAGCTCCCTCCCACTGGTGCATGTCCCATCCCTATTCTTTTGTCTCTGTTTTTTCTTTTTTCTTTTCCCCTACCCAGGTACGTGGGGAGTTTCTTGCTTTTTGGGAGGTCTGAGGTCTTCTGCCAGCGTTCAGTAGGTGTTCTGTAGGAGTTGTTCCACATGTAGATGTATTTCTGATGTATTTGTGGGGAGGAAGGTGATCTCCACGTGTTAATCTTCCGCCATCTTGAAGCTCCTTGAATTTTGATTCTTTGATAGAAGTCCTTTCTACACTCCCAGGTTATTACAGAATCTACTTGTATTATTTTCTAATATTAAGAGTTTCATTTTTTACATATATATCTCTAAATCATTTGGAGATTATTCTTTTTATGGTATGAATTATGGGTCAAATTTTATCTTTTATCAAATGGCTGTCCAGTTGTCCCAACAGCATTTTTTAAAATGTATATCCTTCCCCAGTCATAATGGTGATGTCACCATTAATATGTAGTAAGTTTCAATATGTGCATGGGTGTATTTCAAAAAATTATATTCTATTTCACTAGTCTGTTTATTCAAGTGCCAGTACCATATGGTTTTAATTATCAAGAATTTATAGCATGTTTTATTTTTGGTTAGGTTAGTCTCCCCTCATTGCTATTTTTTTCATAGTGTGTTGTAGCTATTCTTGCATGTTTTCTTTTTCTCCAGAAGGAATTTAGAATCAACTTGTCTTTCTCTAGGAAAAACAACAACAATAACTTGCTGGTATTTTTTAAAAATTAAGAATGCATTAAATTTGTGAGCTAATTCTATCTAAATGATATTGAGCATTCCTATCCAAGACCAAAAGTTATTTTTCCTACTTTATATAGCTTTCAGGAGTCTTTAAACTTGTTCTCATATAGCTTTTCCACATTATATTGGGTTGACCAAAATGTTCATTTGTTTTTTCCGTAAGATGGCTCTAGTAGCACTTAGCTGTCTTTAACTTCATTCAAAACAATTTTCTTAGATTTTATGTGACAGCTGTCATATCAGCATGCATTTAAAAAAAGACTTACCAAAATTGGTGAATTTTTGTGTAGCCATTTTAATATTGAAGGTGGAAGAAAAAAGCAACATTTTTGGCATATTACGCTTTATTATTTCAAAAAAGGTAAAAATGCAACTGAAACGCAAAAAAAGATTTGTGCAGTTTATGGAGAAGGTGCTGTGACTGCTGAAATGTGTCAAAAGTGGTTTGTGAAGTTTTGTGCTGGAGATTTTTCGCTGGATGATGCTCCACGTTCGGGTAGACCAGTTGAAGTTGATAGCAATCATATCGAAACAATAATTGAGAACAATCAACGTTATACCACGTGGGAGATAGCTGAGATACTCAAAATATCCAAGTCAAGCATTGAAAATCATTTGCACCACTTGGTTATGTGAATCACTTTGATGTTTAGGTTCCACATAAGTTAAGCGAGAAAAACCTTCTTGACCATATTTCCGCATGATATTCTCTACTGAAACGTAACGGAAACATTCCATTTTTAAAACAACTTGTGATGGGTGATGAAAAGTGGATACTCTACGATAATGTGGAATGGAAGAGATCGTGGGGCAAGTGAAACGAACCACCACCAACCACACCAAAAGCCGTTCTTCATCCAAAGAAGGTGATGTTGTGTATATGGTGGGACTGGAGGGTAGTCCTCTATTATGAGCTCCTTCCAGAAAACCAAACGATTAATTCCAACAAGTTCTGCTCCCAATTAGACCAACTGAAAGCAGCACTTGAGGAAAAGCATCCAGAATTAGTCCACAGAAAATGCAGAGTCTTCCATCAGGATAACACAAGACCACATGTTTGTTTGATGACCAGGCAAAAGTTGTTACAGCGTGGCTGGAAAGTTCTGATTCATCCGTTGTATTCACCAGACTTTGCACCTTCGGATTTCCATTTATTTTGGTCTTCACAAAATTCCCTTAATGGAAAAAATTTCCATTCCCTGGAAGACTGTAAAAGACACCTGGAACAGTTCTTTGCTCAAAAAGATAAAAAAGTTTTGGGAAGATGGAATTATGAAGTTGCCTGAAAAATGGCAGAAGGTAGTGAAACAAAAGGGTGAATATGTTGTTCAATAAAGTTCTTGGTGAAAATGAAAAAATGTGTCTTTTATTTTTACTTAAAAAACCAGAAGCACTTTTTGGCCCACCCAGTAAGTTTATTCCTAAGGATGTTATCTTATCTGTTGCTATTATAAATAAGATTCTCTTTTCCATTATATCTTGTTTCTGGTTACTGTTTATATATATAAAGTCATTAATTTTTTATATTAATTTACCAAAATTTTATTATTTGTTTTAGTTTTACCACTACATTTCACAATTTGTCCAGGTAAATACTATAATCTACAGAATTTCCTTTTTTTTCTTTCAATTCTTATGCCTATAACCGCTGTTTTAGTGTTTGGTTTTTTAATTGTGTTGGCTAATAGCTCTACTACAAGTTCGAATACTCAAGAGTATGGATATTAATTCTGTATCCTGCTACTTTACCAGATTCATTGGTTAGCTCTAGTAGTTTTCTGGTAGCATCTTTGGAATTCTCTATGTATACTATCATGTCATCTGCAAACACTGACAGCTTTACTTCTTCTTTTCAGATTTGGATTACTTTTATTTCTTTTTTTTTCTCTGATTGCTGTGGCTAAAACTTCCAAAACTATGTTGAATAATAGTGGTGAGAGTGGGCAACCTTGTCTTGTTCCTGATCTTAGAGGAAATGATTTCAGTTTTCCAGCATTGAGGACGATGTTGGCTGTGGGTTTGTCATATATGGCCTTTATTATGTTGAGGAAAGTTCCCTCTATGCCTACTTTCTGGAGGGTTTTTATCATAATTGGGTGTTGAATTTTGTCAAACGCTTTCTCTGCATCTATTGAGATGATCATACGGTTTTTCTCCTTCAATTTGTTAATATGGTGTATCACATTGATTGATTTGCATATATTGAAGCATCCTTTCATTCCTGGGATAAACCCAACTTGATCATGGTGTATGATCCTTTTAATGTGCTGTTGGATTCTGTTTGCTAGTATTTTGTTGAGGATTTTTGCATGTATGTTCATCAGTGATATTGGCCTGTCATTTTCTTTCTTTGTGACATCTTTGTCAGGTTTTGGTAACAGGGTGATGGTGGCCTCGTAGAATGAGTTTGGGAGTGTTCCTCCCTCTGCTACATTTTGGAAGAGTTTGGGAAGGATAGGTGTTAGTTCTTCTCTAAATGTTTGAGGATGTGTGATAGAATTCGCTTGTGAAGCCATCTGGACCTGGGCTTTTTTTGTTGGAAGATTTTTAAACAGTTTCCATTTCAGTGCTTGTGATTGGTCTGTTCATATTTTCTATTTCTTCCTGCTTCAGTCTCAGAAGGCTGTGCATTTCTAAGAATCTGTCCATTTCTTCCAGGTTGTCCATTTTATTGGCATATAGTTCCTTGGAGTAATCTCTCATGATCCTTTGTATTTCTGCATTGTCAGTTGTTACTTCTCCTTTTTCATTTCTAACTCTACTGATTTGAGTCGTCTCCCTTTTTTTTCTTGAAGAGTCTGGCACAGAAATCTCTTGCATTCCTATACACTAATGATGAAAAATCTGAACGTGAAAGTAAGAAAACACTCCCATTTACCATTGCAACAATAAGAATAAAATATCTAGGAATAAACCTACCTAAGGAGACAAAAGACCTGTATGCAGAAAATTATAAGACACTGATGAAACAAATTAAGGATGATACAAACAGATGGAGAGATATACTATGTTCTTGGATTGGAAGAATCAACATTGTGAAAATGACTCTACTACCCAAAGCAATCTACACATTCAATGCAATCCCTATCAAACTACCAATGGCATTGGTAGAACTAGAAAATAAAAGTTCACAGTTTGTATGGAAACACAAAAGACCCTGAATAGCCAAAGCAATCTTCAGAAAGAAAAACGGAGCTGGAGGAATCAGGCTCCCAGACTTCAGACTATACTACAAAGCTACAGTAATCAAGAGAGTATGGTACTGGCACAAAAACAGAAAAATAGATCAATGGAACAGGATGAAAGGCCCAGAGATAAACCCACGCACATATGGTCACCTTATCTTTGATAAGGGAGGCACGAATATACAGTGGGGAAAAGACAGCCTCTTCAATAAGTGGTGCTGGGAAAACTGAACAGCTACATGTAAAGGCATGAAATTAGAACACTCCCTAACACCACACATAAAAATAAACTCAAAATGGATTAAAGACCTAAGTGTAAGGCCAGACACTATCAAACTCTTAGAGGAAAACATAGGCAGAAAACTCTATGACATAAATCACAGCAAGATCCTTTTTGACCCACCTCCTAGAGAAATGGAAATAAAAACAAAATTAAACAAATGGGACCTAATGAAACTTAAAAGCTTTTGCACAGCAAAGGAAACCATAAACAACACGAAAAGACAACCCTCAGAATGGGAGAAAATATTTGCAAATGAAGCAACTGACAAAGGGTTAATCTCTAAAATTTACAAGCAGTTCATGCAGCTCAATATCAAAAAACAAACAACCCAACCCAAAAATGGGCAGAAGACCTAAATAGACATTTCTCCAAAGAAGATATACAGATTGCCAACAAACACATGAAAGAATGCTCAACATCATTAATCATTAGAGAATTGCAAATCAAAACTACAATGAGATGTCATCTCACACCGATCAGAATGGCCATCATCAAAAAATCTACAAACAATAAATGCTGGAGAAGGTGTGGAGAAAAGGGAACCCTCTTGCACTGTTGGTGGGAATGTAAATTGATACAGCCACTATGGAGAACAGTATGGAGGTTCCTTAAAACCCTAAAAATAGAACTACCATACGACCCAGAAATCCCACTACTGGGCATATGCCCTCAGAAAACCATAATTCCAAAAGAGTCATGTACCAAAATGTTCATTGCAGCTCTATTTACAGTAGCTAGATATGGAAGCAAACTAAATGTCCATCAACACAGGAATGGATAAAGAAGATATGGCACATATATACAATGGAATATTACTCAGCCAGAAAAAGAAACGAAATTGAGTTTTTTGTAGTGAGGTGGTTGGACCTAGAGTGTGTCATACACAGTAAAGTAAGTCAGAAAGAGAAAAACAAATACCGTATGCTAACACATATATATGGAATCTAAAAAAACAACCAAAAAAATTGTCATGAAGAACATAGGGACGAGACAGGAATAAAGACGCAGACCTACTAGAGAATGGACTTGAGGATGCGGGGAGGGGAAATGGTAAGCTGGGACAAAGTGAGAGAGTGGCATGGACGTATATACACTACCAAACGTAAAATATATAGCTAGTACGAAGCAGCCGCATAGCACAGGGAGATCAGCTCGGTTCTTTGTGACCACCTAGCGGGGTAGGATAGGCAGGGTGGGAGGGAGGGAGATGCAAGAGGGAAGAGATATGGGGACATATGTATATGTAAAACTGATTCACTTTGTTATAAAGTAGAAACTAACACACCATTGTAAAGCAATTATACTCCAAAAAAGATGTTTTAAAAAAAAAAGAGGAAAGGAGAAGATGGCGGAAGAGTAAGACGTGGAGATCACCTTCCTTCCCACAGATACAGTAGAAATACATCTACACGTGGAACTGCTCCTACAGAACACCCACTGAATGCTGGCAGAAAACGTCCGACCTCCAAAAAGGCAAGAAACTCCCCCCGTACTTGGGTAGGGCAAAAGAAAAAAGAAATAACAGAGACAAAAGAATAGGGACGGGACCTGCACCAGTGGGAGGGAGCCGTGAAGGAGGAAAGATTTCCACGCACTAGGAAGCCCCTTCACGGGCAGAGACTGCGGGTGGCGGAGGGGGCAAGCTTCGGCGCCACGGAGGAGAGCGCAGCAACAGGGGTGCGGAGGGCAAAGTGGAGAGATTCCAGCACGGAGGAGCGGTACTGAGCAGCACTCACCAGCCCGAGAGGCTTGTCTGCTCACCCGCCGGGGTGGGCGGGGCTGGGAGCTGAGGCTTGGGCTTCGGTCGGATCGCAGGGAGAGGACTGGGGCTGGCAGCGTGAACACAGCCTGAAGGGGTCAGTGCACCACAGCTAGCTGGGAGAGAGTCCGGGAAAAAGTCTGCAGCTGCCGAAGAGGCAAGAGACTTTTTCTTCTCTCTTTGTTTCCTGGTGCGCAAGGAGAGGGGATTCAGAGTGCCGCCTAAACGAACTCCAGAGACGGGCGCGAGCTGTGGCTATCAGTGCGGACCCCACAGCAACAGGGGCACAGAGGAAAAAACGGAGAGACTCCCGCACAGAGGCTCGGCGCCGAGCAGCACTCACCAGCCCAAGAGGCTTGTCTGCTCACCCGCCAGGGTGGGTGGGGCTGGGAGCTGAGGCTCAGCTTTGGTTGGATCGCAGGGAGAGGACTGGGGTTGGTGGCATGAACACAGCCTGAAGGGGTTGGCGCACCACAGCTGGCTGGGAGGGAGACCGGGAAAAAGTCTGCAGCTGACAAAGAGGCAAGAGACTTTTTCTTGCCTCTTTGTTTCGCGGTGCGCAAGGAGAGGGGATTCAGAGCGCCGCCTAAACGAACTCCAGAGATGGGTGCGAGCCGCGGCGATCAGCGCGGACCCCAGAGAAGGGCATGAGACGCTGGGGCTGCTGCTGCCGCCTCCAAAAAGCCTGTGTGCGAGCACAGGTCACTCTCCACACCGTCCCTCCCGGTAGCCTGTGCAGCCCGCCACTGCCAGGGTCCCGTGATCCGGGGACAACTTCCCTGGGAGAACGCACTGCGCGCCTCAGGCTGGTGCAACGTCATGCCGGCCTGTGCCGCCGCAGGCTCGCCCCGCCTCCTCTGTACCCCTCCCTTCCCGTGGCCTGGGTGAGTCAGAGCCCCCGAAGCAGCCGCTCCTTTAACCCCGTCCTTTCTGGGTGGGGAATAGACGTGCTAAGGCCACCTACATGCAGAGGCGGGTCCAAATCCAAAGCTGAACCCCAGGAGCTGTGCGAACAGAGAAGAGAAGGGGAAATCTCTCTGAGCAGCCTCAGAAGCAGCGGATTAAAACTCCACAAAAAACTTGATGTGCCTGCATCTGTTGAATACGTGAACAGACAACAAATCATCCCAAATTCAGGAGGTGGACTTTGCGAGCAGGATATATTAATTTTTCCCCTTTTCCTTATTTTTGTGAGTGTATATATATATGCTTCTGGGTGAGATTTTGTCTGTATAGCTTTGCTTTATAATAGCTTTATTTTACTTCACTATATTATAGCCTCTTTCTTTCTTTCTTTCTATTTTTTCTCCCTTTTACTCTGAGCCGTGTGGACGAAAGGCTCTTGTGCTCCAGCCAGGCATCAGGGCCATGCCTCTGAGGTGGGAGGGCCAACTTCAGGACACTGGTTCACAAGAGACCTCCCAGTTCCACGTAATACCAAACGGCAAAAATCTCTCAGAGATCTCCATCTCAACATCAAGACCCAGCTGCACTCAACGACCAGCAAGCTACAGCGCTGGACACCCTATGCCAAACAACTAGCAAGACAGGAACACAGCCCCATCCATTAGCAGAGAGGCTGCCTAAAATCATAATAAGGCCACAGACACCCCAAAAATACACCACCAGATGTGGACGTGCCCACCAGAAAGAAAAGATCCAGCCTCATCCACCAGAACTCAGGCACTAGTTCCCTCCACCAGGAAGCCTACACAAGCCACTGAACCAACCTTAGCCACTGGGGACAGATACCAAAAACAACGGGAACTACGAACCTGCAGCCTGTGAAAAGGAGACCCCAAACACAGTAAGATAAGCAAAATGAGATGACAGAAAAACACACAGCAGATGAAGGAGCAGGGTCAAAACACACCAGACCTAACAAATGAAGAGGAAATAGGTAGTCTACCTGAAAAAGAATTCAGAATAATGATAGTAAGGATGATCCAAAATCTTGGAAATAGAATAGACAAAATGCAAGAAACATTTAACAAGGATGTAGAAGAACTAAAGAGGAACCAAGCAACGATGAAAAACACAATAAATGAAATTAAAAATACTCTAGATGGGATCAATAGCAGAATAACTGAGGCAGAAGAAAGGATAAGTGACCTGGAAGATTAAATGGTGGAAATAACTACTGCAGAGGAGGATAAAGAAAAAAGAATGAAAAGAACTGAGGACAGTCTCAGAGACCTCTGGGACAACATTAAACACACCAACATTCGAATTATAGGGGTCCCAGAAGAAGAAGAGAAAAAGAAAGGGACTGAGAAAATATTTGAAGAGATTATAGTTGAAAACTTCCCTAATATGGGAAAGGAAATAGTTATTCAAGTCCTGGAAGAACAGAGAGTCCCATACAGGATAAACCCAAGGAGAAACACGCCAAGACACATATTAATCAAACTGTCAAAAATTAAATATAAGGAAAACATATTAAAAGCAGCAAGGGAAAAACAACAAATAACACACAAGGGAATCCCCATAAGGTTAACATCTGATCTTTCAGCAGAAACTCTGCAAGCCAGAAGGGAGTGGCAGGATATACTTAAAGTGATGAAGGAGAAAATCTTACAACCAAGATTACTCTACCCAGCAAGGATCTCATTCAGATGTGATGGAGAAATTAAAAGCTTTACAGAAAAGCAAAAGCTAAGAGAATTCAGCACCACCAAACCAGC
Source organism: Balaenoptera ricei (assembly GCF_028023285.1). Taxonomy (NCBI): domain Eukaryota; kingdom Metazoa; phylum Chordata; class Mammalia; order Artiodactyla; family Balaenopteridae; genus Balaenoptera; species Balaenoptera ricei. The sequence goes on from NC_082660.1 coordinate 46,562,593, forward strand.
TCTACAACAAATGCTAAAGGAACTTCTCTAAGTGGGAAACACAAGAGAAGAAAAGGACCTACAAAAGCAAACCCAATTAAGAGAATGGTCATAGGAACATACATATTGATAATTACCTTAAACGTGAATGGATTAAATGCTCCAACCAAAAGACACAGGCTTGCTGAATGGATACAAAAAGAAGACCCAAATATATGCTGTCTACAAGAGACCCACTTCAGACGTAGGGACACATACAGAATGAAAGTGAGGGGACAGAAAAAGATATTCCATGCAAATGGAAAACAAAAGAAAGCTGGAGTAGCAATTCGCATATCAGACAAAATGGACTTTAAAATAAAGGCTATTTCAAGAGAAAAAGAAGGACACTATATAATGATCAAGGGATCGATCCAAGAGGAAGGTATAACAATTGTAAATATTTATGCACCCAACATAGGAGCACCTCAATACATAAGGCAAATACTAACAGCCATAAAAGGGGAAATCGACAGCAACACAATCATAGTAGGGGACTTTAACACCCCACTTTCACCAATGGACAGATCATCCAAAATGAAAATAAAAAAGGAAACACAAGCTTTAAATGATACATTAAACAAGATGGACTTAATTGATATTTATCGGGCATTCCACCCGAAAACAACAGAATACACATTTTTCTCAAGTGTTCATGGAACATTCTCCAGGATAGATCATATCTTGGGTCACAAATCAAGCCTTGGTAAATTTAAGAAAATTGAAATCGTATCAAGTATCTTTTCCGACCACAACGCTATGAGACTAGATATCAATTACAGGAAAAGATCTGTAAAAAATACAAACACATGGAGGCTACACAATACACTACTTAATAACGAAGTGATCACTGAAGAAATCAAAGGGCAAATCAAAAAATACCTAGAACCAAATGACAATGGAGATAAGATGACCCAAAACCTATGGGACGCAACAAAATCAGTGCTAAGAGGGAAGTATATAGCAATACAAGCCTACCTCAAGAAACAGGAAACATCTCGAATAAACAACCTAACCTTGCACCTAAAGCAATTAGAGAAAGAAGAACAAAAAAACCCCAAAGCCAGCAGAAGGAAAGAAATTATAAAGATCAGGTCAGAAATAAATGAAAAAGAAATGAAGGAAACAATAGCAAAAATCAATGAAACTAAAAGCTGGTTCTTTGAGAAGATAAACAAAATTGATAAACCATTAGCCAGACTCATCAAGAGGAAAAGGGAGAAGACTCAAATCAATAGAAATAGAAATGAAAAAGGAGAAGTAACCACTGACACTACAGAAATACAAAAGATCATGAGAGATTACTACAAGCAACTCTATGCCAATAAAATGGACCACCTGGAAGAAATGGACAGATTCTTAGAAATGCACAAACTGCCGAGACTGAAGCAGGAAGAAATAGAAAATATGAACAGACCAATCACAAGCACTGAAATTGAAACTGTGGTTAAAAATCTTCCAAAAAACAAAAGCCCAGGACCAGATGGCTTCACAGGTGAATTCTATCAAACATTTAGAGAAGAGCTAACACCTATCCTTCTCAAACTCTTCCAAAATATTGCAGAGGGAGGAACACTCCCAAACTCATTCTACAAGGCCACCATCACCCTGATACCAAAACCAGACAAAGATGTCACAAAGAAAGAAAACTACAGGCCAATATCACTGATGAACATAGATGCAAATATCCTCAACAAAATACTAGCAAACAGAATCCAACAGCACATTAAAAGGATCATACACCATGATCAAGTGGGGTTTATCCCAGGAATGCAAGGATTCTTCAATATACGCAAATCAATCAATGTGATACACCATATTAACAAATTGAAGGAGAAAAACCATATGATCATCTCAATAGATGCAGAGAAAGCTTTCAACAAAATTCAACACCCATTTATGATAAAAGCCCTGCAGAAAGCAGGCATAGAGGGAACTTTCCTCAACATAATAAAGGCCATATATGACAAACCCACAGCCAACATTGTCCTCAATGGTGAAAAACTGAAACCATTTCCACTAAGATCAGGAACAAGACAAGGTTGCCCACTCTCACCACTATAATTCAACATAGTTTTGGAAGTGTTAGCCACAGCAATCAGAGAAGACAAAGAAATAAAAGGAATTCAAATCGGAAAAGAAGAAGTAAAGCTGTCACTATTTGCAGATGACATGATAGTATACATAGAGAATTCCAAAGATGCTACCAGAAAACTCCTAGAGCTAATCAATGAATTTGGTAAAGTAGCAGGATACAAAATTAATGCACAGAAATCTCTTGCATTTCTATACACTAATGAAAAATCTGAAAGTGTAATTAAGAAAACACTCCCGGGGTTTCCCTGGTGGCGCAGTGGTTGAGAATCTGCCTGCCAAGGCAGGGGACACGGGTTCGAGCCCTGGTCTGGGAAGATCCCACATGCCGCGGAGCACCTGGGCCCGTGAGCCACAATTACTGAGCCTGCGCGTCTGGAGCCTGTGCTCCGCAACGAGAGAGGCCGCGGTAGTGAGAGGCCCGTGCACCACGATGAAGAGAGGCCCCCGCTTGCCGCAGCTAGGGAAAGCCCTCTCACAGAAACGAAGACCCAACACAGCCATAAATAAATAAGTAAATAAATAAATAAACCCAAAAAAGTTAAAAAAAAAAAAAAAGAAAAAAAAGAAAACACTCCCGTTTACCATTGCAACAAAAAGAATAAAATATCTAGGAATAAACCTACCTAAGGAGACAAAAGACCTGTATGCAGAAAATTATAAGACACTGATGAAAGAAATTAATGATGATGCTAATAGATGGAGAGATATACAATGTTCCTGGATTGGAAGAATCAACATTGTGAAAATGACTCTACTACCCAAAGCAATCTACACATTCAATGCAATCCCTATCAAACTACCACAGGCATTTTTCACAGAACTAGAACAAAAAATTTCACAATTTGTATGGAAACACAAAAGACCCCGAATAGCCAAAGCAATCTTGAGAACGAAAAATGGAGCTGGGGGAATCAGGCTCCCTGACTTCAGACTATATTACAAAGCTACAGTAATCAAGACAGTTTGGTACTGGCACAAAAACAGAAATATAGATCAATGGAACAGGATAGAAAGCCCAGAGATAAACCCACACACATATGGTCACCTTATCTTTGATAAAGGAGGCAAGCATATACAGTGGAGAAAAGACAGCCTCTTCAATAAGTGGTGCTGGGAAAATTGGACAGGTACATGTAAAAGTATGAAATTAGAACACTCCCTGACACCATGGACAAAAATAAACTCAAAATGGATTAAAGACCTAAGTGTAAGGCCAGGCACTATCAAACTCTTAGAGGAAAACATAGGCAGAACACTCTTTGACATACATCACAGCAAGATTCTTTTTGACCCAGCTCCCAGAGAAATGGAAATAAAAACACAAATAAACAAATGGGACCTAATGAAACTTAAAAGCTTTTGCACAGCAAAGGAAACCATAAACAAGACCAAGAGACAACCCTCAGAATGGGAGAAAATATTTGCAAATGAAGCAACTGACAAAGGATTAATCTCCAAGATTTACAAGCAGCTCATGCAGCTCAATAATAAAAAAACGAACAACCCAATCCAAAAATGGGCAGAAGACCTAAATAGACATTTCTCCAAAGAAGATATACAGATTGCCAACAGACACATGAACGAATGCTCAACATCATTAATCATTAGAGAAATGCAAATCAAAACTACAATGAGATATCATCTCACACCGATCAGAATGGCCATCATCAAAAAATCTAGAAACAGTAAATGCTGGAGAGGGTGTGGAGGAAAGGGAACCCTCTTGCACTGTTGGTGGGAATGTAAATTGATACAGCCACTATGGAGAACAGTATGGAGGTTCCTTAAAAAACTACAAATAGAACTACCATACGACCCAGCAATCCCACTACTGGGCATATACCCTGAGAAAACCATAGTTCAAAAAGAGTCATGTACCAAAATGTTCATTGCAGCTCTATTTACAATAGCCAGGACATGGAAGCAACCTAAATGTCCATCGACAGATGAATTGATAAAGAAGATGTGGCACATATATACAATGGAATATTACTCAGCCATAAAAAGAAATGAAATGGAGGTATTTGTAATGAGGTGGATGGAGTTAGAGTCTGTCATACAGAGTGAAGTAAGTCAGAAAGAGAAAAACAAATACAGTATGCTAACACATATATACGGAATCTAAGGAAAAAAAAAAAAAAGGCCATGAAGAACCTAGTGACAAGACGGGAATAAAGACACAGACCTACTAGAGAATGGACTTGAGGATATGGGGAGGGGGTGGGGTGAGATGTGACAGGGTAAGAGTGTGTCATGGACATATATACACTACCAAATGTAAAATAGATAGCTAGTGGGAAGCAGCCGCATAGCACAGGGAGATCAGCTCGGTGCTTTGTGACCACCTAGAGGGGTGGGATGGGGAGGGTGGGAGGGAGGGAGATGCAAGAGGGAAGAGATATGGGAACATATTGTATATGTATAACTGATTCACTTTGTTATAAAGCAGAAGCTAACACACCATTGTAAGGCAATTATACTTCAATAAAGATGTTATAAAAAAAAAAAAAAAGAGTATGGATAACTTGTTTTCTTGTTCTTGAGTTTAGCAGGAATGCCTCTTGTTTTCCCATTAGGAATTTTAGTGTTTATTTTCTTATTGATTTACATATAAAATGGACACTTGCTTTGTATGTGTGTGTATCTAAATTTCTAGATGCACTCACAAATACCATATACATAATGTATATATGTATATGTAGGAAGTGCGCATGAGTTCCTATTTTGGTTTTTTTTTGTTTTATTATTTTGTTTTGTTTTGTTTTAATTTTTTTGGAATGAGTGTTGAATTTCACTGGGCTCCATTTCAGGATTTCTGGAGATTTTCATATGATATTTCTCCTTAGACCTATCATAAGGTGAATTGTAGTAGTGGATTTCCTAATTTTTGAATCATCTCTGGTTGCCTACCATAAATCCTACTTGTTCATGGTGTATTATTTTCCTAATGTGGTGTTATATTCCGTCCACTGATATTAAATTTAAGAGATATTAATCAATATGCATAATTGACATTGTTCTATAGCTTTCCATTATTATACTGTCCTATCAGGTTTTGGTATCAATGTTATAATCATTTCATAAAAATAATTTGAATTTCTCTTTATTTTCTATGTTTTGAAATATTTTGTGTAGCACTAAGAGTGCTTATGTAGCGTTGTGTTTAGTTGATGATTAAGTTTTGGTAAAATTCTTCTGTGAAAATTTTAAGGCTTAGTGCTTTTCTATGAGGTAATTCTTTAATAAATCTCCCTATTTCGTCTATGGAAATTGGTTTCCTTATGATTTCCATCTCAATTCCAGTCATTTTGACAAATTATTTTTTTCCTGTGAAATCATACTTATTATTTAGGTTTTCAACTTATTTTGCAAAAAAGTCTTTTGTTATTATTTAAAATTTTTCTGTTTTAATAGTTATTTTCCTCTTTTCATTTCTTACTTTGTGTATCTGTGTTTTCTACTTATTTCTTATTACATTAACTAGCAGTTGATTCCTTATTGTTCATTTATTTTAAAAACAGTATTTTGATTTAGTTACTTCTAGTATTTTTCCATTTCTTATGTCTTTAATGTTTTCTTTTATCTTTATCATTAATGTTTTCTTTTGGTTCATTTTGCTGTTTTTTGTTTAACTTAGGAGTTTAGATTTTAATTCATTAATTTCATTTAAAAATTTTATTGATGTAAATATTTGTAGTTAATATTAATATTAAATTTCCTTTAATAACTGCTAAAATATATCCCACATATTATGATATGTGGAGTTTCTAATATCCTTGTTTTTTTTTTAATGCTGTAATTTTGGTTTGTATTTCCCTTTTTTAAAAATTTAATTTAATTAATTTATTTTTTATACAGCAGGTTCTTATTAGTTATCTATTTTATACCTATTAGTGTATATATGTCAACCCCAATCTCCCAATTCATCCCACCACTACCACCTCTGCCACTTTCCCCCCTTTCCCCTTTCTTTTTATTTATTTATTTTTTGGCCGTGCCACACAGCTTGCAAGATCTTAGTTCCCCAACCAGGGCTTGAACCTGTGCCCCTGGCAGTGAAAGCACGGAGTCCTAACCACTGGACCTCCAGGGAATTCCTTGTATTTCCCCTTTCACTTAAGAGCATTTAATAGTTTGGTTTTGGGTTTTTTTTTTCTTTTTTTAAAGATTTATTTGATTGATTGATTGATTGATTGCTATGTTGGGTCTTCGTTTCTGCGCTAGGGCTTTCTCTAGTTGCGGCAAGCGGGGGCCACTCTTCATCGCGGTGTGCAGGCCTTTCACTATTGTGGCCTCTCTTGTTGTGGAGCACAGGCTCCAGACACGCAGGCTCAGTAGTTGTGGCTCACGGGCCTAGTCGCTCCACGGCATGTGGGATCTTCCCAGACCAGGGCTCGAACCCGTGTCCCCTGCATTAGCAGGCAGATTCTCAACCACTGTGCCACCAGGGAAGCCCCCATTTAATAGTTTTGTGGGCCCAGCACACTTCCTCTGTGCAACTCTGCCCTCATTAATAGGTTTTTAAATTTTTCTGATGTAAAGACTTCTAGAAAAATGTTTTACCTTCATTGTACTATGATAAAAAGAATGCTGGTTGTGTTATTTCTATTTTATTGAATTTGATGATACTTTCTTTGTGACCTGGCATAAAGTTTTATGAATACTCCTCATGTCCCTGAGAAGATATTTTTCTATTGTCTAGCTGTAAGGTTTGATATATATCCAGAAGATCTAACTTAGTGATTATGTGGAATGAGTCCAGTTTTTCTCAAGCAGGCTTTTTGTGGTCCACCATGGGGGGATGGAAAGAGAGGTGTTAACACACAGGAATAGGGAGGGGTGCTTTGATCTGAGGACAGGTTCATAGCTAGAGACATAAGATTCTATTGACAATCATAAGCACTCATTTACTCAATAAATATTCAAAAATGCTCTCTGTGACAAGCCATCTTTCATTTAATTCAGGTTTCTGCTTAAAAGGCACAGACAGGTCTAACCAAACCACAGCTAAAATCCCTGTCAGTCTCATTGTTACACTGCTTTAATTTTCTTCTTAGCACTTAGTACTCCTCTGCTCATATTCAATTCTTATTTTCTTTAGTATCTCCCCACTAAAATATAAATTCTACAGCGGCACAGATTTTTGCCTGTTTTCCTTTCTATTCTATCTATACTACCCAGAATCCTGCCAGTCACGTGGTACACTCTAAAGAAAGGTTTGCTACATAATGTATGAATAATACCCACCCCATGACTTCAGAGAATAAAACCTCTGGTGTAGGGGCAGGCACAGTAATATATTTTGATAAGAAACCAATTAAATATGATGTCACTACACTTCACTACATCATTCAATATTCAACATATATTTAATAAGCATGTGCTAGTTGGAGCTCCTGTGCTAGCCACTGTGCATGTAGTGATGAATGCAGCACAGTCCCTGATCTCTACTAGTATTGGATCTCGTAGGAACATTTCCATTATGAATTGTGCATTAGATTCTTATTTAGCTTCAATAACAACAACAACAAATCCAAAACAAATTAAACAACAACAACAATAAAAAACAACTAACAACAACTAAAACCAGTGGTTCTCAACCCTTGCAGAACCATAGAATCACCTGGGAAGTTTTTTAAATAGACAAACTTCTTGCAAAATGGTAAAATTCTTATGGAGGGGAATTTGGCAATATCTAGCACATACCTGTTAGTCCATAAATCCCAATTCTCAAAATCAAGGAAACACTGGGAAAATATGAAAATGTTATTGATTGCAGAAATATGTGTTATAACAAAACTGGAATAATTAAACGTCCATGAGTAGAGGACTTGAAAAACAAAATAATTGAATATTATGCAGCTATAGAAAGGAATGATGACTATTTCTATATATTGATTTGGAACACTCTCTGGGATATACTGACAAGTGAAGAAAAATCAAGATGGGGAAACTGTATAGTACATTATCACTTACCATACATGGTAAGTATGAATACACATGGAATTATAATCAACAAACTAAAAAAAAGTACATATGTGAGAATATACAGAGTGGTAGGGACAAGAAGGCAAGCCGGATTTTGCTAAAATACATTGTTTTGTAGGTTTGACTTTGGTATTATGTAACTTTTCTGCATATTTATAAAAACTAATTAAGGTAAACTTAATGAAAAGCAAAATGAATCTACTATACTTTATTGTGCATCCAGTTGATGGCATTACCACACAGAGACTTTTTTTTTTTTTTTGAGACTATTTTTAATGGTTTTAAAATATAGCCATTTGTTCTGCACATTCCTAGAGGATATAACCTGAGGACCAAAAGAATCAGATAAAAACTTTAAACTATTTTCAGAATCAGTATTTTTATTGGTAATGTTGGCATGGTTTTTTGGATACTTGGTTGTGAATTGTGGGATAACAGTAATGAGAAATTTTTAATTTTTTCAGTGTTATTGGGAGTCAAGACTTGTGGTTTCAGAGAAAGGACATACTGATGAAAGATCAAGGGTGTAAAGCAAATACCCTGGAGCCCTGAATTTGAATGAGAAGTATCAGTATAAACTCATGCTATATTTTGCTTTTTAAAATACCTATTTCTTAGCTCTGCCCCCTACAAAGCACTAGAAACCATGATGAACCCAGTAGCATGCAGATAAGCACTATGATTTTACTCTCTAAACAGCATTTTCCACTAAAAAAAGAAATATGGATTACATGATAAATTAACTGACTTTAGGAAATGTATAAAGTGAGCCTTGGACAACCGGATGCACCAGAAAAGTGGAAGGACTACCGGGGTCATGTAAGAAGGATTCACTAGCTAATCTGAAGAGCCTAAATGCCTAAAAATGGTACAGTTTGAGCATCTATAAGAATAATAAGTAAATAGATTTGAACACATTAAACGTGTTTAGATATTGTATTCATAGTGATTCTAAAGTGTACTCTGTGGTCACCTTTAAAAGTGCTAAGAAATAAATTCATAATTTGAAAACTCTTAAATGGAAGGAAAGGATCAAATAATTATCCTTCCATCTGTATATCTACTGTGTTATCAAATAATTAATGAGGAAAAGATTCTCTTTAGAGAGGTATTCTAGTTAATAAATGAAGAAAGATAAATAGAATATCTTCGTACTACAAGCTGTAACAAAATACTGGATCTAGGCACTAATCATCAGTGTCTGCTAACTTCATAAAAAAAAGAGACAAACCAGACATTTTGTATATCCAGACAGAAGTACATGGCATTACCTGTGAGGTATTCTTGCTTAAAAAAAAGAAAAAAAGAAAAAAAAAGGAGAAGACTCCAATGAAGCCTCTATCTCTAACAACCAATTTACGGGAAAGTCAGGAGATAGAGGGACTTGTTAAACAATGACAAAGGGAGGATGTCAGCAAAATCCAGACTGTATGAAACTCTAGAGAACAAAGGACCCAAGTTGTTCAGTGTATAAATTACAAGAAAAACAAAAGAAGGGACAACCTATAGGTTGAAAGAGACTTAATAAGCATGTTAACAAATTATAATGCATGGGCATAAACTGGATCCTGATTTGAAAATTGAATTTCAAAAAAATAATTATTTATGACACAATTGGAACACTTAAACTAGGAATGAATATTTGAAGATATTTAGGAATTATAATTAATTTTACATGAGATAATATTACTGTGCTTGTATTTTTAAAGTGTCTAGGTCTTTTAGAGATACATACTGAAATAATCTTTTGTTAAGTGACATGATGTTTAGGATTAACTTCAAAATAATCTGCAGGTGGAGAGAAGTAGGTGGGAGTGTAGATGAAATAAAATTAACCAAGAGTTCTTAACTGTTGGAGCTATGTGAGATCTACATGGGTTCTTTATAATGGTACATCTTCTCATGTATCTGACAGTATAACAGAAAGATTTTTTTTTAAATGTCCGCAGCCATAATATAGACTAATTAATCAGAATTTCTGGATATGGAGGAGGGCACTAGTATTGCTAAAAGCTACTTTCAAATGAGTTTACTATGCAGCTAAAGTTTAGAGACAATGGTATAAACAGGGCCTTACTCTTTTTTTCTTTCCTGATAAGAAGCCTGGAAATACACTTGCATTGCTCAGCTGTTCAAAGATGCCATAAGGATACCACAGCTTCCATCCTCCTGCTCAGCCATTTTTCAGCAGGTTGACTCTATGACCATGTGCTTGTCACAATGTAGCTGCAACTGCTCCAGTCATCTCTATCATATCCCAAGTACCATCTTTTTCTATAGAAGTCCCCAACACATTCCTGTACACATCATTGGGAACAACTGGGTCACATGGCCACCCTTAGGTGTAGAGGAGGCTGGAAAACCCATCATCTGACAAAGGGGAATGGGATAGCCATGACTGGACTGGACAAATTCTGAGTCCCCCTACCCACCTCCGGGGCTGGACATATTTCCTCTTTTTAAAAACTCAGTTTTTCTTACCATAGGGCATTGGTAGGAAAAGTTATTGCGTCAGCAATCAACAAATCTAGTGAGAAGGAGAAGCAGAGCTCCTACAGTCAAAAACACAGTCAAGGGTAAGGATTGACTATGCACTGAAGGAAATAAACTCACAAGGACTGAGCCACATTTTCATATGTGCTACCTTGTTCCGTACTCACAACAATCCTACAAACAAGGTGTTTGATCAGGCCACCCAAGATGGCTATTCTTTTACTCTCTGTACATGCCTTGCTCAACCGGTCCCTGCTTCACTTACGCCTTACTCACATGACTGACCTTCCCTCTTAATCATAGAGCCTAATCAGTAAATGCCCATGTACTTGCCCCCAGCCCCAGCTAGTGATTGTTCTAATCTTTAGATCAGAACATCTCCACCTGTTAGCTTATCAGTGGGGCAGTGAGGGGCGTGCTCCTCTGCTGGTTTCCCTGGTAACCAATGAGCTGACCAGACATCAATTCCCCCTATAACTGGTAACCTCCCCCTCCCCGTGGGAGCAAAGACTGCCACCATGTCCTGCCTGCCTTTCGCCGCACATGGTGGGGTGTCTCTCCAAGACCTTGCTTCAGACATGTAAGATCTCCCATCCATTAAACCATTGACGTCTCTGACTCTGGGTTCTTTCTTCGGTCTTGAGGCTGAGCAGGTACAGATCTTGCAGGTCTGTGGGGTGCAGCCCAACACGAGGTAACTGGCATTAGTTCTACATTATGCATGAGGGACCAGGGACTCATAGAAGAGGGGTGAGGTGGCTTATTCAGGGTTCCAATTAGTGGCTTCACGGTGCATTACCCCAGTGCCATGGGTCAACGTCCCTTCTCTAGCTTACCAAATCACTGTCTAAAACATAAGCAGGAGAAGAAAAAGGTCCACTATCTCCTCAGCACCATGCTAGGTATATTCTATGTCAGGAAGGGGACATATTTTGATCTGGCCACTTCTCTGACAATGGGATCTTCTGGAAGAGGTGGGGGCACCAGGGTGGCCCAGAGCAGAACTTGCCCTTCATTGTAGCTGTTACATCTGAACACTCAGGTCATATGTGTTATTTTGGATACCGCTAACTCAGTCAGGCATTGGTAGATAGTGTGAGACCTAACACTGATACCTGGGGATCTGTGAGGCTTGGTAGTATCACCATCAGAGTTGGTGCCATGCTGCCAGTATTGCCAGCAGTTTTGACCTCTTTGTCTCACAGAATGAATCTGATGTGCATTTGTCCCCTAGCCACCTGGAGGCCCAGTTCAGATTCTGCTGGGAAATCAATATGACCTTTCTCGTGCCCCCAACTTCCCTTCAGGCCTTGAATAGTGTGCCATCCATAGAGGCAAATGTTCTTGAATTATGTTAAGTTTGGTCACTGCAACTTTTTACTCACTACCAGGATCTTGTGAAGCCATCACACATCTGTCCTGAATCACCGTCCTTTAAGGTTAAAGCCTCCTTAGATGTATCTCCTTCCCTTCAAACCTTGGTGTTCCCTTCTTAAACGTGCAAAATGTATGCTTGCAGCTCGTTACCCTTTCAGACCAGAGTTCTTTTGGGTTTGGCACACATTGAAGAACACAGATGGGGATGAAGCATTCTGTCATTAGCATCACTCAGGAGTTAAGCCTTTAGATATTTTGAAAAAGATGCAGACGTAGAGAATGGACTTGAGGACACGGGGAGGGGGAAGGGTAAGCTGGGACAAAGTGAGAGAGTGGCATGGACTTATATATACTACCAAATGTAAAATAGATAGCTAGGGGGAAGCAGCTGCATAGCACAGGGAGATCAGCTCAGTGCTTTGTGACCAACCTAGAGGGGTGGGATAGGGAGGGTGGGAGGGAGATGCAAGAGGGAAGATCTATGGGGATATATGTATATGTAGAGCTGATTCACTTTGTTATAAAGCAGAAACTAACACACCATTGTAAAGCAATTATACTCCAATAAAGATGTTAAAAATTTTTTAAATGTATTAATACATTTTATTTCACCTATTCATTTATACCTTTCCAAATTGGCAAAAGAAGCTAAAGCAGTTTGGAAAGCTAAATAATATATGTCATATGAGCATCAGTTAAAGCAGGGTGCAAAAAGAAATAAAAGGTAGAAATCAAACACTAACCTTTAATCCAGGAACTGTCAGCTAAACCAGCAGAAGCCAGTTGGGGTCTTTCTTGCTCATTTGCCATGTGACATTGCGTTCTGTAAATTTATTGGTATGGCAAAAGGTCACTGATAGACTGTGGTACAGCTAGTAAAGGCAGTCTCAGGAGGAGATAATTCATCTAAGTCTCTGTTAGAGATTAGAGGAAGCCTTTTAATCAGAGACCCAAATATGAGGAAAGAAGAGCTATAATTGGACACTTATTGGATATATATCATATCAAATGAGAGATACAGCGACATGAATGTATACAGCAGCCTGACTGGACAAATCTTTTTTTTTTTCTTTTTGTCCTCTCATTCTAAAACTGGGGGCAGGTCTCAATATCCTCTGCTTGGACTTTTGAAGTTCAACAATGAAAGCGAGAAATATCTTCATTAGAGGGCTGAGAACTGTCTGAAAATCATGTGTGCATGTAAATTCTGATTGCTTAATATTAATCTGAGTAGAAAACAAGGGGCTTTGCCGGAAACCCTTTTGATTGATGTCTGATTCTTAGAGCCTGAACCTTTCATCCACTGACTTATAAAGGAAACTATACAATTTTTTAAAGGATAAGTGAAGGAAAAGAGAATCCCCCTAGAATTTAGACAAATTTCCTCTAAAACAATCTGCATTGTTGAGTGCAAGATAGAACTGTAAGGGAATCCGATAGTGAATATTCTACGGGCTATAGTGTCAAATTGTAAACTGTGCCCTCTTGTATGTAAACAAAGCTTTTTTTTCTCTTGTTTTATTTTCTCATACGTGGCATGTTCATACAGTAGGTTCTTTTTTCTCTCCCTTTCCCTTGTTGATCTTGGTGATTGGCTGAACATTAACTAACACCCACAGGGTGGTTTGAAAAAGCCTCTACCAAATTCTAAGGCAAGCCCACTTTCCCCACTCAGTGGAAACAGTCGTGTCTCTGGTGAGAAATCTGGGATCAAATTTTCCTTCCACCCAGTGGCCAACCATGAGTGGATATTGTTAACTGAAAACTAGGAGAAATGAAAATATGTCAATACCCGCAACAGAAAATATAGAATCATATTGAACATAAAAACAGGCACTGGATCAATGTGAACATGTTCAAATGCTCAGGTTTTGGCAGAATTTGTGTGGTTGCTGGATAGTTTCTTTTTGTATGGCCATGACACGGTAACTAATAATTTTCCTGCAACTAAACAAGTCATTTTAACTAAAGTGTGTGGGTTGAATATTTGTACTGCAAAATGTGCATAAGTAAACTTTAAAAAGAGCAGGTTCTTGCATTGTAGTAAATCAGAATCATGACACTGTAAAAAGAGAGTCTATTTTGAGAAAGGATTTGTCTATTGAAGACAGGAATGGTAACCATAGTGGATATTAATAGCACTGACAATTTGTCCTGGGTACCAGAGAAAGATGCTCAATGTGGAGGTCTGCTAGCTTCTACCCAGCCCAAGCTTTCCACTTTCTTTCCTTCATGGGTCTTTGCTGACGTACCAAATAAGTTGGGCCCTTTTCCTAAATCTCCGCAGATTTGTCCTATAATGAGGAATAAAAGGAAGAACCTTGGGAGAAAAGTCACCAAGAGTCATCCTGACGTAGTAAATTCATGATGTATTTACAGGATGCAGCCAGACTTGGGGAGTTTCTACACTGATCTTGCTTACCAGGAATTTGAGGTGCTCTTGGCACAGTTAAGGTAAATTGGTCTGAATTAGAGGAAACGGGACCTCTGAAGGGACACTGTTTTGTATGCCCTGTGGAAACTGTACTGTGTTTGTGAATGGCCTCAATTTGCAGTATTGGAGAACACTACCAGACATTAAGAATTATAAATGAAGGTATTCACGAAGTTAGAAAAAAACCATTACCACGAGTTTATATACTGAATATTTTCTTAAAGAGCCAGGGTCAGGTGTCTCCAACCACCTGGATGATCACTGAAATGAAAATTATTGGTTTCTAAAATCCACTCCCAAAGATTTATGTCCTGGTCTCTGAAAGTTGTTTATAGAGTTCAGAGCTCCTGGTGGAGAAATTTCTATACAACTGACTAATGAGAAAAGACATTTAGGAGCCAGTTTTTGATGGGAAATTATCCAAATCGGGTGGAGAAAAAAAGAGTTCTGTCCTGCCTTGTGGCTTTGGCCTATTAGTGGATGCTATCCACAATTATCCTTTTGGTAAATTACTAAAATTGCAAAACAATGAGATTGATGCAGCATCAGAAATAAATTTTTAAAAAGTGGCTGCCAGGGCAAAACTTTTAGCAAACACTGGATTGGCCTGTATTTTGTACAAAGCTCAGCGCACAGAGGCAAGAGAAGGAACTGTAAAATAAGACGAAACTCTTGCCACTGATATTCTAATTATTAAAGGACTGGGCCCAAGACAACATGAGGCACATCCCTGTGGGTTAGGTTAGCTGACATATGACAAAATAAAAATCCTCTTTTCCCTTGTGGGTGCCCTGAAGATCTATGGTTGGATGATGCACAGAGCCATGCTGTTGATGCCCTGACAAGACCTGTGGCTACCTCTGACAGGTTAGATATCCTGGAGGTACATGGGGACACAAACAAAGGGACCATGGAGAAAGGTCCTGAGCATAGCCCATAGTGTTCCGGCAGCAGTTTCCACCCTTGTTCAACCACCCCATAAGTGTGAGGAATTGGCTCTGCCCACCATTGGGCAGTGTTTACACTGGGCCACTACCTACTTACCAAGACAGAAAGTTCTTGCAGCTGTTGATAGTTACGCAGGTTATAAGGCCACTCTCCTGGCAATAAAAGTAGCCACCTCAGGGTCCATAGTTGGTGTTTTCCTCAATGTACTCTTCAGAGATGAGTCCAGTTAACTCTGACCCCAAGAGTGGGTCATGAACTGATTGTAAAAATGACCTCCCACCTTTCCTACTAACCCCAAGCACTGAAGAATAGAAGAGTGGAATGGTCTCCCCATCTCCAAGCTCAGGACCCTCAATAACCCTTACTTGTCAGTGAATGACTTACTATTGCAAGCATTTACCTTCTCAATAGTCATGCCCCTTACTGTGTTGTGTCCCACAACACAAGTCTCTTGGTGAATAAAACAAAGGGGTGTGTTAAGATGAGGGAGTGCAGATAACAGTCTAGTCAACATACGGTCTGAATCCCCAGGTACATTTGTAATCTGGCCATGTTCAACATTTGGGGACTTGATAGATGGCCTGAGCTTTTCTTTTTCAAATCACAAGTGGGGAAGCAGAAGAGCTCCTTTATTGACTAGACTTGAACACAGAAAACAAAGTTCATTGGGAAGAGCTCTAAATTATTTTTCTCAAAATTAAAAGTTTTCCTTTAACACAAACCTGTGCATTGTTTGTAAATTCCTCATTTAAAACAATGAGTGCAGGACAGTTGTTAAAAGCCCAGGTAATAAAATGTATTCAGTTACTTGAGACAGTAAAAATCCTAATTGAGAAGTATTACAGACAAGTTAAAAAATATATTCGAAAGCATTTCAAATACCAATAAGAGTTTCAAATGGAATATTTTATTCACATGTTAGTTGTCTTTTTAACATGTACACACACACTGACACACTCTGATTGGTCTGCGTGGAACAAGGGTTGTCTAAATATCCTAAGGGAAAATGAAAAATTAAAAAATATATTAATTTTTCATTGTTATAGACAATTACATCCACATCACTTACAAAGCTATTACTGATTCTGTTCAAGGAAGCAGAATGGCATAGGAGGAGGAAACTTATGGGTAAATTCAGCAGTGACACAACTGAGATCTCAACATGAGAAAGCTGACAAAACATGGATTTTTGCTGTGAAATTTTTCTTTGCAAAATATGGAGAAAAGTCTCTCAATGGGCAGTAAATAAGAGAAGGTGGTGAACTTTTGTAGTCAATTCTCACAGTATTGTGTAGGGGCAACAAGAAAACTGCTTAGTCCTTCTCTGGGACCAGTTTCAGAACTTTTCCAATCGCAATGGTCTTACCCTCATCTCTTAAAGTAAAACGACCCATTTGAGGAAAATCTTTGAATGTCTCAAGGCAGATAGTTCCTGCTGTCCTTAAACGGGCAATGCACACTTGATCTTGTTTCACGAAGCGGGGCCGTGTCTTACTCTTTTCTCCTGATTTTTTATCTACCAAGGAGATTAAGGCTGTTATCTCAACTTCCTCAATACAAGTATGAATGTGCAGCACCGCATTATAACCTGGGCAGATGATGGACTTGTGCTCAATAATCACTATCTGAACATCAAATGTGCGTCCAGAATGGCAAAGATT
The DNA here is from genome assembly GCF_028023285.1 of Balaenoptera ricei. NCBI lineage: Eukaryota > Metazoa > Chordata > Mammalia > Artiodactyla > Balaenopteridae > Balaenoptera > Balaenoptera ricei. Next base: position 46,579,609 of record NC_082660.1, read on the forward strand.
ATTAGGATCACAGAGTATGAATCCTGGAAGAATCTCTTCTTCTTCAATTCCCTTCAGTCTGATTTTAAGGTTTTCACCTGGGGCTACATAATCAGTTTCAGCATCATCAGAAAGTATTCCAAGAACTTCCACATTGTGCTTATTTGGCATCATCACAAGCTGCTGGCCTTTAAAAATGGATCCTGATTCCAGCTTTCCCAGGACCACAGTGCCCATATCCTTGTACTTATCCACAATTGGCAGTCTAATTGGTCCATCAATGGATCTGTTGAAGTTTGGCATATTATCCAAATACGGAATGAATGGTAATCCAGTGTACCAAGGGCAGAAATCTGATTGCTCTTTAATATTTGCCCCGGTAAGCCCTGAGCAGGGCATAAAGTGAATGTCCTTTTTGGGACTGAAGCCGACTTTCTTCAAAAAGGGCACTAGCTTTTCTTTACATTCTTCATATCTCTCGCTGCTCCAATTTACTGTGGGATCATCCATCTTATTAATAAGCACTATTAAATATTTCACCCCTGCTGTTTTTGCCAACATCGCATGTTCTCTTGTCTGTCCACCTTTTTCAAATCCAGTCTCAAACTCTCCTTTCCTGGCAGAGATTACCAGTACAGCCAGATCAGCTTGAGAAGCACCACCAATCATATTTGGGACAAAACTCTTGTGGCCAGGGGCATCTAAAATTGTGAAATGTTTCTTTTCTGTTTCAAAATAGGCACGACCCACTTCTACTGTTTTACCCTTGTCTCGTTCTTCCTGATTTGTATCTAAGGCCCAGGACAAATACCAAGTTTCTCTGTTTTTTTCTTTAGCTTCTCTTTCATATTTCTCAAGTGTCCTTTTGTCAACCATTCCTGTCAAAAACATGATCTGTCCTCCAATGGTTGACTTTCCGGCATCTACATGCCCAATGAATACCACATTTACGTGTTCTTTTTTAGGAGCACCTGAGGGTACGACCACAGATTTCGATTTTCTGATTTCCTCTTTCTCAATCACTTCCTGGCCACTTTCTTCTGGGGGCCCCGAATCTCCCAAGGAACTACCCCCTGGCTCAGCTTCACTTACTTCTTTATTGTGCTCCCATGATTCTTCTAAGACCATCTCCACCTCTCCATTTTCTACAACAGGTTCCGAAAGTTCCATGGTAACGGCTGAATTGGAACCTTCATGCCACACTAGCTGTTCCTCTTTGGAATGTTCCACAGGTGCCCCCCGTCCCAGCCTTTTACCTTGAGGGTCGCCCGCGCCGGGGCAGATTTCATCGATGCCGGGGGCGTCGGCCGGGGGGGTCTGCGGCTGGCACGGGCCCCGCAGGAAGGACGGCACGAACTCCGCGGCGTGGACGTTAGGCACGAAGGGTTTGGCATTGACGTTGAGCTGTCGGCTGAAGGCCGAGCTGAGGGGCTCGCGCTGGGCCTCGGCCGCCGCCGCCGCCGCAGCCGCCGAGGCGGCTCGGTCCCCGCTCGGGGCCAAACCCGGTGCTTCCATGTCCACCTGGTCCCAGCAGTCGGGAGCCGAGTCGCTGCTGCTGCTGCTGCCCGGATCCATGGTCCTCAGCCCTGATGGATGCGGGGAGGGAGCGGGCTCAGCGGGCCAGAAAGAGCGGGCAGTGCCGCCGGGGATGAGGCGGCAAGAGCAGGGGGCTCGGGGGGGAGCGACACGAACCTTAGCGGCGGCGCGGAGGCAGCCCGGTCCCGACGCTGCATTCGCAACTGCGGCGGCGGCAGCAGATATGGCGGCGCAGCCTCTCCTGTTGTGTGTGAGCGGATCTCCTCCCCCAAACCCCGACCACTTCCGACTCCTCCACCGCCGACCCGGCGCCGGGCGGGGATTGACCCCTCGCTGCCATCCGTACGCTCGGCCTCCTGCATCCTCAGTCTTGGGTGAAGTCCGAAAGTCTCTCTCTCTCTCTTTTTTTTTTTTTTTTTTTTTACGAAAATGTCCATTCATTTTTGTTCACGCGCTCCGGGAGAGCGATTTGACCACGATTTAATGATTAAGCCTAGACAGGCACACCTGATTTCCAATTCTACTCAGATTCAAGTGAAAATGAAAATTGCTATTGAACAAATGGAGGTAGGATAGGGATTAAAGGTTTACCCAGCAACCGAAGGAAGAAATTAGTGATCAGGGAGGCGCTCTTGAAATACAGGGAGATGAAGCCGAACCTTGGAAATGCGACTTTAGATCAGTATTAATTTGAAACCCGAGGCCTTTGGATTTCCCTTTTCCAGTGCCGCCCCTCCCGCCCCCCTCTCCCCCCCCCCCCCCATAAGCCTATAACTTTGGCTGATGGCTTCTACGGTGTAAAGATGGGGTTATAACCTTTTTTCATGTTAAGCACTTTGGCTGTATCTACATGGAAGGAATTCCCAAGGAGACCCTTGTCCCGGTAAAACTGCACAACCTACAGCATTTGTGCAGGTGCCAGGACAATGGCTGGCCTGTGATGCGGTGGTGGATCACATAGACAGGCACAGGACTCAGATCACTTGTATTCTTCTAACCAACTGTATTCTGGTGTACCTGCCCCACTCACCAGCACCTCCCTGGAGTACACCCTAGGTCCACAGGCTTTCCTCTCTAATTCTGGGGGCCTGGAACCTTACTGCTGATACTGGGTTTGCTCTAAGAAAGAATCAGTGTCATAGTGGAACCTTGCAAGGCTTGTGGATATCAGCCTAATTAAGCCGATTAAGACCTCTGAGATGGGCAAAGTCCATAAGACCCTAAGCAATAGAATTTCACTCTTAGAAAGAGTTTGCAACATTTGAGCCAAAGCCTAGAAGAGCTACTTTGTAAATTATCTTAATTTGGATCAAACTGAAATAGAAAAAAGATACTGGGAAAATGCAGTTTGCTAGTACAAGATGAAGTCATAGAGTTGGATATTAAATAAATCCAACAACAACCCAAAATGTAAAAATTAGTAACTGATTTATAACCTAAGAATTTTGTTCTGCAGATTTCAGGGGTAGAAAAAAATGTCGTATGTCTAACACGCTTGGATCCTTGGTGGTTTCAGTCTGGGGTTGCCATTATTTTACTAGCTCTGTGCTGTTCCCAAGCCATTAGATGTGAAACCCCTTCATTCTTTTTGCCTCAGGTATTGGCTTAATTATTTGCTATCACATAAAGAGAATGTACACACCTATTCACAAAGAATAGGAAGAAATGAGAGGGTGAATGTGCAGAGACCCTTGAACAGCACTCTACAATGTGCTGGAGCCTTTCTTGGGCATTCTGTGAACCTCAGATAGACTTACTAAAATGCCTCTGGGAGAACTTGTCAAGGTTTAGGCAATTGTGTTCACATAAAGTTAGTAATAGAAAGGAAGTGGAACAGACCAGGGACATTTCCTTTACCTGGGTCATTTGTATTGATCATGAGAATATTAGTGTAACTGCTACTTAGTAATATCTCTGTTAGAGAACAGAGGATGATTCACTTTTAGAAACCTAAAGGAGAAATGGTGACTGGATGTCTTCACAAGCCATCATCCTTGGGGCTCAGGGAGAGGCAGATACACCCAAGAGAAAGAAACACTGACCAGGCTATATACACAGAGACTAACCTTGGAAAAAACGCTCTTGGTTTGTGTGATGGGCTGATTGTCTCCAGTTGATCTGCCTAGAACTTTGAGGGAGTTCATCAGTATATGGGAGAAGTCCCATCAAATGCAATATCTGGCCAGTGCTTAATTCAATCATTTTCCCCTTAAAATTTTTTATTGCAAAATATAGCACAAATACAGAAAATTGCATAAAACAAAATTATAGCTTATTGACTTAGAAGGAAAACACGCTTGTAACCACCAACCAAATCAATAGAACTTTGCCAGCCAATAGAGAAGGCTTCTCTGTACCCTGTCCAAACACAGCCCACTCCTTCCATCTTTAAATGTAACCACTATCCTGACATTTATGGTAATCACCTTCATGATTTTCTGTACAGTTTTATCACACAAATATATGCTCAAACACTACAGTTCAATTTTGCCTAGTTTTTTTTTTTTTAACATCTTTATTGGAGTATAATTGCTTTACAATGGTGTGTTAGTTTCTGCTTTATAACAAACTGAATCAGTTATACATATACATATATCCCCATATCTCTTCCCTCTTGCATCTCCCTCCCTCCCAATCTCCCTATAGCACCGCTCTAGGTGGTCACAAAGCACCGAGCTGATCTCCCTGTGCTATGCGGCTGCTTCCCACTAGCTATCTATTTTACATTTGGTAGTGTATATATGTCCATGCCACTCTCTCACTTTCTCCCAGCTTACTCTTCCCCCTCCCCTCATCCTCAAGTCCATTCTCTAGTAGGTCTGTATCTTTACTCCCGTCTTACCCCTAGGTTCTTCATGACCTTTTTTTTTTTTTTTTTTAGATTCCATATATATGTGTTAGCATACGGTATTTGTTTTTCTCTTTCTGACTTACTTCACTCTGTATGACAGATTCTAGGTCCATCCACCTCACTACAAATAACTCAATTTCGTTTCTTTTTATGGCTAAGTAATATTCCATTGTATATATGTGCCACATATTCTTTATCCATTCATCAGTCGATGGACACTTAGGTTGCTTCCATGTCCTGGCTATTGTAAATAGAGCTGCAATAAACATTTTGGTACATGACTCTTTTGGAATTATGGTTTTCTGAGGGTATATGCCCAGTACTGGGATTGCTGGGTCGTATGGTAGTTCTATTTTTAGTTTTTTAAGGAACTCCATACTGTTCTCTGTAGTGGCTGTATCAAATTACATTCCCACCAACAGTGCAAGAGGGTTCCCTTTTCTCCACACCCTCTCCAGCATTTGTTGTTTGTAGATTTTTTGATGATGGTGATTCTGACCGGTGTGAGATGATATCTCATTGTAGTTTTGATTTGCATTTCTCTAATGATTAATGATGTGAGCATTCTTTCATGTGTTTGTTGGCAATCTATGTATTTTCTTTGGAGAAATGTCTTTTGGAGATTAATCCTTTGTCAGTTGCTTCTTTTGCAAATATTTTCTCCCATTCTGAGGGTTGTCTTTTCATCTTGTTTATGGTTTCCTTTGCTGTGCAAAAGCTTTTAAGTTTCATAGGTCCCGTTTTTATTTTTGTTTTTGTTTCCATTTCTCTAGGAGGTGGGTCAAAAAGGATCGTGCTGTGATATATATCATAGAGTGTTCTGCCTATGTTTTCCTCTAAGAGTTTGATAGTGTCTAGCCTTACATGTAGGTCTTTAATCCATTTTGAGTTTATTTCTGTGTATGGTGTTAGGGAGTGTTCTAATTTCATTCTTTCACATGTAGCTGTCCAGTTTTCCCAGCACCACTAATTGGAGAGGCTGTCTTTTCTCCACTGTATATTCTTGCCTCTTTTATCAAAACTAAGGTGACCATATGTACGTGAGTTTATCTCTGGGCTGTCTATCCTGTTCCATTGATCTATATTTCTGTTTTTGTGCCAGTACCATATTGTCTTGATTACTGTAGCTTTGACGTACAGTCTGAAGTCAGGGAGCCTGACATCTCCAGCTCCGTTTTTCTTTCTCAAGATTGCTTTGGCTATTCGGGGTCTTTTGTGTTTCTGTACAAATTGTGAAATTTTTTGTTCTAGTTCTGTGAAAAATGCCAGTGGTAGTTTGCTAGGGATTGAATTGAATCTGTAGATTGCTTTGGGTAGTGGAGTCATTTTCAGAATGCTGATTCTTCCAATCCAAGAACGTGGTGTACCTCTCCATCTATTTGTATCATCTTTAACTTCTTTCATCAGTGTCTTATAGTTTTCTGCATAAGGGTATTTTGTCTCCTTAGGTAGGTTTATTCCTAGGTATTTTATTCTTATTGTTGCAATGGTAAATGGGAGTGTTTTCTTAATTTCACTTTCAGATTTTTCATCTTTAGTGTATAGGAATGCAAGAGATTTCTGTGCATTAATTTTGTATCCTGCTACTTTACCAAATTCATTGGTTAGCTCCAGTAGTTTTCTGGTAGCACCTTTAGGATTCTCTATGTATGGTAGCATGTCATCTACAAAAAGTGACAGCTTTACTTCTTCTTTTTCAATTTGGATTCCTTTTATTTCTTTTTCTTCTCTTATTGCTGTGGCTAAAACTTCCAAAACTATGTTGAATAATAGTGGTGAGAGTGGGCAACCGTGTCTTGTTCCTGACCTTAGCGGAAATGTTTTCAGTTATTCACCATTGAGGACGATGTTGGCTGTGGGTTTGTCATATATGGCCTTTATTATGTTGAGGTAAGTTCCCTCTATGCCTACTCTCTGGAGGGTTTTTATCATAAATGGGTGTTGAATTTTGTCAAAACTTTCTGTGCATCTATTGAGATGATCATATGGTTTTTCTCCTTCAATTTATTAATATGGTGTATCACATTGATTGATTTGCATATATTGAAGAATCCTTTCATTCCTGAGATAAACCCCACTTGATCATGGTGAATGATCCTTTTAATGTGCTGTTGCATTCTGTTTGCTAGTATTTTGTTGAGGTTTTTTGCATCTATGTTCATCACTGATATTGGCCTGTAGTTTTCTTTCTTTGTGACATCTTTGTCTGGTTTTGGTATCAGGGTGATGGTGGCCTCGAAGAATGAGTTTGGGAGTGTTCCTCCCTCTGGTATATTTTGGAAGAGTTTGAGAAGGATAGGTGTTAGTTCGTCTCTAAATGTTTGATAGAATTCACCTGTGAAGCCATCTGGTCCTGGGCTTTTGTTTTTTGGAAGATTTTTAACCACAGTTTCAATTTCAGTGCTTGTGATTGGTCTGTTCATATTTTCTATTTCTTTCTGGTTCAGTCTCAGAAGGTTGTGCATTTCTAAGAATTTGTCCATGTCTTCCAGGTTGTCCATTTTATTGGCATATAGTTGCTTGTAGTAATCTCTCATGATCCTTCGTATTTCTGCAGTGTCAGTTGTTACTTCTTCTTTTTCATTTCTAATTCTATTGATGTGAGTCTTCTCCTTTTTTTTCTTGATGAATCTGGCTAATGGTTCATCAATTTTGTTTACCTTATCAAAGAACCAGCTTTTACTTTTATTGATCTTTGCTATCGTTTCCTTCATTTCTTTTTCATTTATTTCTGATCTGATCTTTATGATTTCTTTCCTTCTGCTATTTTTGGGGTTTTTTTGTTCTTCTTTCTCTAATTGCTTTAAGTGTAAGGTTAGGTTGTTTATTTGAGATGTTTCTTTTTTCTTAAGGTGGGATTGTGTTGCTATAATCTTCCCTCTTAGAACTGCTTTTGCTGCATCCCATAGGTTTTGGGTCATTGTGTTTTCATTTTCATTTGTTTCTAGGTATTTTTGATTTCCTCTTTGATTTCTTCAGTGATCTCTTGGTTATTAAGTAGTGTGTTGTTTAGCCTCCATGTGTTTGTATTTTTTACAGATTTTTTCCTGTAATTGATATCTAGTCTCATAGCGTTGTGGTAGGAAAAGATACTTGATAGGATTTCAATTTTCTTGAATTTACCAAGGCTTCATATGTGACCCAAGATGTGATCTATCCTGGAGAATGTTCCATGAGCACTTGGGAAGAAAGTGTATTGTGTTGTATTTGGATGGAATTTCGTATAAATATCAATTAAGTCCATCTTGTTTAATGTATCATTTAAAGCTTGTGTTTCCTTATTTATTTTCATTTTGGATGATCTGTCCATTGGTGAAAGTGGGGTGTTAAAGTCCCCTATTATGATTGTGTTACTGTTGATTTCCCCTTTTATGGCTGTTAGTATTTGCCTTATGTATTGAGGTGCTACTATGTTGGGTGCATAAATATTTACAGTTGTTATATCTTCTTCTTGGGTTGATCCCTTGATCATTATGTAGTGTCCTTCTTTGTCTCTTGTAATAGTCTGATTTAACGTCTATTTTGTCTGATGTGAGAATTGCTACTCCAGCTTTCTTTTGATTTCCATTTGCATGGAATATCTTTTTCCATCCTCTCACTTTCAGTCTGTATGTGTCTCTAAGTCTGAAGTGGGTCTCTTGTAGACAGCATATATATGGGTCTTGTTTTTGTATCCATTCAGCCAGTGTACGTCTTTTGGTTGGAGCATTTAATCCATTTACATTTAAGGTAATTATAGATATGTATGTTCCTATTACCATTTTCTTAATTGTTTGGGGTTTGTTATTGTACGTCTTTTCTTTCTCTTGTGTTTCCTGCCTAGAGAAGTTCCTTTAGCATTTGTTTTGAAGCTGGTTTGGTGGTGCTGATTTCTCTTAATTTTTGCTTGTCTGTAAAGTTTTAATTTCTCCGTCAAATCTGAATCAGTTCCTTGCTGGGTCCAGTAATCTTGGTTGTAGGTTTTTCCCTTTCACCATTTTAAATATGTCCTGCCACTCCCTTCTGGCTTGCAGAGTTTCTGCTGTTAACCTTATGGGGATTCCCTTGAGTGTTATTTGTTTTTCTTTCCCTTGCTGCTTTTAGTATTTTTTCTTTGTATTTAATTTTTGATAGTTTCATTAATATGTGTCTTGGCGTGTTTCTCCTTGGATTTATCCTGTATGGGACTCTCTGTGCTTCCTGGACTTGATTAACTATTTCCTTTCCCATATTAGGGACGTTTTCAACTATAATCTCTTCAAATATTTTCTCAGTCCCTTTCGTTTTCTCTTCTTCTTCTGGGACCTCTATAATTCGAATGTTGGTGCATTTAATGTTGTCCCAGAGGTCTCTGAGACTGTCCTCAATTCTTTTCATTCTTTTTTCTTTATTCTGCTCTGCAGTAGTTATTTGCACTATTTTGTCTTCCAGGTCACTTATCCGTTCTTCTGACTCCGTTATGCTGCTATTGATCCCTTCTAGAGAATTTTTAATTTCATTTATTGTGTTGTTCATCACTGTTTGTTTGCTCTTTAGTTCTCCTAGGTCCTTGTTAAACGTTTCTTGTATTTTCTGCATTCTATTTCCAAGATTTTGGATCATCTTTACTATCATTATTCTGAATTCTTTTTCAGGTAGACTGCCTGTTTCCTCCTCATTTGTTAGTTCTGGTGTGTTTTTACCTTGCTCCTTCATCTGCTGTGTGTTTCTCTGTCTTCTCACTTTGCTTAACTTACTGTGTTTGGGGTCTCCTTTTCACAGGCTGCAGGTTCGTAGTTCCTGTTGTTTTTGGTGTCTGCCCCCAGTGGCTAAGGTTGGTTCAGTGGGTTGTTTAGGCTTCCTGGTGGAGGGGACTAGTGCCTGTGTTCTGGTGGTTGAGGCTGGATCTTTTCTTTCTAGTGGGCAGGTCCACATCTGGTTGTGTGTTTTGGGGTGTCTCTGACCTTATTATGATTTTAGGCAGCCTCTCTGCTAATGGGTGGGCTTGTGTTCCTGCCTTGCTAGTTGTTTGGCATAGGGTGTCCAGCACTGTAGCTTGCTGGTCGTTGAGTGAAGCTGAGTCTTCGCGTTGAGATGGAGATCTCTGGAAGATTTTTGCCATTTGATATTACATGGACCTGGGAGGTCTGTTGTGGACCAATATCCTGAACTTGCCTCTCCCACCTCAGAGGCACAGCCCTGATGCCTGGGTGGAGCACCAAGAGTCTGTCATCCACACGGCTCAGAATAAAAGGGAGAAAGAAAGAATGAAAAAGATAAAATAAAACAATATAAAATGAAATTGCCTACCTTTTTTGATAATTCTTTTAAGTCTCTCAATCTACAGCTTCCCAACCTATCCTCCATTTTTTTCCCATCATTTATTCATTGAAGAAGGTAGATATGTGACTTGTAGAGTTTTCTGCATTCTTGACTTTGCTGATTGTATCCCTATGGTATATTTTAGTATATTCCTTTTTTTCTCTGTATTTTCTGTATATCAATAATTGGATCTGTGAGCTTGATATAGGTGCAATTTTTTAGCAAGAATACTTGAATGGGGATTTTGAGTATTTCCATAAAGAGGCACATAATGTCAGGTTGTGACTCCTATTACAGTTAGCAGAAGTTAATGATGATTGTGTAGGAACGTTGCATCATTAGTTGTTGCAAAATTGTGATATTGTACTTCTGTCGTTCTTCCTTTCTTTATTAATTGGGGTATACATTTAAAACAGTTTCCTTTTATTGACAATTTTGTTACTTTGAGGTACAAATTGTAAAAGGGAGACAGGGAAGTGGTTGATTATTTCTCTTTATTTGAGTGTTTTGAAAATAACGATGTGGTTGCCTATAATCCTTCACAGATGACAAATAAGGATATTGCAAAAGAATAATTACGAATTATTGGATTTACATATATTTGATGTTTTAAACAATTTTTCTTACTACACATTAAATTTAAGATGGTCCATTATTGACCAGTGGAAGCCTCTTCAAGTTGGGTTCTGAGTGGTTTTGAGACTATGCTAGTAATCCTTCATGGTTTATTTATTATCTGGTGAGACAAAATGTACCAGACCAATTTTATATATTTCTGCCAAACCAGTAATACTGGTTCTCAATGATAAAAGGGGATGATAAAAATTAGAAAATAAAATAATTATTCATTTGATTTATCCCACCTACACATATAGAAGTCTTGATACTGCCACCACCAATATGATTAGAGAAAACAGATTTTTTTTCCATAAGCTCTCCACATTCTCTACCAGTATGTCATGGTTGAACTACATTTATCTGATAATAACTCATTTTGTTGAGTGTTTCCTGGGTGCAGGTCATATTTCAATTACTTTCTATGGATTTTCTTATTTCATTTTCCCTACCATTCTGCAAAGAAGGTAATCTTATCAGTATATTTTACAGAAAAGAAATGGATGTTTAGAGAGGCTGAGTGAATTATCCAAGGTCATATAACTAGTAAGTAGTGGGCTTTGTGTTCAAACACGGGCATTATGATTCTAAGGCCATACTGGCTTGTAGCATCTATTATCTACAAAAAAAATGAATCGGGAGATTTGGCAGGTTTAAATCACAAAATGGGAGAAGAGGGTAAAGTCATAGATTATCTGTAGAGAATGGAAATATTGGTGAATTTTAGAGAGAAAGGATAATACAGTGAAGTTCTTTTATGAGGACATGTTTTCTTCCTGAAGTAGGAGATAACCCTGTGGAGACTGTGAGAGAGGAATGAAATAAGGAAAATGAGAAATGGAGAAGATTTAGGATAGACTTTTAGGGTGTGGGGGAAGTGGCTGACTTGTGAATGTAAAATTATTTTCTTAAGAATTCCTATTAAACAAAAGAAGTTTATACTGGAAAACATAATACTCTCTGGCTTTGAGATTCCCCTCTTTCCCCTTCATACATCTAGCATCATTAGGCAGACTAGAGCACAAGCAGAGTTTTAAGTTTCATCCTGGTTTTAGGAATGGTAGTACCAAATGGGCTGGAAGCAGAAGAGGAATATATCAAGGGACTAGGGAACACAGGGTTAAGAACACTGTGTTGGATGCATTATATTGGTTTTCTCACTGTATCTTCCCGCTGCATTCATAAATATGCCTCTCTATACTGAAGAGGCAGGAAAGCTTAATTCTCTGTTTCCTAGAGTTTTTACTAGTAGGGTTCCAGGTGCATTTTACCTTCTGTCAATCTGATGCCCACTGATCAGATTTATTTTAGAGCAAATTTAAGTGTAGAGAGATGTAGAGTAAAGCAGGCATGATCTGGAATTGTGAATGTAGCTGGGGAAGTATCTTTCTTGAGCTAACAATTCTGGTAGAATTTCCTGGTTCCAAGAAAGCAATTAAGACACCCTATGCCTAAAGCCAACAGTTGCACTGGAAGCACCCTGATTTACCCACTCAACTGTAGCAGCTCCCCTTGGGGACCAATTCTGCTGAATGACTATAATAATCATTCTGAGAGGCCAGGAATAGACCTGTATCTCCAGGCCCTAGGACAGTATTTATAGGCCCTAACTCCCCAAATTAATCCCTGTACTAATTAACATAGAATGCTTTCTGCTAACAGCAACAAAACATTGACTAGTACAAGTACCGAAAAGTTGGGGTTCAAAATCAAGCCATACCATTGTTAACTATTGTCTTCATTTAATATCCTTAAACACTCTGTGCCTCAGTTTCCTTACCTGATAAGTGGAGATGAATCCACATTCACATGTAAACCCTGAGGTACTAGGGGCAAAGTTACATGGCGGGTACAAAGAGCCAAAGAGGCTAGATTTGTAAGATACTTCAGTGGCATCATCATTACTAAACACCAATATGGTAAATTGTGGGACAGCAACTTCCATCATGGATGATACGCCTTATAGAAAAGCCTGTGAGTAAACATAAACAAAAATGCCTAAATTTGAGGCTAAGTGGGAGGAAATGTATCTCCATTCTAAGGCAGTCCCTAATGCCCGCAACGTCCACACCACACCCCATCCAATGTTTCCAGTCCTAGGTGAGAATATAATTACAAACCAAAGCTGAAACTATAAACCTGTTGTTTTCAGACTAATTCACGCACAGTCAATATGGGAAATATGAAGAACTGTGAAAACTGAGATTATTAGTCACTCAGACTTGTTCATTTTACACCAGTACACAGAACTGCTAAAATAAAATTTAGTGAAGCATATAAATAAAATGATAATTATGTGACATGATGGAGATGTTGGCTAACGCTACAGTGGCATTCATATTGAAATACATAAATGTATCAAATCAACACATTGTCCAACTTAAGTTTATACAATGTTATACGTCAATTATATCTCAATAAAAAATTAAAAATAAAATTTGGTGAAGCACACTCAGCTAGAACTGAACTGCCTGATAGCCGAGTGCTGGAGTAGCCTAACCAGAAAGTAGTCTTATTTGAGGGTTAAAGAGTGGAAAATATCTCCATTCGGTAACCTGATGGCCAACCAATTCCTGTATGTGTCCTAGCAATTCCTGCGTAAAGATTACTGTGATCTCTCGGAGTAACGGGATGAAGTCAAGGGGTTGTCTAATTCCCCTACATTTTATCCAACACTTCTCATGTAGCAGCCTGTATTCAAGTAATCATGGGTACAAATGTTTTACACATCCCAGACTCTGTATGCTTCATGATGTTCTGGCGATCTCTTGTGGAGCTCATTTCACAAGGGCACAGGAGGGCTAGATCTTTTGCCCCAGGTTAGAAATCAGAAAATTGAAGTTTGGAGAAAAGGAGGCTGGTTACCAAAGGGTCTTTGATGTGACCAAGGCCCAAACACTCAGCCCTCAAAATGCACAGCCCTGACTGGAAAAACCATTGAGAGGAAGAAGCCGAGTAAGGCCACTTGGAGATTTACTGATAAATGACTTCCACAGGGGTGCTGGTACAATGATATGGAGGAGATAGATGTGTCAGGGAAAGAGGAAATCTGAGCTATGCAAGGTTCCGGAAAGTAGAGCAATAGCAAATGATGGCACAGATGAACACAGAGAAAACAGTGTGAGTGAGAATTAATGGTAATGTGGGGAAATGAATTTTGTAAGCCAAAAGATGATCAAATCCGCGAGCCTAGTTGAGTCACCTGTCCCCCAAGTAAGGTAGAAAGGTCCAACGAAGGAGAGGGAGTCTTAATTCTTCTGTCTCCAAATGTAGTAATACCTGCATCACAACAAAGACAGCCAAGGGGTAATGCCAGGTTCAAACATCTGGTGGAGGGATGAGCACAGTAATATAATGTTGTAATAAAACAGGAAAGTGTGATGTCAGTACACTTCACTCAGTTCTATGACGTACTTCCAGCCCACACTGACTGAGCGCCGGCTTTGCATTTGCCCCTGTGTGGGCAGATTCAGATTATGAGTCTGCATCACGCAGGGACAAATTGAGTGCCAATAAGAATAATAACTAAAACAGATTTAAGCACATCAACTGTGATTAAGTGTTGGGTTCATAGTGGCTCTAGAGGAACAAAGACCTCATGGTCACCGTGATCAAATGGTAGGAAATAGATTCATTATTTGGAAATTGGGTAAGCAGAGGCAAGTAATGAAACAATTATCCTGTGTGTGGCATATGAACTGTAACACTGGTTACCAAATAGTGGATGAGGGAAGTTTCTCATCGGAGAAGAATTCCACCTAATAAATGAAGAAGGGTAGATAGAATGAAAATACATCCATTTTCAACCTCAAATGATGCAAGCGCTCTAGGCAATGAGCACCAATATCTGCTCGCTTTACAAAAAGAGGGACAACCATGCTGTATTCCCCTCCCAATGGACGAATGCAACACTGCCTCTGAGACATTCTTGCCAAATTATGAAGACTGAACCAGAAGAAGGCAAGATCTAAATCCCAATTTGCAGGAAAGGCTGGGGACAGAGGAGTGTGTTAAATGACGCCAGTGAAATGAAATCAGCAAAATTCTGCATGTGGATGACTCTCTGGAGCAAAGGACTCATTTCTCATGAGAAAAAGAGAGAGTAAGAGAGGGTGAATTTTACAGAGAATTAGCAGGCATATTGAAAAAAAAGCAAGAGGGAAGAGGTATGGGAACATATGTATATGTATAACTGATTCACTTTGTTATAAAGCAGAAACTAACACACCATTGTAAAGCAATTATACTCCAATAAAGATGTTAAAAAAAAAACAAAAACTGCAGTGCCTGAGTCTAAATGGGATCCAGAGTTGAAGAAAACAAAGTGAAAACATTAGCATTTAAAAGAGAGAAAGGGAAACTTTACCTGTGAGTGTTGAAGATACTAAGTAATTATTCACTCTTGTTTAGGCATGATAATGGCATGTATTGTGTCACTAAAGTAGTCTTTTTAAGGAGTCTTTATCTTGGAGAGCTATATTCTGCAATATACATGGATTAACTGAAAAAATGTTCGGGATTTGCCTGAAGAAAACCTGGAGGGGTGGGTAAATTAATAGGTTTACATGAAATAAAACTGATCAAGAGCTCATGACAGATGAAGTTGGGTGGGATTTACATGGGAGCTCGTTATAATAGTTAATTTGTCATGTATCAGTTTGACAATATTTATAGCAGAAGGTTTTTAAAAAAAATATCCAAAGCCACAAAACAGACTAATGACATCAGAATTTCTGGATATAGAGCCAGTATGAGAAGTTGTAAAAGTTAACTTCAAATGAGTTTAAGGGAAAGTTTGGAAGCAAAGGTAAAATAAATAGGGCCTTATGTTTTTTGTTTTTTGCTGTTTGTTGTTGTTGTTGTTGTTGTTCGCAATAAGAAATCTGGAAGCACCCATTTGTTCTCTGATTCAGCAGGTCTGCTCGCCTGTTCACAAGGAATGAGCTTGATGTACATTCGTCCCATGAGCACCTGCAGAGTCTAGCTCAGGTCCTGCCAGAACATCAAGGTTAGTTCCTAGAAAGCCTTTCCTGTGCCTCATACCTCCGTTTCATGCCAGTAGAATATTGCCATTCATGGAGCAAAGAGCTGTTCTTTATTATGTCAACTTTGCTCCCCTGCCATATTTGACCCAATGCAAGAATCTTGTGACCCAATTCTCCTCTGTCCTTAATCTCCATCCCTTAAGACTTGGGTCTCGTGATTCTTGGAGACTCGTGAGATATAGATCCTGCCAATTGAACCCTCTCTATCCCCTAGTTAAGTAGTTGCATGTGGCTCAACCCCATTTGCAGACCGACATGTTCTCGTTCTGTGAGTCTGCTCAGAAGAACATGGGAAGAGAGGGAGATCCCCATCATTATGGAGAAAACTCAGGATCTAGTCTTTGGAAGTTTTAAAGATATATCATTAAATTTTAATCAGTATTTTCATATGTCGTGAGAACAGCCATTGAGGCATCCTAATACTGCAGAATCACCAGTTGACATGTGACATTGACTCCTTCCTCTGAAAACCTATTATAGACTTACTAAACCTTCCCTAGGAAATCAAGACACTGCAAGACAGAAGTATTTCTGCTCACAGTAGATTCTGTAGGTAAGTAAGAGCAAGGAAGTAGAACAGACAGTGGTGGGGGGGAGTCCCTTCTTTATTAAGTCTGCTATATCTTATTGATAGTTCCATGCTTGTCTATTTAGTTATAAAGTCTGTTCTGCAACAAATGAAGCAACGGCGTGAGATAGTGAAGTGAGAAAGGAGAAGTAGTAGAGTGAGCTGGTGCTATTGTTGTCAAACATCTTGGGTGTTTATCAGAAAGGAGTGACCTAAAGGGAGAGAAATGGTGAACAGGTTGTGTCCACAGAGATTGAGCCTTGAAAAATCTGTTGTTGTTGTTTTGTCTTCCCCACCTGAGATGGCTGAGATTCTTTGATGAGGGTTGGACGGCAGTGTACAATTGCTCTGCTCTGATCTTGAAGTAATTCACCCACTGAGAAAAGAAAGTTCACCATTAGAGGTCTGAGAAATCGATAATTTCTTATTTCACTTAATTTAATCCTGAGTAGAGAGTAAATCGTCTCTGATGAAAAACGCTTTTAATTCTCTTCTGTCTGGTAGGATTCAGAACATTCTCACTCACTCATCTGTTGAAACATCACATCTATTACTTGGCAGGCTTGTCAGGAGTAGGGAAAACTCAACATTCTCCCAGAATATCAGAGACGTGGCTGAAAAGGCACCCAGTGAATTATGCACATGCCTACAGTGGGCTATCAAAGGCTGGTTCTAAAGTTTTCTTATCAACCCAAAAGAAAATGGAAGCCTTGTTACTTCTATGCTTTAAAGCCAGACACAAAAGGACAAATATTGTAGGACTCTACTTATATGAAAAGGATAGAAGAGGTAAATTCGTAGAGAGAGTTGAAAGTAGGTTAGAAGATACCAGGGGCTGGGTGGGAGGGTTTAACGGGAGTTATTGATCAATGTGAACAGAGTTTTTGTGGAAAGGAATGAAATATTATGGAAAGAGTGGTGACAGTTGTGCAATCTTGTGAATCTAATTAATTCCACTGAATTGTACACTTAAAATGGTTAAAATAGCAAATTTCATGCTATGTATAAATTTACCACAATAAAAATATTTTAAAACCCTTAGGACTTTTTGATCAGGAGCCAGAAGTGTCTGTTGAGGGCCAGATGCAGCCATGTAGAAGCGGTACTTAAGTCTGTCTCTGGGTAATAATTGCAGAGCCCAGGCAGAGTGACCAATACACAGAAAGGGCTCCATAGCTATTAGCTGCCGCTTAAACCATGGTCTGTTCTTGCCCCTTCTGAGGAGAAGTTGTATGCATCTCTGAGGTCTCAGAGACAAACCCTATGTACCCGTCAGCCTTCTGCTTGCCCTTTCCCTGGCCCTTTCTCTCTCTTCCCCCTCTATTCTGCTGTCTGCTATATTTTGTTATACTCAAATGTTGAATTCTTAACGTCAGTGGATGGTATTTGTTAGCTTTCCAATTTTCAGTGCATCCACTTGGTTGGTTTTTAAATTCCAGCTTTCTGATGAGATCTCAATTTTGTCATCATCCATAGTCTTGAACATATTCATCATAATTATTTCTCGGCCCCTGTCTGATAATTCCAATATTGGGAACCTCTGGGTATTTTCTTTTCTCTTCTTCGTCTCTTAACCTGTTTTTTGATATGTCTGGTGGTTGACCTAAATGTCAGAACATTGTTTTAAAAAGAGTCGACTGGCTCTGGGCAATGCTTTTCCCTCCATAGACGTTTCACACTCTCTCTGGCAGGCCGCTAGCATAGGGCAATCCTATCGTTCCAGTCAGGGGTTGAGCTGACTCCAGGAGGCTTCAGGCATTATCAGGCTTGGATTACCCCTGGCTTTCCCTCCTCCCAGGTTACAGCTCTCCAGCGGTCCCAACTGTCAGCCTGGGGTGTTTACTGGGGACCCTCCTTTGGGTGAGTTCTGCACTTAGTGTTTTACTCTACTGTACCATGGGACTGTGGAGAAAACTGTTGAGACCTGTAACAGCTGTCTGCTCATCTTCTTAGTCTCATGTCCTACGCAGTTTAGGTAGGAACAAATGCCTCAAGGAAGAAAACCACCCAAGGTCGGTCTCACTTTTGTCTACCTTTCTTTTCCCTAAGATTCTGACTTCTCCAATATTGCCTGATTTGTAAGTCTGGCTCCATGAATTTTCCCTAGCCCCAGGAATTTTCCTAGAAGCAAATGTCATCTCTGTCTCTTAGTGGGTGTTTTGCCTGTAGAATGATGTGCTCTCACCCAGGGCAGTTTGGGATTCAGCAGATTCCCTGAGGGTAAAAAGCAGCACAAAACTGTTAGATCCCCCTCAGAGAGGTTCCCTACTCTCCAGCTTCTCCTACCCTGATGTCCTGGACACAGAAGGAGTTCTCTGGTGCCTACAAGCAGAAGTGTTTTTCCTTTTGTCCAGATTTACAATTTTTTCTCTGTGAGATAATAGGACTGCAACAAGCTATTTCATCATGGCCATGGCTGGAAGTGGAAATGACCCACGCATGATTGTTAAGCCTTATTATTATTATTTCTTAAAGGTGAATACGCAGATCTGGCTCTAAAATATGCTCCAGAAGAATGTTAATATCAGAATATTTTTCTACCTGATATCCGTATATTCCTGTGGTTTGCAGCACAAGTTTTGGTGGAGCAAAAACCTACAAAATCATCAAGAAAGAAAGTCCAACCCCACCATTTTTCACACAACCAATCTGTGGCTGAAGCATAAAAGCAATAGGCGAACAATTTTGATCATGTGCTAAGTGAGGGAAGTTTATTCTAAGGACTGTGTTTTAAAGAATTTGCAGGGTATGAACTCAGTCAACCAATAATAGAAAATCTAAGGCAAGTGGACTGTTGTTGAGAACTACATCCTTATAAAACTAGCAAATCAAGTGAAACAGACATAAATAAAATTATACATTATTAAGGAAAACAGAGGGATGGAAAGAGGGAAAGCTGATTTTCTACTTTGATCATTGCTTGTAGGCATTAATAAAGACTGTCTAAAGGAACAGAAGATTATGAACATTTCATATAATTGTGTTTATAAAAATACCTCAGGGACTTTGGGTTGTTGGAGAAAATAGTGTAGACTAACTTTTTCTTGCCCCTCCCCTCCAAATTCAAATAATTACCTTGGAAAAATTTCAACAAATAATCGTAAAAAGATTGTAAACGTTGGAAAGAAGACCTAAGGACTTGAAGATTTACGATACACTGTGGTGAATTCCCTGACCTTTCTTTTTATCCCTCAGATGTCCTGAATCGCGTTCTAGAGATGTGCAAGAAAGAAATGCCAGTCTTCAGAGCAAGTAAGTAAGTAAGTAAGTAAGTAAATAAATAAATAAATAACACAACAACAAATTAAAAAGCAAAGCCTGCTGCCAATGTGCAAACATCCGGAAAAGTGAAAACCCGACAGTGACATGAAGGAGAGATGGATACCCAATAGAAGCACCAAGCTGAACTACCTGCAGCATTTACAAGTGCTAGCCCTAGCCTGGCAGGCAGGACCACCTTCTCTCCACCCCCAAATGAAGGAAACAACAGGCACTATTTCCACAAAACAGCACCTATAGCTGATCCTCAGAGGGCTGACCCATCCCATGCTCTTCTCAGGCTGACCGCAGGAGGGTCTCGCCACATGCTCAGGTGACTCCACCAGCCCCAATGTCTCCTAGGTGTCCACTCAGTGGCAGAAGGTGACCCAAGACCAGTGTCTTTCTATCCTCTACCCAACAAAGGACTGCCAACTAGACCAGGTGGCTCATGGCATTCCGTCCTGCAGAAGAATATCTAGTCCAGGCATCTGCAGTCCCTTCACCCAATGGCAGAAGGCAACTAGCCCTGGCATTTCCCAGATATCCACCCTGTACCAGAAGGTGAACTAGTTCCAGGGTCTCTCCATACTCCACCCAGTGGCAGAGAGATACCCAGGCCTGCAGCTCCTAGCTCTCCCACCAGTAGCAGCAGGTACCCTGGTGGATGCCTCATTGCATATCATATTCAAATTGCAAAAGAGAAAAGACAAAGGAAAATCCTGAAGGAAGCCGGAAAAAATTAAAAACCTCCTTACCTGTAGAAGAACAAAGAGAAAATTATAGTGGACTTTTTGTCAGTGTCAATGCAAGCAAGAAGAGAGCACAGGGGGCATTTTTAATGTGCCAAGAGAAAAATAATGTACCAACCTAGGATCATTATGTATGCAGCAAAAATTATTCTTTAAAAATACAGAGTAAATAAAGACTTTCTCTCTCAGATAAAGAAAAATCGAGGGAATTAGCACCAGTAGTTCTACCCTGAAAGAGACAGGAACAGATTTATAGGGAAAATTATATACGTCAGAAATTTGGATTTACATGAAGAAAGGAAGTACATCAGGGAACTAATAAAGGAAGGTAAAATGAAATCTCTTATTTTTCTTATTCTTAATGGATCTAAAAATAACTGTTTAAATAATAGAAGTAATCATGAATCAAGTGATTATAGCATGTGGGTAAGTGAAATGAATGACAGTAACATAAAAAGAGATGGAATAGTCTAAGTTACCTGCTCTACATGTGAGGTGGATATGTTGTTTGAAGGTGGTCTTAAATTAGTGAAATATGTATATGTAATCTCTGGGAAACCTCTAATATATTTTAAACAAGTATAACCAATACACCAAGAGGAGAAACGAACTGGTTTAATATAAAACATTCCATTACAACCATAGAAGGCAGGAAAAGAAGACTCTCGTAATGAAAACAGCTACAAACACGGTTGATTTTAATGCAACTAGTTCAATAATCACTTTAAATGTGAATGGCCTATAAACACTGAAGAAAAGTCAGAGTGGAATTTACAAATTCACAAGTAAATACTGTCAGCAAGAACCCATTTTGTATTAAAAGTTTCCGATATGTTAAAGAGATGGAAAAAAACATATCATTCTAACACTAAGCAAAAGAACTCGGGAGTAGTTATATTAATTTCAGACTGTCAGGAGCATTAAAAATCACATCTACATAACTGTCATAACCACGAGAAGAATAAGGAGACATGACTAATAAATGTGAGTCAGTATCCTGGATGGGATCTTGGAATACCAAAAGAACATTAGAGAAAAGTTGAGAGAATATGAATATAAAGTATAGACTTTGGGTAATGATTACATATCAATATCAGTATATTAATGTGATAAATGTACCATACTAGCATAAAATGATAATACTAGGAGAATCTGGTCATGGGTCATATGGGAACTGTCTTTATGCTGTTTACAGTAATTCTGAAAATCTAAAAACTGTTGTAAAATGAAAGGTTTATTTTTAATAAGCATGTTGCTACCACATTGCAGTAGTTCCAGTTATCTTGGGGGTCTCTAGACAGATATTATTTAAGACATAAGATGTCATTTTCTTGAAAATATGTATTCAAAAACGAATGGCTGAAAACTTCCCAAGTTTAAGGAAAAAAAATTGAACAACTGTAAAACTACAGACTCAGGGAAGTGAGTGAACTCTGAATAGGAAAAACCCAAAGTATTCCTTGCCAACACACAAGAACTTTGAATTACTGAAGGCTCAAGACAAAGAAAATAATCAAGAAATGAAACACTCAGAAGTGACATGTTATTTATAGAGGAAAACCGATTCTAACGATAGTAGATTGTTTGTCTTAAACCATGAAGGACATAAGGAAGTGGTGTGTCATTTTTTTCAATTTCTGTTTGTTTTGGGGGTTGTATAATGTGATGAATTAATAGACATAAACATAATGAAATGATAACCACAGTCAAGTTAATTAACATATCCATCACCTCACATAATTACCCTTTTCTTTTGTGGTGAGAGCACATAAGATCTACTCTCCTTGCAATGCCACGTACACAGTACACCACTATTATTAACTACAGTCACGATGCTATACATTAGATTACTAGAAATTATTCATCTTATAACTAAGAGATTGTGCCATTGACCAATATTTTTCGAGTTTTTTAGAAAAGAACCCACAACCCTAAGTTTTACATATGGAGATACGTTCCTTCAGGAATGGGGGGGAAATAAAGACACACTCAAAACAAGGAAAACTACAATAATTAGTCATTTGCAGATGTATCCCGAGAGAAAATGTTTAAGGAAGCTCTCCAAACAAAAAGGAAAGGATAACTGAAGAAAACTTACAGCTTCAGAGAGGAAGGAAGAAAAATGGAGTGGATAAAAAGCGGTGTATATATACCGGCCAGAATGGCCATCATCAAAAAGTCTACAAAAAATAAATGCTAGAGAAGGTGTGGAGAAAAGGGGACCCTCCTACACTGTTGGTGGGAATGTAAATTGGTGCAGCCACTATGGAGAATAGTATGGAGGTACCTTAAAACACTAAAAATAGAGTTACGATATGATCCAGCAATCCCAGTCCTAGGCATCTATCGGGAAAAGAAGAAAACTAAAATTCAAAAAGATACATGAACCCCAATGTTCATAACAGCACTATTTACAATAGCCAAGACATGGAAGCAACCTAAATGTCCATCAACAGATGAATGGGTAAACAAGATGTGGTATATATGACTGAGTAATATCCTATATATATATATATATATATATATATATATATATGTGTGTGTGTGTGTGTGTATATATATACATACATACGTATATATATATATACACACACACATATATATATACATATATATATATATATATATATATATATATATAGGATATTACTCAGTCATAAAAAAGAATGAAATAATGCCATTTGCGGGAACATGGATGGACCTACAGATTATCATACTAAGTGAAGTAGGTCAGGTGGAGAAAGACAAATATCATATGATATCACTTATATGTGGAATCTAAAGAAAATGATAGAAATGAACTTATTTACAAAACAGAAATAGACTCACAGACATAGGAAACAAACTTATGGTTACCAAAGGGGAAAGGGGTGGCAAGGGATAAATTAGGAGTTTGGTTTTAACAGATACACACTACTATATGTATATAAAACAGATAAACCACAAGGACCTACTGTATAGCACAGGGAATTATATTCAATATCTAATATCTTGTAATAACTTATAATGGAAAAGAATCTGAAAAAGAATATATATAAATACACATAAGTGAATCACTGCTGTACACCTAAAACTAACACAACATTGTATATCAACTGTACTTCAATAAAAAATATAAAATAAGATAAAGGAGACCTTCAAGATGGCAGAGGACTAAGACGTGGAGACCACCTTCCTCCCCACAAATACATCAGAAATACGTCTACATGTGGAACAACTCCTGCAGAACACCTACTGAACGCTGGCAGAAGACCTCAGATTTCCCAAAAGGCAAGAAACTCCCCACGTACCTGAGTAGGGCAAAAGAAAAAAGAAAAAACAGAGACAAAAGAATAAGGACAGGACTTGCACCTCTGGCAGGGAGCTGTGAAGAGGAAAAGTTTCCACACACTAGGAAGCCCCTTCACTGGCGGAGACGGGGGGTGACGGGGGTGGGAAGCTTCGGATCCACGGAGGAGAGCGCAGCAACAGGGGTGCAGAGGGCAAAGCGCAGAGATTCCCGCACAGAGGATCGGTGCTGAGCAGCACTCACCAGCCTGAGAGGCTTGTCTGCTCACCCGCCTGGGGTGGGCAGGGGGTGGGAGCTGAGGCTCCGGCTTCTTCGGAGGTCAGACCCCAGGGAGAGGACTGGGGTTGGCTGCGTGAACACAGCATGAAGGGGGCTAGTGCGCCACAGCTAGCCAGAGGGAGTCCGGGGAAAAGTCTGGAACTGCATAAGAGGCAAGAGACCACTGTTTCGAGGTGTGCGAGGAGAGGTGATTCAGAGCACCACCTAAAGGAGCTCCAGAGACGGGCGCAAACCGCAGCTATCAGCGCGGGGCCCCAGAGACGGACATAAGACGCTAGGGCTGCTGCTGCAGCAAACAAGAAACCTGTGTGCAAGAACAGGTCACTATCCACACCTCCCCTCCCAGGAGCCTGTGCAGCACGCAACTGCCAGGGTCCCGTGATCCAGGGATAACTTCCCCGGGAGAACACACGGTGCACCCCAATCTGTTGCCACGTCATACTGGCCTCTGCTGCCGCAGTTTTGCCCCACATTCCGTACCCCTCCCTCCCCCCAGCCTGAGTGAGCCAGAGCCCCCTAATCAGCTGCTACTTTATCCCCGTTCTGTCGGAGCAAAGAACAGACTCCCTCAGCCGACCTGCATGCAGAGGTGGGTCCAAATCCAAAGCTGAACCCCGGGAGATGTGCGAACAAAGAAGAGAAAGGGAAATCTCTACCAACAGCCTCAGGAGCAGCCGATTAAATCTCCACACTCAACTTGATGTACCCTACATCTCTGGAGTACCTGAATAGACAACGAATCATCCCCACATTGAGGGGGTGGACTTTGGGAGCAAATGTAGACATGGGATTTGCTTTCTGGATCAAATTTGTTTCCGGTTTTCTGTTTATCTTAGTTTAGAATTTAGAGTTTATTATCATTGGTAAATTTGTTTATTGATTTGGTTGCTCTCTCCCTTTTTAATTTTTTTTATATATAGATATATATATAACTTTTTTCCCTTTTTCTCCTTTTGTGAGTGTGTATGTGCATGCTTCTGTGTGTGATTTTGTCTGTACAGCTTTACTTTTACCATTTGTCCTGGGGTTTAGTCTGTCCTCTTTTTTTTAATTTTAATTTTTTAATAATTGTTATTTTTACTTTAAAAACTATTTTATTTTCTTTCTTACTTCTTTCTTTCTTTCTTTCTTTCTTTCTTTATTTCCTTCTTTTTCTCCCTTTTCTCGGAGCCGTGTGGCTGACAGGATCTTGGTGCTCTGCCCGGGTGTCAGGCCTGTGTCTCTGAGGTGGGAGAGCCAAGTTCAGGAAATTGGTCCAGCAGAGACCTCCCAGCTCCACGTAATATCAAAAGGTGAAAGTTCTCGCAGAGATCTCCATCTCTACACTAAGAACCAGCTCCACTCAATGACCAGAAACCTACAGTGCTGGACACCCTATGCCAAACAACTAGCAAGGCAGGAACACAAGCCCACCCATTAGCAGAGAGGCTGCCTAAAATCATAATAAGGTCACAGACACCACAAAACACACCACCGGATGTGGTCCTGCCCATCAGAAAGAAAACATCCAGCCTCATCCAACAGAACACAGGCACCAGTCGCTTCCAATAGGAAGCCGACACAACCCACTGACCCAACCTTACCAACTGGGGGCAGACATCAAAAACAACGGGAACTACGAACCTGCAGCTTGTGAAAAGGAGACCCCAGACACAGTAAGTTAAAAAACAATGAGAAGACAGAGAAACCCACAGCAGATGAAGGAGTAAGGTAAAAACCCACCAGACGTAACAAATGAAGAGGAAATAGGCAGTCTACCTGAAAAAGAATTCAGAGGAATGATAGTAAAGGTGATGCAAAATCTTGGAAATAGAATGGAGAAAATACAAGAAACGTTTAACAAGACCTAGAAGAACTAAACAGCAAACAAACAACGATGAACAACACAATAAGTGAAATTAAAAATTCTCTAGAAGGAATCAGTAGGAGAATAACTGAGGCAGAAGAACGGGTAAGTGACCTGGAAGATAAAATATTGGAAATAACTACCGCAGAGCAGAATAAAGAAAAAAGAAGGAAAAGAATTGAGGACACTCTCAGCGACCTCTGGGAAAACATTAAATGCACCAACATTTGAATTACAAGGGTCCCAGAAGAAGAAGAGAAAAAGAAATGGACTGAGAAAATATTTGAAGAGATTATAGTTGAAAACTTCCCTAATATGGGAAATGAAATAGTCAATCAGGTCCAGGAAGCACAGAGAGTCCCATAAAGGATAAATCCAAGGAGAAACACGACAAAACACATATTAATCAAACTATCAAAAATTGAATACAAAGAAAAAATATTCAAAACAGCAAGGGAAAAGCGACAAATGACATACAAGGGTATCCACAGAGGTTTAACAGCTGATCTTGCAGCAGAAACTCTACAAGCCAGAAGGGACTGGCAGGGCATATTTAAAGTGATGAAAGGGGAAAACCGACAGCCAAGATTACTCTACCAAGCAAGGATCTCATTCAGACTCGATGGAGAAATTAGTACCTTTACAGAGAAGCAAAAGCTAAGAGAGCTCAGCACCACCAAACCAGCTTTACAACAAACGCTAAAGGAACTTCTCTAGGCAGGAAACACAAGAGAAGGAAAAGACCTACAATAACAAACACAAAACAATTAAGAAAATGGTAATAGGCACATACATATCGAAAACTGACTTAAATATAAATGGATTAAATGCTCCAAACAAAAGACATACAGCCTGAATGGATACAAAAACAAGACCCGTATATATGCTTTCTACAAGAGACCCACTTCAGACCTAGGGACACATACAGACTGAAAGTGAGGGGATGGAAAAAGATATTGCATCCAAATGGAAATCAAAAGCAAGCTGCAGCTGTAACTCTCATATCAGACAAAAGAGACTTTAAAATAAAGGCTATTTCAAGAGACAAAGAAGGACACTACCTAGTGATCAAGGGATCAACCTAAGAAGAAGATATAACAATTGTAAATATTTATGCACCCAACATAGGAGCACCTCAATACATAAGGCAAATGCTAACAGCCATCAAAGGGGAAAACGACAGTAACACCATCATAGTAGGGGACTTTAACACCCCACTTTCACTAATGGACAGATCATCCAAAATGAAAATAAATAAGGACACACAAGTTTTAAATGACACATTAAACAAGATGGACTTAATTGATATTTAGAGGACATTGCATCCAAAAACAACAGAATACACTTTCTTCTCAAGCACTCATGGAACATTCTCCAGGATAGATCATACCTTGGTTCACAAATCAAGCCTTGGTAAATTTCAGAAAATTGATATCGTATCAAGTATCTTTTCTGACCACAACGTTATGAGACTAGATATCAATTACAGGACAAAATCTGTAAAAAATACAAATACATGGAGGCTAAACAATACACTACTAAATAACCAAGACATCACTGAAGAAATCAAAGAGGAAATCAAAAAATACCTAGAAAAAAAGTGACAATGAAAATACGACGACCCAAAACCAATGGGATGCAGAAAAAGCAGTTCTAAAAGGAAAGCTTATAGCAATACAATCCTACCTCAGCAAACAAGAAACATCTCAAATAAACAACCTAACCTTACACCTAAAGCAATTAGAGAGAGAAAACAAAAAAAACCCCAAAGTTACCAGAAAGAAAGATATCATAAAGGTCAGATCAGAAATATATGAAAAAGATAGGATGGAAACAAGAACAAAGATCCAAAATACTAAAAGGTGGTTCTTTGAGGAGATAAACAAAATTGATAAACCATTAGCCAGACACACCTAGAGAAAAAGGGAGAAGACTCAAAATCAATAGAATTAGAAATGAAAAAGAAGTAACTGACACAGCAGAAATACAAAGGGTCATGAGAGATTACTACAAGTAACTATATGCCAATAAAATGGACAACCTGGAAGAAATGGACCAAATCATAGAAAAGCACAACATTCCGAGCCAGAACCAGAAAGAAATAAAAAATATAAACAGACCAATCACAAGCACTGAAATTGAGACTGTGATTAAAAATCTTCCAACAAACAAAAGCCCAGGACCAGATGGCTTCACAGGCGAATTCTATCCAACATTTAGAGAAGAGCTAACACCTATCCTTCTCAAACTCTTCCAAAACAGAGCACAGGGAGAAACACTCCCCAACTCATTCTACGAGGTCACCATCACCCTGATACCAAAACCAGACAAAGATGTCACAAAGAAAGAACACTACAGGCCAAGATCACTGATGAACATAGATGCAAAAATCCTCAGCAAAATACTAGCAAACATAATCCAACAACCCATTAAAAGGATCATACGTCATGATCAAGTGGGATCATGGAATGCCAGGAATGCAAGGTTATCCCAGGAATGCAAGGTTTCTTCAATATACACAAATTAATCAATGTGATACACCATATTAACAAATTGAAGGAGAAAATCCATATGGTCATCTCACATAGATGGAGAAAAAGCTTCTGAGAAAATTCAACACCCATTTATGATAAAAAAAAAAAAACCCTCCAGAAAGTAGGCATAGAGGGAACTAACCTCAACATAATAAAGGCTATATATGACAAACCCACAGCCAACATCATTCTCACTGGTGAAAAACTGAAACCATTTCCTCTAAGATCAGGAACAAGACAAAGTTGTCCACTCTCACCACTATTATTCAACATAGTTTTGGAAGTTTTAGCCACAGCAATCAGAGAAGAAAAAGAAATAAAAGGAATCCAACTCAGAAAAGAAGAAGTAAAGCTGTCACTGTTTGCAGATGACATGATACTATACATAGAGAATCCTAAAGATGCTACCAGAAAACTATTAGAGCTAATCAATGGATTTGGTAAAGTTGCAGGATACAAAATTAATGCACAGTAATCTCTTGCATTCCTATACACTAATGATGAAAAATCTGAAAGAGAAATTAAGGAAACACTCCCATTTACCATTGCAACAAAAAGAATGAAATATCTAGGAATAAACCTACCTAAGGAGACAAAAGACCTGTATGCAGAAAATTATAAGACACTGATGAAAGAAATTAAAGATTGTACAAACAGATGGAGAGATATGCCATGTTCTTGGGTTGGAAGAATCAACATTGTGAAAATGACTATACTACCCAAAGCAATCTATAGATTCAATGCAACCGCTATCAAAGTATCAATAGCATTTTTTGCAGAACTAGAACAAAAAATCTTAAAATTTGTATGGAGACACAGAAGACCCTGAATAGCCAAAGCAGTCTTGAGGGAAACAAACGGAGCTGGAGGAACCAGACTCCCTGACTTCAGCCTATACTACAAAGCCACAGTAATCAAGACAATATGGTACTCGCACAAAAACAGAAATATAGATCAATGGAACAGGATACAAAGCCCAGAGATAAACCCACGCACCGATGGTCAACTAATCTATGACAAAGGAAGCAAGGATATACAGTGGAGAAAAGACTGTCTCTTCAATAAGTGGTGCTGGGAAAACTGGACAGCTACATGTAAAAGAATGAAATTAGAACACTCCCTAACACCATACACAAAAATAAACTGAAAATGGATTAAAGACCTAAATGTAAGGCCAGATACTATAAAACTCTTAGAGGAAAACATAGGCAGAACACTCTATGACATAAATCACAGCAAGATCCTTTTTGACCCCCCTCCTAGAGAAGTGGAAGTAAAAACAAAAATAAACAAATGGGACCTAATGAAACTTAAAAGCTTTTGCACAGCAAAGGAAACCTTAAACAACACAAACAGACAACCCTCGGCATGGGAGGAAAGATTCGCAAATGAAGCAACTGACAAAGGGTTAATCTCCAAAATGTACAAGCAGCTCATGCAGCTCAATATCAAAACAGCAAACAACCCAATCCAAAAATGAGCAAAAGACCTAAATAGACATTTCTCCAAACGAGATATGCAGATTGCCAACAAACACACAAAGGTCGCTCAACGTCACTAATCATTAGAGAAAGGCAAATCAAAACTCCAATGAGGTATCACCTCACACCGGTCAGAATGGCCATCATCAAAAAACCTACAAACAATAAATGCTGGAGACGGTGTGGAGAAAAGGGAACCCTCTTGCACTGTTGGTGGGAATGTAAATTGGTAGAGCCACTATGGAGAACAGTATGGAGGTTCCTTAAAAAACTACAAATAGAACTACCATACGACCCAGCAATCCCACTACTGGGCATATACCCTGAGAAAACCAGAATTCAAAAAGAGTCATGTACCAAAATGTTCATTGCAGCTCTATTTACAATAGCCAGGACATGGAAACAACCTAAGTGTCCATCATCAGATGAATGGATAAAGAAGATGTGGCACATATATACAATGGAATATAACTCAGCCATAAAACGTAACGAAACTGAGTTATTTGTAGTGAGGTGGATGGACCGAGAGTCCCCTCATACAGAGTGAAGTAAGTCAGAAAGAGAAAAACAAATTCCATATGCTAACACATATATATGGAATCTAAAAATGAAAAAAAAAGGTCCTCAGATACCTAGGGGCAGGACAGGAATAAAGACGCAGACGTAGAGAATGGACTTGAGGACACGGCGAGGGGGAACGGTAAGCTGGGGCGAAGTGATAGAGTGGCATGGACATATATACACTACCAAATGTAAAATAGATAGCTAGTGGGAAGCAGCCGCATAGCACAGTGAGATCAGCTCGGTGCTTTGTGACCACCTAGATGGGTGGGATAGGGAGTGTGGGAGGGAGACCCAAGAGGGAGGAAATACGGGGATATATGTATATATATAGCTGATTCACTTTGTTATAAAGCAGACACTAACACACCACTGTAAAGCAATTATACTCTAATAAAGATTTAAAAATAAAATAAAATAGAACAAAGAACAGCACTGATTTGGAAAAAAAGAAGTGTATATAAAATAAACTATCCTTTTAATCAGGAGCTTCTTAAATTATGATTGATGGTTGAAGCAAAAAGTATAACATCTGTTTTGATGCTTAATGCATGTTAACGAAATACTTGAGACAATTAAAATTTCATAGTTAGGAGGTAAATGGACTTAAATGCAATTAACGATTCTAACTTCATGCAAAGTCATAAAACATCAATACCTGTAGATGGTTACATACGTACATTATAATACTTAGAGAAACCATACAATGTGAAATATACAAAGCATTCAAAATAGAACCCTAAAACATATGCAAGTAACCCACAGGAATGCAAAAACAAAACATGAGAATGAGAATCAGAGGGAACAACAAAAATCAAGAACTGAAAGACTAGACTGAAGTCCTACCATAGGAATATTTACTTTAAATGTAAATTCTCTAAGTACACCAGTTAGAGACAGAGATGGACAGAACTGATGAAAGAAAGTGACCCAAATATATTCAGTCTACAGGAAAGATTTCAAACACAACTACACAGGTAGATTCAAAGTAGGTAGATGGAAAAAATACATATCATGCTAATATTAATTATTTTAAAAACAGGAGTGTCTGTATCAGCATCAGAGAACGTGTACTTCAGGTCAATAAAACTACTAGGCACAGGTGGCATGTTACATAAAGGTAAAAGGATCAATCCAGCAAGAAATCTTAGCAATTCTAAATGTGTGTGCAGCCAGAACCAAACCTTGAAATACATGAAACAAAAACTGACAGAGCTGAAAGGAATGATAGATAAATCCAAAATTATTGTTGGGAACTTCAATACTCTACTGTCAGGAACTGATAACAGTATTTTCCCATCGGAGTGCAAAGTAATATCTATGGCATATGTAATCCAAATGGAAAGTCTTTTAAAATAGGTCAGATTATACCATTCACAGGTATTGATATGACAGATACATTTAAATCTAAGTCTTCCACAAAGTATTATGTAATGCGTTCTGTTACCTCCAAGCAAAAATTTAAAAGCTAGCCATATCTTCAGTGGAAGCTGCATCCTGGAATGAATATGGTATAGAGTGAGCCATAGCCAACACGTAAGGGAGAATTATTTTGGGTTTGTTTGTTAACATGGTATAGCCTAGCCTAGGCAGGCTGATTTTCCAGACAATTGCAAATATCAATAATATAAAAGAAAGGAACGAACGAAGGAAGCAATGAAGGAGGGAAGAAAGAATGGAATAAAGGAGGGAAGGAAGAAAGAAAAAGAAAGAAGGAAGGAAAGAGAGAGAAATTAAATTTAAATCACAATTTTAAATTGGGACAGAATGAATTAAGATTAGAATGCAATATACCAGACAAAGAAGGGAATATTTTATTGCAGAAGAATACAATTTCCTAGGAAGTTATAACACTTATGATTATGACAGACACAAATTAGCAGTATGAGACTTGCAATGGCCTCTCTCAGGGCATGACAGATCAAGTGCACACGATAAGAACATAGAAGAACTAAATAAATAACAAATGAGATAGGTCTAAGAGATGCATATGATACTCAGCACCTGCACCAAGATAACAGACTTCAAATTCTGATAAATTGAAGTAGGTCGTAAGGGCCAGTGTGCCCGCCGAGAGTAACTAAAAAGCTCAGGGAATATATGAAGAAAAAAATTTAAATCAACTTAGTTCTAAGAGGACGCTGAGGAATTACTGTATGCAATTACTGGGTGTCTTAGGAGAAGACAGGACGAGCAGAACAAGCCTACGACTGAAAACAGCTTCTATCCAGAATTGCCTACATGAAAGTAAACAGCTATAAAACTCAGTTGTGCTTTAAAGCTCAGAGCTCACCAAAAGTGGTGATGTTGGTAGACCACCCCCTCACTTTTAGCTGAGGCCCCAACGGCTTACACCCTCTGAGTCAAGATGACCGAATCATAAGTAAATCAGCTCCCATTTCACTTTGCATCATCCAGCCGGGTGCAAATGATAACACACATTCAGCTAGGTGGCAAAGAGATGCTACAGACCAAACTTGGGAAGACAGCTCACTTAGGTGAAAACTTATATCCTTAAATGTGTATATTAGAGAAGAGGAAAGAAGACACAGGGCTGACCAACAGATACAGGAAATGTTACTCAACATCGCTAATCATCAGGGAAATACAAATCAAAACCACAGTGAGATATCATCTCACACCTGTCAGAATGGCTATTATCAAAGAGACAAGAAATAACAAGTGTGGGCAAGGATGTAGAGAAAAGGAAGTCCTTGTGCACTGTTGGTGGGAATGTAAATTGGTGCAGCCACTATGGAGAACAGTATGGTGGTTCCTCAAAAAACTAAAAATAGAATCACCCTATGATCCAGCAATCTGACTCCTGGGTATTTATCTGAAGAAAATGAAAACACTAACTCAAAAAGATATCTGCACCCCCACGTATACTGCAGCGTTATTTGCAGAAGCCAAGATATGCAAGCAGCCTAAGTGTCCATAGACAGATGGGTGAATAAAGAAGATGTGGTGTGTATGTAGAACAGTGGATATTATTCAATGATAAAGAAGAAGGAAATCTGCCATCCGTGACAACATGGATGGATGTTGAAGGCCTTATGCTAAGTGAAATAAGTCAGACAGAGAAAGACAAATACCACATCATCTCACTTATATGTGGATTTGAAAACAAACACCACACACACACACAAACAAACAAACAAAAAGCCAAACTGATACAGAGAAGAGTTCGCTGGTTGCCAGAGAGGTCAAAAGGTACAAACTTCCAACTGTAAAATAACTGTCATGTATGGTGACTGTAGTTAATAACACTGCATTGCATACAGTAGTCCCCCCTTATCCTTGGTTTCGTTCTCTGCAGTTTCAGTTACTTGCTTTGAACTGCAGTCTAGAAATTTTAAACGGAAAATTCCAGAAATAAACAATTCTTAAGTTTTAAATTGCATACCATTTGGAGTAGTGTGGTGAAATCTCCTGCTGTCCTGCACTGTCCCGCCTGAAAATGAATCATCCCTTTGTCCCGTGTGTCCCTCCCATTAATCACTTCATAGCCATCTGGGTTATCTGTGGCAGTATCACAGTACTTGTGTTCAAGTAACCATTATTTTAGTTAATAATGGGCCGAAAGTGCAAGAGTAGTGATGCTGGCAATTTGGTTGTTCTCTGATTGTGCCTAATTTATAAATTAAACTTTGTCATAGGTATTTATGTATAGGAAAAAAAATAGTATATATAGGGTTCAGTACTATCTGCAGTTTCAGGCATCCACTGGGGGTCTTCTGTACTTGAAAGTTGATAACTGTATGGTCAGACCACTCCAGATGGCTGTTCTCGTGCTCTCTGTACGTCCCCTGCTCGACCTGTGCCGGCTTCACCTATCCCCTACTCACATGACTGACCTTCCTACATACTTGCCCCAGGGCTCAGCTACTGAGGATTGTTCTTATTAAAGGGGCAATGCAGAGCATGCTCCTCTGCGAGTTTCCCTGGTAACCGATGAGCTAACCTAAGGCCAACTCCCCCTATCACTGGCAATCTCCCCTTCTCCCCGGGAGAGAAGACTGCAGCCATGCCCTGACCGCCATCCACAGCACACGGTGGGGATGTCACTCCAGGACCTTGCTTCAGACATGTAAGATCCCCCATCCACTAAACCACTGATGTCTCTGTCGCTGACTGCAGGCTCTTTTTTTAGGTCTTGAAGCTGGGCAAGCACAGGCCTTGTAGGCGTGAGGGGTGCCACCCAACACTAAGAGACTCAATCTTAAAAGTTCTCACCGGGGCGGAGGAGAAGATGGCAGAAGAGCAAGATGCGGAGATCACCTTCCTCCCCACGGATACATCAGAAATACATCTA
This sequence comes from Balaenoptera ricei, assembly GCF_028023285.1. Taxonomy (NCBI): domain Eukaryota; kingdom Metazoa; phylum Chordata; class Mammalia; order Artiodactyla; family Balaenopteridae; genus Balaenoptera; species Balaenoptera ricei. The sequence goes on from NC_082660.1 coordinate 46,613,798, forward strand.
CATGTGGAACTGCTCCTATAGAACACCCTCTGAACGCTGGCAGAAGACGTCAGACCTCCCAAAAGGCAAGAAACTCCCCACGTACCTGGGTAGGGTAAAAGAAAAAAGAAACAACAGAGACAAAAGAATAGGGACGGGACCTTCACCAGTGGGAGGGAGCTGTGAAGGAGGAAAGGTTTCCACACCCTAGGAAGCCGCTTCCCGGGCAGAGACTGAAGGTGGCGGAAGGGGGAGGCTTCAGAGCCACGGAGGAGAGCACAGCAACAGGGGTGCAGAGGGCAAAGCAGAGAGTTTCCCGCACAGAGGAGCGGTGCCGAGCAGCACTCACCAGCCCGAGAGGCTTGTCTGCTCACACGCCGGGGCGGGCGGGGGCTGGGAGCTGTGGCTCGGGCTTCAGTAAGATTGCAGGGAGAGGACTGGGGTTGGTGACGTGAACACAGCCTGAAGGGGTTAGCGCACCACAACTAGCCAGGAGGGAGTCCGGGAAAAGGTCTGGAGCTGCCGAACACGCAAGAGACTTTTTCTTGCCTCTTTGTTTCCTGGTGCGCGAGGAGAGGGTATTCAGAGTGCCGCCTAAAGTAGCTCCAGAGACGGGCACGAGCCGCGGCTATCAGCGCGGACCCCAGAGACGGGCATGAAACACTAAGGCTGCTGCTGCCACCACCAAGAAGCCTGTGTGCGAGCAAAGGTCACTATCCACACCGCCCCTCCCGGGAGCCTGTGCAGCCCGCCACTGGCAGGGTCCCGTGATCCAGGGACAACTTCCCCGGGAGAATGCACGGCGCTCCTCAGGGTGCTGCAACGTCACGCAGGCTCGCCCAAAATCCGTACCACTCCCTCCCCCCGGCCTGAGTGAGCCAGAGCCCCTGAAGCAGCTGCTCCTTTAACCCCGTCCTGTCTGAACGAAGAAAATACGCCCTCAGGCGACCTACACGCAGAGGCGTGTTCAAATCCAAAGCTGAAACCCGGGAGCTGTACGAACAAAGAAGAGAAAGGGAAATCTCTCCCAGCAGCCTCAGAAGCAGCGGATTAAAGCTCCAGGAACAACTTGATGTACCTGCATCTGTGGAATACCTGAACAGACAACGAATCATCCCAAATTGAGGACGTGGACTTTGGGAGCAAGATATATTATTTTTTCCCCTTTTCCTCTTTTTGTGAGTGTGTATGTGTATGCTTCTGTGTAAGGTTTTGTCTGTATAGCTTTGCTTTCACCATTTGTCCTAAGGTTCTGTCCATCCGTTTGTTTTGTTGTTGTTGTTGTTTTTGTTGTTGTTGTTGTTTTACTTAAAAAAATTTATTTTCTTTTCTTCTTAAAAATTATTTAATTGTTTTATTTTGGTAACTTTATATTATTTTATCTTACTTTATTTTATTTTATCCTCTTTCTTTCTTTTCTTTCTAATTTTTCTCCCATTTATTCTGAGCCGTGTGGATGAAAGGCTCTTGGTGCTCCAGCCAGGCATCAGGGCTGTGCCTCTGAGGTGGGAGAGCCAACTTCAGGACACTGGTCCACAAGAGACCTCCCAGCTCCATATAATACCAAATGACGAAAATCTCCAAGAGATCTCCATCTCAACACAAAGAACCAGCTTCACTCAATGACCAGCAAGCTATAGTGCTGGACACCCTATGACAAACAACTAGCAAGACAGGAACACAGCCCCATCCATTAGCAGAGAGGCTGCCTAAAATCATAGTAAGGCCACAGACACCCCAAAACACACCACCAGACGTGGACCTGCCCACCAGAAAGACAAGATCCAGCCTCATCCACCAGAACACAGGCACTAGTCCCCTCCACCAAGAAGCCTACACAACCCACTGAACCAAACTTAGCCACTGGGGACAGATACCAAGAACAAGAGAAACTACGAACATGCAGCCTGCAAAAAGGAGACTGCAAACACAGTAAGATAAGCAAAATGAGAAGACAGAAAAACACACAGCAGATGAAGGAGCAAGGTGAAAACACACCAGACCTAACAAATGAAGAGGAAATGGGCAGTCTACCTGAAAAAGACTTCAGAATAATGATAGTAAAGATGATCCAAAATCGAGGAAATAGAATAGACAAAATGCAAGAAACATTTAACAAGGGCGCAGAAGAACTAAAGAGGAACCAAGCAATGATGAAAAACACAATAAATGAAATTAAAAATACTCTAGAAGGGATCAATAGCAGAATAACTGAGGCAGCAGAAAAGGTAAGTGACCTGGAAGATAAAATAGTGGAAATAACTACTGCAGAGCAGAATAAAGAAAAAAAAATGAAAAGAACAGAGGACAGTCGCAGAGACCTCTGGGACAACATTAAACACAACAACATTCGAATTATAGGGGTCCCAGAAGAAGAAGAGAAAAAGAAAGGGACTGAGAAAATATTTGAAGAGATTATAGTTGAAAACTTCCCTAATATGGGAAAGGAGATAGTTAATCAAGTCCAGGAAACACAGAGAGTCCCATACAGGATAAATCCAAGGAGAAACATGCCAAGACACATATTAATCAAACTATCAAAAATTAAATATAAAGAAAATATATTAGAAGCAGCAAGGGAAAAACAACAAATAACACACAAGGGAATCCCCATAAGGTTAACAGCTGATCTATCAACAGAAACTCTGCAAGCCAGAAGGGAGTGGCAGAACATATTTAAAGTGATGAAGGAGAAAAACCTACAACCAAGATTATTCTACCCAGCAAGGATCTCATTCAGATTGGATGGAGAAATTAAAACCTTTACAGTGAAGCAAAAGCTGAGAGAGATCAGCACCACCAAACCAGCTTTACAACAAATGCTAAAGGAACTTCTCTAGGCAAGAAACACAAGAGAAGGAAAACACCTACAATAACAAACCCAAAACAGTTAAGAAAATGGGAATAGGAACATGCATATAGATAATTAGCTTAAATGTAAATGGATTAAATGCTCCCACCAAAAGACACAGACTGGCTGAATGGATACAAAAACAAGACCCATATATATGCTGTCTACAAGAGACCCACTTCAGACCTAGGGACACATACAGACTGAAAGTGAGGGGATGGAAAAAGCTATTCCATGCAAATGGAAAACAAAAGAAAGCTGGAGTAGCAATTCTCATATCAGACAAAATAGACTTTAAAATAAAGACTATTACAAGAGACAAAGAAGAACACTATATAATGATCAAGGGATCGATGCAAGAAGAAGATATAACAGGTGTAAATATTTATGCACCCAACAAAGGAGCACCTCAATACATACAGCAAATACTAACAGCCATAAAGGGGAAGTCGACAGTAACACAAACATAGTAGGGGAGTTTAACACCACACTTTCATCAATGGACAGATCATCCAAAATGAAAATAAATAAGGAAACACAAGCTTTAAATGATACATTAAATGAGATGGACTTAACTGATATTTATAGGACATTCCACCCAAAAACAACAGAATACACATTTTTCTCAAGTGCTCACGCAACATTCTCTAGGATAGATCATATCTTGGGTCATAAATCAAGCCTTGGTAAATTTAAGAAAATTGAAATCGTATCAAGTATCTTTTCCGACCACAACGCGATGAGACTAGATATCAATTACAGGAAAAATCTGTAAAAAATACAAACACATGGAGGCTACACAATACACTACTCAATAACGAAGTGATCCCTGAAGAAATCAAAGGGGAAATCAAAAACTACCTAGAAACAAATGACAATGGAGACACGACGAGCCAAAACCTATGGGATGAAGCAAAAGCAGTTCTAAGAGGGAAGTTTATAGCAATACAAGCCTACCTCAAGAAACAGGAAACATCTCGAATAAACAACCTAACCCTGCACCTAAAGCAATTAGAGAAAGAAGAAGGAAAAAACCCCAAAGTTAGCACAAGGAAAGAAATCATAAAGATCAGATCAGAAATAAATGAAAAAGACATGAAGGAAACAATAGCAAAGATCAACAAAACTAAAAGCTGGTTCTTTGAAAAGATAAACAAAATTGATAAACCATTAGCCAGACTCATCAAGAAAAAAAGGGAGAAGACTCAAATCAATATAATTAGAAATGAAAAAGGAAAAGTACAAGCTGACACTGCTGAAATACAAACGATTAGAGAGATTACTACAAGCAACTCTATGCCAATAAAATGGACAACCTGGAAGAAATGGACAAATTCTTAGAAATGCACAACCTGCCGAGACTGAAGCAGGAAGAAATAGAAAATTTGAAGAGACCAATCACAAGCACTGAAATTGAAATTGTGATTACAAATCTTCCAACAAACAAAAGCCTAGGACCAGATGGCTTCACAGGCGAATTCTACCAAATATTTAGAGAAGAGATAACACCTATCCTCCTGAAACTTTGCCAAAATATTGCAGAGGGAGGAATACTCCCCAACTCAATCTATGAGGCCACCATCACCCTGATACCAAAACCAGACAAAGATGTCACAAAGAAAGAAAACTACAGGCCAAGATCACTGATGAACATAGATGCAAAAATCGTCAACAAAATACTAGCAAACAGAATCCAACAGCACATTAAAAGGATCATACACCATGATCAAGTGGGGTTTATTCCAGAAATGCAAGGATTCTTCAATATACACAAATCAATCAACGTGATACACCATATTAACAAAATGAAGGAGAAAAACCATATGATCATCTCAATAGATGCAGAGAAAGCTTTCGACAAAATTCAACACCCATTTATGATAAAAGCCCTGCAGAAAGTAGGCATAGAGGGAACTTTCCTCAACATAATAAAAGCCATAAACGGCAAACCCACAGCCAATATCGTCTTCAATAGTGAAAAACTGAAACCATTTCCACTAAGATCAGGAACAAGACAAGGTTGCCCACTCTCACCACTATTATTCAACATACTTTTGGAAGTTTTAGCCACAGCAATCAGAGAAGAAGAAGAAATAAAAGGAATCCAAATCGGAATAGAAGAAGTAAAGCTGTCACTGTTTGCAGATAACATGATACTATACATAGAGAATCCTAAGGATGCTACCAGAAATCTCCTAGAGCTAATCAATGAATTTGGTAAAGTAGCAGGATACAAAATTAATGCACAGAAATCTCTTGCATTCCTATACACTAATGATGAAAAATCTGAAAGTGAAATGAAGAAAACACTCCCATTTACCATTGCAATGAAAAGAATAAAATATCTAGGAATAAACCTACCTAAGGAGACAAAGACCTGTATGCAGAAAATTATAAGACACTGATGAAAGAAATTAAAGATGATACAAACAGATGGAGAGATATACCATGTTCTTGGATTGGAAGAATCAACATTGTGAAAATGACTATACTACCCAAAGCAATCTACAGATTCAATGCAATCCCTATCAAACTACCACTGGCATTTTTCACAGAACTAGAACAAAAACTTTCACAATTTGTATGGAAACACAAAAGACCCCAAATAGCCAAAGCAATCTTGAGAACGAAAAATGAAGCTGGAGGAATCAGGCTCCCTGACTTCAGACTATACTACAAAGCTACAGTAATCAAGACAGTATGGTACTGGCAAAAAAACAGAAACATAGATCAATGGAACAGGATAGAAAGCCCAGAGATAAACCCACGCACATATGGTCACCTTATCTTTGATAAAGGAAGCAAGCATATACAGTGGAGAAGTGACAGCCTCTTCAGTAAGTGGTGCTGGGAAAACTGGACAGCTACATGTAAAAGTATGAAATTAGAACACTCCCTGACACCATACACAAAAATAAACTCAAAATGGATTAAAGACCTAAATGTAAGACCAGACACTATCAAACTCTTAGAGGAAAACTTAGGCAGAACACTCTATGACATAAATCACAGCAAGATCCTTTTTGTCCCAGCTCCTAGAGAAATGGATATAAAAACACAAATAAACAAATGGGACCTAATGAAACTTAAAAGCTTTTGCACAGCAAAGGAAACCATAAACAAGAATAAAGACAACCCTCAGAATGGGAGAAAATATTTGCAAATGAAGCAACTGACAAAGGATTAATCTCCAAGTTTTACAAGCAGCTCGTGCAGCTCAATAACAAAAAAACAAACAAACAAGGCCAAAAATGGGCAGAAGACCTAAATAGACATTTCTCCAGAGAAGATATATAGATTGCCAACAAACACATGAAAGAATGCTCAACATCATTAATCATTAGGGAAAGGCAAATCAAAACTACAATGAGATATCATCTCACACCAGTCAGAATGGCCATCATCAAAAAATCTAGAAACAATAAATGCTGGAGAGGGTGTGGAGAAAAGGGAACCCTCTTGCACTGTTGGTGGGAATGTAAATTGATACAGCCACTATGGAGAACAGTATGGAGGTTCCTTAAAAAACTAAAAATAGAACTACTATACGACCCAGCAATCCCACTACTGGGCATATACCCTGAGAAAACCATAATTCCAAAAGAGTCATTTACCAAAATGTTCACTGCAGCTCTATTTACAATAGCCAGGACATGGAAACAACCTAAATGTCCATCATTGGATGAATGGATAAAGAAGATGTGGCACATATATGCAGTGGAATATTACTCTGCCAGAAAAAGAAACGAAATGGAGTTATTCGCAGTGAGGTGGATGGAGTTAGAGTATCATACAGAGTGAAGTAAGTCAGAAAGAGAAGAACAAATACAGTATGCTAACACATATATATGGAATCTAAGGGGGGAAAAAAGGTCATGAAGAACCTAGTGGTAAGATGGGAATAAAGACACAGATCTACTAGAGAATGGACTTGAGGATATGGGGAGGGGGAAGGGTAAGCTGTGACGAAGTGAGAGAGTGGCATGGACATATATACACTACCAAACGTAAAATAGATAGCTAGTGGGAAGCAGCCGCATTGCCCAGGGAGATCAACTCAGTGCTTTGTGATCACCTAGAGGGCTGGGATAGGGAGGGTGGGAGGGAGGGAGATGCAAGAGGGAAGAGATATGGGAACATATGTATATGTATAACTGATTCACTTTGTTATAAATCAGAAACTAACACACCATTGTAAAGCAATTATTCTCCAATAAAGATGTTAAAAAAAAAGTTCTCACCAAATGAAAAGGAATTTTTAAACTATGAATGGTGATAGATGTTAAGTAGAGTTATTGTGGTGATCATTCTGCAATATACAGAAATATCAAATCATTATGCTGTACAGCTGAAACTAGTAATGTTGTATGTGAATTATATCTCAATAAAAAATAGATTTTTAAAAAGAAAAGAAGAATGGCAGAAAATGAGCTAAGCATCCATCCTGAGCAGTTAAAACATAAGAAGATAAACGCAAAGAAAAACAAAGAATCATTAAAGATAAAAACCAAACTAATGAAAGTGAAAACAAACATACAATAGAGCATTTTAACACAGCATTTTACAGGCCCTTTGAATAGTCAGTAAAATGGACAAGCCTCTGGTCAGACTTAAGTGGAAAAATGAATAAAGGCACAATTTATTAATACCAGGAATCAAATAAGGTGACATTACTAGAGACCTTTATGCCAAAATGGAAAATTAAGAGGAAGTGGACACACAGTAACATACAACTTAATGAAACTGAGAGAAGTTAAAAAACCATGATTTGAACTAAAAACATGAAACACATGGAATAAAAAATCTCCACAGAGGATCTCTAAGCCCAGATAACTTCATAAATGAGTTCTGTCAATATTTAAATAGGAGATAATCCCAATATTACATAAAATTTTTAGAGAATAGAGATAGAGAGTACACTACCCTCTTGATTTTATGTAGCATAACATTGGTACCAACACTAGACAGGGCACTTTCAGAAGTTTAAGTTACAAACCACCTTGTTTCATAAACAGAGGTGAAAGTATCCTAAGCAACATACTTGGAAAAAAATAATAAAGCCCAGCAATATATAGAGAAGATACCATATCATGACCAAGTTGCTTTTATCCCAGGAAAGCAAGATTGGTTTCACATCAGAGAATGTCAGTGTAATCCATCACCATAACAGATGAAGGGGAAGGGGAAACTAAATATGATCTCCTCAGTAGATGCAGAAACATATTTTGTTGAAACTCATCATTCATTCATGCTGAAACAACTGTTGGAAAAAGAGGTGTAGAAGAGACTCTCTGAAGATTTTTAGGTATAATTTTGGAGTGAACAGGATCTTTCTAGGCATGTTGCAAAAGCAGAATTTTTTTTTTTTTTTTTTTTTTTTTGGCTGCGTTTGGTCTTCGTTGCTGCGCGCAGGCTTTCTCTACTTGTGGCGAACGGGGGCTGTTCTTCGTTGCGGTGCGTGGGCTTCTCATTGTGGTGGATTCTCTTGTTGTGGAGCACGGGCCCTAGAGCACATGGGCTTCAATAGCTGTGGCGTGCGGGCTCAGTAGTTGTGGCTCTCGGGCTCTAGAGCACAGGCTCAGTAGTTGTGGCACACGGGCTTAGTTGCTCTGTGGCATGTGGGATCTTCCCAGACCAGGGATCAAACCCACATCCCCTGCATTGGCAGGCGGAATCTTAACCACTGTGCCACCAGGGAAGTCCGGGAAAGCAGAATTCATAAAAGAAAAAGGGGATAAATTTTAGTACAACGAGACTGAAAAGAGATTCACCAAACTAAATCTATCTAAAGTAAAAACTCAAAAGGCCAAGTTTAAAGAGTATTTGCTATCTATATCACAGACGATGGGCTAATTTCCCAAATAAGAAAATAGTCTTTTATTGAACCATGTTTGGAAAAAGGAACAAAGGCCTCTCTTTGTTTATGATAACACCAGCTGCTGTAACAGAAGACCTCCCAAATCTCAGTGGCCTTGCACTCTAGAAATGTTTCTTGCCCACGTAAAATCCAAATGGAAGCAGGCGTGGGAGGCTTGGCTCTGCTTTCTGAACTTATTCGGGGACCAGCTGACAGGAGAATCTCTGCCACTTTCAGCATTTGGCTGCATTGGTCACTCAGGTGCGAACACTTTGCCAGCAGATGGGGCAAGAAAGAGAATAGGAGGATGTCACAGGAGGCCTTTAGGTGTCAGGCTGGTCAATGCTGTACATCACTTAGGTTCACTTTCCCTTGGCCAGGACTCAGTCCATAGGCCACAGTTACGTTCTGGAGGGCTGGGGAACTCGAGGAGGTAAAGGAACAGGTTTGGAGAAGAGCTGCTCAATCTCTGCTACTGGTATGACAAATATGTTCACAGGAGGGAAAATACAAAACGCCTCTAAATACGTTTTTAAAATCCCCAGCCTTGTTCATAATAAGGCAAATGTGTATTTTAACTACAATAAGATAGCACTCATTATTTATCATGTTGCCCAATCTACTGTTTGAAACACACTGTTTTGGTGAGGATGTGGGGAAACAGAAATGCTCCTGCATTGTTAGTGAGGGTGTGAACTGATACAACACCTGGAGAGGGCAATTTAGCAATATCTGTCAAAACCATGTGTGCACTTACCTTTTGATCCAGAAATCCTACTTCTATGATTTTATCCACTGGATGTACTTGCACATGTGTGGCATGATGACACATGTAAGCTTATTCAATGCAGCTTTGTCTGTGATAACATAAGATTGGAAAAACCATAAGTGTCCATCAGTAGCAGACTGGTAAATAAATAAAAGTGAGTACATCTATATAAAAGGATACCACGCAGCTATTTAAGAAAACAGAATGTTATTTAGCTTAGTGGTTAAGTGTACATTCTGGAACTACACTGCCTGGGTCCAATCCTGATTCTCCCCACTTTTAGCCATGTTACCTTTGACAAGTTATTCACATTCTGTGTGCTTTAGTTTCTTCATCAATAAACAAGGATAATATTTACTTCATTGGGTATGATGAGGGTTAAATCAACAGGTTTAAAGCACTTAAAACAATGGCATGACAAGCACTCTCTAACTTTTGCCTCATTGTGATCACGCAGGAAGACCTCCAAGATACATTAGAAATGGAAAAATTCAGGCCCAGACTCTGTTATTTAACCACTTGCATATAAAGAAGAGAGGTTGAAATACATATATATGCTTGTATATGCGCAATATAAAAGAAAGGATATATAAGAACGTGGTGGAAAAGTGTTGTTGCCTTTGGGGAGGAGAACTGTATGATCCTACAACTGCGGTGAGAGGCATACTTTTTTTTAAATTTATTTTTGGCTGCGTTGGGTCTTCGTTGCTGCATGCAGGCGCTTTCTCTAGTTGCAGCGAGTGTGGGCTACTCTTTGTTGCGGTGTGCGGGCTTCTCATTGCGGTGGCTTCTCTTGTTGCAGAGAACGCGCTCTGGCGCGCAATCTTCAGTAGGTGGGGCATGCGGGCTTCAATAGTTGTGGCTCGCAGGCTCTAGAGCACAGGCTCAGTAGTTGTGGCACACGGGCTTAGTTGCTCTGAGGCATGTGGGATCTTCCTGGACCAGGGTTCGAACTCATGTCTCCTGCACTGGCAGGCGGATTCTTGACCACTGCGCCACCAGGGAAGAACCAAGAGGCATACTTTTGACTGTATGTTTTGAAAGTTTTGAATTTTATACTGTGCATGTGTATCACCTCTTCAATTTTTTTCTTTTCCTTTTCGTTAAAGGCAAGAAGAAAAGAAAAAGCAATAACATGGGCTTTGGAGCTGTGCTAACTGAATTTGTGACCTTTTCTACCACGCAGGTCCAACTATATAAGGAGAGGCCTAATGCAAAATGAAAATGTGTGGCTTCTCATTCAAAAAAGCAGTGAAGGGACTTCCCTGGCTGTCCAGTCGTTAAGAATCCGCCTTCCAATGTAGGGAACGCAGGTTCAATCCCTGGTCAGGGAACAAGATTCCACATGCCACAGGGCAACTAAACCCACGTGCTCTAGAGCCCGTGTACCGCAACTACTGAGCCTGCGTGCCACAACTACTGAGCCCATGCACCACAGCAAAAGATCCCGCATGCCACAATGAAGATCCCGTGTGCCTCAACTAAGACCCAACGCAGCCAAATAAATAAATATTAAAAAAAAATTTTATTCCCTCTCCCTTTCTCCCACAGTCTCTCTGTTGACCTGCCATTGTGTTTTGTTTTTGCTGTTTAATGCCACGAAGGTCCTCACAAGTATCTTGGGCCCCCTACCCCTGGACCTGGCACTCTCCACCCTACCCCTTCCTGTACCCACACCCAGGCCCCCACCATGTGTGCCATTAGTTAACTTCTCTGGGCCTTCAATCTCTTCATCAGCAAAACGGAGGCTTTAGAAAATACACAAAACCTCACACTTTTTTGAAACTTCAGTGAGATTTTATGTGTAAAGTGCTTAGCATATTACCTGATGCCATGCCACAAATCATTACATGTTCAATATAACTATTAAATTACTAATGAGACTATAATTTGTATTATGTTAGGAAAAATGAATAGGTATATCAGAATTCTCATCATTAAGTACTTTATTAAAATACTGTACGGTGGTATAATGAACACATACAAGCATCACAACAGGTAGAACCATCGACCACTGTAGATTAAACAGGAGTGTTCCTCCTACAGTTTTAGGTGGAGTTATGTGTCCCATTGCATCCCCAAAGCTGTCACCTGTCTCTAAAGCTGTCAGCTGTTCACCCATCTGCAGATAATATCAGCAAGTTCAGAATGAAGCATCTGACTATCATGAATCCATTTGGGGAAAAATTGGTCCTGATGAGACACATGTGGTTCACAGAAGCTGGATCAAGTACCTGAGTCCCCATGGCAACCAAGGATATCAAGGAACTCTGTCTCCCATAGAAAATGCAGGGTGAGGCTTTCTCTAAGAGGTAGGCCTGGAAGTTGCTGGGAAGGGTTGGTGCCTCTCTCCACTTTACACCAGGCCCACATCCTTTCTACATACAAACACCACCTCTTGGAGTGCCATTTTCATGCTTCCATGGAGCACCAGTGCCCATGAGTTCAGACATCTTCTGTGTCCCCAGCCCAGAACATCATCCTCCTTGCCTCCACCTGTCCTTCCTTCCTCATGGGGTTGGGTGCTTCTTTTCACTCAGCAAAGTACCACTGTCTCTGTACATACTCTCTCACTGGAGTTATCCCGGGGTGTGTTACATTCCCCTGCCCCATTAATAGGGTGACCAGGTGGGGCAGTAGCTGCAGGGGAGTGTGGGGGTCAACACAGGAGAAATTATAGCAGGTTTGTGGCCTGATGGGAATGATCATATGTGGCGTAAGGCCGCGACTCAGTGTTAGTTTTCTCCATGTGATGAGCAGGTTCTCCAAATGTTGCCCTTTTCAACAACACAGTGTTGGAAGAGGAAGTCCACCATGGGCCCTGAGTGTTCCTTTGTGGGTTTGCTGGGTATGCCAAGCATTTAAAGCCCTAACCACTCTTAACCAGGGAGATTTCTCAGGGTTTTATTTGTACTGAGCAATCCTGAGGGATAAGGTAACACCTCCCCCAAAGAGCAGGGTTGCTTCTGCAGTAAGTCTCCCAAGCTCAGGGCCCCCTCCTGTATCACAGCCTTCTGCACGTGCAGGCATCCAGGTAAGTCTACCTTCATCGCCCCCAGGGGACTTTGGGCACATGTAGCACTGGTGCAGACCTGTTGCTCTGGCTACTGCTTTTGCTGCGAGTGTAAGGTCCTTTGTCTGTCACCCAGGAGTCTTCTGTCTTCTGCCAGGATCTGTCAACCTGTGGCAAATTAACTTGTGAACTTGCAAGTAGGATAAAATCTCAGACCCTCCAGTGTCCCTGACACACAGACTTAAGTACATCATGCCTCTGTTTCCTTTGGCTTTAAGATAAAGGCCAACTTAGCCAACATGGTCTTCCAGGCCCTGCCTACCTCTCCAGGTTCTTGTGCCACTTTCCCCCACATCTCTCTGCTCTTTAGTCATATGAAGGAAGGAAGCAGTGGTCGATGTGTGGCACTTGCCTGATGGTTACAAGGAGGCCTCAGTGTTGCTGACAACATGTCCTGCTCCTCACGGCTAAGCCCTGCTGTTCTCCTGTTGGACATAAACAACCAAATCACCCAACCCAAACTCAACTCCCATAATAGGTCCTGTCTAACATGATCTTCCTGGCACATATTCACGGTTCCACATGACATTCATTTCTTCACTGCAATGAGTAATAAATACAACTTAAATTTATCGCCCTGTGTATTCCTAGTGTTCTTTGGCTAGAAGCCATTAACATATACAATGTTAGTAGTTCTTTCAGCTTATCAAACATGCCAATTTCTTTTCTGCCACGGGGACTTTGCAGATACTCTTCTGTCTGCCTAGAATACTGTTCTCCTCACCTCCTTTCCCTTGCTAACCCTTCCCAATCCTGAATTTGTTGGCATAAATTTTGCTTTCTGTAGAATGTTTTCCTGACTTTCTGAGCAAAATTTGGTTTTATATTCTGATAGCACCATGTATTTTTCCTTTATACACGTGTGTCATAACTTATAGCATTGATATATATTTGTTACTTTTAATTTTTTTATATCTAAATATAGGTACCACATCTTCCTTGCTTATTACTATTGTGCAATATCTGCCAGTAGGTCTGGTACATTGTGGGGACCCAATAGACATCATTTACTTATTCTACAAATAATTTTTTTTTGCCTACCCTTTCCTGGTTACTATTCTATGATCTGCAGATCCAAAGGTGAAACAGATAAAATCGTGGCCCTAGTGGAGATTACATCTTTTTCAGGGAAGGAAACAATATAAGAATTATACAAGTCCCTCCAAACATATTTATTGAGAGCCTGGGAGATATAACACACTGTTCTAAAAGCTAGCGATGCAGCAGAGTACAAAATCAATATAATTTGTGCCCTCAAGATGAGGTTAATTTGATAAGATTTGGCACTAAATAAAATGTGATGTGGTCATAGAGAATGGAGGGGTGCTCCCTCCATTTGATGTGGCAGACAGGAAGGTCTGTCTGAGAAGGTGATATGTGCTCAGAGTACTGTGGAATAAATAGGAAATGCAGTCATTGATCATGTATTTTGATGGTCATTGTATTAACCTTTTTTTTCCAAAGAAAATGGAGAGCAATAGGAGGTTGTCGAGCTGAGTAGGTGATTTAGCTTACATTTTACCAGGATTTCTCAGCCTATTGTGAGGAGTACTGACACAGGAGTGAGAGGTGAGGGACAAGAGTGATAACAAGAAAATCAGCTAAGTGGCTACTGAAATTATCCAGGTAAGAAATGATGGTGTCTTAGATCATGATGCTGTGGCACATATATCTGAGATGCACCTGTCATATTCATCTTCAAAATGATACTTGCCATCCAATTGAGAAGAATGTGTTTAACTGACAACTGTTAGCTGTCTGAGCCTGGCTTTGATTTCCAACTGAACTCCTAATCTTCTCTGGCGGCCCCCACCCAGTAACTGAACAAGATAGTGGTAGCCAAAGTCAAGATTCTTACTGGGTGACTCCCAGCCCCCGTCTGAGCAAAGTGGCTATACAAGGGCTTAACCATTTCCACCAAACATGGGCTCCTCTAACAGACAATATTTGCCCTAGAGCTCTTCACTGTTCTGAGAGAGATTTCTCCAGCTCTGCACCATGGTTCAAAGGCTCTCTCTGCTCAATCTTTGTTCTTCCCTTTCGTTTCACAGGGGTTACTCCCTATGGTGGTTAATTTTGTGTGTCCAGGGGTTCCCTGACATTTGGTCAAACATTATTCCTGGATGTGTCTGTGAAAGTGTTTCTGGATGAGATGATTAACATTGAATTAGTGGACTGAGTAAAGCAGATTGCCCTCTCTAATGTTGGTGTGCCTCTTCCAATCAGTTGAAGACCTGGGTAGAACAAATGGAGTAAGAAGGAACTCTTCCTGCCTGCCCATTGAGCTGGGACATCAGTCTCTTCTAGCTTTCGTATTCAACCTGAAAAATCAGCTTGTTTCTGTTCATACACGTGATAAATAGCAAAACTGAATTTGAATTCAATTCTATTTGACTCCAAAGCTTATGCCATTTACCGCTATATCCTTTCAGTTTGGGCTTAGGTGGTTGGATGGTGGTGGTTTGTCTTTAATAGATACATTTATTTAAGGTAATTCTTAAATCATAAAATGATACAGGAAGTATTCTTGCCTCTTTTATTTTCTGGAAGAGATTGTGTAAAATAGTGTTAATCATTCTTTAAATATTAGGTAGGCTTGTCCAGTGAAACCATCTTGGCATGGAGATTTCTTTTTCTAGAGCTTTTTAATCACAAATTCAATATCTTTCATGGTTACAGGACTAATCAGATTATCAGATTATGTATACTGTCTTGGTTGAGTTTTGGCAGGTTGTGATTTTTGAGGAATATGTCTTTGTCTTCTAAGTTGTCAAATTTATGAATGTAAAATTATTTGTACTCTTCCTTATTATGTTTTTAATTATGTAGAATCTTTAATGATATCCCCTATTTTATTCATGGTTTTGGTGATTTGTGAGTCCTCTCATTTAATTTTTACTATTCTAGCAAAATGTTTACCAATGTTATTGATTTTTTCTCAAAGAACTTTTTGTTAATACTTGCATTATATATTTTTTCTATGTTTTCACTTTACTTATGTCATTGGGTTTGAAGTGAGTTTCTTGTAAACAGCAGCATTTGTTATTTTGTCACAGGTTCTTGAGGCTCTGGTTTGTATTTGGTCTACTTCTATGTTCAGATTGAATAAATTCTCTTGATATGTCTTTGATTCACTGATTCTGTCCTTTCTTCTCCACTGTACTATTGAGCTGAATTTTCTTGTTTCAGTATTATATTATTTCTTACTGAGAGTTCCTAATTTTTCATTTAAGAGAATTTCAAATTACTTGTGGAAGCATTTTTGTGATGGCTGCTTTAAAATTCTTATCAAGGGGGTCTCAGGCCCTGTGGATGAAGAGGGTTCCTGGGTGGAGCTGCTTGTTGTGGTAGGAGCACTCTGGATCCTGCCACCTTGTTACCTCTTATCTCCTGTAGGGGAGGGTAGGCCAGCAGGGAAGAAATGCATTTTCCCTGGCTGCTTATTATCAGCAGGTCTCCTGATAAATCCTCCTGGCCATTGCCACCAGGCTCCATTGGGTGTTGGTGGTGGTATTTCTATTCACCTCAGGAGAGAAATAAGCCTACCTGGGTTTTCTGCTGCTGATAGGTTGGAGTTTGGGAAATGCCAGGCCTGGGTTGTGTGTGTGTGTGTGTGTGTGTGTGTGTGTGTGTGTGTGTCTGTGTGTGTGTGTGTGTGTGCATGTGTGTGTGTGTTGTGGTGGTTGTGGTGGTGGGGTTGTCAAAAGACACTCTGCCACCATGTTGTTCCTACAGTTCTGGGGCCCTAACTAGCTTGCCTTCCTCTTTCCACCTTTCAGAGTTCTCATTTAGTTCCTTCTTGCATTATTTCCAGAGTTTATAGTTAGAAGGGAGGAACAGGAAAAAATGAGTCCATGGCTGCTCACTTATACCATTTTTAGAATTCCATTTTTATTTATCTACAGTGTTTCTGAGTGTATCTCTCTGTATATATTTTTAGTTATTGTTCTAAACATTACATTATACACTATACATATTACTCCATTATACATTGTAGGCCCATTACTTATCACAGTCCACCCATGTCTTCATTTTTTAGTTTAAGTAAAGCGTAGAAAACTTTCCAGTTTTTAAGTCCCTTTGCTCTCCCCTATTATAATATAATCATCTTAAATATTTTTCTACATACTTTGTGAACCACTTAAAACAATGCTATAATTTATCCTTCAATTCCTAAACATAGTTTAGAAAACTAAAGAGAAAGAAAGTCGACTATATTTACCCCTAATTTTTCTCTTTTTGTTGTTCTTTCTTCCTTCTCAATGTTCCAAGACTCCTTTCATCATTTCCTTTCTATTTAGAAAAATTGTTTCTAGCCATTCTGTTGGGAACAAATTCTCTTAGTTTTCCTTCATCTGAGAATGTCTTGATCTCCTTTTTTCTGACAGATATTTTCTCTGGATATAGATTTCTATGTTAACAGTTCTTTTCTTGCAGCACTTGAAAAATGTTTTACCACTTCCTTCTAGCATCAACGTTTATGATGAGAAATCTATTGCCAATCTAAATTGTTTCTTCCTTATGTATAATGCATCACTTCTCTCTTGCTGCTTTCAAGAATTTTTCCCCCAAATTTGGGAAATTTTCTTCCAATATTTCTTCAAATACACTCACAGTTCCACTCTTTTTCTCTCTCCTGTGAGTCTCTGATGACAGGAATGTTAGGTATTTTGTAATAGTCCAAGTACCTGAGGCTCTGTTCTTTTTTTTTTCAGTCTCTCTCTCTGTTCATATTAGGTAATTTTATTGTTCTATATTCAAGTTCACTTATTCAGTTCTCTGTCTTCTCTATTCTGGCTCCAAGTCCATCCAGTGATTTTATTTTGGTTTTTGTATTTTTAGTTTTAAAATTTCTATTTGAGCCTTCTTTATGTCTTCTATTTCTTTGCTGATACTTTATATTTCTTTGCTGAGGTTTTCTACTTTTTTTGTTTAAAGTGTGTTTGTAATGCACATTGAAACATTTATATGATGGCTGCTTTAAATACTTGTCAGATAATACCAATATCTGTGTCATCTCAGTGTTGGCACGTGTAGATTGTCTTTTCTCATTCAAGTTGAGATTTTCCTGGTTCTTGATATGATGAGTGATTTGTGTTGTATTTTGGACATTTTTTGTATCATGTTATGAGACTCTGGATCTTATTTAAATCCTTCGTTTCAACAGACGCCCTCTGACACCATACTAGTGGGAGAAGGGGAAGTGCTGC
The DNA here is from genome assembly GCF_028023285.1 of Balaenoptera ricei. NCBI lineage: Eukaryota > Metazoa > Chordata > Mammalia > Artiodactyla > Balaenopteridae > Balaenoptera > Balaenoptera ricei. Next base: position 46,631,537 of record NC_082660.1, read on the forward strand.
CTTATCATTGCCAGGTGTATGTGGAAGTCTAGGTTCCTCACTCAGCTTCCCTTGATACCCAGGAAGGGAGGGGCTCCTTGTTACCGTTAAAAGGTGGACAGGAGTTCAGGCTCCCTACTAGGCCAACACTGAGACTACCCTATCTGTATGTTGTGGGGCACCTCATTACTGTTCCCTGTATGGCCTCTACTGAAACCATAGGGGAATGCTTCCTTATCACTGGGTGAGGATAAACGTCCCAGCTCCCCACTGGGCATTGTCTGAAACCACTCTGATTCAGGAAAAGACGTACCTTGTTACAGCCAGGTGAGAATGGAAGTTTAAGCTCTCCACTCAGCCTTTATTGACCAAGGGGTGAGGTAAGGCCACATTATTTTCCATGATGTTTCGCTGGAGTAAGGCAATAATTGCCTTAATTTTCCTATCTTGTTATGCTGATGCTTGTTATCTTTTCCCAGTTCTTTGGCTACAGAAATAAGGCTTTTCTTGAAAATGCACCCATTGGCATTTCTGGGTAGCTAGATTCTGTCGCACCCAGTCTTGGATATATGAGGCAAAAGAAAAAAAAATCTAGGAACTCACTGCTGTGTTGTACTTCATGTCCTGAGGTTCCTAGCTGGTCTGATTTCTTCTTTTCACCTATCAAGTGTAGGGTTTTTAGCTGTTCTTAGTGGGAAGAATAAGGAGAAGTGTGTCTACTTTATCTTGTCCCATAAACCGACAGGTGATTTTTTAATGAGAATTTTAGTTTGCAAGTGGATCAATAATTTATATCTTTGCATCAGTATGTTCTCTTCCTATCTACAATGGAAAAAAGTCCTAATGAGAAGGTTTCCTTGGTGCACAAATGAGTCATAGCTCTTATGGGTTATGATTCTTATGGGTTATGTCAGTGAACCTAACATACTCATCGCTCCTACCAAAGGAATTAAATGTTTAAATTTTCTTCTTAATGTACCACTTGCTGGACTCCATACTGACACCCTATTCCCTCTTTGTTTACTAGCTTTTCTACAGCCTGTGTCCAATATAGTCTATTAGATTTCAAGTTTCTTGGATTCTAGCCTATGCTTTTCATATTGTACTCTTGTCATTTTTATTGATCTAGGCATTGCTAAATTACTTCAGACACACATTTGTAGACATGATTGCAAATACAACATACATGGTAGTCCATGATACATTATACAAGAGCATTTTGGTATCTGAATAATACATGATAAATTTTTAAAGTGAAGTTAATATACATTAATGGCATGATAAAATGACTTCATAAGTTTAGAGAAAGATAGAACTCAATTATCTAAAGTTCTTATGATCACTAACTTTAAAATATCATAACATGTTAAAGACATTTAAGATGGTATATAGAATTGTACGATGTAGGCCCATGCACCCACCATCCTGCTTAATAAATTAAACTATACTAATGCTAATTTTTTGTGTTCTTTGAACCATTATTATGGTTCTGCAAATTTTGAGTACAGAGTAAGGAACATAAGAGTTGATGTTGGGCCTAGGATCTAGTCCAAGCTTTACTATTGACTAGTTAATTGACCTAGGCAAGTAACTTAACCTCTTTGACACTCAGTTTCCTCATCTGTAAAACTGGGGTAGGGATGGTGCCTATTTCACAAGGTGGTTGTAACAGTTAAATTAGATGATTTTCTTAGTTAAGATGTTTTATCCAGTGCCTGGCACCCAATAAATGTAGTTTCTATTGTCATTTTTGTATCATCTCAAGCAGTGCGAGGAAAACAATAGTGAGTAGGCCATTATTCTAGTCTTCAAGGAGCTTGTCAAAAAGTAAGAAGGATAAATTGGATACAAAAACAGCTACTATAAGAGCTGTGGTAAGATAAATACCATAAGGGTAGGATTGCCAAAATGCTGTGAGAGTTCAAAGGTTTGGAACATGGTAGCTGATGTCAGAATTTTGTACCCAATTTTTACATGTGTGATTTGGTTAACACTGAGGTCTGGATATATAGCATTAAAGCTAGGAGGGCAAGTATGCTTCCACCCCCCTTCCTATATCCATGGGCAGACACTACTTCTTGATCTCAGATATGGCCTTAAAAGTTTCTTGACATGCTGCCTCAAGTCATCATTATTAATCAACTGGAGTTGTCCCTGAAATAGAGTGCTCCTGGGAGGACATCAAGAAGAAAGGGACATAGGTTAAGAGTGCCAAATAGTAGAAGCAAGAGATAGAAAGGTATCAAATTTTGAAGAAAGTCATCATTGGTGAATTTTGAGAGACACATTACATTAAATTGGATCCATAGTAAAGGTCATAGAGTTTGGAGCTTGAAGTGGATAGAGTTAATGGCCGTTGGAGTTGTGGGCATCAAGGAGCTTTGAGGCTAAATTTGGATGGATAATCCAAATAAATGTTGAAGTTGCCCATGAAGACAGCAGAAATTGCAGTGAAAAACAAGAACTGACGACAGTAGTCCCACCTTATCCGACGTTTTGCTTTCTGTGGTTTCAGTTACCCACAGTCAACTGCAGTCCAAAAATACTAAAATGGAAAATTCCAGAAATAAAAAATTCATAAGTTTTAAAGTGCACGCCATTCTGAGTAGCATAATGAAATCTCTGGCTGTCCCGCTCTGTCGCAGGCATCCCTTTGTCCAACATGTCCTGCCTGTTCGTCTCTTAGTAGCCTTCTAGGTTATCAGACTGTTGCAGTATCGCAATGTTTGTGTTCAAGTAACCTTATATTACTTAATAATGGCCCCAAAGCACAAGAGTAGTGATGCTGACACTTTGGATACACCAAAGAGAAGCTGTACAGTGTTTCTTTTAAGTGAAAAGGTGAAAGTTCTCTACTTAAGGAAAGAAAAATATATGCTGAGGTTACTAAGATCTACAGTAAGAACAAATCTTCTATCTGTGAAATTTTGAAGAAGGAAAAAGAAATTCATGCTAGTTTTGCTGTCGCACCTCAAACTGCAAAAGTTAGGGCCGCAGTGTGTGATAAGTACTTAGTTAAGATGGAAGAAGCATTAAATTTGTGCAATAAGATATTTTGAGAGAGAGAAAGACCATATTCACTTAACTTTTATTACAGTATATTGTTATAATTGTTCTATTTTATTATTAGTTATTGTTAATCTCTTATTGTGCCTAATTTAGAAATTAAATTTTATCATGGGCATGTATATGTAGGAAAAACATTATATATATATATATTTCAGTACTCTCTGCAGTTTCAGTCATCCACTGGGGGTCTACTCTTGGAATGTATCCCCTGCAGATAAGTGGGGACTTCTATACATGCTGAAGAGGAATGACCTAGAACATAATAGACTATAATAAGGAAGAAGATTTGTTTACATGTCTACTCCCTCCCTCTACTAGATTGTGGCATCTCAAAGCCAAGGAATTATATCTTATTTTCTTGGCATCTCAACACCTAATACAGAGTACAAAACATTGAATGAATGGTTGAATGAATAAGGGAATGTTTGGTGATCATCAAGCAAGTGAATGTAGGCAACGTATTTGAAAGCAAGTTGAAAAGACCACCACAAAAGAGATTAGATTGGGGACTAAAGAGAAGTGCTGAAAGCTGAGTTTCCCTTGAGCAAATTGTATCTTCCTTTTCCTGAGTCTTCAATAGGTAATTTGCCCTATTAAGCACTCATCCTTACCTCAGTCTATTTCAAAGGCTCTCATCCTTGTCTGTAAGTTAGAAACACCTAAGTAGTTTTATTAAAAATTCAGTTGCCCTAGCTCTACCCCTGAGACCAATCAAATCAGAATCTCTGGAAGTATGACTTAGTCATCAGTATTTTAAAAAGCTCCCCAGGTAATTTGTGCTGCCAAGATTGAGAACTACTGGGTTGGGACTGGCTAAAACAAGGTACAATTGTATTAAATTATTTAATTACACAAAAATTCAGTTTTACAGCCAGAATTAATTTCCAGTACTTTTTTTAATAAGAAATGAAGTATCTCAGTTCTCAACTTCTGTTTACAATGTTTATTCCACGATTACATAGTGCCTGGAGGCCTACAGACGGGTTGTGTTAGGCCCTCATAGTGCTGAAAAGTTTTGAATTGATTGCCAACATTTAAAAATCAGATTTTACATAAAAATAGTAGCTTCCAACTTCTCCTGAAAATTAGAAGTGCTGGTAACATGATGTTTGCAAAATTTATTGAGAATGCAAGTTCACTAGTGGTACCAATCAGTCAAAACTGAATAGCTGATACCCCAGTTAGATGGAAATAGTCAGCTGTGTTTCCTTTTTTTTCTTTCTTTTTTTTATTCAGATTAGAGATTTACCCATTTTATTGATCTCATAGAACCAGTTTTTTGTTTCATTAATTATTCTGTGTTGTTTTTATCTTTTCTCTTTCATCAGTTTCCACTTTGATCTTCACTATTCCCTTTCTTCTGCTTACTTTGGGATTAATTTTCTCTTCTTTTTCTAGTTTCCTAAGGAGGTCATTAATTTGAAACCTTTCTTATTTTCTAATGTAGACATTCAGTGCTATAAATTTCCTCCTAAGTACTTCTATATTTTTATATAATTGACATGTAACATTACATTAGTTTCAGGTGTAAAACATAATGATTCAATATCTGTTCTAAGTACTTCTTTAGCAGTATCCCACAAAATTTGATATACTGTGTTTTCATTTTATTCAGTTTTAAAAATACTTTTTAATTTCTTTCTTGACTTACCCTATAGTCCATGAGTTATTTAGACGTTTATTATTTAGTTTCCAAATATTTAGGGATTTTCCAGAGTCTTTCTGTTATTGATTTCTTATTTAATAACTTTAGCATCTGATAATACACTTTGTATGACTTAATTCCTTTAAAATGTATTAGGACTTGTTTTTATTCCACAGAATATGATCTATAACAGCAAATGTTCCATGTGTACTTGAGAAGAATGTGTATTCTACTGTTGTTGGGTACAGTGTTCTGTAAATGTCAGTCAGGTCTAGCTGGTTGATTGTATTGTTCAAGTTGGCTTCGTATCCTTGCTGATTTTCCGCTTACATTTTCTATTAGCTATTGAGACAGGAATATTGAAATCCCTGACTATAATTGTAGATTTGAATATTTCTCTTTGTAGCTGTGAGATAATAGAAAATGTATATTGGTCTCAAACCCCAATTTCTGGCACAGAGCTCCTAAAACCCTTGTAAGTTCCTAAGGGATAAGAGTACTAGAAACATCTCTTGTTATAATATTTGGTCTTTGACCCTAGTTCCTGACACAGGGCTCCTGAAACCCTTGGAAATTTCTAAGTGATAATAGCACTAGGAGCATCTTTTGTGCTAATGAGGTGACTCTGGGTGGGCTTCTGGACAGGAGGTGGTCACCAGAAAGAAGTCATGGTTAGAAGCTTGGAATTCTCAGCTTCACCCTCTCATCCTCAAGAGAGGGAAAGGGGGATGGAAGTGGAGCTAATAATTCATTATGCCTGCATGAGGAAGCCTTCATAATATCCCAGCAGTATGGTATTCGGAGAGCCTCCATGTACTGGGATGGTGATGCATCCCAACTTCATGGAAACAGAAGCTCCTGTGCTCAGGACCCTCCCAGGCCTTCATCTATGTATCTGGCTGTTCATCTATGTATCTGGCTGTTCATCTGTATCCTTTATCATATCCTTTAATAAACTGGTAAATATAAGTGTCTCCCTAAGTTCTGTGAGCTGCTCTAGCAAATTAATCAAACCTGAAGATGAGGTTATAAGAACCCATTGGTCAGAAGCACAGGTGACAACCTGGACTTTCAGTTGGGAGGAGAGCAGTCTTGTGGGATCTGATGCTATCTCCAGGTAGTGTCAGATTTGAATTGAATTGAGTTAAATTGTAGGACACCCAGCTGGTGTCACATAATTGCTTGGTGTGGGAAACCCACCCAAACATCTGGTGTCAGAGTGTGATAGTAGTGTGAGAGTAAAGGAGAAACACAGGAAGAGGACTGGGTTTTTTTTTTTTTTCCTAACACAGTTCTATCAGGTTTTGCTCCATATATTTTGACGCGATGTTATTAGGTATATAACCATTTATGATTGTTATGTCCTCTTATTTAATTGACTAATTTATCATTATTAAATATCCTTCCTTTTCTGTGATAATATCCTTTACTCTAAAATGTACTTTGTCTCATAAATTTAGCATCTCCAGGTTTCTCTCCACTAGAGTTAACATTGTATATCTTTATCAAATCTTTTATTATATTTTTGCCTTTGAAACTAACATATATTTCTTATAGGCAGCACACAGCTGTGACTTGTACTTTTATCCAATCTGCCAATCTATAACTTTAAATTGGGGTGTTCAGACCAGTTATATTTTGTCATTATTGATATGGTTTAGTTTGAGTTTAGTATTTTTCTATTTGTTTTCTATTTGTCCCATCTGTTCTCTGTTTCTTTCTTCCTTTTTCTCTGCCTTCTTTTCCATTAGTCAAGTATTTTTCTGATTCCATTTTATCCCCTTTGTCAGCTTATACTATAACTTTTTGTTTTGTTATTTTAGTGGTCAGTCTTGCATTTATGGCATATATCTAGCCTAACTTAAAGTAATATTATACCACTTTAGGTATAATATAAGATCCTTAAAATAGCCTGCCCATTCTCCCCTCCTGGTCTTTATTCTATTGCTGTATACATTTTACTTCTACATATGTTATAAAACTTACAATACATTATTATTTTTTTTTTGTTTAAACAATCAATTTTCTTTTAAAAAGTTTTAAATAATAAGAAAAATATTTTCTTATAGTTATCCTTTTTGGTACCATTTCCAGAGGAAAAACACATTACTGTGTGTCTCCTCCATTCTCAATACTCTAACACTACTTCACTTCTGACACCAGATATGTCAGGGTGGCAGGGGGTTTCCCCACACCACACAATTCTGCATCAGCTGGGTGCCCTACAACTTAATTCTGACACTATCTACCTGAAGATAGTGTCAGATGCCAAAGGTTAAGGATTCAGTCCCACAAAACCGCCCCCCTCACTTCAGATGTCAATCGCAAGTCCAAGTTGTTACCTGTGCTTCTGACCTGTTGACTATAAATCAGAGGTTTCCATGACCCCCTCCTCAGATTCAATTAATTTGCTAGAGCAGCTCACAGAACACAGGAAAACATTTATTCACTAAATTACTGGTTTATTATAAAAGGAATAGTCAGGTGAAAGATTTGCATAGGGCAAGGTACGTGGGAAGCGGCAGAGTTTCCATGCTCTCTCTGGGCTCACCCCACTCTTCTTGCATCTCAGGATGTTCAGCAACCTGGAAGCTCTCTGAACACGTCCATTTGGGTTTTCATGGAGGCTTTATTACATAGGCATGATGAATTAAATATTTGGCTGTTGGTGGTTGAACTCAATCTTCAGCCCCTCTCCTTTTGCTGGAAGTTGTGTGTGTGTGTGTGTTTTGGGGGGAGGGGGTAAGGCTGAAAGTTCCAACCCTCTAATCAAGGTTGTTTTCCCCTGGCAACCAGCCCCCATCCTTAGTGGCTTTCCAAATATCACCTCATTAACATAATCTCAGACGTGGTTAAAAGGGGTTTGTTATGAATAAATAACAAGACACCCATTTCACCTTTATGCCCTAAAACTATTTCAGGAACTGAGGACAAAAGACCAAATATTATAACAAAAGATGCCCCTATGGCTCTTATGCAGGAAACTGCAAGAATTTTAGGAGCTATGTACCAGGAACAGCAGACGAAGACCAAATATATATTTCTTATTATTAATAACAATATCACACTATTTCTGGCCCTCTTTATTCCTTTCTGTAGATACATATTTCCATCTGGTATCATTTTCCTTTTTCATGAAGCACTTTTAATATTTCTTATAGTACAAGTCTGCCAGTAATAAATTATTTCAGCTTTTATATGTCTGAAAAATGTCTTTTTTTTGCCTTTATTTTTGAAAGATATTCTTGCCAGATACAGAATTTTACCTTACCATTTTATTTCCTTTCAGTATTTTAAAGATTTTTCTCCACTGTCTTCTTACTTGCATCGTTTCCCAGGAGAAATCTGATGTCATCATTTTCTTTCTTCCTCTGTACATAACAAGCCTTTTATCTCTGGGTGCTTTTAAGATTTTATCTTTTTCACTGGTTTTAAACACTTTGATCATAATGTAATAGGTGTAGTTTTCTTCATTTTTCTTGTGCTTGGAATTCATTTATCTTCTTGGTTCTGTGAGTTTATAGTTTTTATCAAATTTATACATTTTCAGCCATTATTTCTTCAATTTATTTTCTGTCTCCTTCCCTTCTCCTCTCTTTCAGACTCCAATTATCCTTTCATTAGTTACTGGTCCAGAGCCCACTGATACTCTGTTCATTTTTTATTATTCATTTTTCTCCCTGTTTCATTTCAGATAGTTTATGCCATCAAGTACATTAATCTTTTCTTATGCAACGTCTAATCAGCCATTAATTCTATCCATCATATTTTTCATCATAAAAATTTTATTTTTCATCTCAAAAATGTCTATTTGGGTCTTTTTCATATATTCCACATCTCTACTTAACTTTTTGAACATTTGGAATACAGTTATAATGTCTATTTAAATGTCTATGTCTGCTAATTCTAACATCTCAGCTTTGAATCAGTTCTAATTGAATTTTCTCCTCAATAATTTTTGTTTATATTTTTACGCTTTTTGCATTCTTTGTAATTTTTAATTGAATATTAGCTAGATATTATAGATTTTACCTTGTTCAGTGTTAAATATGTCTGTATTCCTATAAATATTCTTGACATAGTTCTGGGAAATAATTAAGGTACCTGGAAATGGTTTGATATTATTGGGTCATGCTTTTGTTTTATTACAGTACTGGAGTAGTGCTCATTCTAGGCCTAATGATTCCCCACTACTGAAGCTACCCTTCTGTGTACTCTACCTCATGCTCCATGAATTTTGAGGTGTTTTAGTGTGGCTGGTGGGAACAGGCATTATTTCTGGCTCTGCCTTCCCAGCATATACTGTTAGTTCTAATCCTTTTAGGTGATTCTATATCTGGCCTTGGGTACTTTCCTCACATGCATGTTCTGATCAGTCATCAACTGAATGCTAAAGGGGAATCTCAGTAGATATCTGAAGTTTGACCTCTGTGCAGTTTCTTTTCTTTAGTACTCTCTCCTGAAAGTTCTAGCCACCTAGATCTCTCTGGACACTCAGCCCCATGTTCTCAATGCAAGGAGTCCATCAGTCTTCTCCTCAATTCTCCCTCCCTGCACTGTAGCCCAGAAAATCACTCAAAGCAATAAACTGGGGCAATCTTTGAGTTTACTTCATTTGTTTCCTGGATCTCTGGATTGCTGGATCTCTGGATCTCCAGTGTCTTGAAAACTGATGTTTCATATTATTTGAAACATCTTTTGGTTGTCCCAGCTTTGAGGGTAACTCTTGTTTTTTTACTCCATATTATCCATAAGCAGAAATACCTGTTCTTTTTTCTTATTGTCTTTTAAATTGAGGTATTTTACATGAAATAATATGCACTACTCATGTGTGCAGAGCTCAATTATCTATATCCCTGTGCAATCATTGTCCAGACCAAGTTATTAAAATTGTTAAGCACTCCTAGAAGGTTCCCTCATCCTCCTCCACTACTTTGTTTTATTGCAAGCCAGCTACCTTGTTCTTATGCTACAGTCACGATAAATCCATGTAATTTTATTGCTGCCACACTTCAGCTATCAATCCCTGTCTTCTGTCTTCTAAAAGTAGTCTCACTTCAGATATTTTTTTTAACAGATGGCTATTACAGAACAGAGTGGATTTTTTTTTTACTTTTTAAAAATTGAGGTATAAAAACTGGACAGCTACATGTAAAAGAATGAAATTAGAACATTTCCTAACACCACATACAAAAATAAACTCAAAATTGATTAAAGACCTAAATCTAAGACCAGATACTCCTAGAGGAAAACATAGGCAGAACACTTTTTGACATAAATTGCAGCAGTATATTTTTGGATCCGTATCCTAGAGTAATGGAAACAAAAACAAAAATAAACAAATGGGACCTAATTAAACTTAAAAGCTTCTGCACAGCAAAGGAAACCATAAACAAAACAAAAAGACAACCCACAGAATCAGAGAAAATATTTGCAAACAATGCAACCGACAAGAGATTAATTTCCAAAGTATACAAACAGCTCATACAGCTCAATATCAAACAAACAAACAAACAAACAACCCAATCCAAAACTGGGCAGAAGACCTAAATAGACATTTTTCCAAAGAAGGCATACAGATGGCCAACAAACACATGAAAGGATGCTCAACATCACTAATTATTAGAGAAATGCAAATCAAAACCACAATGAGATATCACCTCACACCAGTTAGAATGGCCATCATCAAAAAATCTACGAACAATACATGATGGAGAGGGTGTGGAGAAAAGGGAGCCTTCCTACACTGTTGGTGGGAATGTACATTGGTGCAGCCACTATGGAGAATAGTATGGAGGTTCCTTAAAAAACTAAAAATAGAGTTGCCATATGATCCAGCAATCCCACTCCTGGGCATATATCTGGAGGAAACTGTAATTCAAAAAGATACATGCACCCCAATATTCATAGCAGCACTATTTACAATAGCTAAGACATGGAAGTGACCTAAGTGTCCATTGACAGATGAATGGATAAAGGAGATGTGGTAAATATATACAACAGAATATTACTCAGCCATAAAAAAGAATGAAATAAAGCCATTTGCAGTAACATGGATGGACCTAGAGATTATCATACTAAGTGAAGTAAGTCAGACAGAGAAATACAAATATCATATGATATCACTTATATGTGGAATGATACAAACGAGGTTATTTACAAAACAGAAATAGACTCACAGACTTAGAAGGCAAATTTATGGTTATCAAAGGGGAAGGGGGGAGAGATAAATTTGGAATTTGGGATTAACAGATACAGACTACTATATATAAAATAGATAAGACCTACTGTATAGCACAGGAAACTATATTCAATATCTTGTAATAACCTACAATGCAAAAGAATTTGAAAAAGAAATAGATATATATATATAATTGAATCACTTTGCTATACACTTGAAACATTGTAAATCAACTCTACTTCAATAAAAAAATAAAAATTAAAAAAATAAGTAAATAAGGTAGTGGGAAAGAATGATAAGGAAGAGGAAGAAGCCAAAATAGTTGCACAATTGGAGTTAATCCAGCTGGGCAACTCTGGGAGATAGTGAATGCATCTTAGAGTTATATCAATTAAGGTAGAGGAAACTACTGTATTTAGCCACTCACTCCCATCACTCATTAGTTGAGCGTTACTTCTAAGGGAAATATCTCTCTAACACTTTTGGCTTGTTCTGATTGAAAATAAGTGTACTCCTGTAGCAAAAAACAAAATCAAAAGGTCCCTCAGACAGAAAGTTGAGATTTTCAATAAGGGCAACCTTCATTGTAAAGATGTGAGTGTCGACAGGATATGGTCAGGGCAAAAATATCTGCCACAGTGTCTATTTGATACTTAGTGATTATGTAGGGTATACAAAACCTTCAAATGTCAAATGTCAAACAAGACATGAGTATTAAAGTGTTAACTGACAATATTAAATACTATAAAGATTTTCTTAAAGAACACGTGGATCAGTATAAATAAAAAGTACAGATAAATCATTTACGTTCAAAGATATGACAGTTCTAGGTGGGAAATGAAAGTAATAAAAATAAGAAAATGCAGTATATTTTTTGATCAGCCAATGTAGTGGAAAACAGATGGAAATCTAAACTTTGAAAAAAAATAAAATTGAGGTATAATTGACTATAACATTATATTAGTTTCAGGTGTACCACATAATGATTTGATATTTGTATGTATTGCAAAATGATCACCACAATAAGCCTAGTTAACATTTGTCACCACACATAGTTGCAAAAAATTTTTTTTCTTATGATAAGGACTTTTAAGATTTACTCTCTTAGCAACTTTCAAATATACAATCCAGTATTATTAACTAACTATAGTGACCATCTGTACATTACATTCCCATGACTTATTTTATAACTGAAAGTTTGTACCTTTTGACCCCCTTCACTGATTTTGCCCACCCCCTACCCCCTGCCTCTGGCAACCACCAATCTGTTTTCTGTATCTATGAGCTTGGTTTTTTGTTTCTTTGTTTTGTTTTGTTTTTAATTCCACATATAAATGAGATCATCTGATATTTGTCTGTGACTTATTTTACTTAGCATAGTACCCCCAAGGTTTCCATCCATGTTGTCACAAATGGCAAGATTTACTTCTTTTTTATGGCTGACTAGTAGTCCATTTCATATATATATATATATATACACACACATATATATATACCCATCTTCTTTATCTATTCTTCCATTGATAGACACTTAGTTTTCTTGCATATCTTGGCTATTGTAAATAATGCTGCAATGAACATGGGGATGCTTATATCTTTTCTAATTAGTATTTTAGTTTTCTTTGGATAAATTCCCAGGAGTGGAATTGCTGGATCATAAGGTAGTTCTATTTTCAGTTTTTTGAAGATTCTCCATACTGTTTTTGATGTGGCTGCACCAATTTACATTCCCATCAACAGTGAACAAGGGTTCCCTTTTCTTCACATCCTTGCCAACACTTTTTGTCAAATGATACTGAGCCTGAGTATTTATATTTTCCCAGTTTGACATCAAAACCCACCCAATCTCACTGTTACCAGTTATTTATCATTCACATAGTAGCCTATCAATAGATGCTAGCAGAAGTGAGAGTTGCTAATAGAATTACAACCATGACTCCAATCAAGAAAAGTAGCATGATGCTGTGGAAAAAGTAGTGGCTTACCTCCTCTTTTTCATCTTTCCTGTCTAGATAGCAAGTCAAAAACTTTATTTTTAAATCAGTGGTATTCTTTCCTGAGTTTATGATATTTTTTCATCTGCCAATTACCAATTTTTCATGTTTCCCAGACCTCAACAGTCAAAAAAATTAAATAACTAATAAAGGAATATTTCTTTGATTCTGCTCCCACCTAATCTTCAGAAACTTCAGTCATTACCAAATTCCACCTAAATGACTTTCAGAAAACTCAGGGAGGTTTCTTTTGCCCTCCAGGTTTTCTTACCTTGCTTATCATAAGAATTACCTCAGAATCCTCTCACACCTGCCCTCTTCCTCCTCCTCCTCCTCCACCTTCTTCTTCTTCTTCTTCTTCTTCTTCTTCTTCTTCTTCTTCTTCTTCTTCTTCTTCTTCTTCTTCTTCTTCTTCTTCTTCTTCTTCTTCTTCCTCTCCTTCTCCTGCTCCTTCTTCTGTTAATTTTTTTGTATAGTATGAGGTAGGGGTCCAGATTCATTCTTTTGTATGTGGCTATTCAGCTGCTGAGGACCACTGAAAATACTATTCTGTCACTATGAATTGTCTTGACACTCTTGGTCTATGGTTGATGAAAATCAATAGACCAATTGCAAGAGTTAATTTCTGGACTCTCCACTTCATTCCATTTATCTATATGTCTATTTTTATGCCAATACCACAATGTCTTGATTGCTCTAGGTTTGTAGAAAATTTTAAGATAAGGGATTCTGTGTCCTTCAGTTTTGACCTTATTTTAAAGACTGTTTTAGCCATTGTGAGTCCCATGAATTTCCATATGAATTTTAGGACTACCTTGTCAATTACTACAAAAAAAAATCTATGTAGGATTTGATAAGGGATTCCACTGAATCTGTAGATCAACTTGGAGAGTATTGCCATCTGAATGGTACTAAGTTTTCTGATTCATGAACTTGGGATTTCTTTCCATTTATTTAGGTCTTCTTGAATTACTTTTAATAATGTTTTGTAGCCTAAGAGTATAATTTTTAAACTTCTTTTATTAAATTTATTCCTAATTATGGAGGGGAGAAGATGGCGGAAGAGTAAGACGCAGAGATCACCTTCTTCCCCACAGATACATCAGAAATACAACTACACGTGGAACTGCTCCTATAGAACACCCACTGAACGCTGGCAGAAGACATCAGACCTCCCAAAAGGCAAGAAACTCCCCATGTATCTGGGTAGGACAAAAGAAAAACGAATTAACAGAGACAAAAGAATAGGGACGGGACCTGCACCAGTGGGAGGGAGCTGTGAAGGAGGAAAGGTTTCCACACACTAGGAAGCCCCTTCGAGGGTGGAGATGGCGGGTGGCAGAGGGGGAAGCTTCGGAGCCATGGAGGAGAGCGCAGCAACAGAGGTGCAGAGGGCAAAGCGGAGAGATTCCCACACAAAGGTTCGGTGCCAACCAGCACTCACCAGCCCGAGAGGCTTGTCTGCTCACCCGCTGGGGTGAGCAGGGGCTGGGAGCTGAGGCTCAGGCTTCGGTTGGATCGCAGGGAGAGCACTGGGGTTGGCTGCGTGAACACAGCCTGAAGGGGTTAGTGCACCACGGCTAGCCGGTAGGGAGTACGGTAAAAGGTCTGGAGCTGCCGAACAGGCAAGAGACGTTTTCTTGCTGCTCTGTTTCCTGGTGCTCGAGGAGAGGGGATTAAGAGTGCCTCTTAAAGGAGCTCAAGAGACGGGTGCCAGCCGTGGCTATCAGCGCGGACCCCAGAGACAGGCATGGGACACTAAGGCTGCTGCTACAGCCACCAAGAAGCCTGTGTGCAAGCACAGGTCACTATTCACACCTCCCCTTCCGGGACCCTGTGCAGCCAGCCACTGCCAGGATCCTGTGATCCAGGAACAACATCTCCGGGAGAACACACGGCACGCCTCAGGCTGGTGCAATGTCCTGCCAGCCTCTGCCGCTGCAGGGTCGTCCCGCATCTGTACCCCTCCCTCCCCCCCGCCTGAGGGAGCCAGAGCCCCGGAATCAGCTGCTCCTTTAACCCCATCCTGTGTGAGCGAAGAACAGACGCCCTCAGGCGACCTACACTCAGAGGCGGGTCCAAATCAAAAGCTGAACCCCGGGAGCTGTGCGAACAAAGAAGAGAAAGGGAAATTTCTCCCAGAAGCCTCAGGAGCAGCGGATAAAAGCTCCACAATCAACTTGATGTACCTGCATCTGTGAAATACCTGAATAAACAACGAATCATCCCAAATTGAGGAGGTGGACTTTAGGAGCAAGATATATTATTAATTCCCCTTTTCCTCTTTTTGTGAGTGTGTATGTATATGCTTCTGTGTGAGACTTTGTCTGTATAGCTTCGCTTTCACCATTTGTCCTAGGGTTCTGTCCGTCCGTTTTTTTGTTTTGCTTGTTTGTTTGTTTTTTACATAAATTTTTTTCCTAATAATTATATTTTATTTTATTAACTTTATTTTATTTTATCTTTATTTTATTTTATTTTATCCTCTTTCATTCTTTCTTTCTATTTTTTCTCCCTTTTATTCTGAGCCGTGTGGATGAAATGCTCTTGGTGCTCAAGCCAGGCATCAGGGCTGTGCCTCTGAGGTGGGAGAGCCAACTTCAGGACACTGATCCACAAGAGAACTCCCAGCTCCACGTAATACCAAATGGCGAAAATCTCCCAGAGATCTCCATCTCAACACCAAGACCCAGCTTCACTCAACGACCAGCAAGCTACAGTGTCGGACACCCTATGCCAAACAACTAGCAAGACAGGAACACAGCCCCATCCATTAGCAGAGAGGCTGCCCAAAATCATAATAAGACCACAAACACACCATCAAACGTGGACCTGCCCACCAGAAAGACAAGATCCAGCCTCATCCACCAGAACACAGGCACTAGTCCCCTCCACCAGGAAGCCTACACAACCCACTGAACCAACCTTAGCCACTGGGGACAGATACCAAAAACAACGGGAACTACGAACCTGCAGCCTGTGAAAAGGAGACCCCAAACACAGTAAGATAAGCAAAATGAGAAGACAGAAAAACACACAGCAGATGAAGGAGCAAGGTAAAAACACACCAGAACTAACAAAAGAAGAGGAAATAGGCAGTCTACCTGAAAAAGAATTCAGAATAATGATAGTAAAGATGATCCAAAATCTTGGAAATAGAATAGACAAAATGCAAGAAACATTTAACAAGGACATAGAAGAACTAAAGAGGAACCAAGCAATGATGAAAAGCACAATAAATGAAATTAAAAATACTCTAGAAGGGATCAATAGCAGAATAACTGAGGCAGAAGAACGGGTAAGTGACCTGGAAGATAAAATAGTGGAAATAACTACTGCAGAGCAGAATAAAGAAAATAGAATGAAAAGAACTGAGGACAGTCTCAGAGACCTGTGGGACAACATTAAACGCAGCAACATTCGAATTATAGGGGTCCCAGAAGAAGAAGAGAAAAAGAAAGGGACTGAGAAAATATTTGAAGAGATTATAGTTGAAAACTTCCCTAATATGGGAAAGGAAATAGTTAATCAAGTCCTGGAAGCACAGAGAGTCTCATACAGGAAAAATCAAAGAAGAAAATGCCAAGACACATATTAATCAAACTATCAAAAATTAAATACAAAGAAAACATATTAAAAGCAGCAAGGGAAAAACAAGAAATAACACACAAGGGAATCCCCATAAGGTTAACAGCTGAAGTTTCAGCAGAAACTTTCCAAGCCAGAAGGGAGTGGCAGGGCATATTTAAAGTGATGAAGGAGAAAAACCTACAACCAAGATTACTCTACCCAGCCAGGACCTCATTCAGATTTGTTGGAGAAATTAAAACCTTTACAGACAAGCAAAAGCTGAGAGACTTCAGCACCACCAAACCAGCTTTACAACAAATGCTAAAGGAACTTCTCTAGGCAAGAAACACAAGAGAAGGAAAACACCTACAATAACAAACCCAAAACATTTAAGAAAATGGGAATAGGAACATACATATTGAAAATTACCTTAAATGTAAATGGATTAAATGCTCCCACCAAAAGACTGGCTGAAGGGATACAAAAACAAGACCCATATATATGCTGTCTATAAGAGACCCACTTCAGACCTAGGGACACATACAGAGTGAAAGTGAGGGGATGGAAAAAGATATTCCATGCAAATGGAAATCAAAAGAAAGCTGGAGTAGCAATTCTCATATCAGACAAAATAGACTTTAAAATAAAGACTATTAAAAGAGACAAAGAAGGACACTACATAATGAGCAAGGGATTGATCCAAAAAGAAGATATAACAACTGTAAATATTTATGCACCCATCATAGGAGCACCTCAATACATAAGGCAAATAATAACAGCCATAAAAGGGGAAATCAACAGTAACAGTATCATAGTAGGGGACTTTAACACCCCACTTTCACCAATGGACAAATGATCCAAAATGAAAATAAATAAGGAAACACAAGATTTAAATGATACATTAAATGAGATGGACTTAATTGATATTTATAGGACATTCCATCCAAAAACAGCAGAATACACTTTCTTCTCAAGTGCTCATGGAACATTCTCCAGGATAGATCATATCCTGGGTCACAAATCAAGCCTTGGTAAATTTAAGAAAATTGAAATCGTATCAAGTATCTTTTCCAACCACAATGCTATGACACTAGATATCAATTAGAGGAAAAGATCTGTAAAATATACAAACACATGGAGGCTACACAATACACTACTTAATGACGAAGTGATCACTGAAAATATCAAAGAGGAAATCAAAAAATACCTAGAAACAAATGACAATGAAAACACAATGACCCAAAGCCTATGGGATGCAGCAAAAGCAGTTCTAAGAGGGAAGTTTATAGCAATACAATCCTACCTTAAGAAACAGGAAACATCTCAAATAAACAATCTAACCTTGCACCTAAAGCAATTAGAGAAAGAAGAAGAAAAAAAAACCCCAAAGTTAGCAGAAGGAAAGAAATCACAAAGATCAGATCAGAAATAAATGAAAAACAAATGAAGGAAACGATAGCAAAGATCAATAAAACTAAAAGCTGGTTCTTTGAGAAGATAAACAAAATTGATAAACCATTAGCCAGACTCATCAGGAGAAAAAGAGAGAAGACTCAAATCAATAGAATTAGAAATGAAAAAGGAAAAGTAACCACTGACACTGCAGAAATACAAACGATCATGAGAGATTACTACAAGCAACTCTATGCCAATAATATGGACAACCTGGAAGAAATGGACAAATTCTTAGAAATGCATAACCTGCTGAGACTGAACCAGGAAGAAATAGAAAATATGAACAGACCAATCACAAGCACTGAAATTGAAACTGTGATTACAAATGTTTCAACAGGGGTTCTGGGCAAGGTGGCGGAAGAGTAAGACGCAGAGTTCATCTTCCTTCCCACAGATACATTAGAAATACGTCTACATGTGGAACTGCTCCTACAGAACACCCACTGAACTCTGGCAGAAGACGTCAGACCTCCCAAAAGGCAAGAAACTCCCCACATACTTGGGTAGGGCAAAAGAAAAAAGAAATAACAGAGACAAGAGAATAGGGACGGGACCTGCACCAGTGGGAGGGAGCTGTGAAGGCGGAAAGGTTTCCACACACTAGGAAGCTCCTTCGTGGGCAGTGAGTGCGGGTGGCGGAGGGGGGAAGCTTTGGAGCCACGGAGGAGAGCGCAGCAACAGGGGTGCGGAGGGCAAAGTGGAGAGATTCCCACACGGAGGAGCGGTACTGAGCAGCACTCACCAGCCCGAGATGCTTGTCTGCTCACCCGCTGGGGCGGGCGGGGGCTGGGAGCTGAGGCTCGGGCTTCAGTTAGATCGCAGGGAGAGGACTGGGGTTGGCTGCGTGAACACAGCCTGAAGGGGTTAGCGCACCACAGCTAGCCGGGAGGGAGTCCGGGAAAAAGTCTGCAGCTGCCCAAGATGCAAGAGACGTTTTCTTGCCTGTTTGTTTTGTGGTGCGCAAGGAGAGGGGATTCAGAGCGCCGCCTAAACGAGCTCCAGAGATGGGCGCGAGCCGCGACTATCAGCGCGGACCACAGAGATGGGCATGAGACGCTAAGGCTGTTGCTGCCGCCACCAAGAAGCCTGTGTGCGAGCACAGGTCGCTTTCCACACTGCCACTCCCGGGAGCCAGTGCAGCCCGCCACTGCCAGCGTCCCGTGATCCAGGGACAACTTCCCGGGAAGAATGCGCGGCACGCCTCAGGCTGCTGCAAAGTCATGCTGGCCTCTGCCGCTGCAGACTCGCCCCACATCCGTACCCTTCCCTCCCCACCCGCCTGAGTGAGCCAGAGCCCCCGAATCAGCTTCTCCTTTAACCCCGTCCTGTGTGAGTGAAGAACAGACGCCCTCAGGCGACCTACACGCAGAGGCGGGACCAAATCCAAAGCTGAACCCCGGGAGCTGTATGAACAAAGAAGAGAAAGGGAAATTTCTCCCAGCAGCCTCAGAAGCAGCGGATTAAAGCTCCACAAACAAATTGATGTACCTGCATCTGTTGAATACCTGGATAGAGAAAGAATCGTCCCATATTCAAGAAGTGGACGTTGGGAGCAGGATATATTAATTTTTCCCCTTTTCCTCTTTTTGTGAGTGTATATACGTATGCTTCTAGGTGAGATTTTGTCTGTATAGCTTTGCTTTCACCATTTGTCCTAGGGCTCGGTCCGTCAGTTTTTTTTTTTTTTTTTTAACTTAAAAATTTTTTTTTCTTAATAAATTTTTTCTTAATAATTTTTTTCCTTATTTTTATTTTAAAAAAATTAAAAATTTTTCTTTTCTTAATAATTTTTTTATTTTAAAAAAATTTTTTTCTCTTAATAAATTTTTACTTAATAATTTTTCTAATTTTTTATTTTAAAAAATTAAAAAATTTTTTCTTATAAAATTTTTTTCTTAATTTTTAATTTTTTATTATAAAAATTAATAAATTTATTTTTAAAATTAAAAATTTTTTTTTCTTAAAAAATTATTTGTTAATTTTTTTCTTATTTTTTATTATAATAGCTTTATTTTATTTTATTTTATTTTATCCTCTTTCTTTCTTTCTTTTTATTTTTTCTCCCTTTTATTCTGAGCTGTGTGGATGAAAGGCTCTTGGTGCTCAAGCCAGGCATCAGGGCTGTGCCTCTGAGGTGGGAGAGCCAACTTCAGGACACTGGTCCACAAGAGACCTCCCAGCTCCACATAATACCAAATGGTGAAAATCTCTCAGAGATCTCCATGTCAACATCAAGACCCAGCTGCCCTCAACGACCAGCAAGCTACAGTGCTAGACACCCTATGCCAAACAACTAGCAAAACAGGAACACAGCCCCATCAATTAGCAGAAAGGCTGCCTAAAATCATGATAAGGCCACAGTCACCCCAAAACACACCACCAGACGTGGACGTGCCCACCAGAAAGACAAGATCCAGCCTCATCCACCAGAACACAGGCACTAGCTCCCTCCACCAGGAAGCCTACACAACCCACAGAACCAACCTTAGCCACTGGGGACAGATACCAAAAACAACGGGAACTACGAACCTGCAGCCTGTGAAAAGGAGACCCCAAACACTGTAAGATAAGCAAAATGAGAAGACAAAAACACACAGCAGTTGAAGGAGCAGGGTCAAAACACACGAGACCTAACAAATGAAGAGGAAATAGGCAGTCTACCTGAAAAAGAAATCAGAATAATGATAATAAAGATGATCCAAAATCTTGGAAATAAAATAGACAAAATGCAAGAAACATTTAACAAGGACATAGAAGAACTAAAGAGGAACCAAGCAACGATGAAAAGCACAATAAATGAAATTAAAAATACTCTAGAAGGGATCAATAGCAAAATAACTGAGTCAGAAGAACGAGTAAGTGACCTGGAAGATAAAAAAGTGGAAATAACTACTGCAGAGCAGAATAAAGAAAATAGAATGAAAAGAACTGAGGACAGTCTCAGAGCCCTCTGGGACAACATTAAACGCAGCAACATTCGAATTATAGGGGTCCCAGAAGAAGAAGAGAAAAAGAAAGGGACTGAGAAAATATTTGAAGAGATTATAGTTGAAAACTTCCCTAATATGGGAAAGGAAATAGTTAATCAAGTCCTGGAAGCACAGAGAGCCCCATACAGGATAAATCCAAGGAGAAACACGCCAAGACACATATTAATCAAACAATCAAAAATTAAATATAAAGAAAACATATTAAAAGCAGCAAGGGAAAAACAACAAATAACACACACGGGAATCCCCATAAGGTTAACAGCTGATCTTTCAGCAGAAACTCTGCCAGCTAGAAGGGAGTGGCAGGATATACTTAAAGTGATGAAGGAGAAAAACCTACAACCAAGATTACTCTACCCAGCCAGGACCTCATTCAGATTTGTTGGCGAAATTAAAACCTTTACAGACAAGCAAAAGCTGAGAAAGTTCAGCACCACCAAACCAGCTTTACAACAAATGCTAAAGGAACTTCTCTAGGCAAGAAACACAAGAGAAGGAAAACACCTACAATAACAAACCCAAAACATTTAAGGAAATGGGAATAGGAACATACATATCAATAATTACCTTAAATGTAAATGCATTAAATGCTCCCAGAAAAGACACAGACTGGCTGAATGGATACAAAAACAAGACCCGTATATATGCTGTCTACAAGAGACCCACTTCAGACCTAGGGACACTGGCAAACTGAAAGTGAGGGGATGGAAAATGATATTCCATGCAAATGGAAATCAAAAGAAAGCTGGAGTAGCAATTCTCATATCAAACAAAATAGACTTTAAAATAAAGACTATTACAAGAGACAAAGAAGGACACTATATAATGATCAAGGGATCGATCCAAGAAGAAGGTATAACAATTGTAAATATTTATGCACCCAACATAGGAGCACCTCAATACATAAGGCAAATACTAACAGCAATAAAAGGGGAAATCGACAGTAAAAGTATCATACTGGGGGACCTTAACACCCTACTTTCACAAATGGACAGATGATCCAAAATGAAAATAAATAAGGAAACACAAGCTTTAAATGATACATTAAACAAGATGGACTTAATTGATATTTATAGGACATTCCACCCCAAAACAACAGAATACACATTTTTCTCAAGTGCTCATGGAACATTTCCAGGATAGATCATATCTTGGGTCACAAATCAAGCCTTGGTAAATTTAAGAAAACTGAAATCGTATCAAGTGTCTTTTCCGACCACAACGCTATGTGACTCGATATCAACTACAGGAAACGATCTGTAAAATATACAAACACATGGTGGCTACACAATACACTACTTAATAACGAAGTGATCACTGACGAAATCAAAGGGGAAATAAAAAAATACCTAGAAACAAATGACAATGGAGACACGATGACCCAAAACCAATGGGATGCAGGAAAAGCAGTTCTAAGAGAGAAGTTTATAGCAATACAATCCTACCTTAAGAAACAGGAAACATCTCAAATAAACAACCTAACCTTGCACCTGAAGCAATTAGAGAAAGAAGAAGAAAAAAAGCCCAAAGTTAGCAGAAGGAAAGAAATCATAAAGATCAGATCAGAAATCAATGAAAAACAAAGAAAGAAAACGATAGCAAAGATCAATAAAACTAAAAGTTGATTCTTTGAGAAGATAAACAAAATTGATAAACCATTAGCCAGACTCATCAAGAGAAAAAGGGATAAGATTCAAATCAATAGAATTAGAAATGAAAAAGGAGAAGTAACCACTGACACTGCAAAAATACAAACGATCATGAGAGATTACTACAAGCAACTCTATGCCAATAATATGGACAACCTGGAAGAAATGGACAAATTCTTAGAAATGCACAACCTACCGAGACTGAACCAGGAAGAAATAGAAAATATGAACAGACCAATCACAAGCACTGAAATTGAAACTGTGATTAAAAACCTTCCAACAAACAAAAGCCCAGGGTCAGATGGCTTTACAGGCAAATTCTATCAAACATTTAGAGAAGAGCTAACACCTATCCTTCTCAAACTCTTCCGAAATATTGCAGAGGGAGGAACACTCCCCAACTCATTCTACGAGGTCACCATCACCCTGATACCAAAACCAGACAAAGATGTCAAAACAAAAGAAAACTACAGGCCAATATCACTGATGAAAATAGATGCAAAAATCCTCAACAAAATACGAGCAAACAGAATCCAACAGCACATTAAAAGGATCATACACCATGATCAAGTGGGGTTTATTCCAGGAATGCAAGGATTCTTCAGTATAGTCAAATCAATCAACGTGATACACCATATTAACAAAGTGAAGGAGAAAAACCATATGATCATCTCAATAGATGCAGAGAAAGCTTTTGACAAAATTCAACACCCATTTATGATAAAAGCCCTGCAGAAAGCAGGCATAGAGGGAACTTTCCTCAACATAATAAAGGCCATATACGACAAACCCACAGCCAATATCGTCCTCAATGTTGAAAAACTGAAACCATTTCCACTAAGATCAGGAACAAGACAAGGTTGCCCACTCTCACCACTATTGTTCAACATAGTTTTGGAAGTGTTAGCCACAGCAATCAGAGAAGACAAAGAAATAAAAGAATCCTAATCGGAAAAGAAGAAGTAAAGCTGTCACTGTTTGCAGATGACATGATACTATACATAGAGAATCCTAAAGATGCTACCAGAAAACTACTAGAGCTAATCAAAGAATTTGGTAAAGTAGCAGGATACAAAATTAATGCACAGAAATCTCTTGCATTCCTATACACTAATGATGAAAAATCTGAAAGAGAAATTAAGAAAACACTCCCATTTACCATTGCAATGAAAAGAATAAAATATCTAGGAATAAACCTACCTAAGGAGACAAAAGACCTGTATGCAGAAAATTATAAGACACTGATGAAAGAAATAAAGATGATACAGATAGATGGAGAGATATACCAAGTTCTTGGATTGGAAGAATCAACATTGTGAAAATGACTCTACTACCCAAAGCAATCTACAGATTCAATACAATCCCTATCAAACTACCACTGGCATTTTTCACAGAACTAGAACAAAAAATTCCACAAGTTTTATGGAAACACAAAAGACCCCGAATAGCCAAAGCAATCTTGAGAACGAAAAATGGAGCTGGAGGAATCAGGCTCCCTGACTTCAGATTATATTACAAAGCTACAGTAATCAAGACAGTTTGGTACTGGCACAAAAACAGAAACATAGATCAATGGAACAGGATAGAAAGCCCAGAGATAAACCCATGCACATATGGTCACCTTATCTTTGATAAAGGAGGCAAGCATATACAGTGGAGAAAAGACAGCCTCTTCAATAAGTGGTGCTGGGAAAACTGGACAGGTACATGTAAAAGGATGAAATTAGAACACTCCCTAACACCATACACAAAAATAAACTCAAAATGGATTAAAGACCTAAATGTAAGGCCAGACACTATCAAACTCTTAGAGGAAAACATAGGCAGAACACTCTATGACATAAATCACAGGAAGATCCTTTTTGACCCACCTCCTTGGGAAATGTAAATAAAAACAAAAGTAAACAAATGGGACCTAATGAAACTTAAAAGCTTTTGCACAGCAAAGGAAACCATAAACAAGACCAAAAGACAACCCTCAGAATGGGAGAAAATATTTGCAAATGGAGCAACTGACACAGAATTAATCACCAAGATTTACAAGCAGCTCATGAAGCTCAATAACAAAAAAACAAACAACCCAATCCAAAAATGGGCAGAAGACCTAAATAGACATTTCTCCAAAGAATATATACAGATTGCCAACAGACACATGAAAGAATGCTCAACATCATTAATCATTAGAGAAATGCAAATCAAAACTACAATGAGATATCATCTCACACCGGTCAGAATGGCCATCATCAAAAAATCTAGAAACAATAAATGCAGGAGAGGGTTGGGAGAAAATGGAACCCTGTTGCACTATTGGTGGGAATGTAAATTGATACAGCCACTATGGAGAACAGTATGGAGGTTCCTTAAAAAACTAAAACTAGAACTACTATACGACCCAGCAATCCCACTACTGGACATATACGTTGAGAGAACCATAATTCAAAAAGAGTCATGTACCAAAATATTCATTGCAGCTCTATTTACAATAGCCAGGACATGGAAGCAACCTAAGTGTCCACAACGGAGGAATGGATAAAGAAGATGTGGCGCATATATACAATGGAATATTACTCAGCCATAAAAGGAAACGAAATAGAGTTATTTGTAGTGAGGTGGATGGACCTAGAGTGTGTCATATAGAGTGAAGTAAGTCAGGAAGAGAAAAACAAATACAGTATGCTAAGACATATATATGGAATCTAAGGGAAAAAAAAAGGTCATGAAGAACCTAGTGGTAAGATGGGAATAAGACACAGATCTACTAGAGAATGTACTTGAGAATATGGGGAGGGGGAAGGGTAAGCTGTGACATAGTCAGAGAGTGGCATGGACATATATACACCACCAAAGGTAAAATAGATAGCTAGTGGGAAGCAGCCGCATAGCACAGGGAGATCAGCTCGGTTCTTTTGACCACCTAGAGGGGTGGGATATGGAGGGTGGGAGGGAGGGAGATGCAAGAGGGAAGAGACATGGGAACATATATATATGTATAACTGATTCACTTTGTTATAAAGCAGAAACTAACACATCATTGTAAAGCAATTATACTCCAATAAAGATGTTAAAAAAATTTATTCCTAATTATGTTTTCTGATTCTATGGTTAGTGGAATTATTTCCTTGATTTCATTTTTGAATTGTTCAATGCTAATGTATAAAAATATAACTGAGTTTTGTATATTGATCTTGTACTTTACAAGGTTGCTAAAGTCATTTATTAGTTCTAATAAGTTTTCTTTTGGAGATTCTTAGGATTTTCTATAAATGAGATCACGTCTTCTGCAAATAGAGATAGTTTTACTTTGTACTTTTCAATCAAGATTTCTTTTTTTTTTAATCTTGTTGCATAACTGCCCTCTCTAGAACCTCTAGTACAATGCTCTAGTACAATGTTGAATAGAAGTGGTGAAAGTGTATATCCTTGCCTTATTGTTTATCTTACGGAGAAAGCATTCAATCTTTAATTATTAAATATGATAATAGCTGTGCATTTTTCATAGAAGACCTTTATAAGGTTGAGGAAGTTCCGCTCTATTTCTAATTTGGCTTTTTTTTTTAATCATGAAGGGGTATTGGATTTTGTCAAATGCTCTTTCTGTGTCTGTTGAGATGATTTGTGGGTTTTGTCCTTTATTCTATTGATTTGGTGACTTACTTCAATAGATTTTCAGATTTCATACCAACTTTGCATTTATAGGATATATTCTACTTAGTCATAACATTACCCCTTGTATATGCTGGTAGGTTTGGTTTGGTAGTATTTTTTTGCGGACCTTTGCATAGAGGTCTGTTGTTTTCTTTTCTTGTCATGGCTTTGTCTGCTTTTGTTAATAGGAAAATACTGGCCTTGTAGAATTTGGGAAATATTTCTTTTCTTATATTTTCTGTAACAATTTGTAAAGAATTGGTATTGATTCGAATTAATCATTTAAAAGTTTGGTAGAATTTATCAGTGTGTCTGGACCTGGACTTTTCTTGTAGGAAGTTTTATAAATTACAAATTCAATCTCTATAGTTGTTATAGGTGTATTTTGATTCTCCACTTCTTGAGTTAGCTTCAGTAGTTAGATGAAATGGACAAATTCCTAGAAAGAATCAAAGTATTCTAATTTATTGGGAACAGTTGCTCATAGCATTCTCTTATATTCTTTCTTGTTTCTTTAATGTCAGTAGTAACACTCACTCTGTCATTCCTCATTTTAGTAATTTGAGTCTTCTGCCTTTTTTCTCTTGGCCATTCTAGATAAAGAGTTATGAATTTTGTTGCTCTTTTCAGAGAATTGACTTTTTTGTTTTGTTGATTTTCAATTTGTTGTTTTATGGCCTAGCATATTGTCTAACCTGGAGAATGTTCCACGTGTACTGGACAAGAATATGTAGTCTGCCTTTTTTAGGTGGAGCGTTCTATAGATGTCTATTAAGTCTAGTTTCTTTATAATATTGTTCAGGTCTTCTAGCTCCTTGTTGATCTTCTGCTTTATTGTTCTATACATTCCTGAAAGTAGAGTGTGAAAGTTTCCAACTATTATTGTTGAATTCTCCATAACTCTCTTCAATTCTGCAACTTTCTGCTTCTTTCATTTGAAGCTCTGTTTTGGGGTGCATATATATTTACAAATTTAATATCTTACAGATGGATATACTCTTTTATCCTTATAAATTTTTTCTTTATTTATAATAAACATTTTTGTTTTAAAGTCTATTTTTTTCTAATATTGTTGTTGTCACTCCAGGTTTTATACCTAATAGTGAAAAGCTGAATGCTTTCCCCCTAATTTCTGGAACAAGACAAAGAAACTATTCTTACCTCTTCTATTCAACATTGTATTGGAAGTCCTAAACAGTGCAATTAAGCATGAAAAATAAATAAAATTTATACTAATTGAAAAGGGGGGAAAAAAAGTTCCCTATTTGCAGACATAATTGTCTAGAAAAAAATTCCCAAGCTATCTAGTGGAAGGGAGACGCAAGAGGGAAGAGATATGGGGACATATGTATATGTGTAACTGATTCACTTTGTTATAAAGCAGAAACTAACACACCATTGTAAAGCAATTATACCCAATAAAGATGTTTAAAAAAAAAAACCCTAGAAGTATCAAGCGAGTTTAACAAAAACTCAGGATATCAGTCAACACACAAAATCAATCATATATCTAAATACTAGTAATGAAATTTTAAAAAATTATACTAACTCCAATATTTAAGCAAAATTGAAGAAACAACACAATTTATGATAGCTCAAAAAGGGAAGCAATTAGGTGTGAATTTAACAACAACAACAACAACAAAACAAACAGGATCTGCATATTGAAAACTGTAGGACACTGATTAAAGGAAACTATGAAGATCTAAAGAAATGGAGACAGATCTAGTGCTCATGGATTTGTAGAGTCCTCTTTATAAGATGACAATTATCTCTAGTTAATCTATAGGTTTAACACAATTTCAATCAAATCACAACAGGGTTTTTGGTAGTTATAGGAAACCTGATTCCTTAATTTATAGGGAAAGTCAAAGGAATTAGAATCACCAAACCAACTTTGAAAAAGAAGAATATATTTGGAGGAATCACACTACTTGAGATTAAGATTTCCTTTAAAACTACAGTTATCGGGATAGCATGGTATTGGTGAAGGGATAACACATAGATCAGTGGAAAGGAATAGAGCGTTCAGAAATAGACCAATACAAATATAGTGAATTGATTTTTTTAACAAAGGTACAGATTCAATGGAGAAATAATTGTCCTTTTAACAAATTGTGTGAATACTAAAATCACAAAGAGATTCTACTACATATCTATTAGAAGGCTAACATAAAAATAGTGTAAAGAATACCAAGTGCTGGCAAGGATGTAGAGAAGCTATAATTCTCACACATTGATGGTGGGAGCACAAAATGGTATAGTCACTTTGGAAAACATTTTGCAGTCTCTTATAAAGTTAAACATCTACACATCATAACCATTTATGAGCAGTCCTATTTCTAGGCATTTCTTTTGAGAAATTAAAATTGATGCTCACACAGAAGACTGCATATGAATGCTATAGCTGCTTAATTCATCATCTTCAAAAGTGGAAACCACCCAAATGTTTTTCAACTGGTGAATTGATAAACAATTTGCAACACATCCATATGATGAAATACACTTCATAAATAAAGACTAATGAATGGTTGATATATGCATCAACTTGGATGAATCTCAAAGGTGTTATCCTAGGTAAAAGAAGCCTGGCTCAAAAGGTTACATATTCTATGCTTCCATTTATGTGACATTTTAGAAAAGAAGAAACTAGATTGAAAGAGAACATTAGGGGTAGGGAAGACTGTGTGACTAAAACAGGATATCATAGGGACTTTTGGGGGTTATGGGATCTGAACCATCTCTCAACCAAGATAATTATTAATAAATTTCCTTGGGCTATGCAGTCCTCCTCTGCCTCTCATCACCTACCCTATCCATCAATCCATGTCTTTCTGTTCATATAGGCATGTGTTTCCTTTTTAAAAATCTATTGAAATTTTTTATCCTATTCCATTTAATCCCTCTACAGGTTTAAATGTATGCATTTTTCCTTACTTTTTACTCTCACTGTGATTCTGTTATTTTAGTGGTAACTTTTGAATATTTCTTATAATTATTTAACTTAACAACGTCTGAACTTTAAAAATATATTAACCTCTCTCCCAAACAAATGAATTCTGATGTCCACCTCCTCCTGAGTTGTATGATATTTTTGTTCAGAATCTTTGAATCACCATTTTTTTCAACCCCAGCAATCAGTATGATTATTATGTTTTTATACACACCATGTTGTTTTAGATTGACATACATGTTTATCATTTTATTTGCTCTTAATTCCTTAGCTTTTCAGACTGTCCTTCTGGTATCATTTTCCATAGCCTGTAGTGCAGTAGTTTTCAATCTTCTCTGTGCATCAGAAAGAAGCTTTAAAGGAGGTTTAAAAATGTATGTAAATGCCTGACCTCACTCCTAAGCTTTAGATTAATTTTGGCTGGGATGGGGATCAGGCATTGGTATTTAAAAAAAGAAGAAAGATGAAAGCTCTCCTAGTGATTCTAATGGGCACCCAGAGTTGAGAACTACTGCTTTATAAGGTCCATATTTATGTTATTTTGTTTATTGCTTGTCTTCCTAACTAAAATGTAAGTTACAAAAGTGCAGGGATTTTTTTCACTTTTTATTTATGCATGTATCTCTACTGCCTTGAACAGTGACAATTACACAGAAGTTGACCAACAAACGTTTGTTGAGTGAATGAAAGAAAGTGCTAAGAATACTAAACATGGCAGAGAAGGGAAGCAGTTGTCTGGTTTTGGTTAAGGAGTGAAACGAAACATCAGCAAGGTTTCATGAGAGATAAAATGTGAGCTGACCTTTGAAAGATGAATATGAGTTAGCAGAGTGTGAACGCACAGAGATTTGAGATCTTGGTGCACTTTCCAAATTATAAACAGTTGTGTAAGACTTGGATTTAGGGTGGGAGAGGCTGAATGATGAGAGATGGGATGAGAGAAAGAGACAGAGTTAGACAACCAAGGCTTTTGTATACCATAGTTGGTTGGCATTTGGGGAGTAATATAGAAGGTCTGAACTAAGATAGTGATCCTGGTTACTGAGAGAAGTGGATAAAGTTTATAAATGTTCAGTGAGCTCTTCTGTAATGGCAACCCTCTTCCCGTCCCCCACATAGTGTAATCCCCATAGTACATTGCTCTCCCATTTACCTGGTTTATTTCTATGTAGCGCTTGTCACCATTTAGCATGTGTTTTCTTAAATATTTTATTATCCGTGAAACAAGAATGTAAGTTCTGTGAGGGCAGAAATTTTTGTCCATTTTGGTCATGGTTCTATCCTCAGGGCCTGGTGCATATTAAACTGCTCAATAAATATTTGTTGCATGAAATAATCAAAATTTTGGTTGTGGAGGGCATCAAGGAAAATGCTCAGGTTTCACTGCCTCCGGATTTCTGATAATCCACTGACTATTTTTTTCCAGCTCAGTTCCAAATACAATTAATTCTTAATAGCATAAACCCCTCATTTTCTGTATTTGGTCATTGATTACCACAATAGCCTCTAAACCAACCTCTCTGCCTCCAGGTTGCACTGGTACAACCCATTTTCTATATTTTGGTTTGAAACATTACTAGATGCTTTTTGTTGTTGTTGTTGTTGTTGAGGCAAGAGATAGAGACTTTATTTGGAAAGCCAGCAGATGGAGAAGATGGCAGACTAGAGTCCCCAGGAAACCATCTTGACTAGATGCTTTCTTGCTTAAAACTCATTTTTGGCTTTCTGTTTTCCTCATAATAAGCCCAAACTCCATAACATGGCATGCAAGGTCCTTCTTTGTCTGGTCTCTTCTTACATCCAGGCTTCATCTCTCATCACTGCTTCTTTCACACCACACTTCAAATCCACTGTCATTCTTCCTTTTCATTCATCCATTCAATCATTTATTCAACATTAAACCAGCCTTTATTGAGCACCCTCTAGGAGATAAGGTCTATTTTAGGTTTTTAGTATTCACCAGTCAATTGGATAGCCATAGTTGCAACACTGTCTTCTCTTTACTGATTATTATTGTCACATTATAGTGCTGCTAGTTGTTTATGTGTTCATTTCCCCCACTGGTTGGAGGGTCTTGAAATCCAGGACTATGTCTTATTCTTCTTTATATGGACAATATCAGGAACAGAACCTTACACTGAGTGGTTGTTCAAAATCTGTTGGCTGAATGACAAAATATGAGTCAAATGTTGAAATGAACTATACAAATACTAGCAAAAGTAAGGACCTTGTGCCAGCCCCCGTCATTGCCTTGACCACATTTTGGTCATTTACTCATTCCACAAACATTTATAATCACCTATTTTATGCTATACTCTTATGTGTTTAAATGTCGCCTTTAGCCCCTAGGCTGTGGGCTTCTAGTGTGATGCCTCTCGGTATAGAATAGTGTTTGGTACACTTGTGGATTTATTGAAAATAACCACAAAAGAGGAGGCCTGGGGTACAGATTTTGGGCCCAGAAGAGCTTTCTGGTGGTAATGACAATAGTTAACTCAATATTGAACTTTTAACCAGAGTAAGGATTATTCTTATTATTGAAACTTTTTATCAAATTATCATTGTCTTCATTTTCGGGGGGAATATACAAGTATACAAGAACGCTTTCTAAATGAGTTCACTTTTATTTATTTGGAAATTTGAGTATGGCACGTAACTCTCTGGATACCATTCCAAGACAAAAATGATTCAGATTAAGAATTTTAAAAAATCTTGAAATCGAAGTATGCCACTAATAAACATGAATTTATTATTATTTTTTTAATGCCAGGAAGCAGTAAATCAGTATCGTAAATACGTAACTGTAGACATCCGAGAGTTAAGGGACTAAGGATAAGGGAGGTATTTGAAAGTCTGAATCAGGAAGGCGAGGTGACAAATTGGATACGTAGAGTTTGGCGGAGATGCTGCAGTTCCTGGGATGACTAGGGCTAGGATTTGTAGAAAGTTACTGATTCCCTCTTCCAGACATTTGACGTCACTATCCGGGTTCCCATCTGGTGAGAGAACCATTGAGATACAGTATTTCAAGAGCTTGCTAGAGAGGAACAGGAAGTTGTCTGGAGTGAAGGCGGGGGGAGGGTGTGGCTGCCCGGGCTAAAGCTTCCTCCAAACAAAAGAAAATAGCACTTCCGGTCACGCCATCGTCGCGTCGCGGCGTTCTTCATCAAGGTGAGTGTAAAGAAAGGGACTGGTAATTTTCACAAGTGAGTCCGCAGACACCTCAGGGACGGTTTCCTCCTTGCTTCAACACGAGGTGGAAAGAATTTATCCCCAGGGTACATTGAAGGATGTTTCTGACGCTTGTGGTTCCGATCGCTCACTCTCTCCTCTCTCTTACGCCTCGAGAGATGGCTGGCCGTCATCCCCTCCCCCTTCTGACTCTCGTGGTCCTTTTATCCCTGATTATTCTTCACTTCTCCTCTTTATCCCGAATCCTCTAACCAATCTTTATGAGCTTGGGTCATTCCCTCTACCACCGATTTCTTTCCTACCTCTTACTCCCACCTTCCACCCCGCCCCCCTCTTAGCCTCAGAACTTTTGCTACCTCCTTCCCCCACTTTGAACCTACATTCTTCCTTCTTTTTACTTTCGACCCCAGTATTTTACTCGCCCTGAAGACTTCTGATCTCTTCGGTGCCACTCCTGCAGAGGCCGGTGAATTATATACTTTCTAAAATCAGACGTGACTTCAATTTCAAGGGCAAGGCTGTTTTTTGTTCTTTTTAGAAATAAGAAAAGGAGCAGAAATTTTAGAGCTCTCAGAGACAGGAACTTGTTCAAATTATGTCCTTTTATTTATTTATCTTTTACCCAAAACGAAATCACATATCAGGTATTGCACTGGTTTCAGCCCTCCACTCATGATATTTAAAAAAAATTTTGGTATACAATTGAATCCCCAAATTTTTAGAGTGGCAAACATAGTGGATTTTGCCTATAATTTGGTGTCAGCTTTAGAGGGTGGAAGCTTTCCCATCCCCTTTAGAATTTCTCACAGAGCAGAAATGGTTGACAGATATGACATCCAATCACAAATTTATCGTCTCATATGAGTTCGGTTTATTATGTAAATCTTTTTCTGGTGTCCAGTAGCAACATTGAAGAGCAAGTTGGCAGAATTTTCAGACAAAGATTTTTTTCTAGGAGCTTCGCATGTATTATCTATTTGGTGCAGTATGAACTTTGTCTTTTTTTTTCATTTGTTGCAATGTGAAATATATTTTTCTGCTCCATTTATCATGTGTAATTTGTCTTGCGAGAATATTCATTAATTATCACAATTTATTATTTCAATTCTTTACCCAAGGGAGAGGAAATGATCATTATATTTATAATGAGTGTCAGGGATTTTTCAGGCTCTAAAGAGGAATTTAACCAGACATCTCCTTGAACAAGCAACTTATTCCCTCTTCCTCCTGTAGCTAATGTGTTAGGCTTGCCAAAATAAGAGATGATTCTTTTTTCTAGGCCAGGTATAATTTTCAGTTCTTTAACAAGGAGACTGAGGTTTCATGACACCAAAACACTTAGGAACTTTTTCAAAGGGTATTGCTGATGTCTATTTATTCTCTATTCAAATCATAATTACACAGCATTTAAATATCACACTAGCTTTAACCCACTGGGTGTGCATCCATCCATCCATTCATTCAAGAGTTTTTTTATTGAATAGCTGTTATATGCCAGACAGTGTTTTAAGCACTGAGGATACAACAATGGAAAATAAAAACAAGAACAAAGTCCTTTAAACTACTCGAGAGACAATAAGTGAATATATAATAAATATATAATAGGTTGTGATGGGGAGGCTGTACTATGTTAGATAGGATGGTCAGGAAGGCCTCCCTGGTATCGTGACATTTGAGCAGAAACCTAAAGGAAGAGAGAGCACAAACTATACAGTTATTAGTGGAAAAATAGGGTATATCTGTGACAGTGTCTGCATTTGTTGGTCACTCTGCTTCCAACATTCCCTCTCCTCCCCTCTGCTTGTGGTCACTTTACTGCGTAGCATTAATGCACCACTCTGCATACTCAGATGATCTAATCTGTCCACGTAAATTCCCCATATTCTCTTCTGCTTGGCTAGCTTCTTCCTACCATTTAAGTGAATTGTCAGTTACCAGCCCCTCTAGGAAGACGTATCTCTGTCTCTATCCTCACCTCTTCCTCAATCTGTTTATTTGTGGTGCATTGTGTGCTGTCCTACAGCATACTTGCTTTCCTCTCTCACTGCTCTTATCACTGCGTGTTCATAATATGTTGCCCATGAATGTTTGGTATGGTAAATTGAAATGAATTTAGTGGCTCCCTAATTAATGTTCAAAACCACTCTCTAAAGTCAGTATCATCATTGTCATTTTCCTGATGACAAAACCAAGACTCAGGTGGATAGTAACTTGCTAACTAATAAAACCAAGTTAGTAACTTGCTAACTAATAAAACCAGGACTCAGGTGGATAGTAACTTGGTAGTGGAGTTAATGGAGTTAAAGTCTGTCAGACACTCAGTCCTGGCCTGGTCCTCTCTTCCTCTGTCTCTTTTCATTAATGAGAAATAGAAAATACACAGAATATTTTATTTTATTAGAAATAGTCTGGGTATAAAAATTTCATTTTGTAAGTTTCCTTTCACAAGTCAGATTATATCAGGTGCTTGATTTACTTCCTAGTTACAAATATTAAGAACTGAGAGGTGTGATTACTCTTTTTACTTGAATATTTTTTAATAAAATATTTAAACAAGCATAAGTTGAAAGAAGAGTACAATGAATACTTTTATACTCTGAACCTAGATTCAACAGTTGTTAACTTTTGCCATATTAGCTCATTATTCACTGACTTGCTCACTATTCATCCATCCAATTTTTTAAAATTGAAGTATAATGTTTCATCTATTTTTTGATCTATTTTGGCTGAACCATTTGAGATTTGCAGGCATTATTTTTAAGTAAACTTAAATACATGCAGAAAGGTGCACATATAAGTGTACAGGTCAAAGCATTTTCACCCCTGTGTAACCTACCATATGATCTATCAATTCCACTCCTGGGTATATATCTAGAAAAAATGAAAACACTAGTTCGAAAAGATGCATGCACCCCAGTGTCCATAGCACCACTAATTACAATAGCCAGGATATGGAAGCAACTCAAGTATCCATCAACAGATGAATGGATAAAGATGTGCTGTATATATACAATGGAAATATTACTCAGCCATAGAAATGAATGAAATTCTGCCATTTGCAGCACTGTGTATGGACCTGGAGAATATTATGCTTAGTGAAATAAGTGAGACATAAAGACGAATACGTTATGGTATCACTTATATGTGGAATCTAAAAAATAATACAAATGAATGTATATAGCCAAACAGAAACAGACTCAGAGATATAGAAAACAAACTAGTGGTTACCAGAAGGGAGAGGGGCAAATTACAGGTATGGGATTAACAGATACAAACTACTATGTATAAAATAGATAAGCAAGGAGGATATGTTGTATAGCACAGGGAATTATAGCCATAATCTTGTAATAATTTTTAATGGAGTATAATCTATAAAAATATTGAGTCACTATGCTGTACACCTGAAACTAATATAATATTGTAAGTCAACTATACTTCATTTAAAAAAAATAGAAAATGATCAGTATTTGAAATCCCTTGAATGTATTCCCTACCAGTCACAAACTAAACTCCAAATTAATCACATCTTGGCTTCTATCACTGTATAATAATTTTGCCTGTTTTTGGACTCTATAAAAATATAATAGTATAGTATGTATTTTTTGGTGTTTGACTTCTTTGGCTTAAGATTTTGTTTTTGAGATTGATCCAAGTTATTGGGTATAGTAGTAATTCCTTCATTCTTATTGCTGTGTATTCCATTGTGTGAATATACCGCAATTGATGGGCATTTTGGTTTTTTACATCTTTGGCCTGCAAATAGTACTGTAAACATTCTAGAACATGTCTTTTGGTGATAATATGTACAGCTTTCTGTTGAGCATACACCTAAGAGTAGAATTGATGAATCACAGGTTATGGA
The DNA here is from genome assembly GCF_028023285.1 of Balaenoptera ricei. NCBI lineage: Eukaryota > Metazoa > Chordata > Mammalia > Artiodactyla > Balaenopteridae > Balaenoptera > Balaenoptera ricei. The sequence continues at coordinate 46,667,721 of NC_082660.1, forward strand.
TAAGATTGGCTTTAGTAGATACTGCCAATTGGTTTTCCAAATTGGTTGTACTAAAAAACTCCTAATAGAAAATTTTAAGGTTCCATTTGCTCTAGAATATTGCCAACACTTGTCATTGTGTTGTCTTTCTAAGGAAAAAAATAAGTAGCCATTCTAGTGGTTATTAATGGTACCTCATTGTGGTTTTAATTTGCATATCTCTGGTGATAAATGTGTGTCTTTTCATGTTTGTTGGCCTGGGTATCTTTTTTTTGAGGTGCCTGTTCAAGTCTTTTGACCACTTTTTCTCTTGGACTATCCTTTTCTTATTGATTTGTAGGAGATCTTTCTATATTAAGGATGTGAATACTTTGTTAGCTCTGTTGCAAATCTCAGTTGCTTGCATTTTCAGTCTCTTAATGCTGTCTTTTGATGAACTGAATACAGGCACACCTTGGTTTGGTTCTAGACCATTGCAATAAAGTGAATATCACAATAAAGCAAGTCATATGAAATTTTTGGTTCTCAAGTACATATAAAAGTTAATTTTGCACTATGCTGTAGTATAGTAAGTGTGCAATAGCGTTGTCTAAAAAACAGTGTACATACCTTAATTAAAAGATACGTTATTACTAAAAAAAGTTAACCGCCATCTGACAACACAGGGTTACCACAAACCTTTAATTTGTAAAAAATGCAATATCTGTAAGGCACACTAAAACAAGATATGCCTGTATCTCAATTTTCATATTGTTCAATTTATAATTTTTCCCCTTCATGAGTAGTGCTTGTTTGTCCTGGTTAAGAAATCTTTGCCTTTCCCAAGGTCATGAAGATATTTTTCTATGTGGTGTTATTGTTTAATCTCATTTATATTTCCAATTCATTTGATATTCATTTTATTGTATGTTGCCAGTATGAGTTATGGATATGGGTAAAGGCCCATTGTTTTGTTGTTGTTGTTGAAACGGACATACAGTCAATCCAATACCACGTATTGAAAAGATCATCCTTTCCCTCCTATAGTGTCATCACCTTTTTCATAAATCAAATGGTTAGGTTATATGTGAGGGTTTGTTTCTGGATTCTGTTCATTTTGGTTTCTCTATTCTTGTGTGAGTACCACTGTCATAATTAATGTAACTTTATAATGTATCTTATATATGGTCAGTAAGTCCTACAGTTTAGCTCTTTTTCTTGAATAATGCTTTGGTTATTCTTCGCCTTTTGAATTCCAATATAGATTGTAGAATCAGCTTGTCAATTTTCACAAAAATCCTTCTTGGCATTATGATTGAGATACAACTTTAATAGATCAGTTTGAAGAGCACATATGGCACTTTCCCCATAAATATCTCAGTGTTCATCTCCTAATATTAGGAACATTTTGTAAATAATTTAATTGCCATTATCTCACTAAGAAAAATTAACAATAATTCCCTAATATCATCTAATACCTACCTACTCCATTTTCAAATTAATTTTTTTCCACACAACTATTTTATACTTGGTATTTAAAACCATCAGCCAACGTAACGTGTTTTTTTTTTTTAACATCTTTATCGGAGTATAATTGCTTTACAATGTTGTGTTAGTTTCTGCTGTATAGCAAAGTGAATCAGCTATATGTATACATATATCACCATATCCGTTCCCGTTTGCATCTCCCTCCCACCTTCCCTATCCCACCCCTCTAGGTGGTCACAAAACAGCGAGCTGATCTCCCTGTGCTGTGCAGCTGCTTCCCACTATCTATCTATTTTACATTTGGCAGTGTATATATATCAGTGCTGCTCTCTCACTTCGTCCCAGCTTACCCTTCCCCCTCCCCGTGTCATCAAGTCCATTCTGTACTTATGCGTCTTTATTCCTGTCCTGCCCCTAGTTTCATGAGAACCATTTTTTTTAGATTCCATATACATGTGTTAGCATACGGTATTTGTTTTTTCTTTCTGACTTACTTCACTCTGTATGACAGACTCTATGTCCATCCACCTCACTACAAATAACTCAATTTCGTTTCTTTTTATGGCTGAGTAATATTCCATTGTATATATGTGCCACATCTTCTTTATCCATTCACATGTCAGAGGACACTTAGGTTGCTTCCATGTCCTGGCTATTGTAAATAGTGCTGCAATGAACATTGTGGTACATGACTCTTTTTGAATTATGGTTTTCTCAGGATATATGCCCAGTAGTGGGATTACTGGGTCATATGGTAGTTCTATTTTTATTTTTTAAGGAACCTCCATACTGTTCTCCATAGTGGCTGTATCAATTTACATTCCTACCAACAGTGCAAGAGGGTTCCCTTTTCTCCATAGCCTCTCCAGCATTTATTGTTTGTAGATTTTTTGATGATGGCCATTCTGAATGGTGTGAGTTGATATCTTATTGTGGTTTTGATTTGCATTTCTCTAATGATTAATGATGTTGAGCATCCTTTCATGTGTTTGTTGGCAATCTGTATATCTTCTTTGGAGAAATGTCTATTTAGGTCTTCCGCCCATTTTTGGATTGGCTTGTTTGTTTTTTTGATATTGAGCTGCATGAGCTGCTTGTATGTTTTGGAGATTAATCCTTTGTCAGTTGCTTCGTTTGCAAATATTTTCTCCCATTCTGAGGGTTGTCTTTTCATCTTGTTTATGGTTTCCTTTGCTGTGCAAAAGCTTTTAAGTTCCATTAGGTCCCATTTGTTTATTTTTGTTTTTATTTCCATTTCTCTAGGAGGTGCCTCAGAAAGGATCTTGCTGTGATTTATGTCATAGAGTGTTCTGCCTGTGTTTTCCTCTAAGAGTTTGATAGTGTCTGGCCTTACATTTAGGTCTTTAATCCATTTTGAGTTTATTTTTGTATATGGTGTTAGGGAGTATTCTAATTTCATTCTTTCACATGTAGCTGTCCAGTTTTCCCAGCACCACTTATTGAAGAGGCTGTCTTTTCTCCATGGTATATTCTTGCCTCCTTTATCAAAAATAAGGTGACCATATGTGCGTGGGGTTATCTCTGGGCTTTCTATCCTGTTCCATTGATCTATATTTCTGTTTTTATGCCAGTACCATATTGTCTTGATTACTGTAGCTTTGTAGTATAGTCTGAAGTCAGGGAGCCCGACTTCTCCAGCTCTGTTTTTCATTCTCCAGATTGCTTTGGCTATTCGGGATCTTTTGTGTTTCCATACTAATCGTGAAATTTTTTGTTCTAGTTCTGTGAAAAATGCCATTGTTAGTTTGATAGGGATTGCACTGATTCTATAGATTGCTTTGGGTAGTATAGTTGGTTTCACAATGTTGATTCTTCCAATCCAAAAACATGGTATATCTCTCCATCTGTTTGTAGCGTCTTTAATTTCTTTCACCAGTGTCTTATAGTTTTCTGCATACAGGTCTTTTGTCTCCTTAGGTAGGTTTATTCTTAGGTGTTTTATTCTTTTTGTTGCAGTGATAAATGGGAGTGTTTCTTTAATTTATCTTTCAGATTTTTCATCATTACTGTATAGGAATGCAAGAGATTTCTGTGCATTAGTTTTGTATCCTGCTACTTTACCAAATTCATTGATTAGCTGTAGTAGTTTTCTGGTAGCATCTTTAGGATTCTCTATGTATAGTATCATGTCATCTGCAAACAGTGACAGGTTTACTTCTTCTTTTCTGATTTGGATTCCTTTTATTTCTTTTTCTTCTCTGATTGCTGTGGCTAAAACTTCCAAAACTATGTTGAATAATAGTGGTGAGAGTGGACAACCTTGTGTTGTTCCTGATCTTACAGGAAATGGTTTCAGTTTTTCACCATTGAGAATGATGTTGGCTGTGGGTTTGTATTATATGGCCTTTATTATGTTGAGGTAAGTTCCCTCTATGCCTACCTTCTGGGGGCTTTTTATAGTAAATGGGTGTTGAATTTTGTCAAAAGCTTTTTCTTCATCTATTCAGATGATCATATGGTTTTTATCCTTCAATTTGTTAATATGGTATATTGCATTGATTTATTTGTATATATTGAAGAATCCTTGCATTCCTGGGATAAACCCCACTTGATTATGGTGTACGATTCTTTTAAGGTGCTGTTGGATTCTGTTTGCTAGTATTTTGTTGAGCATTTTTGTATCTATGTTTATCAGTGATATTGGCCTGTAGTTTTCATTTTTTGTGACATCTTTGTTTGGTTTAGGAGTGTTCCTCCCTCTGCTATATTTTGGAGGAATTATAGGTGTTAGCTCTTCTTTAAATGTTTGATAGAATTCGCCTGTGAAGCCATCTGGTCCTGGTTTTTTGTTTGTTGGAAGATTTTTAATCACAATCTCAATTTCAGTGCTTGTGATTGGTCTGTTTATATTTTCTATTTCTTCCTGATTCAGTCTCAGAACGTTGTGCTTTTCTAAGAATTTGTCCATTTCTTCCAGGTTGTCCATTTTATTGGCATTTAGTTGCTTGTAGTTATCTCTCATGATCCTTTGTATTTCGGCAGTGTCAGTTGTTACTTTTCCTTTTTCATTTCTAATTCTGTTGATTTGAGTCTTCTCCCTTTTTTTCTTGATGAGTCTGGCTAATCGTTTATCAATTTTATCTTCTTTAAGAACCAGATTTTAGTTTTATTGATCTTTGCTGTCATTTCCTTCATTTCTTTTTCATTTATGTCTGATCTGGTCTTTATGATTTCTTTCTTTCTGCTAACTTTTGGGTTTTTTTTTTTTTCTTCTTTCTCTAATTGCTTTGGGTGTAAGGTTAGGTTGTTTATTTGAGATGTTTGTAGTTTCTTGAGGTAGGATTGTATTGGTATAAACTTCCCTCTTAGAACTGCTTTTGCTGCATCCCATAGGTTTTGGGTCGTTGTGTTTTCATTGTCATTTGTTTCTAGGTATTTTTTTATTTCCTCTTTGAATCTTCAGTGATCTCCTGGTTATTTAGTAGTGTATTGTTTAGCCTCCATGTGTTTGTAATTTTTCACATTTTTTCCTGTAATTGGCATCTAGTCTCATAGCGTTGTGGTCAGAAAAGATACTTGATACGATTTCAATTTTCTTAAATTTACCAAGGCTTGATTAGTGACCCAAGATATGATCTATCCTGGAGAATGTTCCATGAGCAATTGAGAAGAATGTGTATTCTGTTGTTTTGGGGTGGAATGTCCTATAAATATCAATTAAATCCATCTTGTTTCATGTGTTATTTAAAGCTTGTGTTTCCTTATTTATTTTCATTTTGGATGATCTGTCCATTGGTGAAAGTGGGGTGTTAAATCCCCTACTATTATTGTGTTACTGTCGATTTCCCTTTTTATGGTTGTTAGCATTTGCCTTATGTATTGAGGTGCTCCTATGTTGGGTGCATAAAAACTTACAAGTGTTATATCATTTTGGATTGATCCCTTGATCATTATGTAGTGTCCTTGTTTGTCTCTTGTAGTTGTCTTTATTTTAAAGTCTATTTTGTCTGATATAAGAATTGCTCCTCCAGCTTTTTTTTTGATTTCCATTTGCATGGAATATCTTTTTCCCTCCCCTTAGTTTCAGTCTTTATGTGTCCCTAGGTCTGAAGTGGGTCGCTTGTAGACAGCATATATGCGGGTCTTGTTTTTGTATCAATTCAGCCAGTCTATGTCTTTTAACAGGAGCATTTAATCCATTTAAATTTAAGGTAATTATTGATATGTATGTTCCTATTACCATTTTCTTCATTGTTTTGTGTTTGTTTTTGTATGTCTTTTTCTTCTCTTGTGTTTCCTTCCTAGAGAAGTTCCTTTAGCATTTGTTGTAAAGCTGGTTTGGTGGTGCTGAAGTCTCTTAACCTTTGCCTGTCTGTAAAGGTTTTAATTTAACCGTCAAATCTGAATGAGATCCTTGCTGGGTAGAGTAATCTTGGTTGTAGTTTTTTCCCTTTCATCACTTTAAATATGTCCTGCTAGTCCCTTCTGGCTTAGAGTTTCTACTCTAAGATCAGCTGTTAACTTTATGGGGGTTCCCTTGTATGTTATTTGTTGCTTTTCCCTTGCTGCTTTGAATATTTTTTCTTTGTATTTAATTTTTGATAGTTTGATTAATATGTGTTTTGGCGTGTTTCTGCTGAATTTATCCTCTATGGGACTCTTTGCACTTCCTGGACTTGATTGCCTATTTCCTTTCCCATATTAGGGAAGTTTTCAACTATAATCTCTTCAAATATTTTCTCAGTCCTTTTCGTTTTCTCTTCTTCTTCTGGGACACCTATAATTCAAATGTTGGTGTATTTAATGTTGTCCCAGAGGTCTGTGAGACTGTCCTCAATTCTTTTCATTCTTTTTTCTTTATTCTGCTCTGCTGTTGTTATTTCCACTATTTTATCTTCCATGTCACTTATCCTTTCTTCTGCCTCAGTTATTCTGCTATTGATTCCTTCTAGAGAATTTTTAATTTCATTTATTGTGTTGTTCATCATTGTTTGTTTACTCTTCAGTTCTCCTAGGTCCTTGTTAAACGTTTCTTGTATTTTCTCCATTCTATTTCTAAGATTTTGGATTATTTTTACTATCATTTCTTGAATTCTTTTTCAGGTAGAATGCCTATTTCCTCTTCATTTGTTTGGTCTGGTGGGTTTTTACCTTGCTCCTTCATGTGCTGTGTGTTTCTTTGTCTTCTCATTTTACTTAACTTGCTGTGTTTGGGGTCTTCTTTTTGCATGCTGCAGGTTCATAGTTCCCGTTGTTTTTGGTGTCTGCCCACAGTGGGTGAGGTTGATTCAGTGGCTTGTGTAGGCTTCCTGGTGGCTGGGACTAGTGCCTTTGTTCTTGTGGGGGCGGCTGGATCTTGTCTTTCTGCAGTGTTGCGTCCGGTGGTGTGTTTTGGGGTGTCTGTGAACTTAGTATGATTTTAGGCAGCCTCTCTGCTAATGGTTGGGGTTGTGTTCCTGTCTTGCTAGTTGTTTGGCATGGGGCATCCAGCACTGGAGTTTGCTGGCCGTTGGATGGAGCTGGGTCTTAGCTTTGAGACAGAGATCTCTGGGAGAGCTCTTGCTGATTGATATTACATGGAGCCGGGAGGATTTTGGTGGTCTAATGTCCTGAACTCGGCTCTCCCACCTCAGAGGCTTAGGCCTGACACCAGGCCAGAGCACCAAGACCTTGTCAGCCACATGGCTGCCGAATCAACTAGCCCTGAAAATGGATGGCACTGGAGCGTGGGGCCCACACCCTCCATTGCTGGCAGACGGAGAGTGTGGGAGAGGTCAGGGGTGACGATGCAGTGTCCTAACGTGTTTTTATATTTCTTAAGATTTTATTGTCATCATTTTCTATATTTTATTAAACTTGTTATATATTTAGTACTTTTCAATTCATTGCAGTCATTATTTCTCTATTACTCAAACTGTCAAGTTTGGAAGGAGCCAGTTGGAACTCTTTCACATTGGCTTGTGTTTTTTTTTATTGTTGAAATTTTCAAATAGGTTTAAAGTAGAAAATAGTAAAACACACACACACACAGAAAAACCGTGCCTGACTCTATTCCTAAGCTTCAACAATTAATACTATTTTGCCAATTTTGTTTGATCTTTTCTCCTCACCCACTTTTTTCACTGGGACATATTAAAGCAATCCCAGACATCCTGTCATTGCACAGATAAATAACTCATTCTGTATCCCTAACTCATAGGTGCGTTATATAAGGAACCAGTAGGCCATTATATTTACCTAATAAGATTAACAATAATTCTTTATATTATCTAATGCTCAGTCCATACTCAAATTTCCATTATTGTCTTAAAAATGTCTATTTACAGTAGCTCTGTTAAATATATATCCAAAGGCCATTTATTGCTACTGGATGTTTTTCTCTTGAATCTCCTTTCCTGTAAATCCTCTATACACCCCCCCCCCCAATTTTAAAGACCATTGATTTATTGGAGAAACAAAATCATTTGTCTGATTGACAAATGGATTTAGATGATTGCTTCTTTGAGGTGGTTTTTATTGTGTTTCCCCCTCCCCATGTTTCCTGTTCACTGGCATTTAGAGCTAGAGGCTTGAGTAGATTCAGTTTAATTATTTTTTAAGGGAAAGAATCATTTCAGGCAGTGTTACACACTTTTGCATTTCATCATGTGTCATTTTATCTTTTTAACTGATGCTGAGATTGATTTGTGTTTGCAGGTGATCTCAGCCTGATACCTCCACTGTAGCATTTCCTACCACCCTCTCTCCTGTTGATTTTAGCAGCCATTGAAGATAATTGTCTAATTCATTATTTCAGTAGTGGTTGGAAAGTAGTGGTCTAATTCTAGCACTCATTCTGCATTTGTTAGCTGGGATTATTTTATAAAGGAGACCTTTTCCTTACCAGGTATCTTTTTCATCCTGAAATATGTTTCATGAAAAGAAAGTCAAGATTTACAAACAGAAATAGACTCACAGACATAGAAAACTAACTTATGGTTACCAAAGGGGATAGCAGGGTTGGGGGGAGGGAGAGATAAATTAGGAGTTTGGGATTAATGTATGCATACTACTATATATAAAATAAGTAAACAACAAGGACCTACTGTATAGCACAGGGAACCATACTCAATATCTTATAAAAACCTATAATGAAAAAAAAACTATAATGGAAAAGAATCTGAAAAATTATGTATATAATATATATATATATACACTTACACATATGTGTGTGTAAATGAATCGCTTTGCCATACACTTGAAACTAACACAATATTGTAAATTAACTATACTTCAGTTAAAAAATGAGTTAACGTTAAGAAACAAAAGGATAAATACTTTTTTATCATTTATTAATTTTCAGAGAATTGGTTTGCTAGAGACCTTCATTGTTTAATATCATTAGGAATTCATGGATTTGTATGTATTTAATGTGTATCCATTGTGATTAAAAAATGTTTTTTTACTGTAGTTGGTTTACAATATTGTGTTAGTTTCATGTACAGCAAAGTGATTCAGTTACATTTTTATTCAGATTATTTTCTATTACAGGTTATTACAAGATATTGAATATAGTTCCCTGTGCTATACAGTAAATCCTTGTTACTTATCTATTTTATATATAGTAGTGTGTATCTATTAATCCCATACTCCTAATTTATCCCTCCTCCCCCCACCCCTTTCCCCTGTGGTAATTTTAAGTTTGTTTTCTATGTCTGTGAGTCTGTTTCTGTTTTTTTTAATTTATTTATTTTTATTTTTATTTTTGGCTGCATTGGATCTTTGTTGCTGAGTGTGGGCTTTAGTTGGGCGAGTGGGGGCTACTCTTCGTTGCGGTGCGCGGGTTTCTCATTGCAGTGGCTTCTCTTGTTGGGGAGCATGGGCTCTAGGCATGCGGGCTTCAGTAGTTGTGGCTTGCGGGCTCTAGAGCACAGGCTCAGTAGTTGTGGCGCACGGGCTTAGTTGCTCCACAGCATGTGGGATCTTCCCAGACCAGGGCTCGAACCCATGTCCCCTGCATTGGCAGGTGGATTCTTAACCACTGTGCCACCAGGGAAGCCCTGTTTCTGTTTTGTAAATAGATTCATTTGTATTATTTTTTAGATTCCACCTATAAGTGATATCATATGATATTTGTCTTTCTCTGCCTGACTTACTTCACTTAGTATGATATTCTTTAGGTCCATCCATGTTCCGGTGGCAATATTTCATTTTTTAAGTCTGAGCAGTATTCCATTGTATATAAATACCACATCTCTTAAGCCAGTGGTCTGTTGATGGGCACTTGGGTTGCTTCCATGTCTTGGCTATTGTAAATAGTGCTGATATAAGCATTGGTATGCATATATTTTTTTGAATTAGAGTTTTCGTCTTTTCCAGATACATGCCCAGGAGTGGGATTACTGGATCATAGGTTAGTTCTATTTTTAGTTTTTTAAGGAACCTCTGTACTATTTTCCATAGTGGCTGCACCAATTTACATTCCCACCAACTGTATAGGAGGGTTCCCTTTTCTCCACACCCTCTCCGGTACTGATTATTTGTAGCATTATGATTTCTTTTGATGCTCAAATTGTGCCATTTAATTTAATTTAATTTATTTATTTAAAAATTTTTTTATTTTTATTTTTTTAATTATATTTTTATTTATTTTATTTATTTGGCTGTGTTGGGTCTTCGTTGCTGCACTTAGGCTTTCTCTAGTTGCAGCGAGTCAGGGGCTACTCTTTGTTTTGGCGCATAGGCTTCTCATTGCACTGGCTTCTCTTGTTGCGGAGCATGGGCTCTAGGCACGCGGGTATCAGTAGTTGTGGCATGTGGGCTCAGCAGTTGTGGCTCACGGGCTCTAGAGAGCAGGCTCAGTAGTCATGGCACACGGCCTCAGTTGCTCTGCAGCATGTGGGATCTTCCTGGACCAGGGATCGAACCCGTGTCTCCTGCATTGTCAGGCGGATTCTTAACAACTGCGCCACCAGGGAAGTCCTATTTATTTATTTTCTTAAATTAATTTTTATTGGAGTATAGTTGCTTTACAATGTTGTGTTAGCTTCTACTGTACAGCAAAGTGAATCAGCTATACGTATACATATATCCCCTCTCTTTTGGATTTCTTTCCCATTTAGGTTACCACAGAGCATTGAGTAGAGTTCCCTGAGCTATACAGTAGGTTCTTATTAGTTACCTATTTTATACATAGTGTCAACAGTGTATATATGTCAATCCCAATCTCCCAGTTCATCTCACACCCCCCTTGGTGTCAATACATTTGTCCTCTACATCTGTGTCTCTATTTCTCCTTTGCAAATAAAATCATCTATACCATCTTTCTCGATTCCCCATAAATATACGATATTTGTTTTTCTCCTTCAGACTTACTTCACTCTGTATGACAATCTCTAGGTCCATCCATATCTCTACAAGTGACCCAATTTACTCCTTTTTATGGCTCAGTAATAGTCCATTGTATATACATACCACATCTTCTTTATCCATTCCTCTGTTGATGGACGTTTAGGTTGCTTCCATGTCCTGGCTATTGTAAATAGTGCTGCAATGAACATTGGGGTGCATGTATTTTTTGAGTTATGGCTTTTCTCTGGGTATATGCCCAGTAGTGGGATTGCTGGGTCATATGTTAGTTCTATTTTTTAGTTTTTTAAGGAACCTCCAGACTGTTCTCCATACTGGCTGTGTCAATTTACATTCCCACCAACAGTGCAAGGTTCCCTTTTCTCCACACCCTCTCCAGCATTTATTGTTTGTAGATATTTTTTGATGATGGCCATTCTGACTGGTGTGAGATGATACCTCAGTGTAGTTTTGATTTGCATTTCTCTAATACTTAATGATGTTGAGCACCTTGTCATGTGTTTGTTGACCATCTGTATGCCTTCTTTGGAGAAATGTCTATTTATGTCTTCTGCCCATTTTTTGATTTGGTTGTTTTTTTTTGGTATTTAGCTGCATGAGCTGTTTGTATATTTTGGAGATTAATCCTTTGTAAGTTGCTTTGTTTGCAAATATTTTCTCCCATTCTGAGGGTTGTCCATTTGTCCTATTTATGGTTTCTCTTGCTGTGCAAAAGCTTTTAAGTTTAATTAGGTCCCATTTGTTTATTTTTATTTTTATTTTCATTACTCTAGGTGGTGGGTCAAAAAAGATCTTGTTGCATTTTACATCAAGCAGTGTTTGCCTATGTTTTCTGCTAAGAGTTTTACAATGTCTGGCCTTACATTCAGGTCTTTAATCCATTTTGAGTTTATTTTTGTGTAAGATGTTAGGGAGTTTTCTAATTTCATTGTTTTACATGTAGCTGTCCAGTTTTCCCAGCACCACTTGTTGAAGAGGCTGTCTTTTCTCCATTGTGTATTCCTACGTCCTTTGTCATAGATTAGGTGACCATAGGCGTGTGGGTTTATCTCTGGGCTTTCTATCCTGTTCCATTCGTCTATATTTGTTTTTTTGTGCCAATACCATACTGTCTTGATTACTGTAGCTTTGTAGTATAGTCTGAAGTCAGCGATCCTGATTCCTCTGGCTCTATTTTTCTTTCGCAAAATTGCTCTGGCTATTCGGCTTCTTTTGTGTTTCCATACAAGGTGTAAAATTTTCTGTTCTAGTTCTTTGAAAAATGCCATTACTAATTTCATAGGGATTGCATTGAATCTGTAGATTACTATGAGTAGGGTAGTCATTTTCTCAGTTATTTTTTAAACACCTTTATTGGAGTATTAATTGTTTACAATGGTGTGTTAGTTTCTGCTTAATAACAAAGTGAATCAGCTATACATATACATATATCCCCATCTCTCCTCCCTCTTGCTTCTCCCTCCCACCCGCCATATCCCACCACTCTAGGTGGTCACAAAACACCGAGCCGATCTCCCTGTGCTGCTTCCCACTAGCTATCTATTTTACATTTCGTAGCATATATAAGTCCATGCCACTCTCTCACTTCCTCCCAGCTTACCCTTCACCCTCCCTGTGTCCTCAATCCATTCTCTACGTCTGCGTTGTTTTTCCTGTCCTGCCCCTAGGTATTTGAGGACCATTTTTTTTTTTTGAGATTCCATATATATGTGTTACCATACGGTATTTGTTTTTCTTTTTCTGACTTACTTCACTCTGTTAGACAGTCTCTAGGTCCATCCACCTCACTACAAATAACTCAATTTCGTTCCTTTTTATGGCTGAGTAATATTCCATTGTATATATGTGCCACATATTCTTTATGCATTAATCTGTTGATGAACACATAGGTTGCTTCCCTGTCCTGGCTATTGTAAATAGAGCTGCAATGAACATTGTGGTACATGTCTCTTTTTGAATTATGGTTCTCTCAACGTATATGCCCAGTAGTGGGATTGCTGGGTCGTATGGTAGTTCTATTTTTAGTTTTTTAAGGAACCTCCATACTGTTCTCCATAGTGGCTGTATCAATTTACATTCCCACCAACAGTGCAAGAGGGTTCCCTTTTCTCCACACCCTCTCCAGCATTTATTGTCTGTAGATTTTTTTATAATGGCCATTCTGAGTGGTGTGAGGTGATACCTCTTTGTAGTTTTGATTTACATTTCTCTAATGATTATTGATGTTGAGCATCCTTTCATGTGTTGGCAATCTGTATATCTTCTTTGGAGAAATGTCTGTTTAGGTCTTTTTCCATTTTTGGATTGGGTTGTTTGTTTTTTTGATATTGAGCTGCATGAGCTGCTTGTATATTTTGGAGATTAATCCTTTGTCACTTGCTGCGTTTGCAAATATTTTCTCCCATTCTGAGGGTTTTTGTTTTTTGTCTCGTTTATGGTTTCCTTTGCTATGCAAAAGCTTTTAAGTTTCACTAGGTCCCATTTGTTTATTTTTGTTTTTATTTCCATTTGTCTAGGAGGTGGGTCCAAAAGAATCTTGCTGTGATTTATGTCATATAGTGTTCTGCCTATGTTTTCCTCTAAGAGTTTTACAGTGTCTGGCCTTACATTTAGGTCTTTAAGCCATTTTGAGTTTATTTTTGTGTATGGTGTTAGGGAGTGTTCTAATTTCATTCTTTTACATGTAGCTGTCCAGTTTCCTCAGCACCACTTATTGAAGAGGCTGTCTTTTATCCATTGCATATTCTTGCCTCTTTTATCAAAATAAGGTGACCATATGTGCCTGGGTTTATCTCTGGGCTTTCTATCCTTTTCCATTGATCTATATTTCTGTTTTTGTGCCAGTACCATACTGTTGATTACCGTAGCTTTGTAGTATAGTCTGAAGTCAGGGATCCTCATTCCTCCAGCTCTGTTTTTATTTCTCAAGATTGCTTTGGCTATTCAGGGTATTTTGTATTTCCATACAAACTGTGAAATTTTATGTTCTACTTCTGTGAAAAATGCCATTGGTAGTTTGATAGGGATTGCACTGCATCCATAGATTGCTTTAGGTAGTATAGTCATTTTCACAATGTTGATTCTTCCAATCCAAGAACATGGTATATCTCTCCATCTGTTTGTATCATTTTTAATTTCTTTCATCAGTGTCTTATAGTTTTCTGCATACAGGTCTTTTGTCTCCTTAGGTAGGTTTATTCCTAGATATTTTATTCTTTTTGTTGAAGTGGTAAATGGGAGTGTTTCCTTAATTTCTCTTTCAGATTTTTCATCATTAGTGTATAGGAATGCAAGAGAATTCTGTGCATTAATTTTGTATCCTGCTACTTTACCAAATTCATTGATTAGCTCTAGCAGTTTTCTGGTAGCGTCTTTAGGATTCTCTATGTATAGTATCATGTCATCTGCAAACAGTGACAGCTTTACTTCTTCTTTTTCGATTTGGATTCCTTTTATTTCTTTTTCTTCTCTGATTGCTGTGGCTACAACTTCCAAAACTATGTTGAATAATAGTGGTGAGAGTGGACCACCTCGTCTTGTTCCTTATCTTAGAGGAAATGGTTTCAGTTTTCCAACATTGAGAACGATGTTGGCTGTGGGTTTGTCACATATGATCTTATTTATGTTGAGATTAGTTCCCTCTATGCCTAGTTTCTGGAAGGTTTTTATTATAAATGGGTGTTGAATTTTGTCAAAAGCTTTTTCTGCATCTATTGAGATGATCATATGGTTTTTCTCCTTCAATTTGTTAATATGGTGTATCACATTGATTGATTTGCGTATATTGAAGAATCCTTGCATTCCTCGGATAAACCCCACTTGATCATCATTTTCTCAATATTGATTCTTCCCATCCAAGAACATGGTATATCTCTCCATCTCTTTGTGTCATCTTTGATTTCTTTCATCAGTATCTTATAGTTTTCTGCATACAGGTCTTTTGCCTCCTTAGGTAGGTTTATTCCTAGGTATTTTTTTCTTTTTGTTTCAGTTGCAAGTGGGATTTTTTCCTTAATTTTTCCTTCTGATCTTTTGATGTTAGTGTATAGGAGTGCAAGAGATTTCTGTGCATTAATTTTGTATCCTGTGACTTTACCAAAATCATTGATTAGCTCTAGTAGTTTTCTGGTGGCATCTTTAGGATTTTTTATGGATAGTTTCATGTCATCTGCTAACAGTGATAGTTTTACTTCTTCTTTTCCAATTTGGATTCCTTTTATTTCTTTTTCTTCTTTGAATGTGTGGCTAGCCTTTCCAAGACTATGTTGAATATTAGTGGTGAGAGTGGAGAGACATCCTTGTCTTGCTCCTGAACTTAGAGGAAACGCTTTCAGTTTTTCACCATTCAGCATAATGTTTGCTCTGCTTTTGTCATATATGGCCTGTGTTATGTTGACGTAGGGTCCCTCTATGCCCACTTTCTAGAGAGTTTTTATCATAAATGGGTGTTGAATTTTGTCAGAAGCTTTTTCTGCATCTAATGAGATGATCACATGGTTTTTATTCTTCAGTTTGTTAATATGGTTTTATCACATTGATTGCCGTATGTTGAAGAATCCTTGCATCCCTGGATAAATCCCTCTTGATCATGGTGTATGATCCTTTTAATGTGTTGTTGGATTTTGTTTGCTAGTATTTTGTTGAGGATTTTTGCATCTATGTTCATCAGTGATATTGGCTTGTAATTTTCTTTTTTTGTGATATCTTTGTTTGGTTTTGGTATCAGGGTGATGGTGCCTCATAGAAAGAGTTTGGGAGTATTCCTCCTTCTGCAGTTTTTAGCAGAGTTTGAGAAGGATACGTGTTAGCTCATCTCTAAATGTTTGATAGAATTCTCCTGTGAAGCTGTCTGGTCGTGGAGTTTTGTTTTTTGGAAGATTTTTTTTTTGACTGTTTTGGGCATTCATTGCTGTGTGCGGGCTTTCTCTAGTTGCGGTGAGCGGGGAATACTCTTCGTTGCAGTGCGCGGGTTTCTCATTGCAGTAGGTTCTCTTTATTGCAGAGCACCGGCTCTAGGCCCACGGGCTTCAGTAGTTGTGGTACACTGGCTCAGTCTTTGTTGCTCACGGGCTCTAACACACAGGCTCAGTAGTTGTGGCACACGGGCTTTGTTGCTCCACGGCATGTGGGATCTTCCTGGACCAGGAATCAAACCTGTGTCCCCTGCATTGGCAGGCAGATTCTTAACCACTGTGCCATCAGGGAGGTCTGTAGGTTGTTTATTTGAGATTTTTCTTGTTTCCTGAGGTAGGCGTGGATTGCTATAAAGTTCCATGTTAGAACTGCTTTTGCTGCATCCCATAGGTTTTGGGTCGTCATGTTTTCATTGTCATTTGTTTCTAGGTATTTTTTGATTTCCTCTTTGATTTTTTCAGTGATCTCCTGGTTATTTAGTAGCATATTGTTTAGCCTCCATGTGTTTGGTTTTTTTTTTTTTACAGTTTTTTTCCCTGTAATTGATTTCTAATCTCATAGCGTTATGGTCAGAAAAGATGCTTGATACGATTTCAATTTTCTTAAATTTACCAAGGCTTGATTTGTGGCTCAAGATGTGATCTATCCTGGAGAATGTTCTGTGTGCAGTTGAGAAGAAAGTGTATTCTGCTGCTTTCAGATGGAATGTCCTATTAATATCAATTAAGTCTATGTGGTCTAATGTGTCAGTTAAGGCTTGTGTTTCCTTATTAATTTTCTGTCTGGATGATCTGTCCATTGGTGTAAGTGGGGTGTTAAAGTCTCCCGCTATTATTGTGTTACTGTCGATTTCCCCTTTTATGGTTGTTAGCATTTGCCTTATGTATTGAGGTCCTCCTATGTTGGGTGCATAAATATTTACAATTTTTATATATTCTTTTTCGATTGATCCTGTGATCATTATGTAGTGTCCTTCCTTGTCTCTTGTAACAGTCTTCATTTTAAACTCTATTTTGTCTGATATGAGTATTGCTACTCCAGCTTTCTTTTGATTTCCATTTGCATGGAATAGCTTTTTCCCTCCCCTTAGTTTCAGTCTGTATGTGTCCCTAGGTCTGAAGTGGGTCTCTTGTAGACAGCATACATACGGGTCTTGTTTTTGTATCCATTCAGCCCGTCTGTGTCTTTTGATTGGAGCATTTTATCCATTTGCACTTAAGGTAATTATCAATATGTATATCCTTATTACCATTTTCTTAATTGTTTTGGGTTTGTTTTTATAGGTCTTTTTTCTTCTCTTGTGTTTCACTCTTAGGGAAGTTCCTTTAGCATTTGTTGTAAAGCTGGTTTGGTGGTGCTGAATTCTGTTAGCTTTTGTTTGTCTGTAAAGTTTTTAATTTATCCGTCGAATCTGAATGAGATCCTTGCTGGGTAGAGTAATCTTGGTTGTAGAAATTGTGCCTTTTTAGAAATTACGAGTCCTTTTTGTTTGGTTCCTGTGTCATTTTCACATGATTTCATTAGATCTTGACTTCACTGCTCTCTGATATATTTTCAACTCATCATGTATACTCCCTGCTCCAGCCCTGGAATCAGTCATTTTGCAAGGAATTGTGTATTCTTTCAGTAGGGATTGGTACTTAGAAAACAAGACGTGAATTCTCAGGGGATTTGTTTTTTTTTTCAGTCCTGCTGCCTGACCTTTTTTTATGCCATTTTCCTCACTATTTTGAACACATTTGAATGACTCCATCAGCATTCCATTGAAAATTTGCTGAGCATGACTTTTATTTGTTTATGTACTCATTCATTCAGCAAAAATGTATGGAACACTTACAACCAGGTATATGGTCTTATGTTCAGTGCAGGAGATGTGAAGGTAAACCTGACTGGTTTCCAGTCCTTGATGAAGATTCATTATTGTGGGGATATGAGTAAATAAACAGGAAATGTCTAAAGACTATGATCAGTACTATGGTGGACATAGGCAAGTGGGATTGACAGTCTGTGGGAGCACAGAGCGGGCATCTGAAAATGCTTTGGAAAGGGGAGATAATGGCTGATATTGGATGAGTAGAAGAAGTATGAAGGTGGAGGAGCCATGAAGGATGTTCCAGTCAGAGGAAGCTGGAAGAGGCAGTGGGATCTTGATGTATTCAAGGAGAGGTATGTATGTAGTTAGTTATAAGTGGAACATAAATTTTATGTAGGGGAGGAAAGACAAAACTGGAGACATGGATGGGGGCCAGGACACTGAGAGCCCCAGAGGTCAGGTCAGAGAACTGGGATTTCATTCTGAAGGGTATGAGGGAGAAGTAATGCAGTTGTCTTAAGCAGATGAGATATATAATCACCCCTGTGATGTACTGATGATGCATTGGGTGGTGGATGGGAGTGGGGCAGTATGAGAATGGTAAGGAGGAGAGAGGTGTAACTGTCAGGAGAGAGATAATGTCATGTTACAGTGCACTTTAGATGTGTGTGTGATATGTGGGAGAATTGTGTGTGTGTGTGTGTGTGTGTGTGTGTTACAATAGGTTATAATATACATACCATAGGTTATATATACACACACAGTAGGTTATATATATTATATATACGGTTGTATACAACCGGTTATGTATAAAACACATAATATATAATGTATATACATATATACATACACATAACTTTCCCACATACCACACACATGTATAGAATAATATATAATATATACAAAATAGATCTGTGCATATACATGGATGTAGTGTTGTGTGTCTGTAATTCTGTTTGCTCATGTATATCCAGGGGCCGTCTCATTGCCACAGGTCTAAAACAGAGAATATTTCAGTGGAGAAACATCCCCCAAGGAAAGCTGAAGAGTGGGAAAGGGCTAGCAAAGACTGTCTCCTTGACCAAACTTTAGTCATGTTCCTTTGAGCCCTCTTTTCAACTAAACCTCATCCTTGGGCATTGTCTTTGGCCTGCTTAGCTCAGTTTTAGAAAGGATCCTGCTAATTCGATTTAGCCAGAATCCCCCAACCCTTGCTTGATATTTCAACACTCTGGTCTGCCTTCAGCGAGAATCCCAAGTCAGTTTAGCAACCATCACCTTGGTCTTGACGTTTCCTTTTAGTAATTTTCTATAGCTCCTTGGCTATATATCCCCAGCTGTCTTTACTGTACTCAGAGTTGAGTCCAATCTCTCTCCCCTATAGGAATAGTCTTGACACCTATCACAATAGTCCTCAATAAAGTCTTTCTTACCATTTTAACAAGTGTCAGAATAATTTTTTCTTTAACAGGCCACACCAAAACTTTTGCCTATTGTGCTCTTCCTCTTCAAAGCTCCACCAGTTGGCACCGAGGCCCAGTTGTGTATCCTTGAGTAATCTGAGAATTCCTCTTCCTCCTCTCCTTCCTGGGATTTAAGGGTATGAGGGGGAGTGAGGTGATTTTTTTTCAGCTTCTCCCAGAGGTTAGAATGTAGCTTTAACAGTTATCTCTGGGAGGGTGGAATGATGATTGAAGATGCTTATCTCCTTTTATGTGTTTCTCTGTGCCAGGCACTGTTGTACACTAATGAACATGTATTGCACTTCTTTTTTAAAACTACTATCTTAAACTTTTAAAAATATAAAATGTGAAATGTATCTACATGGATATATAACATGTGGATTTGAGAGGGTTCTGTTAGGTTAAGGATTTAGGGGAAACCAGGGCAGTGAGCGTGTGTGGATCAGTGCATTGATGAAGGCTAAAATACAGCAGGCCAGTAGTGTAATTGGCGAAAGTGTTGATGAAGTGAATGTAGACTACTGTGTCAAGACTCTTGTCTGTGAAAAGTAGAATAGATAACAAATGGTATATATATATTTTTAGGATGAGAGATTTGAGCATGTTTATATGTTCTGCAGAGGAGGAGCTAATAAAAACAGAGGTTATTGAAAATACAGGAGAGAAAGGGGGTAACTGGAGAAGCAAATGTGGAAAAGATGTGGTATAGAGAATACGTGGAAGGACTGGCCATGAACAAGAGAAAGGGCATCACTTCTGATATCAGAGTTAAAGAGGGTCAGAAAGGCTTGTTTGTGAGGTTTTGGAAAGGCAAGAGATTAAGGGAGTTTCTTTCTTGCCCCAATATAGTCTCTCTGAATAAGGCAGTAAGGGCATTCTGGAGTGTGAGAGGGGATGACCAGGAGCCAGAGGAAAGAGGAAGAAGGTTGCACCCTTCTTTGGGGAATGAGCGAAGATTGATGGGCAGTAATGAACACCTCTCTGAGCTGGAAATAAAATGTTTTTAGTCTTGTCCTTTTTTCCAGGTGTGTTCGGCTGCCAAAAAGTGGGAGCAAGGAAGGCAAACATTGGGTTTGATTTTAGACTTGTGAATGTGTGATGATGATTTTGGGTGGTGGGAGGTTTGAGGGGCTAAGTAGATTATTGAGGTTACCGATGAGATAACTTCAGGTTATAGACCATGGGATTTAGTATCATCAGGAAAAAGTGTGTTCTCAGGAGGATTCTGTAGAACCAGAGGAGAAGCTGTGTGAATATGTGGGTGGGTGTCAGTGAAGCTGTGTGGAGATTTCAAAGCTCAGAGTGGATGTTAGATAGAGGTGGAATGGCAGACGAGAAATCATGGTCAGAGTAAGATATAGGAGCTTAAGATTTCAGAGGGAAAGTAGTTCTGGATGATGAGAAGGTTCCGTGGGTGGGTGAGTTGGAGTAGAGGAGGTCAAGGAACTGTGAAGCTGGGGTGATGGACAAGTTAGCCATGAGATCATCAAAGATAGTAGGAAAGGTTTAGGGTGTAAGAGTAGAGAGGAAGGTGAGAAAGATGCTCTTTTGTGGAAGAAGGGGTGAGTGTAGCTAAGAGGCACATGGCATGACAAAGGAGTGAGGATTTTTACAGAAGGGAGGAAGAGTTAGGGAATGGAAGCAGAAATGGCCAGCATAAGTAGTTGCTCTTAACCAGCTTTGCAGCAGATCCCTTGGATAGTCCTGGCTTTGTTTCAACTTTGTTGTTACTTCACAAACCTTATTTTATTTTTTATTTTTGCCAATAACCAGGGCCAAGAAAGGACTGGTGGTAAAATCTTGAATGTAAGGGGAGCTAAGATAGCATTCTATTCACTGATTCCTGTACCTGGAGGGACTTGAACAACTGCCCTTAGCAACTTTAAGGGAAATGGCACTGCTGGTAAGACCCTGGCCTGCCCAGGCTTCCCTTTCCAAGAATCCTATTGTAAATGAATGTGGATAACCAGTCCCCATAGCTTTTAGAGAGGGGTGGATGCTTTTTATGTCATTCCTTATCTCAGAAAGGTTGAGAACACGTGCTCTTAGGGGATGCTTTAAGGGAGTTCCATAGGGAGGCCCGAATTCTTTCTTTTCTTTTTTTTTTTTAATGTTTTTCGAATTGTGCAATATAACAAAAATACCAAAAGTTGCATAAAATGTAAATGTACACTAAAATGAATAATTATAAAGTAAACACCCATAAAAGAACCTTCCAGGACCAAATATAGAGCATTGCAAGTTATCCAGAAGCCTCGTCTTATCCCTGTTTCTCTCCCAGAGGTAACCATTTATCCTGACTTGCCTTTTATGGTAATCATTTCTTTGCCTGTGTATACAGACACATGTGCACACACACATCTGTCTATACATTCTACTGTTTATGGACATTTGGATTGCTTTCAGTTTTTGGGTATTGTAAACGGTACTGCTGTTCTTATATATGTCTCCTGTTCCACATGTGCTTGAGTTTCTCTAAGATATATATCTGGGAGAGGGATTATCTGGTATTAGTTTATGCATATTTTCAGCTTTACTAGATAATGGGAAATTGATTTTCAAAAGGATTGCATCAATTTTAACTCCCACTTAAAGTATATGAGGATACATACCTTGGTTCTTTTCTCCCCCAGTCTTGAGGCCAGAAAACTATGGCTCAGAGATGATCAGGGATAGCCAGGACTTGTAATTTGCTGTGGATATGGGGGTCTTGGTTACTATTTCACATTTCTCTTGGAACAGTTGCCCTTAGCTGCTTCAGTAGGAGAACCTTGGTTTGGTCCTATCTTTTCCAGAATTTCTAGGCCCAAGAATTGGGCCCTAGAATTGAGTGTGGTTGCTCAGCCTTTGAGGCCATTTGAGAATGAAGACGGCTGGGTTAGCATCCTACAATGCTCCTCTTTCTTGGATGGTCCAAACAATTGATCTCAGCAATTAGCCAGGGGTTCTGTGGATGGGCTCTGACTCAGTTAACTCTTCCTCAAACTCAAGGGTCAAGAACCAGAACCAGGAAATGATCAGAGATAATTAGCATCTATGGATAGCAGAATATGAAGACTGGGGTAGTGGCTTAGATGACCCTATGTCTTCGGAGGATCCTTGAACAACCATCTTTAGCCATCTCCAAGGAGGGAGCTGGCTTGTTCCTTTCTTTTCCAGAGTCTGTCCCTTAGGGAGTCTTTTCCTTAGGGAGGGCCCTGGCTTGTTTGTTTCTTTCCCAAAATCTCAAAGATTGAGAACCTTGGCTGGTTTATTTCTGTGGCCAGTTAGAAGTGAAGATGGCTGGGTAGGCATTTGGATTGCTTCCTAGAGTCTCATCTTATGTTTGTTTGTTTATGGCACACCTTTAATTTCCTGAATCTTGTAGAAATACACTTGTAGTGATCAAAAATTGCATATGAGTTTATCAACTTTCAGAAAATTGACAAAATGTTTTATATGAAGGTGTGAAATATTATACATATGTATTGTTTTTTAATTTTAAAACTAGTAATGGAATAATAAATAATTCCAAACCTTAATTAAAATTAGTATTTAATGTACTTCTTGGACCTGATTTATTTCACTAATATTAGAGCATATTTAAAATTAAGAGATGCTTATTTCGTATTTTAGTTCACTGTTTCTTTACTTTTTACTACTGTTATTATTTTTGCTTTCTCTATGCATGTTGAGAATTTGAATTTTCAAGATATTGAAAACAGTGGCATATTTATTGTGGTTCTCCACTTGATGTCCTTTCATCCTTTGGCTTCTATTTGTGTCAATCTGTTTAATGCTCTTGGCTGCATTTCCATACATACTCACAAGGCAGAGTTATTCTAGAAAACATCATCCTTCTTTACTACCAGTTGAACACTACAGTGTAGTCCTACAATACAGTTAGTATAGGACCCTGTTATCTTTTACAACATGTTGGGCTCTGCCCTGTATCACAGGGCAAGCCACCTGAGGATGTCCATCTGACAGATACTGCTTGAGTAGCATGTTATGCAGAGGTTTCACATACCAGTGTGTGTCGTTTACCAGTTGGGAATTTTGAGGCCAGGGATGTGGGAGAACCAGCAGGCTCAGGAGAGAACTATTTCATTTATGGCTAGAAGGTGAATGAGGTGTTCTATACATCACTGAAGGGTGTGGTAAGCTTATTTTTCAAGGAGGGGGATCCTGGAGGTCACAAAGGAAAGATTCTAGGTGGGAAGGAGAATAGTGAACTGACAGCTTCAAGAGGCAATGAGCGTGGCTTGCTACTTTTCATTCCCTCTGTTTTCTTGGTTATCAGAAAAATATTTTCCCAGGGCCCTGGTAGACACGAAGTATGAGTGAAGAAAGAGGGAAGTTATAGAAGGTGAGAGAGGAAAACATACATAGTCTGAGAATGTCAGAAGTGCTAGGATACCCGTGGGGAAGATAGATTGATTTCAAGCCTTAGAAAAGTTAGCTAGACCATTAATTAATTAATCAATCAAGAAAATAAGTAAAAAATGTAGTGATATAGATTCTTTGCTGCATAATGAGGACATGTTGTTGAATTAGATATATTTTCTACTGAGTCTGGTGGGTGAGATAGACACAGACATTACAACAGGGAGTGTTATGACAGAGAGACCAGGGTGTGGTGCTTTCATTAGAAATATGGAGGAGGGTATCTCTAACCCCGGGGCTCAGAGAAGGCCTCCTGGAAGGCACCATGGTAAGAACTTAATTTTCCATAGAAGTAGCAGTTAATCTGGCAGTGGCTGAGAATCCTCTGAGTGTGGGGACCAGAGAGCAGGTGGTCATTTAGACCATGTATGGTAGCTGCCTGGGTCTGTCATCTAGCCTTGAGCTTGGGAAGTACCTGAAGAAATGAGCAGTTGAGAGGCCACTCTGGTCTAGAAGAGCTAGGGAAAGGGGGCAAATAGAAATAGTTTCATAAATGGTTCAGTTTATGCTATAATATTGATCACCTTAGCCTTCATGGAAGAGCAGCTACTTCCATTTCCCCATGAAATTATCAGTTTCTCTTTATGACATGTTTTTTGCATCTTGTTTAGGGAATTCTTTCTCACCTTGATTTCATAAAGGTGTTTTACAGTATCTTCCTGTAAAATTTTTATAATTTTCTTTTCACAATCAGGTTTATGATTCACTTGGAATTTATTTTTATGTACTGTATGATGTAGAGATCTTAATTTTTTTTTTCTGAATGATTAATTGGTGGTTCAAGGACTATTTACTGAGTTGTCTGTTCTTTCTCCACAGATTTATAATGCTGTCTCTATAATATACCAAGTTGTAATGTATGTATATATCTGTTTCTAGGCTTTCTGTTCTCTTCCACTGTTCTATTTGTCTATTTCTATACTAGTATTGCACTGTTAATTACTATAGTTTTGTAATGCATCTTAATATTTGGTAGGGAGAGACCCCTTCCTTAACTCTTCCTCAAAAGTATATTCTTTGAAAAAAAAAGTATATTCTTTGCCTTTTACTTTTCCATATGAATTTTGAGATAAGCTTAATATGGTCTCTAAGAAACTGAAATTTTGATTAGAACTGCATTTTAGTTATATATTATAGATACAGAAATGGCATCTTTACAACAATGAACGTGGTTTATCTCTCCTTTTATCTAGGTTTCTTTAAAATTTATTTACTTATTTATTTTTGGCTGTGTTGGGTCTTCGTTTCTGTGCGAGGGCTTTCTCCAGTTGCGGCAAGAGGGGGCCACTCTTCATCGCGGTGCACGGGCCTCTCACTATCGTGGCCTCTCTTGTTGCGGAGCACAGGCTCCAGACGTGCAGGCTCAGTAGCTGTGGCTCATGGGCCCAGCCGCTCTGCGGCATGTGGGATCTTCCCTGACCAGGGCTCGAACCCGTGTCCCCTGCATCGGCAGGCAGATTCTCAACCACTGTGCCACCAGGGAAGCCCTATCTAGGTATTTTTAACGTCTTTGAAAAAAGTTTATTATAATTTTCTCTGCAAGGGTCTCATGCATATTTTGTTAGGTATATTTCTGTGTACTGATAGTTTTTGTTGCTCTCACTAATATTTTTAAATTACATTTTGTAATTCATTGTGAGTGGTATATGGGAATGCTTATTTCTGGTGTATAGTTTTTAGATCCATTCACCTTACTAACCTCTTTCTCTAGATCCAATTGTTTGTTTGTAGATTTTATTGAGTTTTTATATAACATTTATGTAAATCATACTTAAAAGTACATGAATTATACCTGTACAGCTCAGTGAATTATCACAAAGTGGTTTTGGTTTGTTAATGTAATTTGTGAATAACTGTAATTATTTTTCCCTTTCAGTCCTTATACCTCTGTAAGTTGATATCATTGTGTATAAAGTAAAGTAGAATTCTTTTCTGAAACAATTTCACTTGAGCATCTCTGAGGCCTCATGCTCTAATGAGCTGTGTTTGACACGTAAATACTTTAGAAGTCATCAAAGAAAGGAAATTACCTTTATTTGGAAATTTTAACAGTACTTAATGAAAGAGTCTACAGGGTGGTAGTATTTCAGTTAATTGACTACTGTCCAGGATTTGGTCTTTAGCATTTGTGAAATGCTAAAATGAAACTTGGTGATGAACAAATAGAAATTAACTTACTGAGACTAAGATAGGTTCAGAGAGAAAAGCACACACGTCTCACACTAATATTTTCTTGTGGCGAGAACACTCAGGTCCTCTCTCTAGGGTATGTCATTTGGGGTACTTGGGAAGTCAAACTAAGAAAACAGCATGTTGCTTACTGTGAGAGCATCGAGTTAAAGCAAAAAAGGTAGAGTATCTCACAAACATGGAGTCTTTTGTGCAGCTCTGGGTTGTCTGAGGAATACATTTAGGTGTTCTACCCTGTCTTCATCACACCCCAAGCAGCTTGAGAGACAGCAAGATGTAGTGAAATAATACTGGACTTTGTAGCCAGTAGACAGGGGTTTAAATCCTAGCTTATAGTGTACTGACCTTAGGGGTTTCATTTTTCTCACTGATGAAATAGAAATCATGACACTGTTCATTTAAAAGAAATATAACCTCTCAAAGTATTTGTTATATAGTAAATCCAGCAGAATCATGGATTTATATTTGTTTATCCATGCCTATGGGTAGAGAGGAAAGTGCCAATGATCTTTTCCTAATTTGTCAGAATGGTCTTAGAAGTATTAATCTGTTTTTAAATATAGAGATGGCAATTTCAGCTTTACCAGATGTATTAGTTTCCTATTACTGCTGTAATAAATTGTGGCAAACATAGATAATAAACACAGATTTATTATCTTGTAGTTCTGGAGGTCAGCAGTCCTAAAATCAAGGTGTTGGCAGGGCCGAGCTCCCTCCAGAGGCTCTAGGGGGAAATCGGTTTCCTTGCTTTTTCCGGCTTCTTAAAGGCTGCCGGCGTTCCCTTGGTTAATGGTCCTTTTCCCTATCTTCAGATCTACCAGTATATCGTCTTCAACTCTCTGACTCTGACCTTCTACTTTCATGATCATATCTCCTTCTCTGACTCTCATCCTCCTGCTTCCTTCTTATAGACTCTTGTAATTACATTGAGCCCACCAGTATAATTTAGAATAACCTCTCCATCTCAAGATCCTTAATCACACATGCAAAGTCCCATTTGCCGTGTAAGGTGACATACTCACAGGATCAGGATGTGGACATCTTGGGAAAGCCATTATTCAGTCTACCACACCAGGTTAATGAATTACCAAATAAGATACTTAATTAGAATTACACATTTCTTTTGTGGGTTATTTTCATAGAAATAAGCATCAATTTCTAAAGTTGCAGGAGTCTTATAAAATGCTTTTCTTTAAATAATACTTCTAAGGAAAGATATGTATTAACAGAGAATAGAATTAGTTGGTAGCAGTTATGAATATTCATAAGTCTCCATATTGTAAAAGAGAACAAGATTGACATTCTCATTAAAATTCTCAATTTAACATCTTTCAAATTTAGATTATTTGAAATAATTGTGAAGCAAAATGGTTTCCACCCCTCCAAGGCTGTAGGGAGAGAGTACAGAGCCCACATCTCTTTTTGAGTTTCCTTTTGTTGATTGTGAATATTTGCATTTGTAAAGTTAGGCTCTGGAATTTCACTAGCTATTTTTAAAGAAAAAGCAGGTCTGGAGCCCAATTTTGCTTGTAGAAATGGAGAAAGTCTGAAAAGGATTTTCTGTATTATCAGTTAAATTATATATTTTGTGCCTCGTAAAGTAGTTGTTAAGATTCAGTGTGATCACTTTTACAAAATCCTGACACCTGCTTCAGTGAGTGAGAGCAGTTTGAGTCTCTTACACTCTTCTGTACTTTCCATCTTTTGTCTCTTATTAATTTCCTCTGACTTGTTTTAAATTTTCACAAATTATTTTCCTAATCTCCTGATTAAAGCTATCCCTTGAGTTTTTCATTTGGGGTATTGTATTTTTTTTAAGTTGATTAGGTTTAATTATGATATACCACTTGTTAGAGTTTCCTGTTGCTTGGAAATATCTTTAAGTTTGTTACTTATTTCTTTATCCATGGTAAAATACTGATTTTATGGTTTGTGTTTGCTAATCCCAGTGTTTGAAGTCTTTTCTGTTATCAGCTGATCCTGTTGATTTGCTTCTTTGTCTAATTCAAGGTTCAGGGATCCCAGGGCAAGTCCTATAGTTCAACCTGAGCTACAAAATGACCTGCTTCCCATTCATCCTACCCCGAGATGGTAGTCTTTGGGGTCCCAGCTTATTGTAGGGAGGGTCTCCTGATAGTTTTCTTACTCTGTGTAGTTCTGGGCTTTATCTGTTTCCTTTGCCTTTCAACGCAACTGAAATATAGAAAGTTAAATTTGGGGGGGATTGCCTCTCTGCTTATATTTACTTCTCTAGGTTCCCCTTTTCCCATGGTGTTGCTCTGATATTTCCATATTTTTATTGCCCTGTCTTTTTGTTGTTTTCAAGTAGTTGTTACTTCTTTTTCACCAAGATTTTTTTTAGTTGTTTTATCATGAGGGTTTGTCCAAACAAGCTGGGGGGCAGAACTAGCAAATTTTCCTAGAACTCTTTCATTTTCTTTTGAGATTAGGTTTAGGCTCAGAACGTCTCATTACCTTTTGGGTTTTTATTTTCTTTATTTTATAGAGGAAAGATCTGTTGGCTGAGGAAATATGTACAACCTAAAAGTAGGGAGTTAAGTTTGATTCGGGGACCTTACTAAGGGAGGAGACAGGGTATATAGGAGTTCTTTGCTGGAAAAAAATGTAGTCGAACATCAAAATATTACTGCTAATCACAAAAATAGACATCTCAAGTTAACGGTTTTAGTACTTTTCTGTGTATGGGAAGATGCAAGAGTCTGGGCTCAAATTATTCCTTAGATACGCATCTTATAACTGTCTAGGGCCAGTATCCCCAGCACAGAATGCTTCCTGTTTTTCTCCATCGTGAATTCCCTTCAGGGCGCACCATGCGGGAGGGGTGGGGGGCGGCTGCAGTGGCTGCTGACTTGATGGCTGGCAACATTTGTTGTTTACTGGAATGGCAGGCAACACTCCCTTTGCACACATCCAGTGCTCAGAAAAGTAAGGATATTTGCCCAAGGTCCAATAGCAAGTAAGAAGTAACATTGGGATTTTAGCCTTGCTCTATTCAACCCTGAAGCCTATGTGCTTAACCAATTCAGTGCACTGTAACCTTTGGATTCCAGTGTTTTTTGTTCCTGGATTATGGAACAAATCCATGGAGAGTAAATGACTTGTGTTTTTCTTATCAGGTTTTCATCCCTCAAGGTCAGCGCCCTCTCCGTGGCTCTTGGGAACACAAGCATTTCTATGCCTCTTTCACAAGACCTTTGCCTGGTTCTAAAACATCTAATAAGTAAGAAACCCCCTTCCATCACCCACCCCGCCCCTACCCTTCAGAACTGAATTTAGGGACATGCAGTACCCCAGCTCTAACCACAAACTTTTATTTCCTTTTCAACTGCAGGATTTTCCACATCAAAAGACCAAAATAAATTCCCAGCTGAATTTGGAAAGAGCTAAGGACAAAAGAACCCAGAAAGAAATCCTCTTAGGTGAGCAAAGGAAGGAAACTGAGGTAGGGAGGGACTTGTGAACTTACAGCTTTATTAGATAGTGTTAGGATAGTTTTGGAATTTTGGTTGGTGAATGCCCACAAGGCCCCTTTGCATGGTGGAAAACACAGGAGCTTAAGAGCCAGGCATACTTGAATTGGCTGTCAGTTCCCCTACTTACTAATTCTAAAATACTGAGTAACTCAGTTTCCCTCTCTGACCATCAGTTTCTTCATCTATACATTTGTAATAATAATACCTATCTCTCAAGGTTTCCATGTGAAATATAGTATTTCAGTGAGTGTTTGTGCCTGGTATATGCTTACTAAACAGTTGTAGTAGTTGTTGTCTTTATTGTTGCAACTATAGGGGCGGGAAAATTTTCCCTTCTTCCTTTATAGGTCCCTTGACTGGTCTAATAATTAAACTGACATAAGACAGATTAACAGGAGAAAAACAAATTTAATTTTGTATGTACAGGAGTCCCACAAAAATGTGAGACTCAAGTGATCAGAGCAGAGAGCTGTTATACCTTGTAGATTAAAAAAACAATGTATTTGTGAAGAATCGACAAGGCAAAGGGGTTTGGCCTAGAAATAGTAAATAGTAAAGAATTAACAAGGTTTGTTTGTACAGCCTTCTCGGGCCCTAAATTCCCTATCTCTGGTGATAAGGATGCCTTCTACCCTTCTGGTACAGGGAGGATATCTTTCTCTTGAGAAAGTTTTCTCTTGCTTTCAGGGGGACAAAGGAGTGTCAGAGTATTGTTCTTGCACCAGCTGGTTCTCAAGTACCTTTAATTCAAAATAATCAATATGCCAACGTGGCATATTTTGGGGTGACATATTCTAAACCCCTATACCCCTCTCAAACTCTCCATCTGGTGGGTGCCATAAAATCAGGCAAAAGAGAATCTTTCTTTTCCTATTTTCTTTTTGGTTACCTTTTTGTTAGCATGCCCAGTTACTTCTCCCTTCTCTATTGCTTCCCCTTCTTCAGTGCCCTGAAAATGAATCTCTTGCTGTCTCCCTTCTTCCAAATCCTTGCTTTTCTCTCTTAGTTCTACACATTCAACACCTCCTTTGTTCAGGTCATCTTCCCATTTCCACTCAGTTGAATCTCTTTCGTTGTCTCTGCCATTAGCCTCCAAACAAACTAGTCATCCTCACATCACTTTGCTTCTCCAAGTCCCTCTCTCCCTGAGTTGGGAGGCCACCTAAAAATGAGACAAAGCCATGAAGTCCCTAGACCTTAGTTTTCTGACTAATTTTCTTTCTACCTCATTTTGGCAGCTTCATTTCATCAGGTAAAAGTTATATGTGTTTTTTCTGTCTATTCTTTGTTTGCTTATGGATATCTTTATCTTTTTTTTTACATACTTTGTATTATAAAGGTAGACACATGCTCATCGTGAGGATTTTGGAGAACAACAAAACTTTATAAGGAAGGAAATAAAAATTGTCCATTTCATTACCCAGATATAAATCGTATTAACTAATTGATATATTTCTTTTGAGTATATACAATTTTGTATCCTGCTGTATTAGTTTGCTAGGACTGCCATAACAAAGTACCACAGGCTGGGTATCTTAAATGGCAGAAATTTATTTCCTCAGAATTCTGAGGCCTAGAAGTCTAAGATCAAGGTGTTGACTGGGTTGGTTTCTTCTCAGTCCTCTCTCCTTGGCTCGTAGATGGCTATCTTTTCCTCCCTGTGTCTTCACATGGTCTTCCCTCTTTGTGTCTCTATGTTCTAACTTCTTCTTATAAGGACACCAGTCATATTGGATAAAGGCCTACCCTAATGATCTCATCTTAACTAAATTACCTCTTTAAAGGCCCTATATCCAGATACAGTCACATTCTGAGTTACTGGAGGTTAGGACTTCAACATGTGAATTTTAAAGGGACACAATTCAACCCATGCTTTCTCCTCTAAACCCTGCTTTCTTTAAAAATTATCTCACATGAGAATCTCCCTTGTCAGTAACAATTTTAGGCAACATTTTTGTTGCCTGCGTAATATCCCATCATAAGAGTATACTGCAATTTATTTAACCATTTCCATGTTTTTGGATATTTTGTGTGTTTCCATTTTTTCACTAATATAAATGCTTCAATGAATCGTTTTGTACATGAATCTTTATTTGCATATCTGACCATTTTGTTCGGTAGATTGTTTAAAGAGTAATTACTGGCTCAAAAGGTACGACTATTCTCTGGCTCATAATTACACACTGGAAAGTTGTTTTCTAGAAGTTTTTACCAGTTTACATTCATACCAGCAAGGACAACAGTCAAACATGCACTCATATAAACTGCTTGGTGAGAATGAGAGGAACAGTTAATCTCACATGGTTGTTTCAATTTACAGTTATTGATGACTGATAAGGTAAAATATTTCATGTATTTATTTTTTATATTTCCTTTTTTGTGACTGGTTTACTTATGTTTTTTGCCCATTTATGTTTGAGGATCTATCATTTTAGATGATAAGATTATGACTAAGAGTAGGATCTATTTCAATGAGGGAAATCTCAGAAAAAGCCAAATTCCGAAGAATATTATGGATCCAGAATCCAAGAACAATTGGTCAGAGTCTTTTCTGTGGAGAAGACTTGGCATGTGATGACATAGGCTGCAAGAAGGCTTGGCAGGGAAGAATCTAACATATTCCTTTCTCCAGGCAAGTCTGTTGCGGGCACAATACTGCCACTTATAAAAATAATCCTACTGAAGAGAAAGGCTGAGAGTGCATTGGCTGAGAAAAGGCTGAGCTAGATGTCTGTTATATGAGGAAAGCCCCTAGGAGAAAGAGCATAGAGATATGGTTCATAGGACTATGACTCTGCAAAGTTTTTAGAATGTGTGAGACACTGGGAAATTTTTGATGCACAGAAGCCCTACATGTATGATTAGTGTCTAAAAGTCTTTTGTTAGTGTTCAAGGTTGATGCCTCAGAGTACTCTAGTAGAGAGAAATCCTGTGAAGGTAATGAATATAAAGGAATTTTTAGTCATGAGGCCAATCTTAATTTGACATCTGAGGATTCACACCTGAGAACTTATTAATATGGCTGTAAAAATGTGGGAAGGCCTTCAGGCAGAACTCGGTTCTCTTTCAACACCAGAAGTTTCATAGGGTGGGGAAACTTTCCCAATGTGAAAGAAATTGCAGTGAATAATCAAGGTTTTTCCACCATATGAAAATGCATAGTGAAGAGAAACCCTATGAGGGTATTAACTGGGAGAGACTTCAGGACAAGCTCAGACATTTTCTTTTGAAATATGAGAGAGTTCCAAGGGAAGAAAAACCTCTGGTTGCAATGCCTGTGTGGAAGGCTTTTCAGATCTAGCTCAGATCTTATTAAGCCAAAAAAGAATTCATGGTGCAAAGAAAGCTTATACATGTAATGAATGTGGGAAAGGGGTTTTGTTGATATGAGTCCTTATAGAATATCAGAAAATTCATAGTGGAGATGGAAGGAGATCCTTGTTTATCATCTGCAAATTCATAGTGGAGAGAAACTACTAGAATGAATAAGCCTTCAATTAGAGGCTAAGTCTTATCTATCATTAAGTGATTCATAAAGGCAAGACCCTCAATGTATGTAAAAAATATGAGTATGCTTTCCTTAGGATTTAGCCTTATTTGGTATCAGTGAGTTCATAGTGCAGTGAATGTAGAAAGGCCTTCAATTTGAAGTGTAATCTTGCTCAGCATTAGACAGTACAGGTATCTGATTAATGTAATGCTGTGGAAAGGTCTTTGTGAGAAAAATCAGATCTTGGTAAAAATGAAAAAAAGATTCATAATAAAAGTTAATTAAAATACTTTCCATTTATTGCATATAATTATACACCTACCATGTATACTACTACTATAAGAACTTTACATAGTTTGTTTAATCATTTAATTCTTGGAACAATCGTATAATATAGGAACTCTCATCCTTGTTTTACATGTGAAGAAACCAAGAAAAAGAGATGGAAGAATTTTCCCAAGGTCACACAGCTATCACTGGAAGAGCCATGGTTTGAATCCTAGACAGTTTAATTATTCTGGGTTAATACTGGCAATGTGTAAATCTTCAGAGATTTGTTAGCCTTTATTCATCATTAAGTGATTCATTCCAGAAATCACAATTCACTCTTCAGTGCAGTGAGTTTTGGTAGCCTTCAGTCAGTTTTGGAATCTGGCAAATACTCCCAGAAACTCCACATTGAGCTCCAGAAAATGGAGTAAAGGTTATAAAGAGTTTATCGCTTTGAATAGGGATCACCTCCAAACTTGAAAGATTTCATTAATAACTGGATTCTCTTCTCAAATGTTCACCATAACCACTTCTCATGGTGTAGGCTCTGAAATTGGCTAGGTCAGTTTCATCATCACGAAATACGGGAGAATTGTCCAGTTCTAAAAAAGACTGAGTAAGAATGGAGGCCAGACAGATGTGTGTGCTGGAAGCTTCAGGAAAGGTTCCAGATCATTTTAGGAATTATAACCAGAAAAGCCAAAATAAACCGAGAAAATCTAGCCGATAAGAAGTGGAGAAACTAGGGTATATGGAATGATTTTCCTCCCGGTATGGGTATAGACATAGGTTGCTTGTCTGTCACCCAGTATTCAGAGGAACTACTGCTTGAAATTGCCATAGGAATATTCAGTGCCTTAGCATTGACAGATCAGTGTGACTTCCAGAAACCCAAGGTATAAGAACTCTAATACGTTGATTTTTATATCCTCTCACTTTAAGAAGGCAGCATGGGGATTTCCCTGGTGGTCCAGTGGTTAAGACTCTGCGCTTCCACTGCAGGGGGCATGGGTTCAATCCCTGGTTGGGGAAATAAGATCCCACATGCCGCGTGGCACGGCCAAAAGAATAAAAAAAAAAGAGGCAACATGGTACAGCAGAAAAGTATTTATGTTCTAGAATCAGCTATACCTGGGTTTATTTACCAGCTTAACCACCTTCTAGCTGTGTGACCTTGGTTATATTTAATAAATCTCTCTGAGTCTCATGTTGCTCATTTTTTAGGTCAGAATATTAATACCACAACAAGTTGTAAAGATTCAAGGGATTTTAAGGGTTATAAAGTGTCTAGTGTAGTGCCTGGCACATAGTATACACTTAATGAATGTTTGCTATAATTTTTTTAGTTCTGCCAGGGCCTCAACCCTCTATAATACAGAGCTCCCAGACCCCAGTGTTTTACAGCTGTGTTGAGATATTAATCACTTTAGACCATGAGCTTCTGCTAAGTCATATGGTACCTTTGTGTGAATTGGAATATGGTATCTCTTCCTCAAAACATTTTATTAATACCTGCCAGAAAATTGTCATAATAAATGCAAATATCTATGATGTGCACAGTGTGAATGATACCCTGCAGAATCATGTGATGCAAAGCTTGCACAATCTGCAAATGGTAGGCTAAATAGTGGGCCTCCAAAGATGTCTGTCTTAATTCCCAGAACCTGAATATGAACCTGATATGTTACTTGAAATGGTAAAAGGTTAAGGATTTTGAGATATGGAGATTGTCCTAGATGATTAGGGTGGGCCCAGTATAATCACAAGGCTCTTTATAAGAGATAGGCAAGAGGGTCAGAGTTATAGAGAGAAGATATGTGGGCAGAAGCAGGGGTCAGAGAGGAAAGAAGATGCTAAGCTGATGGCTTTGATGATGAAGAAAGGGACCATGAGCCAAAAACTAGACTCTCTAGAAGCTAGAAAAAGCAAGGAAATGGATTCTCCCCTAGAGCTTCCAGAAGGAATGCAACCTTGTGAACCCATTTTAGACTTTCGACTTCTAGAACTGTAAAAGAATAAACTTATGTTGCTTTAAGCCACTAAGTTTGTGGTAATTTGTAGTGACAATAGGAAACTAATACACTGTACAGGCAGCCCAATTTGCCTGGAGCTTCCAGGCCAGTTACTTCTGGCAATGAACAGTCTTGTCCAGTATAGCCCCATGTCTGTACCTATGTTATCATTTTGTATATGTGTTATGGTCTTAAGATTTGGAAACAGTGCTCCAATAGATTGTTGTTCCATTTGAGAAAGGAGTTTTTCTCTTCTCTACTTTCCCAGGGGTTCTGGATGCAGAAGGAATGAAGATAAGTTGATCCATTGTTTCTCCAAGTGTGATATGCCTGGTAGCTCAGGTGCAGCACTTTGCTTGTTATCAGATTTCTGATCCTTAGAGAGGAATATTTTCTGAATCAATTGAGGTGAAATTGAAGTATAAATCAGAATACCAATATATGGGGTTTTGTCTCTTCGGATGACAAGATGTCTCTTCAATGGGTAGTGCTGGATGTATACAGACAGAATTTACCTCCTGATACCAGTTTTTGCTACAACATACTGTTGCAAAGAGTGTTTAGGAGATATTCTGCCATTAGTTATGTTAATTCTCCCATGTTAATTCTCTTAGATCAACTCCAGTAATTACTGAGGCACTCCATTGTGACAGCCTACATTCCAGGATAAGAAATAAATTTTATATCTTGTGCCAATTCCAATTGATTGAAATCGGTTTTCATAATATGCTGGCTTGACAATGATTCTGAGGTGCAAGGGGACAATTCTGTGGTAGATTACTGATGTCTGCCATAGATAGGAGATTGGCATCAGGCTGGCCTCATATATTACATCCTTATGATGATTCTTTTATTTATTCAGAAACATTTGTTAAGCATCTTCTTTATACCAGGCACTGTGATATATATTTTGAATAGAGAGATGAAAAAGATATGTTCCTGGTCCTAGAGAAGCTGATATTAGTAGAAGAGACACATAAACAAATCTACACAGCGAAATATCACAGATGCTTGATAAAAGTCTATATAGAATACATTAGAGACACAGAGGAGGACATAGTTAATTCTGTTGGGTGGGAGAGCATTCCAGAAAGAAATTAATGCTTAAGTCCTGAAAGGTGTGTAGATGTTGTCAGTTTTAACTGTTGGGGCTGAGAAATAGAAGAGAGTCATTCCAAGCGGTGGTGGTATGAGCAAAGACACATTATATGAAATAACTCAATGTTTTCAGTATATTTATGGTATATTCAAGATGGTTAGTATACTTGAAACATAGAAAGTGAGAAGGTATTTAATGAGACGAAGATAGTGGCCAGATCATTGAGATCCTTGAATGCTATACTAAGAACAGTGGGGAGATATTGGGATTTTAGTCAAGGGATTAACAGGATCAGTTTTGCATTTTAGAAATATCCAGTGGATGAGTTTTTTTAAATTAATTTTTATTGGAGTATAGTTGCTTTACAATGCTGTGTCCATTTCTACTGTACAGCAAAATGAATCAGCCACACACATACATATATCCCCTCTTTTTTGGATTTCCTTCCCATTTAGGTCACCACAGTGCATTAAGTAGAGTTCCCTGTGCTATACAGTATGTCCTCATCAGTTGTCTAGTGGATGAGATTTTGATGGATAGACTGGAGAAGACAGAACTGGGTACAGGGAGACCAGTTCAGAGGCTATTACAAAAGAGGAGAGATGTTGAAGCCTGAGTTAAGGCAGTGGGAATGAAATTAGAATACATGTATGTGAAAAATTAAGAACTCAGTGGCTGACTGGAGGATATAGGGAGGCCGATGAGAGGAAGGAATCTAGGATGATCTTCAGTTTTCTTTCTGCCTTGGGTGGTTGAAATGTAAAAGCCATTCCATGAGCTGGAGAACTCAGAATAAGGAACAGGTTTGAGGGGAAAAAATGATGAGTTCAATTTTGAACGGTCAAAGTCTGAAGCACCTTTGGAATGCCCAAGAGGAAGTATCCAGTAAGCAGTCAGGAATTTATTCTGCTGTGAAGCAAGTAGGGTTACAGATAGATTTGGAGGTCATCAAGCATAGAAGTGGTGGTTTTAATTAAGGTATGAATGAGCTTGCCCCAGGAGAGTGTGTGGAGTGAGAAAAGGTGGGGGCGGGGCAGAATCTCAGAAATACAGGCATTTGGGAGTGGGGATGGGGCAAAAAAGCTAAGAATGAGCAGCAGGAAAGGTAGGAGGGGAACCAGGGGAAATACTACATTCTTCTTGTGCCCTCTTGTGGCAGTTTGAGTTTCTTTCCCAGAATAAATTTCCCCTCTCCTGTCTTCAGTCTCCCCTGTCTCTGACTATCTTGGACCCATAATTTCCAATTCTACTCTACCTGTGAGACTGGGGCTACCAGGTCCTCTGGTGGTCACTTCTCAAGTGTAAAACTCCCCTTTGACTATTGCTACAATTTAAGAACAATTTGGAACACCCACTTCCATAAGTTGCAAAAGAATAAAAGGCAAACATTCATGTAGTGAATGAAGTGAAGGGGCCCTTCACTTTCTACATTTATATGCTCCTCACCTCTTGATCTATTCTGTTGGCCATATTAATTTCAGTAAGTCCCAGTTCTCATCATATCCCTTTCCTTTATAATTAACTAGCTCCCTTTATAATGAAAGTATATTCTATTTTGTATTTTTATTATAGTAAGTATAATGTTTAGATACAATATATTCTATATTATAATAAGGCCTATATATGGCTTAAAAATATATAGTCATAACAAAAAATAGCAGTATTTAGCTTCACCTCCCCACACTCACCAGGCTCAAATGCCTGAAGTAACCAACTTTGAAATGTGTTAGCTATTTATTTTGGTTTTTATCTCAATAATTCTAAACAATACGGCTATATTATTATTTCTTGAGTTACTTATTTCAGGTATTAGCTGTTGACTTCCCATTATGGTAGATGAAGATTAAACTTTCACTTTTCCTCTCCTACTTCCCTTCTCCATCCTTTTAATATAGTTATAGCATACATTTTTAATGATAACGTTTACATTATTGTGTGTGCATTGTTCACTAAAGAGACCAATAGTGAATTGTGATTACATTTTTCTTGTATACATTTTTATCAATTCTAGATTTAATAATTGCTTTTCACCTGCATTTTTTATATATTACTATCTTTTCCATCTAATCTGTATGTCTGTTGTTTAGTTTTTGTTTTTGTTTGGGTTTTTGCAACATGCTCAACTAAGTTAGGTTATCCAGAAAATTTATTTTCTGGAAATCCCCTTTCTAGAGCTTTCTTTCCTGTTCCAATCTGGACTATTTCCACCCCCCAACTCCTGGAAACTTTTAGAATTTCTACTTTATCACTGATATTCTGAAATTTCATGGTGATGTGTGGATATTTGTGTATCTATTGTACTGGACACTTGGTAGACTCTTTCAGTGTGTATGTTCTTGTGCTTAAGCTCTGGAAAATTTTATTGCAAGCTCCATAAGGACGGAGATTTTTATCTAATTTATTTCTGTGTCCGCAGTGCCTGGAATAATGCCTGATACATGATAGGCACTTATTATTTGTTGAATGAATGAATTATTATTTACATTTAAAATAATATGAATAAAATAATGCCAGTAAACCCACCAGCCAGGACAAGAAATAGAACATTAGCCATACCTTAGTGCCCCCCCTCCCATGTGCCCTTCTCCAATCACCCCTCCCGTCTACCTCCATCTAGAGATAACACTTCTCCCTGACTTTTGTATTAACAATCCCCTTGGTTTTCTTATAGTTTTATCACCTTATATGTATGTCCCTAAACAATATATTGTTAATTTTAAAAAAATTGAAAAGCACACATCTAATTGCATGAGAAAAGGGTAGTATTGCCCCTGTTAGATAATGTGTCCTAGGAAAACATAGGTTCTGAGTCAAAGACTGACTTCAGCGTCCCTGAGAATTTAGTAAAGCCATTTCTGGGAAAATTAGTGATTGAGATCATGAAGTTTCGTGTAAAGTTCTTTGCCTGTCTGGCTTTAATTTTTCTATTGTAGATAATTTTTCTTTCTATCTGTAAGCTTGTAAGATGTTTTCTTTATTCTTTGAGTTCAGGAATTTGATCAGGGTATGCCTAAGTATGTTTTATAATGTAAGCTTCATGAAGGCAGGGATTTTTGTCTGTTTTGTTCACTGATATATCTCAAGGGCCTTAGAACAGTGCCAGACACGTAACAGGTCCTTATTAAATGTATTGATTAGATTAACATATAGCACCATAAAGTAATGAATGGATAGGTGAATGGATAAATGAATTAGTCAATGAATCAATCTTGTCTGGAATTCAGAGGGATCATATGGTAGTTCCATTTTTAGTTTTTTGAAGAGCTTCCATACTGTTTTCCATAGTGGCAATTTACATCCCCACCAACAGTGTACAAGGGTTCTCTTTTCTCCACATGGTTGCCAACATTTGTTATTTGTAGACTTTTTGATGATAGCCATTCTGACAGGTGTGAGGTGATATCTCATTGTGGTTTTTTTTTAAATTGAGGTAGAGTTGCTGTACAATATATGTTTCAGATGTACAATATGCTAATTCACAATTTTTAAAGGTTATATTCCATTTATAGTTATTATAAAATATTGGCTATATTCCCTGTGTTGTACAGTATATCCTTGTAGCTTATTCACTTTATACCTAGTAGTTTCTGCCTCTTAAACGCCTACCTCTGTCTCGCCCCTCCCCCTTTCCCTCTCCCCACCAGTAACCACTAATTTGTTCTCTATATCTGTGAGTCTGTTTCTTTTTTGCTATATTCACAAGTTTGTTTTATCTTTCAGATTCCACGTATAAGTGATATCATAGAGTGTTTATCTTTCTCTGTCTAACTTATTTCACTTAGCATAATACCCTCCAAGTCCATCCATGTTGCTGCAAATGGCAAAATTTCATTCTTTTTTTATGGCTGAGCAGTGTTTCATTGAATGTATATGTCACATCTTCTTTATCCATTCATCTGTTGATGAACACTTAGGTTGCTTCCATATCTTGGTAATTGTAAATAGTACTGCTAATGGATTAGCAGTATTGACCTTGTTGTATTTGGGTCAGTACCACTAGAACACCCAACTATGTGCAAGTATGAAAAGTGTTCTTATGCAAAAGAGGTCACATGTGAAGTCCAGTTCTCACACTGCTTTATTTCCAGAGAACAGTTGGCATTTCTGTACAACACAAATTGTCCTAGGGTAAAATGAAAATTCCAATATTTGGGCCTAGTTATCTTGGACACAAATTGTACTCTGAAATGGTGTTATTTCACTAATAAGCAGACAAGCACAGTATTTAAGTTTGTATGCAAGGGCTCAAAAGCTAGCACAAAGCTAGCTAGCAAAAAGAAAAAAAAAGAAATAGCCAAAATGACTGTTAGAGTATAAATTTCCAGAAAACTTGTTAACAAGAACATCCTATCAGACTAAATTCTAGTTTTTTATTAAAAGGGTTTTTTACCCCTTAAGAAATGGTTCACCGATGTATAATCTGTCTTTCTCTAGTAAGGCTTCCGTACATCTGGATGAATATCTAACTCCTTTCTAGTATTTCACATAAAGATTTGCCACCCTATCCCATGAAAGAGTTCTAAGCAATCTTAAGTGCTAATCAAAAACAAACTCCACCTAGAAACTTGCTTGTGTTAAAAGACGGATAAAGCCAGTAAAGAGAATTTGCATGATTTCAGTGGTCTACATCGTGTGGGAATTGTAAGGGATCAATAAATAACACTTGTCTTCCCTGCCTAGGTTCAAAACCAATTAAAATATAAAAGTAGGAATCAGATAGATGGAGATCAAAACATCATCTTCATTACTAATAAAGCTGGTTGGAGAAGATGGTTTTAGTGTGGAGTTCCAATTAGTGTGGACCACAGAATTAGGCAAATTTACCCAGACAACTGCAAAACCACAAGACTCCAGGCCAAAGTAGGCGCCTTATTGTATGGCAGGGAGCCAGTCAGAATGCATGTTCACTATAGGCACACAGATTCCTGAAAGGGAAGCAGAGAGCAAGGGCCCAAGCCAAGCCTACTCAGATATTTCTCCTAAACATACTAGTCATATAACTCATTTCTTTTCCCATGGACAGAAAAGCAGGAGTGTTAGTCTAGTTGAAGTTCTTCCACATGGAAACATGAGAAGTAAAGATTAAGCATTCCATCTAACATAGCTCAGTGATATCTTCAGTATTGCCATTTGCTTGAACCTGTCTATCCTCTTCAGTACCAAAAATATCACAATTTTGCTTTTAGCTTCACAAAAAAACTGTTGGGATATTTAAGGAAGACTTAAGTATAGTGCACATAACTGCATAGTTTCATATTAAAGTCATATCAATGGAATATTTAAAAACTCCATCTAAATGCAGTAACAAAACATGAAGAAATGCTTCTTAAAGGCAAATGTACCAAAAGGAATCCATTTACAACTAGCTAAAGTGCGAACACAAAATATTGTAACTTTTGAGCATGGTCTGTTCCTCTACTTACTAAAGCTCTGAAATGAAGCTTCAAGTAAGAAATTTCCCTACTATATCTGCATTCATGTAATACCCACATATTGGGAAAGTATGTGGTATGGGGGCAGGAGAGAAGAGAAGGGAAGGAAAAAAAGAGAGAGAAAATGAGAAAGATTTCAGGGGATGGGCACCATGTGTAAAATTGTGGATGATAGCTGTGTATTTGATGCAGAGATGGGGAGAGTATTGAGTGACAGTGGGATAGTGGGGGTGATGTGAGCAAGGTATGTGTGATCATGGTGGCAATGGGGACGGTGTGAATAATAGTGGAGGATGGTATGAAATCACTGAAAATGAAGTCAGGGGCAATGTGAATGATAGTGACAGGACAAGATCAGAAAGTATGTGATAATGATAGGGATGCAGTGTATGTCATACTGTGGAAGATGAGAATTGTGCATATGTATGGTTGTGTGAAAGAGTAGGGAGGGAGAGAAAATAGTGAGAAAGGACACGATGTTAATGAGACACTGGGATGCTTGTGTGTTTGAAAATGTAGATGGGGCATTTCAAGCAATAATAGGAGGATGTAGACAGTGGGTGGAATGGGGAAAATGTAGTGTGATGGTAGAAGATAGGTACATGGTGGAAGTGATAGGGTTAGTGTGTTTGTATGTTTGAGTGTGTGATGCTGGGGGCAATAAGTGTATCAATTAGTGGGGGGCAGATAGGTACAGTGAGCATGCATGACAATGGGGAATGGTAATACTTATGATAACTTAGAGCATGGAAATCATGAGTGTCTGAGTGGAGTTGTTGAATAAAGTATGTGATGGGTAAATGCAGTTTCTGAGTGTCAGTGAGGAATGGCAAAAGAATGTGTGAGAATGGAGGTGATGTGGTTATTGATTGTGAGTGTGTATGATATGGAGATGGCATGAGCATGTGGGAAGGGGATTTTGGAGGATGATGGAGGTTTTATAGTGGGGATGTGGACTGTATGTATGTTAGTGGGTATGGATAGGCACTGTGTGATAGTGTAGGGATTGAGTAATGGTAGATGTGACTGAGTGATGGAGATGGTGTGTGTGATAATGGAGGTTGATTAGAGGTTTGACAGTGGGTGTCATGGTGCTGTATGGACACTTGTGTGTATGATAGTACAGGATAGGATAATGTATGTGCAGAAATGGGAGTAA
Source organism: Balaenoptera ricei (assembly GCF_028023285.1). Lineage (NCBI taxonomy): Eukaryota > Metazoa > Chordata > Mammalia > Artiodactyla > Balaenopteridae > Balaenoptera > Balaenoptera ricei. Next base: position 46,710,237 of record NC_082660.1, read on the forward strand.
TAAAGACAGTGTGTGGGTTAGTGTGATAGTTTGGAGAATTGGGACAGTGTGTGGAGATCATAAATCATAGTCATTATCATATAAGTCATAGAGGGAATCATGTATGAATGAGATAGTGTATTAAAGATTCTGTGTGTGTGTTTGTCAGAGAGAGAGAGAGAGATTTCATGTTTTGTGATAGGCATTTGGAATTGCATTTGGATATGAGTAACAGAGATCTGAAAAGTAAGTTGCTTAAAATGACTAGGGGATATCTTTATCTTACTAAAACAAATCCAATGGTGTAAAGCCCAGGACTTCCATGATTTCATCAGTGTCTCAGGTACCACATATTTTTTTGTTGTTGTTCCATGATCTTTAGCATGTGGCTCCCATCGGTTGCAGGATGGCTGCTGCAACTCTAGCCATCATTTATATGTTCCAGGTAGGAAGATGAGGAAGAGGAGAGGGCAAAATACCTTGTCAGTAGAATTCATCTCCTTTATACAGAGCTTTCCCCCAAATCCTACCCAACAACTTTCATCTACATCCAGTGGACAGAACTGTGACACATGACCACCACTGTCTGCAAGGGTGTCTGGGAAATATGTTTACAATTGGGAACATTATCACCCATAATAAAAATCAAGGTTTATTTACTAAGAAAAAGGGATGTTGGGTAGGATATAGCCAGTAGAGAAAGAGGTTGAAGATATGGGAGAGAGGGTATAATTAATAGATTAAAATCCCAGAGGTGAGAGACACAGTATTCAGGGTACAGGAACACTATATGATTGGCACAGTTTGAGTTGCTGGGGATATCATAGTAGGCAAAAATAAACATGTTTTCTCTGCCCTCATGGAACTTACTGTCTTGTGAAGAAGACAGACATTAATCACAGACCAAATTTTTGTGAAGTTGACACTGCTGTGGAGGGGAAGTATGGGGTTTTGTGAGTAGGTTTAAAGAGGATTTGATCTACTCAGGGAGGTGAAAGATGGAGGAAGTGATGATTGAGCTGAGACTTGAAGGCAGATTCAGAGTTAACTGGATGAAGGATGGATGGATGGTTGGGATGGGGGGAAAGTGTTCCCAAAAGAGGAAACAGCATAAACAAGAGCATTTATGTGCTGTTTGTTTTTAAATTTTTATTTTTATTTAATTTAGAATATTTGCTATTGTTATGTCTTCAAGTTCACTAATCTTTCCTAGTTAATTCCATCCAGTGTATTTTTTCTTTCAATTATTCTGCTTTTTATCACTAAGCCTGTGATTTGCACCTTATTAAATATATCTCATTTCTCTACTTAACATGACCATTCTTTTTTCTAGCCTTTTGGACATATGGAACATAGTTATAATAACTTTTTTAATGTGCTTGTCTGCTAAATATAGCATCTGTGTAAGTTCTGGGTCAGTTTGGATTGATTGACTTTTTTTTTCCTCCTCACGATGGGTCCCATTTTTCTGTTTCTTTGTATGCCTGAGTTTGTTTTTTTTTTTAATTGCATGCCAGGCATTATGAACTTTACTTTTTGGTAAAATTTTGGTGTAAAGGTTTACCTTTTGGTGCTATTATTGTATTATTATACATCTTCTTGAGCTTTATTATGAGAGAAGCAGTTACTTGGAAGCAGTTAAATCTTTTTCAGGCCTTGCTTTTAAGATTTATTAGGCAGGACCACAGCATTGTTCTGCTAAATGATCCCAGCCTACTGAGGCAAGTCCATCTGAATACCCCATGCCTCGGGAATTGAGTTTTTCTGCTCTGGATGGTGGGAACAGGCATGATCCCCAGACCTGTCTGAGCTTCTGACACTGGTTCCCTCTAACACTTTCAGGTGGTTCTTTTCCCAGCCTTGGATAATTTCTTTATATGCATTCACTAATCAGTACTCTCCTGAATATTTTATGGCAGTCCTTCAGAGGTCTCTGGAGTTCTCCCTAAGTGCAGTGCTCTCCTTTTTGGTATTCTGTTCTCTGAAATCCAGCCACCTTGGTCTTTCTGGTCTCATCTCTGTCACCTAAACTGAGTGAATCCTCTGGACTTTGACTGCATTCTCCCTCATTGCACCACAAACTGGAAACTCCCCCAAGTTTTAAAGGTTCACCTCATTTTCCCTCATCTCTCAGGGATCACTGGTTTTCATTCCCAGATGTCCAGTGTCTTGAAAACAGTTATTTCACATTTTTTGTCCTCCCTTTTTTTAGTATTTTTGTCAGGTTGGAGGGTAAATCGAGTCTCCAGCTTGCCTCTTAGGAAGCTATATGGTGGAGACTTGTTTAAGAATTCTTTCCTTTCTTTTCTTTCCATTTTCGTTTCCATTTCCTTTTTCTCTTCTTCTTTACTCTTCCTCTCCTCTCCTTTGAGCTGGTTGGTTTCCTCGTTACTGCCAAGTATCAGATATAAGTGATAGCTGTACTTTAAAAATTTGTGTTATCAGATGAGGAGAAAGAGCCTGAAAAAGAACAAGAAATTTATTCAAAATCAAGGATTTGAGGAAGATTTTTGGATCATGGGGAATGTGACCACATATTCCAAGGATAGCTCTTCATGACTCTGAGTTTAAGAAACTTCTGAGTGTAAAGACAGGTTAAAGAGACAGATTAACCTCCCTTCAAAGGATAGATGTTTAAGCCTTAGGATAGATACTCACAGAATTGGCTCCCAGCCAGGGAGCTTCCAAGACTATAGTAAGTATTAGAGTAACTGTGCTCTAATCTTAGACACTGTCCTACATTAGGATGAATCTGTACATAGGACAGACAGCCCATGATGTGGGTCACATGATCATAGCTTCAGTCCAACTTCAGAGATCATAAGTCACCAAGAAGGTCATTATGGTGAGAAAACATGTGCAAAGAATATTGAAGAGCCTTTAACCAGGCTTCAGATCTTGTTAACATCAGAAAATTCATCAGCAGAGATAAACCCTATGTATGTAGTGATCATGGATGATCTTTCAAGCAGAGTTCAAGTTACTCAACATCGCTAATCATCAGAGAAATGCAAATCAAAAACACAGTGAGGTATCACCTTACACCTGACAGAATGGCTATCATCAGAAAGAACACAAATAACAAATGTTGGCAAGGATGTGGAGGAGAAGGAACCCTCTACACTGTTGGTGGGAATGTAAGTTGGTGCAGCCACTATGGAAAACAGTATGGAGGCTCCTCAAAAAACTAAAAATAGGGCTTCCCTGGTGGCACAGTGGTTGAGAGTCTGCCTGCCAATGCAGGGGACACGGGTTCGAACCCTGGTCTGGGAAGATCCCACGTGCCATGGAGCAGCTGGGCCCGTGAGCCACAATTACTGAGCCTGCGGGTCTGGAGCCTGTGCTCCGCAACAGGAGAGGCCACGATGGTGAGAGGCCCGCGCACCGTGATGAAGAGTGGCCCCCACTTGCCACAACTAGAGAAAGCCCTCGCACAGAAACGAAGACCCAACACAGCCATAAATAAATTAAAAAAAAAAAAAACTAAAAATAGAACTACCATGTGATCCAGCAATTCTACTCCTGGGTATATATTCAAAAAAAACCAAAAACACTAATTCAAAAAGATATGTGCACCCCAGTGTTCATAGCAACATTATTTACAATAGTCAAGATAAGGAAGCAACCTAAGTGTTCATCAACAGATGAATGCATAAAGAAGATGTGGTATATAAATACAATGGAATATTAACCATAAAAACAAATGAAAGTCTGCCATTTGCAACAACATGGATGGACCTAGAAGGTATTATGCTTATTGAAATGTCAGACAGAGAAAGACAAATACTGTATGTTATCACTTATATGTGGAATCTAAAAAATAAAACAAACGAATGAATATAACAAAACAGAAACAGACTCCCAGATACAGAGAACAAGCTAGTGGTTACCAGTGGGGAGAGGTAAGGAGGGAGGGGTAGGGGATTAAGAGGTATGAACTACCATGTATAAAATAAATAAACCACAAGGATATATTCTACAGCACAGGGAAATATAGCCATTATTTTATAAGAACTTTAAATGAATATAATCTATAAAAATATTGAACCACTATGTTGTATACCTTAAACTAATATAATATTGTAAATCAACTATACTTCAATATAAAAAAAAAGTTATTAAGTGTAGTTGAATACATGGTGAAGAGAAGCCATAGAAATGCACTCAATGTAGACAGGGCTTTAGGAGCAAGTCAAACCTTAGTAATCAGCAAATTCCAGTCTGGAGGGAAACTGTTGACTCTCCAAAATGTGATAAAATACTTCCCTCTCTTCTTATCTCATGCAGATTCCCCCAATCTCTATATGTGGTTCTTTGGATCCCTCTTCACATGGCTTTGGCAAGGGAGTCACATGCCCTTCCCTTCCTCAAGGGAGGGAAAGACACTCTTTCCCAAGCCAAGGACTCACAACACTGTAAATTGTTCTCTAATTCTTTCTAGTCTCTAAGTACATTTGGGCTGAGAAAGAATGGAATAAGTATCAGTAGCATGAGTAGTCTGCCACCCCTGCCTAAGCCCTATTGGATTGTGTTCAGGACTCCTTGGTGGCTCTCTTTAGAATATGGGGATACTTGGCATTTTTTTTTTTTTTTTAGCTATGTGGCTTTAACCAAAATTCTGAGGCAACTGTAAAAGTCCCAGTGAATATCCTGCTGAATTTGTATTGTGTTTTCTTACTTTATACTTCATGGTTCTGTCATGAAAATCATCAAAATAATTCAGATTTTTATCATTTCCCACTTAGAGCATAGTCTTGAAAGGTAAGTTACTGAGAAAGTATTTTTAGGCCCTAAATACACATTTCCAAATTAATTTCCAGAAAAATGAATATTTATTTGGCTTTTGGATTGGGAAGGACATCTGTAGCATTAAAAATATAGAGTAAATGACAATGGAAAAGAAAGTAATGGTTTACATTTTTTCCTAGATCAAGAATTCATAAACAAAATTAAGAGGCAAGCCACAAACTAAAAAATAAATTGCAGCAAATGAGCTAGATATAAGGTTAATAATCTTAATATTTAAAGAACTCTCACAGCAGAAGTACAAATGTCTAATAAACACTGAAAGTGTGTTCCACTTCATTAATCATGAAAGAAATACAATTTAAATCAATTAAATATCATTTTGTCTATCAAACTGGAAAATATTTTTCAAGCAAACACTCAACACTATCAGAGGTACATGTGACCTCTTCTACATTACTAGTATTGATCAAAATCTTTCTGGAAAGCGTTTTGGTATTACTGAATAGCAACCTTAAAATAGTTCATACACCTTTGACCTAGTAATTCCATTTCTAATAATATACCATGAGAAAATAATTTGAAATATGCACCGAAGTTTGTGGGGAAAAAAATCACCACAATGATAATTTAATGAACAAAAATAAATAGAAATAATACTTTTGTTAATTAGTCATAGGTAAATTCATATCATTGGATATTGCATAGTTATTATAAAGGAAGTTTGCAAAGGCTTTTTAATGTCATGGAAAATGTTATGTCAAAATAATTGTGATGTAACATCATATACTAAAAAACAGTCTCAGGTGGAATATATCATTTACCATTGTGCATGTGTGTGTGTGTGTGTACAGTGTTGGAGTTGGTATGGTATCCCAGTGCTTTTCAGATTATCCTTGTTTCATAAAATGAAATCAGGAAATGCCATAAAGCTGAAGTATGTGATGACTTGTCTAAGCCCAGCTCCCTGTTATAGTTGTCGTTAAAGCTTTGTGATTCTCAAATTAGGCGGTTTAGAAGTTTTATATTGATGCTGAACATTAAAAGACACATATGGAGCTAAATCATATCCCAGGTATATGAGAACATTCAGATATACCTCTGGATTTGCCAATGCAAATGATAGAGGGCCTGTGTGTCACAAGATACCAAGAGCCCTTATGGCAAGATCATCTGGTAAAATATCAAATATCCTCAAACTGTGTGGAAGTTCTACTTGCAGGCTTCTTCCTCTTGTCTCTTCTGGTAACCTTCTGCTTATTAATGGAATATTAATTGCTAGGTGGTGGGAGGGAGGAATTAACTGGAAGGGAAATGTGGAGTATGAAGGAAGGTGTAACCTATTTAAGTTTATAAAAAAATCATTTGATGTAACCTCGAGATGTCAGTTTGGCTGATCCTGTGATACAAATTGGCATGAAAAACTCAGTAAGGTTTCTTAAAATTGTGTGAGTGTGACTGGGCTCAGCTTGTTTACATTAGACTGAGATCCATTAGTCCTTGAAAGCAGGTAATATGTGTGTTTTTGCTCATCATTATTTCCCCAGCACTTACCACAATACATAGCACCTCTTAAGCATACAGTACTTTAAAATTTCTTTCTACATTCTTACACATATGTAAATGAAAGAGATGAAATCAAGTTACCTCCATTCCAGAAAACATGGAAGAGGGATTTAAGAATTCCATAATGCTCATTTTGAGGCACCATAATGTTTTATGTTTGGGCCTCAATGAACAGTATCTTTGTAAGAGTTTTAAGAATCATATTTTGAATGACTAGTCTATCATTCACTTAGAAAGGGGTGTTATAATAGCATGATATGATTTTGGTTTTATTATTCCTTCTTGCACATCTATTAAATTATGGTTTGTATATTATTCTGTTTACATTATGCAGTGAACTTTTAATCTACAATGTTTTGCCTTAAAGTACTATGTCTAATATTAATACATCTTCTTTTGTTTATTAATTGTGTGCCATAACTTAATTCATCCTTTTATTTTATCCTTGCTATATGTTTATGGTTGAAATATTTCTATTGTGAATTGCATGTAGTTGTTTAATAATGGAAAAATGTATTGCATAAATTTCCTTTGATTAAAGCATCCCAGAATATGTATAGTTGTAGTTTTGATTTCCTCTTTGAAGGAAAGCTTCATTTATTCCCTCTCTGATGCTTTTCCTGTCTTTATGTAGTTCTACACTTCTGCCCTATATCATTTTCCTTGTGCCTGAAAAATCTTTTGACACTTCTTGCAGGGCAGATCTACTGATGATGAATTCCTTCAGTCTTTGTTTGTCTGAGAAAGTCTTTATATCTCCTTCACTTTTAAAGGATACTTTTGCTAGACATAGAAATCTAGGTCACTGGATTTTATTCTTTTAACATTTTAAATATTTCACTCCACCCTCTTCTTGCATGCATGGTTTCTGATGAAGTCTTCTGTAATTCTTTTTTTTTTTTTCTTCTGTAATTCTTATCCTTGTTCTGATATAAGTATACTTAGAATTATTTTTCCTCTGTCTTCTTTCAATATTTTTTCTTTGTTTTTGGTTTTCTGCAGTTAGAATATGATGTTCCTCAGTGTAAATTTTTTAGTATTTACCTGCTTGGTGTTCTCTGAGTTTCTTGGACCTGTGATTTGTTGTCTTCATTAATTTTGGAAAAGTCTTAGCCATTATTATTTGCAATATTCTTCTGTTCCATTCTCTCTCTTTTCTCCTTCTAGTGTTCCAGTTATGACATAGTTGTATCCTTTGAAATTGTCTCACAATTCTTGAATGTTCTGTTCTGTTTTTTTTCATTCTTCTTTCTATTTATATCAGTTTGGGAAGTATCTCTTGCCCTGTCTTCAAGTTCACAAATTCTTTCCTCAGCTGTGTCCAGTCTACTAATGAGCCCATCAAATGCAGTCTTTATTTCTGTCATGAGATTTTTTTATTTCTAGCATTTCCTTTTGATTCTTTCTTAGGATTTCCATCTCTCTGCTTACATTACCCATCTGTTCTTGCATGTTGTTTGCTTTTTTCATTAGAGCCTTTAACATATTAATTATAGTATGTTAAATTCCCTAATAATTCCAATAGCTCTGTCATATTTGAGTCTGATGCTTGCTTTGTCTCTTCAGACTTTTTCTTCCTGCCTTTTGGTGTGCCTTGTAATTTTTTGTTGAAAGCTGGACAAGTAATAGGAACTGAGAGAGAGAGAGGCCTCTATTGTGAAGATTTATGTTAATCTTGCTAGGAGTTGGGCTTTGTTTAAAATTTACTTTAGCAGCAGGTGGCAGAGGCTTCATATTCCTCTAGCGTCCTTGATATTGTCTCCTCTCTTGACTTTGGGCTTCCTTAGAAAGTCTCTGTCTTGCAGCTCATTCAGCTATAATCCACTATAATATAGTGGAGCCCTGTTGGTATGGTGGTATGGTGTGGGGGAAAGGGAGTGTTTTGTAATATTCCAATTAAATTTCAGTGTTTTAGTGGGCCTGTGACCCTTACAAGTACTTCTTGTATAGTCCCCACACCTCCACCCACACAACTCCCCCTCTGCCACACACACACCTTAGGTGAGACAAGAAAGCTAGAGAGGGGCTGGAGTGAGAAAAATAATGTCCTACCTTCATGGCTCTGGGACAGGGCTCTGGTAGTCCTTCCTCCTGGAAAGTAGGACGTTGTTATGGATAAGGCTCTGGGCATATTTCACAAGGATAATCACAAAGACTCTTACCCTCCTCCTGCTGGGGCTGCCAAGGTGTCTTTCTCGGATCTTTACTGTGAGAACCTGGTGAGATTCCTGGAAATAAAGCCCATGAAAATGTGCTTTCTCAACAAGACTACCACTCCCAGGAGTTTCTCACTCTCATTCTAGTCCATATTCAGCCTCTAGCAGTTTGTCAAAATTTTCATTTAAGAGTTCCTACAAGTTTATGGCTCTAGTGGCTTCTGCCTTAGGTAAGCAGATCTTGTCTGTGACTCTTGATTTGCCTGCCCCTCAATATTTCAGGATGGTGGCTTGCTCTGGAACCTTGTTTCTCTTTCAAGTCCAAGAAAAGTCATTGACTTTTAGTTTGTCTAGCTTTTTGTTCTTGTTAGCACTTCTTTTCAAGACTATCTCTAGCCTCATATTCATTCTTTTGGGAAGAAAAGCAAAGAAGAAGTAAGAAGTCAGTAGATATTGTGGGTTACTGAAAAATGGAGAAACCTAGACCCTGTGTTCCAGGGATGGGAAGAAACCCAAGATAGGTTTGTAAGATCCTCTAGCAATGTGGCCTTGTGCCTCACTTCTTGGGTAAGGCCATGAAGAGGACAAGGACAAGACTACAAAATAAAAATGGTTGTGTGGTATCTACATGCTTTCTGAGCTTTGGGCTTCCTCACATAGTTTCTCTCAGCTCAGGATATCATGGGAGTATAAGAAGAATATGTTAATCAAAGACAGACTCACAGAGATGAACAAGCCTCAGCATATGATAAGAGTTAGCAGAATATTTCCCATGTATATGAGCGGGATATGACACCCTCAGAGAGAGTTAGACCCCAAAAGGGGCTTTGTGGTAAAGAATGAGGCTCAACTCAGCAGCAGCTACCTGCTTGGACAAACATGGTAAACCAGATATGACATCATGTCATGCTGGCATGGATATGTGATACTCAACATATATCACCCATCCTGATGTTTTGCCACTAAGATACCATAACTTACACACAATCCCAAAGAATGGGGTGAGGAGAACTTCACACCACTGGAGTTGAGTTTCAACCACTCAATAGATCGGGAACTTGACAGAATTCAAGTTGAGTTGCAGCGAAAAAGAAAACTTACATTTCCTGCATACCTAAATTTGTCAGATAATATCCATACCTGATGAATAACGAGCAGCAGAAAGTATGTGATAAATGCTGAGTATCACACACAAATTTATCTATTCAAAACGTGGAGCATGTGGCTCTTACTGGTTGAAAACCACAGTGGTCTTACCTCCAGGCAAGAGTGATGTCCTGTGAGAAATGACCTCTGGCACTTTGATGGGTACCAAATATAAAGGGAACTAGGTATTTGAGGAGAAAACAAAAGAAGTTCTAACATTAAGCATTCTTCTCTCTGCAGAGTGAAATCTGCTAATAGTGAGGTGTGATTCCACATCATTCCTCCTTCTCCCTCTCCCCCCATCCCCCTTCCTCTTCCTCCTCCACCCTGCCCCTCTTACTTCAGACACTTCTCTTTTCTCCCTAGTTATTTCCTCTACACTCTCCTTCCTCTTTTTCTTCCTTACCCTTGTTTATTTTCCTTTCTTTTTCATTTACCCCTTAATCTCTCTATCTTCTTCCACCTCCCTTTCACACTCTTCCATCCTACATCTCTTCTCCCTTATGCATTCTACTTCCTCATTCTCTTTCCTCCTGCTTTGTCTATTTCAACTTAGTATCCATTCCTTCTCCATTCTCTTATTTCTCCTTATCTTAATAATTCCATTTACTTGCAACTGCTATTGTCACTCATTCTTTCTTTTATTAACATTTTCTTTTTTCTTCTTTCCTTCCTCCCTTCTCTTTCTCTTCATCCCCTCTCTTTTCAACTTTTTTCTCTCCATTTCTCCCTCTCTTCATGCGTCCTTCTAGCAACAGGATGATGAAAAGTGAGAGAATAGAATGGAATCGAGGTGTACTTAAAATGGTAGAATCAACAAGAATAGGTGATGGATTAGATTTGGGAACAAGGCAGAAAGAAACATGAGTAACTAAGTAAAATAGAAGAGAAATAAACTACTAAATATGTTGTTTGAAAGCTACTTATAAAAAAGCAACAAACATTCTAAATGGTGAAATGGTAAAATCATTTCAAGAAAAAGAAAGGGATGTTACTTTTTGAGATTATTACCCAATATTGTTTTTGATGTTTCAGATTATTGCCCAATATTGTTTTTGTTATTTCAGCAAGTCATATAAGACATCGAAATGACTGCAATATATATTGTTAATTAAGTGATCAAATTTTTTTTTCTTATAATATGATTTTACATTAGAAATCTCAATAGTTATAATTTTTTTAAAAGTCCCCAACTAGAATTGGGGACTTCTGCTTCCAGCAGGAAGAGGTAAATGGTATAGATGTACTCTTCCCTATTTGTCCCTGAGCATTATATATAAACCAAACATGAGATGACCCTGAAAGTAGGCGATAAGATGGCATGCTCTCTAGGGAACTTGGATCCCAAGCAATGACGTGGTGGTGAGTTCCCTGGCTATGTAATTAGGCACCCGGTCTCTCCCAATCAGGGTGGTATCAGTAAAAGCTTAATATGGAGCTGGAACTCTCACTTAGCCCTCAGTAACAAGAAGCCCCTCTCTCCCAGGTATCAGTTGAGGCTGAGTAGGAATGTGGACTTCCACCCACATGTGGTAAACCAGAAGATTTAAATAAGATTCAGATCCTTATAAGATGCAAAATATCCTGGATACAATTGAAAATCAATTGTCATATCAAGAACTATGATAATCACAACTGGAATGAGAAAAGACAGTCAACACACACCAACACCAAGATGACAGATATTAGAATCATCTACAAGGGTTTTTAAACAGCCTTGATAAAAATGTTTCAATGAGCAATTGTTCATAGGACACATGAAAGAATAGAAAGTCTCAGCAAAGAAATAGAAAATCTCCAAAAGAATAGAAGATATAAAGAAGAATTAAAAAGAAATTTAGGAACTGAAAAATCCAATAAATGAACTTAATCAATAAATGAACTCAACAGCAGAATAAGATGACAGAAGAATGAATTAGTGAACTTGAAGGCGAAATGATAGAAATTATATCTGACAGAGAAAAATAGACTGAAAAACAAAAATAAGTAGAGCCTTCAGGTATTTGTTGGACTATTGCAAAAGATCTAACATAGTTGTCATCATAGTCACAGAAGGAGAGAAGGAGGAAGGGCTGAAAAAGCGGCTGAAAACTTCCCAAATTTGGAAAAAAGCATAATCAGATAGACTCAACATCATCAACCAACAGGATCTAATTGATATGTATAGAACACTCCACCCAACAACAGCAGAATACACAAAACTCTGATGAAAAAATCAAAGAAGATCAAAATAAAAGGAGAGACATACTGTATTCATGGATTAGAACAATCAACATAGGAAAGATGTTAATTCTCCCTAAATTGGTATACAAGTTGAATGCAGTTGCTATCAAATTACAGTAAGATGCTTTGTAGATATAAATTATTCCAAAATGTATGGAAAGACAGAAGAACTAGAATAATAGATAAAATAATTTTGAAAAAGAAGAATAAAATTCTATCCAACTTCAAGACTATTGTATAACTACAGTAATCAAGACTATTGCAGTATTGATGGATGAGTAGACACATAGACCAATGGAACAGAATAGAGAACTCAGAAATAGCCTCATGCAAGTATGGCCAACTGATTTTTGACAAAGGTGCAAAGATAACTCAATGGAAGGATTATCTTTTAAACAAACTGTGCTGGAATGATCGGATGGATTTCTGTAGCTCTGCCTCTCCCATCCCCCCAAATAAAACTCGACCTAGACCTCACATCTCATTCAAAATTTAAATACAAATGGATGATAGACTCCCATATAAAAGTTAAAACCATAAGACTTTTAGAATATAATATAGGATAAAATCTTCAGATCCTTAGGGCTTGTTGAAGAGTTCTTAGAAATGCCACAAAAACCACAGTCTTTGAAAGGAAAAAAAATCAATAAATTGGACTTCTAAAAAGTTTGCCATGTGACTCTGTTAAGAGGATGAAAACACAAGCTACAAACTGGGAGAAACCAGTTTGCGAACCATATATCTGACAAAGGACTCATACATAAAATATATAAATTCTCAAGGTTCAACACTTAAAAAAAAAGACAGAAAACAAACAATCAATTGAAAAATGGACAAAAGACATGAAGAAACATTTTGCCAAAGAGGATATATTGATGGCAAATAGGCACATGTTAAAAATGTTCAACATCATTAGCCATTAGGGAAATGTAAATTATAACCACAATGAGTTATTATTTCACATTTATCAGAATTCCTAAAAATATACAACACATGCTGCCAAGGATTTGGAGAAAATAGATCCACTCACATATTGTTGGTGGGAATGTAAAATGATACAATCACTCTGGGAAAGTTTGGCAAGTTTCTTATAAACCTAACATGCTCTTATTACACAATCCAGCAATTGCCCTCTTGGGCATTTATCCCAGAGAAATGAGAACTTATGTTCACAGAAAAAACTGTACAAAAATGTTTATAGCAGCTTTATTCTACTAGCCCAAACTGGAAACCACACAGATGTACTTCAGTGGGTGAATGGTTAAACCAACTGTGGCACATCTATACCACTGAATAGTACTCAGCAATAAAAAGGAGAAAAACACACAACTTGGATCTATCTCACAGGCATTATGCTGAGTGAAAAAAGTCACTCAAAATGTGACATACTACAGTATTCAAATTCCAGATTCCAATTTTATAACCTTCTTGAAATGTTAAAATTACAGAGATGGAGAACACATTAATGGCTTCCAAGGGTTAGGGATAGTGGCGGGAATGGAGGTAAGCGTGACTATAAAGGGGTAGTGCAGGGAAATCTTTGTGGTGACAGAATAGTTCTGTATCTTGGTTGTTGTGATTACTGTGGAAACCTCCACATGTGATAAAGTGACATAGAACTATACACACATGTGATACCAATGTCAATTTCCTGGTTTTGATATTGTATTATACTTATATAGATGTGCTCACTGAGGGAAGCAGCTAAAGGGTACATAAGACTTCTCTGTACTATCTTTGCAATTTTCAGTGTATCCATAATTAATTAAAATTTTTAAAAAATTCTTAAGTATGTTAAAGTGGTAGAATTAATAAAATAATTTGCTAAGAGCAGCTGGCCCAGCAGTATTTCAAAAATCATGCCATAAGTATTGGCATGGTTGGATACTATTACTGTCACCACTGAATACTGTATACTGGATGCTGCCCTTGGCCCTGCTACCAATGCTGCACCTAGAAACTGGATTTTCTTGCGGTTCCTGCTCCCACCATCACAGATATGGCATTGAATTCCATCATTGAATCTTTGAATCACTCCTTTCAGATCAAGTGTTAGGTTGGAATTATGACTGTGCAGTAGAAGACTTGACTCGGCAGGTCTGGGGTGTTCAAACCCTGTGCATTCCGAAAAATGTCTGCACATTCCAAAGAAAGGTCCAGCTCTTGACAAACCCCTGGGAGATAACCTCTAAGCCTTTGGCATATCGTGCCTGATTAGAGTCTCTTTGTTCACCCGGGGCTTTGGGCCAACAGATGGTTTATGTTAAGAGTATGATTTATAGTGGGGCCTTGAGCCTTGCGGCATTAGTTTGACCTCTGCACAGGCTGGAGACTGAGTAAACTAAGGTAGCCACCCAGGTGTTCCATGCCTACGTGACTGACCTCCAGTAAAATCCCAGGTGCCAAGGCTCAGGTGAGCTTCCCTGGTTATCACACATCTTGCTGGGAGAATTAAGCACTGGCCATACAACTCCACTGAGAGAGGACAACTGTAAGCTCATCCCTGTTCTCTCCTGGACTTTGACTTATGCACCTTTTAGCTTTGTGGATTTAAATCGGTATCCTTTCATTGTAATAAACCATAGCCATGAATGTAACACCTATCCTGAGTTCTGTGAGTGCTTCTAGTGAATCAATGAACCCGATGGTGGTCTTCAGGACCCCACCACACTGGTAAATCCTAGATCACATTCTCTTAGCTGCTAAGGGAATGTGCAAAAGTGAATATATCTGGCCTTTGTGGCTCTTGCAGTTGGAACTGTTACATAGTATAGAGTATACACACTTACTAAAATGTGAAAAAAACATTTGCAATACGTCTAGCTCTAAGGGATTTCAATAAGCATCTGTAGGACTGTACAAAGAAGTCCCCAAAATAATTAAGACAAAGACAACACAAGAAAAATAGGTAAAAGACTTGCATAAGTACTTTCCAAAAGAAATCCAGTAGGTCCATTCTTATATGAATATGTGGTCCACTACTTACTTATCAGAAATGCAAATTAAAACCACAAGAAGATACCAATAAAATACACATAAGATTGGAAAAAAATTGGAAAAGTCTTATGACACCAAACGTAGAGTATATCAGTCTTACTCCTGGGCATCTGATGTCATAGGAATAAATATTGAGCATTAAAATATAAGGATATATGTACAAGTATTTTATTGCAATGTTGTTGGTATATGCTCCCTCCCTCCGCCAAAACACCTGAAACCAAAATGAATTACCATCAGTGAGGAAATGGTTGAATACACTGTGGTCCATCCCTATTATGGAATATTATGCAGCAATGTAAAAGAATGAATCAGAGGTAGATTAGCATTAACTAAGATAAATCAGATGCATTAAAGTGTATATAACATGATCTTAATTTTTGTAAAACAAAACACATGGAACATGTTTGAACATGAAAGGATATTAAAATGGCTGTTAAAAATGCATGTCTCAGATGAGGGTATAGAGGTGAAAGAAAGTGGGAGGCAGTAAGTAAAAGAATGCAATTTAAAGTATGGCATATATAATGTAATCCTATTTATGTAAGAATATATATGCATAAAGTGTTGTATGAAAAGGTAGCATCAAAATCTTAATAGCAGTTATCTCAAGGTGGTGAGATTTGGAGTGATGGCTACTTAATTTCTAAAATATTTGGGTAATGTTTGAATTTCTAATGGTGAATAATAATATGAATATTATTTGTGTAATGAGTAAAAGTAAGTGAATTCATCACAGGAAAGAAAAAAGAGTGCCTGTCAGGTTTCTTGCATAAGCAGTAGGGTGGATGGTGGGATTCATTCATTCATTTTTGAGCATATAAAATATGCCAGGCATCATTTTAGGTGCTAGGGATACAGCAATGAATAAAACAAACAAAAATCCATCTCTCTAAAAGAGAGAGAAGGGCATGACTAAAGGAGAAACACAATGTGCTGAGGAGGAGGATATATGGGACCTGTTAATTGTAAAAGTACCGAGACAATTGCAGAAGTGAGGTAGGCTGTTGGATTATAGATCTAGAACTCATAAGCCAAGTCAAGAACTGGAGATACAGATTTGGGAGCAGAAAGCATATAACATGGTGTTTCAGACCTTTCCTGAGTCTGATCACGTCCCACTGCAGACACTTTACAGAGGAAGTGCTGAGGAAAAACAGGCAGCTGACAGGGGAGGTTGCTATGCAACAGATGAGGAAAGTCATCCAGCCAGGCAGAATTGATGTTGGCCCTTAGGGACCAAACGCTGCAGTTCTTCCCAGCATTAGCTTCCTTTCATATGTTGGCTCCTGGCAGGAGCTGATGCAAGAACAAATGTGAAGTGTACAAAGATCTACCTTGGATTTTTGGAGAGTATCATTCAATTTGCATCATTTCACATCTGTATATCATTTTCTGCCTTTTTGAGCCTCTCCAGTCATTCTGGAAGTGCAGCATGTCTGTTGTTGGGTAGGACCCCAGTAAGTGCTACTTGTGCTTCCCATTGAGAAGCCGGGCTCAGAGAATTCCAGTGGCCTGAGTGGGCTCATGCAGCTAGTGACACACTGGTCCAGCACCCCATCCCACGAATTGAGGCCCAGCCCTGGAAGTAAGCAGGGCAAACGTTTACTCTCAATCAAGGCTTGCCATGGCTCATATATACAGGTGCCTGATTGTCCTGGCTGCTCCAGCAGGCACCAGGAAGCCCTCAGGGACAGCGTTTGTGCCACTCATAGCAAAGAGGCCTGACGGAGCAGGGAGTGGACCCCAAGGAGCAATTTGCACACCGGGATGGACCCACGTAGAGCAGGCGGGGAGGAGGGCGCGGGGGACTTCCACCTGTGCCCTCCGGGATGCAGAGCGTGAGCTTAGGTCTCAGGGAACAGAACCCTTGCTTGTTTGGGACAGGTGTTGACAGAGCAGGGGAGGTGGGGTGGATCTGTTGCTCAAACTGGAGAAGGGAGGGTGCCTCAGTCCCCGGGCCAGCGATGGTGCAACAGGGGTTTTAGGGTCTGGAAGACCCAGGCCCACATTTTGCATTTTCTGTTTACTGGCTCAGTGTCCTTGTCTAGTTCATGTAATGTCTGTAGCTCAGCGTCTTTATCTGTACAATGGAGATGCTGACATCCACCTCCCAGGGCTGCTGTGAGAGGAAAACAAGCTCCAGCGTAGATCGTGCTGTGAAGTACACGCTGTGCCCTTCCCTCCCCTCCTCCCCGCCTCCACACACAAAATAAATAGCTGGAGCTGCAAAAGGGCAGGAAAGAAGCTAATGTTTATGAGTCTGGAAGCTGTTGGGTGGGGGGGAAGATCATGTAGAGTCACGTGGCAGGCACAGACTTTTTCTACCTCCATTAATGTATCCTCTCTGGCCATTCCTTTTCCTAGGCCCCCTAAGTGGATGAGCTTATTTTTAGCAGGAGCCTAGAACTTGTTGCAATTAGAGACCCCACACAGAGACCTCCTTAATAGTGACCTAAGTGCTGCTAGACTAGAGGGTGGAGTTGCATGCCCACCTGACAGGAGGGGCCTTGAGAGGGAGGGATAGAACAGAGACGCATTGCGGAAAAGGTAGGGGGCCGGTGTGTGGGGCAAGGGGTGGGATCTAGAGGCACAGCGCATCTGTTTGGGGGAGGGGATATAGAGGAAGGGGAGGGACCGCTGTAAACTGTCCACCTGGTTGGTGGTGGGGTGGTGTGTTGGCAAAGGGGCGGGGCTGCTTCCCGCTGCACATGCGCAGCATAGTCTTCAGGGCGAAGCTTTTGTTGGGGAAACGGGAGGGACTCTTATTTGGTCGGTCAGTTCTTGCGCATGCGTACAACCATGTGAGGCGGTGGGAGGTATATTAGGCGAAGAGGCGGGGTCGTTCTAGCTGCCGCGCTGGCATTTTCTCCTGGACAAGGAGAGGGTGCGGCTGCTGAGAGCAGAACACTGCAATCCCGATCCTCTGAGTCGTGAAGAAGGGAGGCAACGAGGGGGTTGGGGTTGGGGCCTGAGGCAAGGTGAGAATTAGCCCCCAGACAGGGCATCTTGCCCCCTGGTGCGGGCCCCCCATTTTTCATCCCGATCCCTTTACCCCGGATTCTGATCCCTCTTCCACTCCCCGAACCCCGATTCACACACCCCTCACCTGATCCTCCCTTATTCAGAATCCCTGTTCGCTCTCTGAACCCCTCCCATCGTTCAGAATCTCTACAGATTTCTCGACCTCGATCTGTACTGTTATACGATTCCTCCTGATTCGAAAACTCCATTCAATTTCCCAAATGCGAATCCCAACGCAATCTGCCTGGATTCAGAACTCTTATCTGAACCCCGATTTGAAGCTTCTCCCCGTCGTAGCTTCTCGGGATTCAGAACCTCCATCCGGACACCCATTCACTTTTCGCACTCCGATCTGAACCCCGATTTGAAGCTTCTCCCCGTCGTAGCTTCTCGGGATTCAGAACCTCCATCCGGACACCCATTCACTTTTCGCACTCCGATCTGGCCCGTTCCCCTCACATTCAGCACCTCATCCGCCCCCACAATCAAACCTCAAACACCACCATCTCCTCAAATTTGTTCCTTCGCATTTGCCCTCTGTAGTATAACGCCCAACTCCTCCTCCACACCCCCCAGGCTCTGCTCTTGCCAGAGGGACAAGAACCATGTCTCAGAAAATGGACTGTGGTGCGGGCCTCCTCGGCTTCCAGGTGAGATCTCCACTCCCCTCCCCACCATTTCCCTAGCCGACAGTCCCCCCCCCCCCGGGCCCCTTTGGCTGTCCAGACGCCTGGATCCGATTTTGCCTTCTTGGTGCCTAGATGCCGTCATTTTTCAAATTCCCATGGTTTAAGGGCGCGGGGTGGGGGGGGGGGGTCGTCCCTTTTCAGCCATCAGTCCCTGCTCAGAGAAAGGGGAGACCCTGTTAGTAGTCAGGGCAATCTGCCCAGAGAATGCTGGTTGGGTAAGGAACCTTTTTTTTCCATAGTCCTGAAGCTTGTAGAGCTCTCTGCCGCCCCCTCCCCCAACCTCCCGCCTCCACCCTCCCTTTCTCCAGCATTCCCCACCCCCTGCGACCCCCTTATTCTCCTCAAGTCCTCAAGGCGGCACTCTTGCTCTGCCTCCTCCTCCTGAGCTCCTACCTCACTCTGCATTGCCCTGTTCTAACCTCACTCCTAGATCAGCACCCCCCCTCCACTTTGGCCCCACCCCTTGTTTAGCCCCTGCCCCACTCAGCCCCTACCAAAAGGTTTGTTATCCCTTAACCCACGCAGGCCGCTAGATCTCTTCCTCAGCCTTCCTCTTTTTGCACCAACCGCTCGCCTGCACCTCCCCTGCGTGTTCTCTCCCGTATCCTCCCAACCCCACTTCGCAGACCCAGAGATTTAATTTTTTTTCCCCTGTATTTGCAGGCTGAGGCCTCCGTGGAAGACAGCACCTTGCTTATGCAGACCCTGATGGAGGCCATCCAGATCTCAGAGGCTCCACCTACCAACCAGGCCACAGCAGCTGCCAGCGCGCCGAATGCTAGTCCTCAGAGTTCACAGTCCCCAACAGCCAATGAGATAGCTGATATGCAGGCTTTAGCAGCTGCCACTAAGCCTAAGACAGCTTTTAAGGCCCAGAATGCCACCACAAAAGGCCCAAATGCTGCCTATGATTTCTCTCAGGCTCTTAATGCCAAGGAGACTCCCAACACGCCGCCTACAGCAGCCTTTAAGTCCCAGAATGCCCCCCCAAAGGGCCCAAATGCTGCCTATGATTTTTCCCAGGCAGCAACCACCAGTGAGTTAACTGCCAACAAGTCGGAGATGGCCTTTAAGGCCCAGAATACCACTACTACGGTGGGCCCAAATGCCACCTACAATTTCTCTCAGTCTCTCAGTGCCAGTGAGATGGTCAACACTCATCCCAAGACAGCCTTCAAGGCTTGGAATGACACCACTAAGGCCCCAGTAGCTGATACCCAGACCCAGAATGTTAACCAAGCCAAGATAGCCACTTCCCAGGCTGACATAGAGGCTGACCCATGCCCAAGTATCTGTGAATCTGATGGTGCAGCTGCACAGACATCAGCAGATGGTTCCCAGGCTCAGAATCTGGAGTCCAGGACTATAATTCGGGGCAAGAGGACCCGCAAGGTGAGATCCCTGCTAGTCCCACTTTGCTTTGGGGGCTCCCTTTTCTTCTCTGAGGTTGTTCATTTGTTCTAAACAAAACAAAACTGAATATACATAACTGTCTGTATTTGACCAGGTTGTAGGTGTTAATTCCTGTTCTCTGAGTGTCCACAGACTAATGGGGAGATGAGACATGGACACATAATATATACAGCCTGTATGTAATTCACTTTACATTTTGAAGGTAGCCACCATGTGTTAGGTCTTGGCCTAGGCACATTCACACAGGTTATCTCACTCACTAAATCTTCAAGGTACCTCATACCAGCTAGGGATCATAGTTTCAGTTTTATGAGAAGGAAACTAAGTCCCAGAGAGGTGAAGTGACTTGAGTGATTTGTCCAGGGTGGTACAAGCAGAGCCAGTGGTGGACATGGGAAGAGGAGAAGCCTCAGGCCCCACCCTTGGGTTGCTCCTGGCCTGGTTCAGAGATGAAACTCCTGCCTGGAAGACAGTGAAAGACAAGCCCAGGACTCAGGGTGACCATTGGCTAGTGGGTCAGGCTGTCACTACAGGTGAGGGTTTTAGGGGGCCTTCCTGGAATAGATATGGTGAGGACATAGAAACAGTTGGTGACCCTGACCTTCCTTTTCTCTGATGATGCAGATTAATAACTTGAATGTGGAAGAGAGCAGCAGTGGGGATCAGAGGCGGGCCCCACTGGCTCCAGGGACCTGGAGGTCTGCACCAGTTCCAGTTACCACTCAGAGCCCACCTGGCGCACCCCCCAATGTGCTCTGGCAGACCCCATTGGCTTGGCAGAACCCATCAGGCTGGCAAAACCAGCCAGCCAGGCAGACCCCACCAGCACGTCAGAGCCCCCCAGCTAGGCAGACCCCCCCAGCCTGGCAAAACCCAGTTGCTTGGCAGAACCCAGTGATCTGGCCAAACCCAGTGATCTGGCAGAACCCTGTGATCTGGCCGAACCCCATTGTCTGGCCTGGTCCAGTTGTCTGGCCGAACCCTTTGGCCTGGCAGAATCCACCTGGATGGCAGACTCCACCTGGATGGCAGACTCCACCAGGCTGGCAGGGTCCTCCAGATTGGCAAGGCCCTCCCGACTGGCCACTACCCCCCGATTGGCCACTGCCACCCGATTGGCCGCTTCCCACTGACTGGCCGCTCCCACCTGACTGGATCCCCACCGATTGGCCAGTTCCACCTGACTGGCAGAACCTGCGCCCCTCACCAAACCTGCGCCCCTCTCCCAACTCGCGTGCCTCACAGAACCTGGGTGCCTCACAGCCCCGAGATGTGGCCCTTCTTCAGGAAAGAGTAAGAACTGTAACTCCCCAGTCACTTCTCCCCCCCACCCCTTGCTCTTTTCATTGTTGTCTTTCCATCTATAATTCAACCAAGTGTTCTGTAAATATCTTATAACTTTAATGATTTCCTTTTTCCCTCCCAGGCGAATAAGTTGGTCAAGTACCTGATGCTTAAAGATTACACAAAGGTGCCCATCAAGCGCTCAGGTAGGTATCCAGTGCCCTCTCCTGGAGCTCTGCTCTTCCCCTCACCCTGTGCTCTGTGGACATCTCTTTGCTTATATGTCCCCTCCTCTTCAATCCCCTCCTTCCATGGTTGAGTCTTCCTTTTTCACTGACTGTGCTCCCCTGGGCAGGTCTGGCAAAGAGGTCGCAGCTCTGTGACCCCTGCTCAGCTCAGGTGCTCCCTCCTCTCTCCTACAGAAATGCTGAGGGATATCATCCGTGAATACACTGATGTGTATCCAGAAATCATTGAACGCGCATGCTTTGTCCTGGAGAAGGTGAGAAGGCAGCCCTGAGGAACAGAATGATGGGGAAAGGTTTCTGGTTTTTGTTTTTGATAGATATCACGGGAAAGTCTTGATTTAAAAGATTCATGGGATTCCTACTGGGAGTTTAGGGCAAGTCTCACAGGGAGGCGAAGGAGTAGCTGAGTGTGGGTAGTACTGAGTGTGGGTAGCTTATGCTAGATTTTGTAATTTCATAGTCTGTTTTCTTGTCCCTGTAGAAATTTGGAATTCAGCTGAAGGAAATTGACAAGGAAGAACACCTGTATATTCTCATCAGTACCCCTGAGTCCCTGGCTGGCATACTGGGAACGTAAGCTGGGAAAGGAGGTGGAACATTGCCTTTCTCAGTGATGCTTTTTTCCTGGAGTTTCGAGTAGGTCAGGGTCCAGGATTCAGGGTCACATAGCAGGTCATGGGCAGACCTGGGGTAGAATTATCCCCTAGCTGAGGAATACTGGGGAAGCTAGATGGGTAAGCTGCCTGGGGTGTCTCATGCAAATGACTGCTGAAAATATATTCTTTTTGTACTTCTTTAGGACCAAAGACACACCCAAGCTGGGTCTCCTCTTAGTGATTTTGGGTGTCATCTTCATGAATGGCAACCGTGCCAGTGAAGGTGAGTGGCTGGGCCAGCAGCTGGGGGTTGGCTACCGCCTGATTTCCACGCTCATTTTCCGTCCCTTGTCTCCCCTTGCCTCCCATTGCAGCTGTCCTCTGGGAGGCACTACGCAAGATGGGACTGCGTCCTGGGTATGATTGGGCTCTCTCATCTCTTGCCTGTTTATATCATCCTTTGGCAACAGAGGATGGTCCCAGGATTGCATCAGCCTGGTGGTCTAAGGGAATTGGTTTGGGGAGGTACAGAGCCCAAGGATGTGACCTGGGTGGATGGGGAAATAGTCCTGACCTCTCTGCCTCCTCTCTTGTCTCTGACCTCTGTGCTGGAAAACTCTTTTCTTTCCTTGCAATGTCATAGTCTCTGATTATGGATCCCTTTTTTTTTTTTTTTTTGTTACTATCAGGGTAAGACATCCTCTCCTTGGAGATCTGAGGAAACTTCTTACTTACGAGTTTGTAAAGCAAAAGTAAGTGATGCCTAAGCAGCTTTGTCTGGTCTTCATGAATTCTGTGTGCTGGTCAGCCTCAGAAAGCCCTTTCCATGCTCATTTCTTATACTAACTATACCTATACCTATGCATATACACACACATATGTACGCAGGAGTATTTATTGAGTATACTCCTTGTGGTTGGATTTTCCTGCAGTATAGTGATCTTGCAAGTGGAGCCTGTCCACCACGCCCACAGTAGATATTCCAAAGGCTGGGCTTAGCTGAGGCTTTGCAATGGGCCTATCTGTGGTTCAATGACAAGATTATAAGAACTTGGAGCTAGAGTTATAACAGAGGGGGTGAAAATAAG
Organism: Balaenoptera ricei; assembly: GCF_028023285.1. NCBI lineage: Eukaryota > Metazoa > Chordata > Mammalia > Artiodactyla > Balaenopteridae > Balaenoptera > Balaenoptera ricei. Next base: position 46,733,392 of record NC_082660.1, read on the forward strand.
TGTTGTCCTTTCTATGACCCTACACAAGCCACCCTCCAGGCCTAAGTGACTGCTTTGTGTAGAAGCACTGGCACAGGAATTCAGAGGCCTGATTATTAGAGGGTAAATCTGTGTTTAGGAATGAGACTGGGGCGAGTTGCTACCTGAAATCTGGGATGTCAGAATCTCAGATTATTATGCATTGATGGACTATCATTCTGCCTGGGTAGAAACAAAGGCCTTTCTCCTCTTTCTAAGGTACCTAGACTACAGACGAGTGCCCAACAGCAACCCTCCTGAGTATGAGTTCCTCTGGGGCCTCCGTTCCTACCATGAGACTAGCAAGATGAAAGTGCTGCGATTCATTGCAGAGGTAATAGAGGAACTGCAAGACTCGATAGGTTAAGGGATGAACTATGACTTTCTGGGAAAAGTCCAGAGCAGGAATGAGATTTTAGGTACCGCACATGGTAGGTACCACATTATTGGTGGTATTTGTTGTTACTACATAAACAGTATCACAAAGTAGGATGCTAAATATATAGTAGGTGCTTCATAAATATTAACTAATACTATTATGGGTTTTATTTTCTACTCCTCATCTCAGGTTCAGAAGAGAGACCCTCGTGACTGGACTGCACAGTTCATGGAGGCCGCAGATGAGGCCTTGGATGCTCTGGATGCTGCTGCAGCTGAGGCTGAGGCCCGGGCTGAGGCAAGAACCCGCATGGGGATTGGAGATGAGGCCGTATCTGGGCCCTGGAGCTGGGATGACATTGAGTTTGAGCTGCTGACCTGGGACGAGGAAGGAGATTTTGGAGATCCCTGGTCCAGAATCCCATTTACCTTCTGGGCCAGATACCACCAGAATGCTCGCTCCAGATTTCCTCAGACCTTCGCCGGCCCCATTATTGGCCCTGGTGGTACAGCCAGTGCCAACTTTGCTGCCAACTTTGGTGCCATCGGTTTCTTCTGGGTTGAGTGAGATGTTGGGTAGGTATATCACTTTGGATTGGGCACTTAAGGTCATTGGGAGATACAGAATCCATGGGAATGTATTTATGTGCTCTAGCTGGGAGTCCTAGGAAACACGTGGTGGGGAGCTGAGGGAAGTATGGGGAAGCAGTATTTATTTATGTTCCTTACTATTTGGTATATAGCATTGATTTTTACATTTTTTTTCTTTTTTATATTCACAGATATTGCTAATCAGTTGCAATAGTCTTTCCCCTGAGTGAGGCTGAAGCCTCAGAATCCTTCTAAACACAGCTATCTAGAGAGCCACATCCTGTTGACTGAAAGTGGCATGCAAGATAAATTTATTTGCTGTTCCTTGTCTATTGCTTTCTTCCCCCCTTGTGTGCTGTCAAGTTTTGGTATCAGAAATAAACGTTGAAACTGCAAAGTGAATTAGATGTGCTCCCTGTTTTTTTTGTGTTTAGGGAGAGATCAACATGTTTATATGGGAGAGATGGGGCCTCAGTTCTAGCCTGAAGGGCGGATCAGCTTTCTGACTAATGGATAGGGAAACAAAGGAGGGATTGATGAACACGAATGTTAATGAGGTCTAAAAAAAAGTATGGTATTAAATATCACTGAAGTGACTCATATGTGATAGATATGCTGCTAGGTGTTTTGAAGTGACATTAAAAGATGAAATAATGAGAGAGGGTGTAGGTGGTCAGACAGTTGCATTTAAGAAGACAGAGGAGGTAGAACTCCAGGTAATAATAATAAAGTTCGGAGAGTGGGTGGTTGAAGGTGAGGGAAGATAACTGTTCCTGGAGATAATGTTCTGGGGACTCCAGGGTGTTGGTTGTATTATCCATGTGGAAAGTGAAATGACCCCAGGATGGGGGCAGGAATAGGAGCAGAGAACATGATGAGCCAGGTGCCAGAGTTTCCTGTGTGAGAAGGAAGATCTCATACCCCTAGTCACATTGCCCATAAAGGGGCAGTCCCACTGGCGCCCCTTACCTCTGGAAATGCTGCCCAGGAATCTGCCTCTAGAAAGCCTTCACAATCCCCACCCCCACAGGAACAGGGCCTCATCACAGAGACAAGGTCTCATGCATAGTGAAGGAGGCCTCACAATGGCCACTTCTCCCCGTCCTGCAGGGAGAAAGAGGAACCTTTGTTGCTCAGGGAACAAGAATTGAGAAAGTAAGACAAAGCTCCATGCAGAGCCAGACAGTCTTTTGGCTGTGACTGTGAACGGGGATGGCTTGAGCTGCTGAGGTCTTGCTGGAAGCAGAGCTCTCTCGCGGAGGATCAACTTAGAGGCCATAACTTCCTCAGAGGTTTAGTGTTACCTAAGCATATGGGCAAGGGCAGACGCAGGAGCTCCTGGGGTAGAAGAAAGCAGGAGCAAAGGCAATTTAGCCTCCTGGGAAGGGCTCAGTAGTGGGCAGGGACAGTGTCCAGGGCTTCCTCAGGTTCCCGGGTGACGTCCACATTCTGAGAGGAGAGAACCCAGTATTAGCAGGAAGCAGCCAGCAGTGTGGAGCCCCCGCCCCTCCCTGCCTCTTGTCCTCACTGCCAGGCTCCCCTCTTTCGGCCAGGCCTGGATCCTGACCCTCTTCTCAGGCAAGCCTGGGGGAACCTCAGCCAGAGGCCTTTTAGGCAGGGTTGCTCTAGCTGTGCGTGTCTATGGTGCCTCGGGTCTGGGCTGCGGTTCCTGCATTTCTGGGTGCTGGTTATTCTACCTGTTGGTGGAAACACCCAAGCTCTGTGGGACTGGGGCTGCCTTTCTGCAGGGGAGGGTGCTTTCACCACGTGCCAGCTTAGGCCACAGAGTCCCTCACCTACCTCAGGCTTCTCCCGATGTGTGTTTACAGCCTCCACGTTCAGGTAGATGGACTCCACTTTGCAGCCTCAGAAAAGAACAACCCGTTCATCCATAAGTCACCCGGGTAAGCACAGGTCTTCCCTGAGGTGTCATTCCCTCCTCCACCCGTCACCACCCACACCCCCAGCTCCACGCTGTGTGCAGACTGTGACTGCCCTTTAGGGAGGGGAATTTAGACCACGTGTGTGATGTCAGGGGAAGACACTAGGCCTAAGAGACAGGAACGGGGCATCCCCCCAGCTCTGCCCCTAATAGTCTCAGATTTCTCTGAGCCTCCCTTGCCCAGTTGTCAGTGGGAATGAGAGATGGCAAGAGATGATTTCTGCACCCCTCCCCAGCTCCTGTCTGTGAGACAGAAACCTAATAATAACAATGGAGCTCTGTGCATCCTCCCAGCTGTGTTAGGTGCTAAAGTGGTGGAAGAGTCCTGGGGCCTCTGCCTTGCGGCGACCAGTCCCAGGTAAAGTTTATTTCCAGAGCTATGCGGTTATGGCAACATCAGAGGTGTGGAAGGTCACAAGGGAGTTCTAGGGAGCCTGAAGAAAGAGGAGGGTGGTATCATTGGGGCCTGGAGCTGGCAGAGGAGGCCCAATGCCTATGGAAGCCCCCTTAGCTCCATCCCTGTGGATTGAACCCTAATCCAGGCTTCAGTACACCATCTGCCCTGTTCATACCCCAGAAGAGATTTAATTCTTTCCCTTCACTGCTCATGAAATTCTGGTGCAATTTGGACAGTTGGCAAAATCTGAATAAGGTCAGTTAGTGGTCTGTTAGTATCAATGTTAGTGGTCTGATTTTGATTATTATACTGTTTTCTATAAAAGAATGTGTTTGTAACTTATTCTCAAAATATTTTAAAATTTGTGTCCACATGTATGTGTGTATAGAGTGTGAGAGACAAGGAGAATAATACAAATATAGTAAAATATTTACATTGGAGAATCTAGGTTAAGTGTATACGGGAATTCTTTTTACTATCCTTGCAACTTTTTGTAAGTCTTATCAGAATAAAAAGTTAAAAAATTATTTTTACTTTAACTAATATTTACTGAAGTTCACTTATCCAACATCTACACACACTCCTTGCCATTGCACCCTTTGGAAATATGTATGTATATATAATATGAATATATAGGATATTGCATCCAGATCTAAGTCCAGGGATAATGGTTCATCCTAATTAGCAGAGATTTTGAATGAGAACATTTGGGAAAATGGACACAAAACAGATCTAGGGAAGCGGTATATGGACTTCTTGGGACCGGTCAGGAGCACGAGGCTATTAGTGTTAGATGTGACCACTCACATCAATATGCTTTCAGTAATCAGGTGGGCAGTATGACCCATTCAGTGGAGGTCAGTAAACCTCTTTTCTCAGCCACTCCTGTGCTTTCTTAATGGGCACCTGTAGAAAGTGGTCATGGTGGCATGAACAGAGGCTATACATGACCTCAGCAACATGGTTTCACTTTACAAAGGCTGATGTGACCACCCCTGCTGCTGAATGCCCAACTTGTCAACACTGTACTGAATTCCTGTTACATACCAATCTCAAGGGGAACAGCTAGGTACCTGGGGGTAAGTTAATTAATTTGGAGCCATTATATCATGGAGGAGTTAGTTGGCTTTATAATTTCTCTGGAATAAGTGAGTATTCTAGACATGGATTTGCCTTCACTGCCTGCAGTACTTCTGTCAGTACCACCATCTGTGATCTTACAGAATGTTGTATCCATAGTTGTGAAATTTTATGCAGACTTGCTTCTGATCAAGGGACATTTTAAAACCAAAAAAGTGTGGTGATTGGCTTATACCTATGGAATTCATTGTTTTATCATGCACTCCATTACTCATAAAAAAAAGTTGTCCTTATACAGTGGAATAATGACTCTATTGAAGACAGTTATGCCACAAGTTGAGAGACAACACCTTGTGTGTTAGAGGTGCTGTCCTACAATATATACTATGTGTCTTGAACTAGCCACCAGTATACAATATATAATGTCATCTAGTCAACAACCAGAATTCCTAGGTCTAAGAACTGAAGAATGGAATTTAGAGTTGCTCCTAAAGACCTATTCACAAAATGTTTCTGGTCCCTGCAACTTTGGACTCTACTGGTTTAGAATTTTTAGTATCCAAGGAAGGCATGTTCCTATCAGATTATTCAACAATGACTCCATTGATTTGGAAGTTTAGATGACCACCTGGCGATTTTGGAATCCTCATGCCGATAGACAAATAGGCAAAAATTGGGGCTTTCGAATTGGCTAAGATGACTGATTTCTTTTCTTTCTTTTTTTTTTTCAGAGTGTAAGGATTTTATTTAAAATAAGAGGTATAATTCTCCTTGTAGAAAGTAAAGGAAAAGATTCCCCTCCCTTCTTTTTTTCATTTACTTTAGAAACCCTAAAGTTGTAATTTTTCCTCTCTTTGAAATGTAGACAAATCCTTTCGAGAACTAGATAAGTCTTGTCAGCTATACAACCCAGAAATGCTTTTCTCAAAGACTGGGCTCCATCTCTTTAAAATGCAAATGTCCAGACAGATAGCACCCCTAACTCCCATTTTCTGGGAGGTGGGGGTAGGAGCCTAACTTCTGTGTGCACCTGGCTCCAAGCTGTATAGCTACCTTCAGTCATAAAGAGATGAAAAGTTTGCTTTTCCTCTGTATAAAGCCAATTAGCTGACGCAGATGGTCACCCCAATTACCGGATAAAGTTAGTGACAAATGGTGCTGTCAAGTGCTAAGATGACTGATTTCAATCTTCAAGGGGAAGTAGGGTTGCTGCTACATAATGGGCGCAGAAAGGAGTGTATCTGGAGACCAGGAGATCTTCTAGTGTGCCTTATCATGTCCCAACATGGTTAAAATTATTAGACAGCTACAGCAATCCCATACAGGCAAGGCTACCAATCTCTCAGACTGCACATAAATAAATGTTTGAATCATTCTTCTAGATAACCCATCCAACCCAGTCAACCCATGCTGACTGGATGAAAAGAAACATAACAGGAAGAGTGAAGAAAGAAAGTTTATATCAACTTTGACCTTGTAACCAGTTTTAGAAATGAAGGTTGCAGTAGTTACCATATTTGATTCTTTGCAAAAATATGCATATATGTATATATTTTAGTGTGCCCCTTTTTATTACTTTCTTTTTACCATTACTCTCTTTTTTTACTATTTTATACATGGTGAGTTGGTGGTAGTTTTATTTTTTATTTATCCATCTTATTACAGAATATTGATGCAGTATTGTATTGAACTAGAGGAAGAATGGATGCCATCTTAAGACCCTGAACTTGCACATGGATACTATGACTGATAACAGTTCAGGTTTGGCTCCCTTTGGGGATGAGTGAATACATTTCTTCTTGTATGAGGAATAGTTGCATGTTGCCATTTTCCAAAGTATAAGATGGCAAAAAGTATGTGTAGATGTTGGACAAATGGACTGTAGAGAATATCTGTCTTGTTGGTATACATTCATTTTCCTAATGGCACTCAATTTCCTTTTAAGATAATAGAGTTCCCCCATTTTTGTGGTAGAAAGAATTCTAGGATGACTCACAAGATCCCCACCCCTGGTGTACATACACCTTCTCACCGTTATTCAATAAAACACTAATCTAGACACTGCTGTGAAGGGATTTTCCACATGTAATAAGGTCCCAAATCAGTTGACCTTAAAACAGGACGATCATCCTGGGTGGGCCAGACCTAATCAGGTGAGGTCTTAATGGGGCCTGCACTCTTCCTGTTAAGAGATATTTGAAGACTGAGAGGGATTTGATACATGGAAATTATCCATTCCTGGATTTGAAGATTGAGGGGCTATATGGCAAAGAAAATGGGTGGCCTCTATGAACTAAGTAAGGCCTTCAGCTGATAGCCAGCAAAGAAACGAGGACCTCAGACCTACAGCTCAAAGACAGGAGTTCTGCCAATAATCTGAATGTACGTGGAAGTGGATTCTTCCCCAGAGGTTCCAGAAAGGAATGTAGCCCTGCTGACACCTTGATTTCGGGCTTGCCTGAACAGAGAACCCAGGCAAGCCATGCCTGGACTTCTGACCTACAAGTACTATGAGATAATAAATGGATGTTGTTTTCCACTCAAATTGTGGTCATTTGTTTTTCATTAATAGAAAACTGATACATAGTCTTTGTGGGATGACATGTTCACATGTGTGCCTCCTCCCACTGAAATGTTATAAGCCAGATTCTTCCTCTCCCTGTCCTGGTATTGTCAAAGGACCGGCATGCAACCTACTCTTCTCAATCACATGTCCTTTCCTTGGACTTTGAAACTTAAATGATTGACACAAGAGTAAAAAAAATGGTTTATGGGATTTTTATCCCCAGGGCAGCATTCTTATCAGACTATTTCTGTCTTTGTGCTCCCTATCCAGTTCTTAAGTTCCTTTCTCCAGTCTCCCTCCAGTTCTGTGAGTCTCTGATACCTTTCTAATAAAGCCTACTTATTTACTTTGGCAAGAAAGACTTCCTATTGCTTATGAGCAATGATGTGCTGGGGCCAGCTTGCCCCTGTGTGCACTTCATCCTGCCTTTACATTCAGTGAAACTGGTAACTTGAAGTTGACCATGGTGGGATTATGTACTCTATGAAAAGTGGCAAAGACTACCAATCAGGGATATTTTTGTTTTGTTTTGAGAACCAGTTGTTAACCATTTACCAGCATACCACTGCTTACAATAAAAGTCTTAAATGATAGAACATGTGAGTGCGTGGAAAAGGGCTGGGATACTGTGAGCTCTAGGAGTGCTGAGACAGCAGGATGTTGTAGAAAGAACTTGGACTTTGCCATCAGAGAGCCCTAGCTTCTAATTCTGCCTCCCCCAGTGGTGTCACTTGGGGCAAGTATTTTCTCTTCTCTGTGTTTTAGCTTACTTATCTATGAAAGTATATGAGATAGCCCATATACGACAAACCCACAGCAAACATCATTTTCAATGATGAAAAACTGAAAGCATTTCCTCTAAGATCAGGAACAAGACAAGGATGTCCACTCTTGCCACTTTTATTCAACATAGTTTTGGAAGTCCTAGCCACGGCAATCAGAGAAGAAAAAGAAATAAAAGGAATCCAAATTGGAGAAGAAGTAAAACTGTCCCTGTTTGCAGATGACATGACACTACATGTAGAAAATCCTAAAGATGCTACCAGAAAACTACTAGAGCTAATCAATGAATTTGGTAAAATTTTAAGATACAAAATTAATACACAGAAATCTCTTGCATTCCTATATGCTAACAATGAAAGATCAGAAAGAGAAATCAAGGAAACAATCCCATTTACCATCTCATCAAAAAGAATAAAATACCGAGGAATAAACCTACCTAAGGAGGCAAAAGACCTGAACTCAGAAAACTATAAGATACTGATGAAAGAAATCAAAGATGTCACAAACAGATGGAGAGATATACCATGTTCTTGCATTGAAAGAATCAATATTGTCAAAATGACTATACAACCCAAAGTAATCTACAGATTCGATGCAATCCCTATCAAATTAGCAATAGCATTTTTCACAGAATTAGAACAAAAACTTTTACAATTTGTATGGAAACGCAAAAGACCCGGAATAGCCAAGGCAATCGATTTTTTTTTGTTTATTTTTTAAATTTAATTTTATTTTTTATACAGCAGGCTCTTATTAGTTATCTATTTTATACATAGTAGTGTATATATGTCAATCCCAACCTCCCAGTTCATTCCACCACCACCCCCTCCCTCCACGCTTTTCCCCCTTCGTGTCCATACGTTTGCTCTCTACATCTGTGTCTCTATTTCTGCAGCCAAGGCAATCTTGAGAAAGAAAAATGGAGCTGGAGGAATCAGGCTCCCTGACTTCAGACTATACTACAAAGCTACAGTAATCACGACAGTATGGTACTGGCACAAAAACAGAAATATAGATCAATAGAACAGGATAGAAAGCCCAAATAAACCCACATACCTATGGTCACCTAATCTATGACAAAGGAGGAAAGAATATACAATGGAGAAAAGACAGTCTCTTCAATAAGAGGTGCTGGGAAAACTGGACAGCTACATGTAAAGAATGAAATTAGAACATTCTCTAACACTATACACAAAAGTAAACTCAAAATGGATTAAAGACCTAAATGTAAGACCAGATACTATAAAACTCTTAGAGGAAAACATAGGCAGGACACTCTCTGCCTGATATTTTTTGATCCACCTCTGAGAGTAATGAAAATAAAAACAAAAATAAACAAATGGGACCTAATGACACTTAAAAGCTTTTGCACAGCAAAGGAAACCATCAGAAAAATGAAAAGAAAACCCACAGAATGGGAGAAAATATTTGAGAATGAAGCAATCGACAAGGGATTAATCTCCAAAATATACAAACAGCTTATGCAGCTCAATATCAAAAAAACAAACAACCCAATTTAAAAAAATGGGCAGAAGGTCTAAATAGACATTTCTCCAAAGAAGACATACAGATGGCCAAGAGGCACATGAAAAGATGTTCAGCATCACTAATTATTAGAGAAATTCAAATCAAAACTACAATGAGGTATCACCTCACACTGGTTAGAATGGCCATCATTTAAAAATATCTACAAACAAGAAATGCTGGAGAGGGTGTGGGGAAAAGGGAACCCTCCTATACAGTTGGTGGGAATGTAAATTGGTACAGCCACTATGGAGAACAGTATGGTGATTCCTTAAAAAGTAAAAATAGAGCTACCATATGATTCAGCAATCCCACTCCTGGGCATATACCCAAAGAAAACCATAATTCGGAAGGATACATGCACCCCAATGTTCATTGCAGCACTATTTACAATACCCAGGACATGGAAGCAACTTAAATGTCCATTGATGGAGGAATGGATGAAGAAGATGTGGTACATATATACCATGGAATATTACTCAGCCATAAAAAGAATGAAATAATGCCATTTACAGCAACATGGATGGACCTAGAGATGGTCATACTGAGTGGAGTAAGTCAGACAGAGAAAGACAAGTATCATATGATATCCTTTATATATGGAATCTAAAAAAAAATGGTACAAATGAACTTATTTACAGAATGGAAATTGAGTCACAGATGTAGAAAACAAACTTATGGTTACCAAGGGGGAAAGGGTGGGGGGATAGTGACATATAGACGCTACTATATGTAAAAGATAACTAATTAAAACCTACTGCATAGCACAGGGAACTCTATTCGGTGCTCTGTAATGACCTATATGGGAATGGAGTCTAGAAGAGAGTGGATATATGTATATGTATGGCTGAGTCACTTTGCTGTACAGCAGAAACTAAATCAGCTATACTCAGCTGTAAATCAGCTATACTCCAATAAAAAAATTAATTAAAAAAAAGAAAGTATATGAGGAAAATTCAGTATTTGGCAACAAAGCAAAAAACAAACCAACCAACAAAAAAACTCACCAAAACCACTTAGTGCTTACTTTTCCCAGGCACCTTTGCAATTTTGTTGGGATCATCTGACTATGTCTAGCCAATGGATAAAAGTAATATGGGCATTTCCAGGACAACACCTAAGAACCCATATATCTTTGAAATAATGTGTAACCAGCAGACTCCTGGAGGAGGTTCCCTACATGGGTAGTTGGATGTCATGGTGGAAGTGGGACTGATAGTAGTAGAATGAGAACATGGAAGGACTGGGGTGGCCTCTAAATCCGGGGTCTGGCCCCAACTTTCTCTATCTCTGCCAGACCACTGAAGTACAAAAAGGTTCACATGCAGAAGTAGTTGATTTTAGTAATTTGGTTTGTTATGGAGAGGTGCAAGTGAATGACATAGACAGACTGGATTGGGGGGTCCCAGTCCAAAGGGAAACAGAGGAACAAGTGTAAGCTGGGACCAGATTAAAGAAAATCCCCATAGACCACCCTGGCCAGCTTAGACTCTCTTCTGGGGTATTAGTCATCCACGCACATGATGCCAATTTTTTCACCCACTAATTTTAGTATCATTGATGATTCTTGCCTCATTCAGTTATTACCATGCTTATTGTCCAGAGATGACTTTCTATTTTCATCACTTTTTCTACTTTTTAAAAGTTGGATTTCTACTATTGAATTCTCTGCTATAAAGAAATTTCTTTCTCTTCTCGTGTAAGAATGTATATACGTATGTATGTATGTATGTGTGTGTGTATGTATATCAGTGTTGACTCATTATTATTCTATTCAATACAGTATAAACCTTTACTAAGATTATTTTAGATATGCAAATACTTACAGATTTGATCAGTAGGAACCCCTTCTAGCTGACTCTTCAGTTCATTTGATGCATCCCCATCATTTATTGAGCATTTCTTACATTTGGCACAGCAAGATAATACAGACTCATTTTGTATGTTTCCTGCCTCAGCCATCATACATTTCACCATGGAGCTCTTACTTTTTTTTCTTCAGTGGGAAATGGTGTTTATAAACCAAGACCTGTGTGCTAAGTGTGCTCACTGCTATTGAGGTATCATTGCTACAGACCATCTCAGAAGACAGATCTAGGAGAATTGTGTGTGTGTGTGTGTGTGTGTGCATCCACATTTTAATCTATTGATATTTTACATCCATTTTAAAAACAATGAGTTCACACTGTTAGCCCACTTCCAGTCCAACACAGGATTCATTTCAACCTTCTCCCTTTCAATAATTGTAATCTCCTTCTCCAACAGTGAGAAACCTGGCTCTCATTATCCACTAATTTATTTATTTGTTCAATGCTAGTCTACACAAAATTTAGTTTCAGAATTTTTAACCCATACTTCTTAAAGAAAAATCAAATCAACAACAAAAACGACAATAAAACCAATACTTAGAGGTCAATATTTAAGTTGGTTTTTGTTGTTAGTCCTAAGGCATACAATGCACTTTTCAAAAGTCACTTTGGGGGACTCTTGCTTCCAGAAATATGGAGTAGACGTACTTAAAAAAAATTCCTTCCAGAAATAAAACCTTTAGACAGTAACTGCAAAACATCATGAAAAAACTGCAGTGCACTCCAACACCCTCACCCCCAGTGAAGGTCAAATGGAGAGCCTAGATGTCTACCCTCGCATGGGTGTAGACAGGCACTCCAGACTCTGACCTTGCCAGGATGGTGTCAGAGAAAGGTAAATGGGGATCCAGAACTTTTGTCCTGTCTGGGTGGCAACTAGTTCCACTCCTCACCTCAGATGTCAAGACCATGTGCAGCAGTAATGAGTAGTCCTTCCCCCTTCTGATTGTGGTGATGTCAGAGAATACCTAAGTAGAGAGCCAGAAATTTCACCACCTCTAGGGTAAGGAGTCTACCATCGTCTCTGGAAGCGTCAGTGAAGGCAATGTGAGGAGCCTGGACTTCTACACCTACCCAGAAATAATGAAGCACTCCTCCATCCCCACTGGGATGGTGACAGAGAAGGTCTGTAGAGAGCCATGACTATCACTACCCCTTATCCTTAACAAGGCCACCATACCACTGTGTCAGTAGAAACCACATGGGGTGCAGTAACAAAACACTTCTGCCTCTACCAGCCAGGGTGATATCAGCAGAAGCCTAAAGAGGAGCCTGAATGCCTGCCCCTGCACAGTGGTAATAAGGAGTACCTCCTGCACTCTGGGTATCAACAGAGGCCAAGTGGAGAACCTGAACTTCAACTCCTACCTAACAGGAATGAGGCAATGCCACCCTTCAACAGCTGGAGCAGTGTCAGAAGATGCTTGCTAAAACATAAATTTAAATAAGATATCGAGTCCCATCACAAAATACACCAAATTTCCAAATTTCAATATGAAATCACTCATCATAGTAAAACTCAATTTGTGTTTTAAATATCTTAGTTCATTTTTTTTTATTATGGCAAAATACACATAACATAAAACTTACTATCTTAAGCATTTTAAAGTGTACAGTTCAGTGGTATTAAGTACATCCATATTGTGCAACCACCACCATCCATCTCCAGAATTCTTCATCTTGCAAAACTGAAACTCTGTACCATTAAATGATAACTCCACATGACCCAGCCTCTGGTAACCACCGCTCTACTCTTTGTTACTACAAGTTCAGGTTTTTTGTTTGTTTGTTTTTATTATATTCTACATATAAGTGAAATCATGTAGTATTTGTCTTTCTCTGACTTATTTCACTTAGCATAATGCCCTTAAGGTCCATCCATATTGTCACAAATGGCAGGATTACCTTCTTTTTATGACTGAGTAATATTCCATCATATATAATTGGCTATTGTGAATAATGCTGTAATGAACATGGGGGTGCTGACCTCTTTGAGATAGTTGATTGCATTTTCTTCAGATATATACCTAGAAGTGGGATTGCTGAATCATATGTTAATTCTATTTTTAGTTTCTTGAGGAATGTTCATACTGTTTTCCATAGTGGCTGTACCAGTTTACTTTCCCACCAAGAGTGCATAAAAGTTCCCTTTTCTTCACAGTCTCTCCAACACTTGTTGTTGCTTGTCTTTTTGATAATAGCCATTCAAACAGGTGTGAGGTGATAGCACATTGTAGTTTTGATTTGTATTTCCTAGATAATTAGTGAAGTTGAGCATCTTTTCATCTGCCTGCAGGCCATTTGTATGTCTTTGGGGAAATGTCTGTTCAAGTCCTTTGCCCATTTTTTAATAGGGTTGTTTATTTTTTCGCTATTCAGTTGTATGCATTCTTCATACGTTTGGATATTAACCTCTTATCAGATAGATGGTTTGTAAGTATTTTCTCCCAGTCTGTAGTGTACCTTTTTATTGTATGGATTGCTTCTTTTTCTGTGCAGAAGCTTTTTTTGTTCCATGCAATGCCACTTGTTTACTTTTGCTTTTCTTACTTGTGCTTTTGTTGTCATATCCAAAAAAATCATTGCTAAGACCAGTTTCAAGGAGGTTTTTACCTATGTTTTCTTTTAGTAAAGATCAGATCAGAAATAAATGAAAAAGAAATGAAGGAAACAATAACAAAGATCAGTAACACTAAAAGGTGATTCTTTGAGAAGATAAACAAAATTGATAAACCATTAACCAGCCTCATCAGGAAAAAAAGGGAGGAGACACAGATCAATAGAAGTAGAAATGAAAAGAGAGATGTAACAACTGACACTGCAGAAATACAAAGAATCATGAGAGTTTACTACAAGCAACTATATGCCAGTAAAATGGACAACATGGAGGAAATGGACAAATTCTTAGAAAAGCACAACCTTCCGAGACTGAACCAGGAAGAAATAGAAAAAATAAACAGACCAATCACAAGCACTGAAATTGAGACTGTGATTTAAAATCTTCCAACAAACAAAAGCCCAGGACCAGATGGCTTCACAGTTGAATTCTATCAATCATTTAGAAAAGAGCTAACACCTATCCTTCTTAATCTCTTCCGAAATATAGCAGAGGGAGGAACACTCCCAAACGCATTTTACGAGGCTTCCATCACCCTGATACTAAAACCAGACAAAGATGTCACAAAGAAAGAAAACTACAGGCCAATATCACTGATGAACATAGATGCAGAAATCCTCAACAAAATACTTGCAAACACAATCCAATAACACATTAAAAGGATTATGCACCATGATCACGTGGGGTTTATCCCAGGAATGCAAGGAATCTTCAATATACGCAAATCAATCAATGTGATACACCATATTAACAAGTTGAAGGATAAAAACCATACGATCTTCTCAAAAGATGCAGAAAAAGCTTTGGACAATATTCAACACCAATTTACGAAAATAAACCTCCAGAAAGCAGGGATACAGGGAACTAACCTCAACATAATAAAGGCCATATATGACAAACCCAGAGCCCACATTGTTCTCAATGGTGAAAAACTGAAACCATTTCCACTAAGATCAGGAACAAGACAGGATTGCCCACTCTCACCACTATTATTCAACATAGTCTTGGAAGTTTTAGCTGCAGCAATCAGAGAAAAAACAGAAATAAAAGTAATCCAAATCAGAAAAGAAGGAGTAAAGCTGTCACTGTTTGTGGATGTCATGATACTATACGTAGAGAATCCTAAAGATGCTACCAGAAAACTGCTAGAACTAATCAATGAGTTTGGTAAAGTTGCAGGATACAAAATTAATGCACAGAAATCTCTTGCATTCCTATACCTTAATGATGAAAAATCTGAAACAGATATGAAGGAAACACTCCCATTTACCATTGCAACAAAAAGAATAAAATACCTAGGAATAAACCTACCTAAGGAGACGAAAGAACTGTATGCAGAAAAGTATAATACACTGATTAAAGAAATTAAAGATGAAACAAACAGATGCAGAGATTTACCATGCTCATGGATTGGAAGAATCAACATTGTGAAAATGACTATACTACCCAAAGCAATCTATGGATGCAATGAAATCCCTATCAAACTACCAATGGCATTTTTCACAGAACTAGAACAAAAAAGTTCACAATTTGTATGGAAGCACAAAAGAATCTGAATAGCCAAAGCAATCTTGAGAATGAGAAACGGAGCTGGAAGAATCAGGCTCCCAGACTTCAGACTATGCCGCAAAGCTGCAATAATCAACACAGTACGGTACTGGCACAAAAACAGAAATAGAGATCAAAGGAACAGGATAGAAAGCCCAGAGATAAACCCACGCACATATGGTCACCTTATGTTTGATAAAGGAGGCAAGAAAATACAATGGAGAAAAGACAGTCTCTTCAATAATTGTTGCCAGGAAAACTGCACAGCTACATGGAAAAGAATGAAATTAGAACACTCCCTAACACCATACAGAAAATAAACTCAAAATGGATTAAAAACATAAATGTAAGGCCAGACACTATAAAAGTCTTAGAGGAAAACATAGGCAGAACACTCTATGACATAAATCACAGCAAGATCCTTTTTGACCCATCTCCTAGAGAAATGGAAATAAAACCAAAAATAAACAAATGGGACCTAATGAAACTTCAAAACTTTTGCATAGCAAAGGAAACCATAAACAAGATGAAAAGACAACCCTCAGAATGGGAGAAAATATTTGCAAATGAAGCAACTGACAAAGGATTAATCTCCAAAATATACAAGCAGCTCATGCAGCTCAATATCAAATAAACAAACAACCCAATCCAAAAATGGGCAGAAGACCTAAATAGACATTTCTCCAAAGAAGATATACAGATTGCCAACAAACACATGAAAGAATGCTCAACATCATTAATCATTAGAGAAATGAAAATCAAAACTACAATGAGATATCATGTCACACCGGTCAGAATGGCCATCATCAAAAAATCTACAAACAATAAATGCTGGAGAGGGTGTGGAGAAAAGGGAACCCTCTTGCACTGTTGGTGGGAATGTAAATTGATACAGCCACTATGGAGAACAGTATGGAGATTCCTTAAAAAGTTAAAAATAGAACTACTATATGACCCAGGAATCCCACTACTGGGCATATACCTTGAGAAAACCATAATTCAAAAAGAGTCGCATACCACAATGTTCACTGCAGCTCTATTTACAGTAGCCAGGATATGGAAGCAACCTAAGTGTCCATCAACAGATGAATGGATAAAGAAGATGTGGCACATATGTACAATGGAATATTACTCAGCCATGCAAAGAAACGAAATTGAGTTATTTGTAGTGAGGTGGATGGACCTAGAGTTTGTCATCCAGAGTGAAGTAAGTCAGAAAGAGAAAAAAAATATCGTATGCTAACACATATATATGGAATCTAGAAAAAAAAATGGTCGTGAAGAACCTAGGGGCAAGATGGGAGTAAAGACCCAGACCTACTAGAGAATGGACTTGAGGATACGTGGAGGGGGAAGGGTAAGCTGGGACAAAGTGAGAGAGTGGCATGGACATACATACACTACCAAACGTAAAATAGATAGCTAGTGGGAAACAGCCGGATAGCACAGGGAGATCAGCTCGGTTCCTTGTGACCACCTGGAGGGGTGGGATAGGGAGAGTGGGAAGGAGGGAGATTTAAGAGAGAAGAGATATGGGGACATATGTGTATGTATAACTGATTCACTTTGTTATAAAGCAGAAACTAACACACCATTGTAAAGCAATTATACTCCAATAAAGAAGTTTAAAAATCAAACAAACAAACAACCCAATCCAAAAATGGGCAAAAGACCTAAATAGACATTTCTCCAAAGAAGACATACAGATTGCCAGCAAACACATGAAAGGATGCTCAACATCCCTAATCATTAGAGAAATGCAAATCAAAACAACAGTGAGGTATGACCTCACACCAGTCAGAATGGCCATCCTCAAAATATCTACAAACAATAAATGCTGGAGAGGGTGTGGAGAAAAGGGAACCCTCTTGCACTGTTGGTGGGAATGTAAATTGATACAGCCATTATGGAGAACAGTATGGAGGTTCCTTAAAAACTAAAAATAGAACTACCATACCACCCAGCAATCCCACTACTGGGCATATACCCTGAGAAAAGCGTAATTCAAAAAGAGTCATGTACCACAATGTTCTCTGCAGCTCTATTTACAATAGCCAGGACATGGAAGCAACCTAAGTGTCCATCATCAGATGAATGGATAAAGAAGATGTGGCACATATATACAATGGAATATTACCCAGCCATACAATGAAACGAAATTGAGTTATTTGTAGTGATGTGGATGGACCTAGAGTCTGTCATACAGAGTGAAGTAAGTCAGAAAGAGAAAATCAAATACCGTATGCTAACACATATATATATGGAATCTTAAAAAAAAATAAAAGTTTCTGAAGAACCTAGGGGAAGGATAGGAATAACGATGCAGACCTAGAGAATGGGCTGTGGACACAGGGAGGGGGAAGGGTAAGCTGGGACGAAGTGAGAGAGTGGCATGGACTTATATGTACTACTTATATGTACTACTACTTTTTAATTATAAAATAGCCAGCTAGTGGGAAGCAGCCGGATAGCACAGGGAGATCAGCTCAGGGCTTTGTGATCACATAGAGGGGTGGGATAAGGAGAGTGGGAGGGAGATGCAAGAGGCACGAGATATGGGAATATATGTATATGTATAGCTGATTCACTTTGTTATAAAGCAGGAACTAACACACCATTTTAAAACAATTATACTCCAATAAAGATGTTAAAAAAAACAGAAAAACAAAACAAAACAAAAAACTTAAATTTGAACACACCCTAAAGTTCTACATTTTACTCTCCCTCCCCACATTTTCTGCATTTGATGTCACCATTTACATCTTTAATATAGTATATTCATTAAGAAGTTATTAAAGCTGTATTGAATACTTTTGCCTTATAAGTTTTATACTACAATTATAACTAATTTACACACCACCATTAGAATATTAGAGTATTCTGAATTTAACTATACATCTACCTTTACCAGTGAGTTTATACTTTCATATATTTTCATGACACTTATTAACTTCCTTTCATTTCAGCTGGAAAAACTCCCTTTAACCTTTCTTATAAGGCTGGTTTAGTTATGGTGAACTCTTTCATCCTTTGTTTGGCAAAATTTGTATCTCTTCTTCAATTCCAAAGACAGCTTTGCCGGGTAAAGTATTCTTGTTTGGCTTTTTGTTTCTTTCAGTACTCCCTTTTGACCTGCAAGATTTCTGCTGAAAAATCCACTGATGTCCTTAAGGGGGTTCCCTTGTATATAACAAGTCAGTTTTCTCTTGTTGCTTCTAAGATTACCTGTGTCTTTAACTTTGGACAATTTCAATATGTCTCAGCATGGGTCTCGTTTGATTTATATTTTTGTTATCATTTGGGTTTCCTGCATCTGGATTTTTGTTTCTTTCCCCAGGATTGAATAAGCTTCATAACCCTTTCTGTCTCTCTCTTCTCTTCTGAGACACTTATAATTCATATATTGATCCACTTGATAGTGTCTCATAAGTCCCTTAAACTATCTTCACTATTTTCATTCTTTTTTCTTTTTGCTCCTCTGATTGGAAGATTTCTCCTGGCCTGTCTTTTAGTTCTCTGATCTTTTCTTCCACTTGATCTAATCTGATTTTGAATCCTTCAATTGAAATTTTCAGTTTAGTTACTGTTTTCAACTCTATGATTTCTGTTTGGTACTTTTAAATATTTTCTCTTTGTTGAAATTCTCACTTTGTTCATGCATTGTTCTCCTGACCTGGTGAGTATATTTATGACCATTATTTTGAACTCTCTGTCAAGTAAATCACTTATTTCTATTTCATTAAGGTTGGTTTCTGGAGATTTATCTTGTTCTTTTGTTTGGAACATACTCTCCCACTTCTTTATTTTCCTTGACTGTGTTGGGTTTTGCACATTAGGTGAAACAGCGATATCTCCTAATTTTGACAGACTGGCCTCATGTAGGTGATGAACTTCATCAATCAGCCCAGCCTGAGCTCCTGGTTGCTTTTCAAACCTTTCTGTTTGTCCAAGCTGCCATCTTTGTTCTTAGTGGCTCCCAGTAGATTAAGATTACCAAGACCTTTCAGGGTCCCAAATGCTTGGGAATGCCTACATTCTTGTTCAGGCTCCTAAAGGACTACTAATTGACTACCCCTTCAGCTTCCTGATGCAGATTAATTAGAAGTTCAACTTTTAGGATGCATGTGGGAATGTCAGAAACTTAGATATGCAGTTTGGCCTCTGTCAGGGAGAAACCAAGAGCTGGGTGTTTGTACCTACTCACTTAGTCTTGAGCCAGAGGGAATAGACATTGGAGTGCTTATGCACTCTTATAGAACCACCTCTTTTTGTGTGTATTCCTAGGGGATTCGTGAATGCCAAGCCCCATCATCTCCCAGAAATAAGTAATTTGGGAGCTCATTCCCCAGGTGGCAGCCATAACAGTTAGGGTGCTAGATTTATGGGAAAATTCCTTCCAAAAAGAAGCTGGATATTTGATTGTACTGTTGGAGTGAGCCAGTGGGAGAAGGTGGGGAACATGGCCACCAGCTCTTTCTGGCTCCTGGGAGGATCACAATCAGCTCTCACATGCAGGCTGATGAGAAGCCAGACCTTCAGGCAACAGCTGGGAGAGCATGCAGTCAAACTTCTTCCAGGGAGAACTTGGGAAATGGGTGTTTTTGTTGTTCCCTCTGTGCTGAGCCTGGGGATATAGCTTCAGGAAGTGCTTATGCACCCACTTAAAAACTGATTCTTTGTTTAATATGATTAATATGGTCCTGTGGCACTAGTGAGTGCCAAGCCCCATTGGCTATCAAAGCTAAGAAGACTCATCCATTGGGTGGAAGCTGTAAAAGTGGGGATGCTTGCTGTGTGCACAAGCTCCTTCCAGGAAAAAGCTAGTGACTTAGTTTTGTTGGAATGAACTGGAGAGAGAAGGTAGCGGATATGCTCACCAGCTCTTTCAGGCTTCAGGGAGGATCTCAGTCAGCTCTCAGATACAGGCTGAGAAGAAGCTGGATCCTCAGGCTGCAGCTGGGAAAAGACGCAGTCATAACTCTTCCAGGGAAAAACTAGGAGATTGGCATTTTTTTCCTGCTCCATCTGCACTGAGTTTGGGGAGGCGATAGCTGCAGGATGTGTTCATATGCCCATTTAACAACTGCTTTTTTCTTTGCTATGATCCTATGAGACTCATAAATGCTGAGCCCTATTGGATCTCAGAGCTAGGTGATTTGAGTGGCAGACTTAAAAACTGGACACTAAGAGGGGGATTAAGATGGCAGAGTAAGAGGATGTGGGACTCAACTCCCTCCGCGAACACATCAAAAATACATTTACATGTGTAACAATTCTTATGAGAAACTAACTGGAAACTGGAAAAGTAACTCTTATACAACCAAGGCTATAAGAAAGATACACATGTAATTGGGTAGGATGAAAAGAAAAACATTGGGTCAGGACCTATGTCCCTGGGAGGGGACTAAGAGGAAAAGGGAGATTGCACAGGTGGACACTCACCCTGGAGAGTGAGTGGGTTAAGCCACAGACTGGGTGTCCCAGTCCTGGGGACCTATGCATAGGAGACAAGCCCTCTTGGCTGCTTGTAGAATCACTGGGATAGGTAGAAAAGCTGGAGATGCGTAGACTCCACTTATGAGGAGTGTGTAGGTGCTGGCTTGCCACCAGACAGGATGGAGAAAGGTGTGTCCTAGTGGCTGCCACCTCACTGCACTCCTCAATCCAAACTGAGCGAACACTCACTCCATGCCATAGGTTGGAACTGAATCTATGGTGGCCAGGACCTGGGAAAATACTCATCTAGGAACAGAGGTAACCTGGGGGACCAAGGTGTGGTCCAAGTGAGGCATCAGTGGCCATTGTTGACACTAGCTCAGACAGCATTACAGAAGCAGCCCAGACTTCTGACTGCCACTTGAATTCCCACAATCACCATGCCCGTTCCCCAGCCCCAGCCAAGCAAGTGCTCCAGTCAAGGCCACTCCATGCTGCAACATAACACTAGAGCTAGGATGACCACAACAGGGGAGAAGGCTGTGTCTGAGCATAGCTACAGATGCCTATACAGGCAGACCATCAGACCTCAGTAAGCACTCCCCTCCTTTGGGGCAAAGGCCACAGTGCAGGAAGAAGGAAAAACACACAAAGGAAACAGAGCCAGTTTGAGCCTGATCCTCAAGGCTTCCACTCTAGCAATTTGGGAGCAGACCCTGCCCCTGACAGGGTGGTAATGGCCACTGGGCAGAGAGGAAATCCTGCCTCACACCCTGCACAGACTCTAGCTCCTCCATCAAAAGCCACACCCCCTACCAAAGTGGTGGTGGCCAGGACATGATGAGGAAAGACATGACTGGTGTCCACATCAAATCCATCCCTCACACCAGGGGCATTGGGCATATACAGTCTACATAGGGACATGTCCACCTAAGAACAACCCTTCAAGACCACAATAGATAACTCTTTCAGCTAAATTCTTAGAGACAGAGAAAGTTAAGTAGAATAAAAAGTCAGAGGAACTACTCTCAATTGAAATAGCAAGAGAAAATCCTTGAAAAAATAAATAGTGAAATAGAGATAATCTGTCTACCAGACAATATATTGAAAACACTGATAATAAAAATGCTAAGTGAATTAAAAAAGAGAATTGATCTGAGCACAGGTCATTTTAACAAACAACTAGAAACTATAAAGAAGACCCAATCAAAAATAGATAATTAAATTTCTGAGATAAAAAGCACACTAGAAGCAATGAATGGCAGACTAAATGACACAGAAGAATGCATAAGTGATCTGGAAGATAGAATAATGGGAATCACCCAATCAGAACAGCAGACAGAAAGACAAATTTTAAAAAATGAAAGCAACATATGACATCTATGGGATAACATAAAACGTGCCAACGTTTGCATCATAAGAGTTCCAAAGGAGAAGAGAGAAGGGGATCAAAATGTATTTGAAGAAATTATGGCTGAAAACTTCCCAAACTTAAAGAAGGAAACAGATACCCAGATACAGGAAGCACAGAGGGTTCCAAAAAAAGGTGAACCCAAACAAACCTACACCAAGTCATATCATAATTAGAATGGCAAAATTTAAAGATAAAGAGAGGTTCTGAAGGTAGCAAGAGAAGAACAAAGAGTCATATACAAGGGAATCCCCATAAGGCTATCAGCTGATTTCTCTGCAGAAACTTTGCAGAGCAGAAGGGAGTGGCATGATATATTCAAAGTCCTAAAATGGAAAAACTTACAACCTAGGATACCCTACTTAGCAAGATGATCAGTTAGAATAGAAGGAGAGAGAAAGAACTTCTCAGACAAGCAACAATTAAAGAATTCAGCAATACTAAATCTACCCTAAAATAAATATTGCAGGATCTTCTCTAAATGGAAAAGAAGTAAGAATCTATAGAAAAGGGAAAATCCCAGTAGGAAAGGCAAATATATAGTAAGAATAGAAGATCACTTAAACCAGAACATAGATTAAAAGACAAAAAAATTGCAAAAGCAAATATAACTATAACAAAAAGTAAAGGTATAAGCATGAAGATGTAAAATATGACATCAAAAACACAAAATGTGGTGGAGGGGAGTAAAAAGTGTAGATCTTTTAGACTGTGTTTGAACTTAAATACTATCAGTTTAAAGCAAGTACCTATAATTATGGGTCAACATATGTGAACCCCATGGTAACCACAAATCAGAAACTTACAATAGATACACAATAACCACAAAGAAAGAAACTCAATCATACTACAAAAGAAAAGCATTAAACCACAATGGGAGGAGAAAAAGATGAAGAAATGAAGAGAGGAACTACAAAAACAACTGGAAAACAAGTAATAAAATGGCAATAAGTACATAACTATCAATAATTACTTTAAATGTCAGTGGACTAAATACTCTGATCAAAAGACATAGAGTGGGCTGATTGGATAAGAAAACTAGACCCTTCAATATGCTGCCTACAAGAAACTCACTTCAAGGTGAAACACACACAGACTAAAAGGGGATGGAAAAACATATTTTATGCAAACAAATGAAGCAAGCAGAGGTAGCAATACTCAGACAAAATAGACTTTAAAACAAAGGCTATAATGAAAGACAAAGAAGGGCATTATATAATGATAAAGGGATAAATACAAGAAGAGAATATTACACTTGTTAACATATACACACCCAATACAGGAGCACCTAAATATATAAAGCAAATACTAACAGACGTAAAGGGAGAAACTGACAATAATACAATAATAGTAGGAAAATTGAACATCCCACTGACACTAGTGGACAGATCGCCCAGACAGAAAATCCATAAGGCAACAGTGGTCTTAAATGACACAGTAGACCATTTGGACTTAATTTATATCAAGACATTACATCTAAAAACAAAAAGCAGAATACATAATCTTTTCAAACGCACATGGAATGTTCTCCAAGATAGATCACATACTAGGTCTCAAAACAAGCCTCAACAAATTTAAGAGGATAGAAATTATATCAAGCATTATTTCTGACCATGACAGTATAAAACTAGAAATCAATTACAGAAAGAAAAATGGGAAAAGAACAAACATGTGGAGACTAAAATACATGCTACTAAAAAAACCAACAGTCAATGATGAAATGAAAGAAGAAATCAGAAAATACCTCAAGACAAATGAAAATTGAAACACAACTTTCCAAAATTTCTGGAATGCAGCAAAAGCAGTTCTAGGAGGGAAGTTCATAGAGATATAGGCCTTCCTCAAGAAACAAGAAAAATCTCAAATAAACAACCTAAACTACCACCTAAAAGAATTAGAAAAAGAAGAACAAACAAACCCCAAAGTCAGCAGAAGGAAGGAAATAATAAAGCTCAGAGAGAAAATAAATACAATAGAAATTTAAAAAACAGAAAAGATTGATGAAACCAAGAGATATTTTTAATAAACATTTTATAAATTTGTTTTAAATTTTGTACTAATAGATGTCTCTAAATCTTGCATCCAACAAATGCAAAACACATATTCTTCCATGATGCATATACATAACAATTGCAAACAACTTGTCTATTAGAAAAATTTCAACAAATTTCCAAAGGTTGATATTGAACAGGAGGGGTTCTTCAACTACAATGGATTTAAGGGGTTTTTTAAATTTAATTTAATTTATTTTTTTATACAGCAGGTTCTTATTAGTTATCCATTTTATACATATTAGTGTATATATGTCAATCCCAATCTCCCAGTTCATCACACCACCACCACCCCACCTGCAAAGAGGTATTTTTTTGAAAGGATAAACAAAATCAACAAACTTCTAGCCAGGATCACCAAGAAGAAAAGAGAGCACCCAAATAAACAAAATAAGAAAGGAAAGAGAAGAAATAACAACTAATACTACAGAGATACAAAAAATCATAAGAGAATACTATGAACAGTTATATGCCAACAAAGACTCAATATGATAAAGATAGCATTTCTTCTCATGTCGGTCTATAGGTTTAATGCAATTCCTATAAAAACCTCAGCAGGATATTTTGTAGATATAGACAAGCAGATTCTAAATTAATATGGAAAGGCATTAGAATATCAAAAATAATTTTGAACAAAGAATAAAGTTTGAGGAATAAGACAATCTGATTTTAAGAATGACTATGAAGTGTTTCTCAATCTCAGTACCATTGACATTTAGGCCAACTGACGTTTAGCAACCCCACCACCACCTCCAATTGTGACAACCAAAATATCTCCAGCTATTGCTAAATGTCTCTTAGGAGCAATATTATCTCTCATCAAGAACCACTTAGTATAGTAATAAAGACAGTGTGGTATTGGCAAATATATAGACATATAGACCAATGGAAGAGAATAGAGATTTGATAAGCTGAGAAACAGATCCACACAAATATGGGCATTTGATTTTAACAACAGTGCAAAACAAATAAATAAGAGAGAACAGTGTTTTCAAAAAATGTTGTTGGAGCAATTAGACATCCATGTGCAAAAAAAAAATTGAACCTTGAATTAAACCACTCACCTTATACAATATTTAAGTTAATATAGATTATAAATCTAAATATCAATGTAATATTATAAAAAGGAGAGAACATAGAATAAATTGTTGCTTGAATTAGGCAAAGAGTTCTTAGATATAACAGCAAAAGCATCATTTGATAAATTGAACTTCATTACAATTTTAAAATTATGCTTTGCAAAAGCCACTGTTAAGAGAGTTAAAACACAGGCTACAAACTGAGAGAAAATATACAAATCACATATTTAACAAAGAGCTTGTATCCAGATAAAACCCTCAAAATTCAATACTAAAACAAACAAGAACATTTGAAAATGGGCAAGAGACTTGAACAGACACGTCAACAAAGACAAATAAGAATGTGAAAAGATATACAACATCATTAGGTAAATGCAAATTAAAACCGCGATGAACTACTACTACTTGCCTGAATGTCAAGGATGTGGAGAAAATGGTTCTCTCATACACTGTATGATAGAGATTTCTGTGGTGATGGAAAGGGAACATTTATTTGGCAATGACTCCAGACAATTTTGATTGTCACAACCCGGTGCAGGGGGGAGGTGGTGGCTGCTACTCGCACTTCGTGGGCATAGGCCAAGGATACTTCTAAGCATCCTACAGTGCACAGAAAAACTCTCCACAACAAAGAAGTATCCAGCCCAATATATCAATAGTGCCAAGATTGAGAAATTCTGCTATGAAGAAATGGCACAAGGAAGTTTTGGAAATGATGGCACAGTTGTCTATTCTGACTGTGGCAGTGGTTACGTAAATGAGTGCGTGTTTTAAAATTCATAGGACAAAGGGAAGAGATCAATTTCAATGTATGATGATTTTTAAAATAAAATAAATTAAAAATGTTATACCACCTGAGTTATAGCCCCAAATAAAGCAGATGGGAGCTATTCAATACTGGTCTAAATATATAATAACAATAATCAGAGGGGCAAACCAGAAGGTGCAAAATGCTGTCAAAGTATGCACAATGTTCTATAGCCCAAGTCCAAGATTTTTATGCACAATAAGTTGAGAAACTTTGAACGCTAGCATACAAATTCATATCCAATGACTCTAAACCCATAATGTTTCTGAAAATCTATTGTTTTAAAAACTTAGAGGGCTCTTTCAGGATCTAATATCTCCCAAGTTAAAAAATATTTAAACAAATTTCTTCTCTTTCTTGTTTCACTTCCATTTATTTTATTATAGTCTTAAAATGTTACTTTAATACATTTGATTCTAAAGAGAATGTAGGCTATGTAGGCTATAAGCCTATTGTTGTCAAATTCATTTCTGTCAAGTTATCTTTCTTTCTAGCTATCCACATATTAATCTATACTTTTATTTCACACGTGAAAAGAAATATGTATCAGTGAATTTTTTAAATTAAACTTTTAATTTTGAGGTGACTGTAGATGCTCATAAAGTAAGATTTTTAGATTTGCTTTTTAAAAATTCAGCATAATGCTTTTTTTTTCTTTCAGCATAATGCTTTTAAGATTCATACATGTCGTTGCTTATAAATTGTTAGCTCGTTTTTATTGCTGAGTAGTATTGCATGGTATGGATGTACCACCATTTGTTTACCCATTCACCCATTGAAGGACATCAGAGTCATGTCCAATTTTTAGCTACTATGAATAAAGGTTCTATGAACATGCATGTACAGGTTTTTGCATTATCCTAAATTTCCAATTCCCTTGGATAAATGCCCAAGAGTGGAATTTCTGAGTCATATGATAGTTGCAGATTTAGATATATTTCACTGAGTTATACTCACATATAATAGATTTCATCATTTTATAGTGTACAGTTGAGTAGTTTTTAGTATATTCACAAAGTTATGTATTCATCACCACTAACTTTTCCAAAAAATTTTCATCACCCCAAAAAGAAAGCCATCAGCAGTCATTTCCCATTTCCCCTTTCCTTTGTACCCTGGCAACCACTTGACTAGTTTCTGTTTTTGTAGTGACATGCTTGCATTACCTTCATTTCCTTTTGTGTATATTCTATAGATATTTTCTTTGTGATTACCGTAGGGATTATATAAACATCTTAAAGTTATAACTATCTAAGCTGATAACAACTTAACTTCAGTGGTATAAAAAACTCTACTCCTTTTCAACTCCACCCCCACTTTATGTTATTCATGTCAAAATTTACATCTGTACATGTTGGGAACCCATTAACATAGATATATAGTTGCTTTTTATACTTTAATCTTTTAAATCTTATAAAAGAATTAATACTGGATTTATGAACCAAAATTACAGCATTACAGATTTTTATATTTGCATATATATGCATTTTTGTA
Source organism: Balaenoptera ricei (assembly GCF_028023285.1). Lineage (NCBI taxonomy): Eukaryota > Metazoa > Chordata > Mammalia > Artiodactyla > Balaenopteridae > Balaenoptera > Balaenoptera ricei. The sequence continues at coordinate 46,760,983 of NC_082660.1, forward strand.
TTTGTGTGTGTGTGTGTGTATATATATATATATATATATATATATATCCTTGATGGAGCACTTTATGTTTTTGTATGGCTTCAGGTTACTGTCTAGCCTCCTTTCATTTCTACTTTAAAGGACTCCTTTTGGCATTTCTTGTAGGTCATTTCTAGTGGTAATGAAATCCCTCAGTTTTTGTTTCTGTGAGAAAGTCTTAATTAGTCCTTCATTTTTGAAGGACGGATTTGCTGTATACAGTATTCTTTTTTTTTTAAACAACTGTTTTAATTTATTTATTTATTTATTTATTTATGGCTGTGTTGGGTCTTCGTTTCTGTGCGAGGGCTTTCTCTAGTTGTGGCAAGCGGGGGCCTCTCTTCATCGCGGTGCGCGGGCCTCTCACTATCGCGGCCTCTCTTGCTGTGGAGCACAGGCTCCAGACGCGCAGGCTCAGTAATTGTGGCTCACGGGCCCAGCCGCTCTGCGGCATGTGGGATCCTCCCAGACCAGGGCTCGAACCCGTGTCCCCTGCATTGGCAGGCAGACTCTCAACCTCTGCGCCACCAGGGAAGCCCTGTATATAGTATTCTTGGTTGATAGTTTTTTCCTTTCAGCACTTTGAATGTATTAACTCACTTCCTTCTAGTCTGCAAGGCTTCTGCTGAGATTTGCATTGATAATCTTACAGAGGCTTCATTGTATGTGATGAGTCAGTTTTTTCTTGCTGTTTTTAAGATTCTCTCTTTGTTTTTGAATTTTGACTGTTTAATTATAATATGCCTCAATTGGGTCTTTTTGAGTTTATCCTACTTAGAGTTCACTTAGCTTCTTGTATTTGGATATCCTTTTCCTTCCTGAGATTTGGAAAGTTTTAAACCAATTATTTTTTTTAAAAAAGCTCTCAGCTCCTTTTTCTCTCTCTTCTCCTGCTGGGATTCACATAAAGCATATACTGATCCATTCAATAGTTTCTTATAAGTTTTTTAGGCTCTATTTGCTTTTCTTCATTCTTTTTTCTTTTGCTCTTCTGACTCAATAATTTCAAATGACCTGTCTTCACTGATTTTTTTTCTACCTGATCAAATCTGCTGTTGAACCCCTCTAGTGGATTTTTCAACTCAGTTATTGTATTCTTCTTTTCTAAATTTTCTGTTTCGTTCTTCTTAATAATTTTAACCTCCTTATAGATATTCTCATTTTGTTGGTGTCATTTTCCTGATTTTGTTTAGTTATCTGTCTGAGTTCTCTTTTACCTCACTGAGTATTTTTTAAACAGTTGTTTTAAATTTTTTGTCAAGTAAGTCAGAGGCCTACATTTCTTTAGGCTGATTTCTAGAGACTTTGTTCCTTTGAATGGGCCATCTTTTTCTGTTTCTTTGAATGCTTTGTGATATTTTGTTGAGATTTTGGCCCTTGAAAAAATTGCCACCTCTCCAAACCTTTATGGACTAGTTTTGTGGAAGGGAAGAGCTTCACTGACCAGTCCATCTTAAAGGCTCAATGTTCTTTTAAGCCTTTTTTTTAAAAACATTTTTATTGGAGTATAATTGCTTTACAATGGTGTGTTATTTTCTGCTTTATAACAAAGTGAATCAGTTATACATATACATACATCCCCATATTTCTTGCCTCTTGCATCTCCCTCCCTCCCACCCTCCCTATCCCACCATTCTAGCTGGTCACAAAGCACTGAGCTGATCTCCCTGTGCTATGTGACTGCTTCCCACTAGCTATCTATTTTACATTTGGTAGTGTATATATGTCCATATATACACTACCACTCTCTCACTTTGTCCCAGCTTACCTTTCCCCCTCCCTCTGTCCTCAAGTCCATTCTCTAGTAGGTCTGCGCCTTTATTCCCATCTTGCCCTTAGGTTCTTCATGAACTTTTTTTTTTTTTTTTTAGATTCCGTATATATATGTTAGCATATGGTATTTGTTTTTCTCTTTCTGACTTACTTCACTCTGTATGAGAGACTCTAGGTCCATCCACCTCACTACAAATAACTCAGTTTCGTTTCTTTGTATGGCTGAGTAATATTCCATTGTATATATGTGCCACATCTTCTTTATCCATTCATCTGTCGATGGACACTTAGGTTGCTTTCATGTCCTGGCTATTGTAAATAGTGCTGCAATGAACATTGTGGTACATGACTCTTTTTGAATTATGGTTTTCTCAAGGTATATGCCCAGTAGTGGGATTGCTGGGTCATATGGTAGTTCTATTTTTAGTTTTTTAAGGAACCTCCATACTGTTCTCCATAGTGGCTGTATCAATTTACATTCTCACCAACAGTGCAAGAGGGTTCCCTTTTCTCCACACCCTCTCCAGCGTTTATTGTTTGTAGATTTTTTTTAAACATCTTTATTGCAGTATAATTGCTTTACAATGGTGTGTTAGTTTCTGCTTTATAACAAAATGAATCAGCTATACATATACATATGTTCCCATACCTCTTCCCTCTTGCATCTCCCTCCCTCCCACCCTCCTATCCCACCCCTCTAGGTGGTCACAAAGCACCGAGCTGATCTCCCTGTGCTATGCGGCTGCTTCCCACTAGCTATCTATTTTACGTTTGGTAGTGTATATATGTCCATGACACTATCTCAACCTGTCACATCTCACCTCTCCCCCTCCCCATATCCTCAAGTCCATTCTCAAGTAGGTCTGTGTCTTTATTCCCGTCTTGCCACTAGGTTCTTCATGACCTTTTTTTTCCCCTTAGATTCCATATATATGTGTTAGCATACTGTATTTGTTTTTCTCTTTCTGACTTACTTCACTCTGTATGACAGACTCTAACTCCATCCACCTCACTACAAGTAACTCCATTTCGTTTCTTTTTATGGCTGAGTAATATTCCATTGTATATATGTGCCACATCTTCTTTATCCATTCATCTGTCGATGGACACTTAGGTTGCTTTCATGTCCTGGCTATTGTAAATAGTGCTGCAATGAACATTGTGGTACATGACTCTTTTTGAATTATGGTTTTCTCAAGGTATATGCCCAGCAGTGGGATTGCTGGGTCATATGGTAGTTCTATTTTTAGTTTTTTAAGGAACCTCCATACTGTTCTCCATAGTGGCTGTATCAATTTACATTCTTACCCACAGTGCAAGAGGGTTCCCTTTTCTCCACACCCTCTCCAGCATTTACAGTTTGTAGATTTTTTGATGATGGCCATTCTGACCGGTGTGAGATGATATCACATTGTAGTTTTGATTTGCATTTCTCTAATGATTAATGATGTTGAGCATTCTTTCATGTGTCTGTGGGCAATCTGTATATCTTCTTTGGAGAAATGTCTATTTAGGTCTTCTGCCCATTTTTGGATTGGGTTTTTTGTTTTTTTGATATTGAGCTGCATGAGTTGCTTGTAAATTTTGGAGATTAATCCTTTGTCAGTTGCTTCATTTGCAAATATTTTCTCCCATTCTGAGGGTTGTCTTTTCATCTTGTTTATGGTTTCCTTTGCTGTGCAAAAGCTTTTAAGTTTCATTAGGTCCCGTTTGTTTATTTTTGTTTTTATTTCCATTTCTCTAGGAGGTGGGTCAAAAAGGATCTTGCTGTGATTTATGTCATAGAGTGTTGTGCCTATATTTTCCTCCAAGAGTTTGATAGTGTCTGGTCTTACATTTAGGTCTTTAATCCATTTTGAGTTTATTTTTGTGTATGGTGTTAGGGAGTATTCTAATTTCATTCTTTTACATGTAGCTGTCCAGTTTTCCCAGCACCACTTATTGAAGAGGCTGTCTTTTCTCTATTGTATATTCTTGCCTCCTTTATCAAAGATAAGGTGACCGTATGTGCGTGGGCTTATCTCTGGGCTTTCTATCCTGTTCCATTGATCTCTATTTCTGTTTTTGTGCCAGTACCATACTGTCTTGATTACTGTAGCTTTGTAGTATAGTCTGAAGTCCGGGATAAGTCTTTTTTGATATGTTTCTACACTGGGCTTATGTTTTACTTTTATTCCAGTTCTCAGTGTATACAGCTGCTTTTAAATGGCTTGATTTCCTTAAGAGTTTCACCCCTGCTTCTTTTCAGAGTCCTTGGTTTTCTATTGTATTCCTCTGCTCATAACATCTACCCCCTGGTGCCTGTGGTTCTGCGGGTCCCCTAAGCTCTGTTGCATACATCACTACTCTCTGTCTCCCAAATTACTTTCCAAACCATGTCATAATACATATTAGTGCCCTCAGTCACAGGACACAAAAACTAGTCTCTTCGACATCTCTGAACAGAGACCACTGCAAGCAAGTTACACCTCTTTTCCTTCCCTCCTGAGGGAGGAACTGGGAATTGGGAAGTTTCTTCCCAATTCATGCTGTGCTGAGCTAAGGAGGAGGTGAGGCAAGAGTGAACAAAATGTCATGAAATTTCTTACCATCTTAATTGTGGCTTTTCCTTATTTAGATGTTTGTTTGGTTGCTGCTGCTTCTCACCTGGTTTCTAGAGTTCTCAAAGTTATTTTGGTTCATATATTTTGGTTTACTCAGTGTTTCTGTGGAAGACTGAATGCTTAGAGCTTCTTAGTTAATCTTCTTGCTGACATCACTCTCTCTTCTTTAGGCTTTTGATATGGTGGATTTTATTGATTGATTTCAGAATGCTGCACCAACTTTGAATACTTGAAATAAATCCTACTTGGTTATAATGTAGAATTCTCTTTATACATCTCTGAAATTGATTTGCTACTATTTCATAGAGAATTTTTGCCTCTACTCTCATGAAAGTTATTTATGTAGAGTTTTCTGTTTTTGTACTATTTTTGCCTGAATTTAGTACCAGAGTAATACTGGCCTCATAAAATTAGTTTGGAACTGTTTCTTCCATTTTCTGTGAGAGATTGTATAAAATCAATACTAATTGTTTAAATATTTGGTTATGTTCTTATGTGAAGCCCTCTGGGCTTATAGTTTTCTTCTTCAGGAGCTTTTACATTACAAATAATGTTCTTTAATAGTTATATATCTCTTTAATCTTGGTTTAATTTTGACATCTTGTAGTTTTGAGGAATTGATCTATTTCTTCTAAGTTGTGGATTTTATGAGTGTTAAGTTGTCACATTCCCTGTTATCCTTATAAAGCTTGCAGGATCTATAGTGTTATCCCTTATTTTATTCTTGATATAAGAAATTCATATCTTCTCTCCTTTTATATGTGTCACTTTTGCTAAAGTTTTGTCAATTTTATTGATATTCTCAATGAATCAACTTCTTGTTGCATTGATTTTCTGTATAATTTCCCTCTTTTCACTGTTACTATTTTCTACTTTCTTCTTTATTATTTCCTTCCTTCCACTTATTTGTGTTAACTTTTTTCTTCTTTTCCTAGTTTCTGGAGATAGAAACATAGGTCACTGATTTTAGACCTTCACTCTTTCTAATGTAAGCATTTAGTGCTATAAATTTCCCTCTCATCATCACTTTAGTTGTATCCCACATAATGTTGATATGTTGCATTTTTATTTTCTTTCACATCTATGTATTCAAAATTTTTCCTTTGAGACTTCTTTGATCCACAGATTATGTAGAAGTATATTGTTTGATTTCTAAGTATGCATACATTTTCTGTTGCTTTTTCTTTTATTGATTATTATTTTATTCCTTTATGGTTGGTGAACATACTCTGTATAAAGTCAATTCTTTTAATGTTGTTGAGGTTTGTCTCCAAGGTATAAGCCATCTTGTTGAAAATTCCACGGGTACTTGAAAAGAATGTGTTTTCTGCTGCTGTTAAGTGGAAAGTTCTCTGTATATACATCAATTACATTATTTTTGTTGATTATATTATTCAGTTCTTCTATATCCTTACAGATATTCTGTCTCATAGTTTTATCAATTGCTGAGAGTGTGCTGTTGAAGTTTTATAGTATTATATTTTTGGATTTGTCTACTTCTCTTTTCATTTATATCAGTTTTTCCTTCATATATTTTGAAGCTCTGTTTGATACACACATTTTTTTTTAAATTTTATTTATTTATTTATGGCTGTGTTGGGTCTTCGTTTCTGTGCGAGGGCTTCCTCTAGTTGTGGCAAGCGGGGGCCACTCTTCATTGCGGTGCACGGGCCTCTCACTATCGCGGCCTCTCTTGTTGCGGAGCACAGGCTCCAGACACGCAGGCTCAGCAATTGCGGCTCACGGGCCCAGTTGTTCCACGGCATGTGGGATCTTCCCAGACCAGGGCTCGAACCCGTGTCCCCTGCATTGGCAGGCAGATTCTCAACCACTGCACCACCAGGGAAGCCCGATACACACATATTTAAGATCACAATTTCTTCCAGGTGATTGACACTTTATCATTATGTAGTGTCCCACTTTTTCTCTACTTTTGAAAATTCACATTTGTTTTTGTAAATAGGTCCACATTTTACCAGTTTCCAGGTTTGGTACATTTGAAATTTTAACAGCACAATCAATTTTTATGCATAGCCTAATATGTTTATGATCGGATTATTTTCTATTCAAGCATTAGTGATCTATGTCCCTGGGTTGGGGTGGATTTCTCTTACAACTGCTCCCTAGCCCAGGGAAACTCCCCTTCTTTCAAGCCCTTTCCTCACTCCTCCCTTAGAGGGAAGACTGATGTGATGGGCTAGATTCCGGAGCACTGTGAGCAGTACCACCGTGCACTGTGAGGGGACACCCATATATGGAGGACATATCTATGCCCTTCTCTCTCTCATGATACTAAGAAGTAGGTAAGCTGAGCCAGTGCTTACTAGCAAAGGCTGGGTGCTGCCACGTCACTCTCTCCTCTTTTCTTCTCACTGGAGGTTTTGGGCTCTGTCAACCTTGCACATTAGGGAGCAGATGGTGGTAAGATGCAGAATTAGAGCCAAAGAGATTCTGCTTCATTTGTGAGCCCAAGCAGTGCAGTGCTTCAACCCAACTCGACCAGAAGACTCTTTTTTTTAACTCCCCTGTGAACTGGCCATGCTCAGTTACCTATCTGCACATTATGTTCCCTTTCTAGGCAGTTACCCTTTCTTCCGTTGATTTTCTTGATTAATTCTGCCCTCTTTGATCCCCGTCTTTTCTGCTCAGTTCCAGCATTGATGTCCAGAAGACACAATTAGCACTCCATTATATTCATACATTTCATCCGTGCTTCACTTTACCAAATTTTCTTAGTGTTTGACGTATTATATGTATTTTGTATTGGTTGCTACTTTTAAAAGTTGTCACACATTATTCTACACTCTGTTATAAAATGTGATTTAATGAAAAAATCATGTGATTTGAATTCTGACTTAACAATTTTCTAGTTGTGCAGAAGGCTCTACATTGAGGGGTACTGGGAACTGGCCTAGTGACTGATATTCCAGGTTCTTGTGTGTATGTCTCCTGTAGGTAAAGGCCTGGGAGAGGGCAGAGTGGCAATGTAGGGTGGGAGTGAGGCATTCTTGTGTCCCCTGGACAAATACTAGCCTCATATAGTCAGATTCTCACTAGGAACCTCACACTCTATTGCAGATCATGAAAACATCCACCCAAAAGTCATAACCCACATTGAAATGTCACAGGTACCCATTCAAATAGAATGCCCTCAGGTGTTGCCATGCTCTCATCCAGAAGCCAGCACTTGGTGTTTGCAGATATGGCTGGTGGACCCCATGTATAAAAAGACAAGGTAAGTTTCTGCAGTTCTTAGTTATTTCAATGATTTGCAGAGTCATTATTTCCTCCCTGTTCTTCTGCTTCTTACCCATTCATGCCTTTGGTGATTCTATTCTATTTGGCCTTTTTGTCACCTGCTTTCATTTTCTGGGTTCATATCAGGATGTCTTCAGTACCCTTCTGCCTTCCTAGGGCTGATGGTAATATAAAGACAGGTCTAACAATAACCTGAGTGGGAGGACTGTTGATAGGAGGACTGGTCAAGGCCTCCTGAGTTCTGGTTCTTAAACTGTTTTCACAATAAGCAGATTGTCCTTATTTGGACATCATTTCATCTCTCAGTAGTTTGACCTTGACATTTAAGTTGTTCAAACTGGCAAAACATATCCCAGGCCAACTTACTAGTTTCTGCTGTTTCTGAGTTGTCTTAATTACAGTAAAAATTAGACACATCAGTTCATCTTCAGTAACTATGTCCACATAGCTAACTAATTATTGCTTTATGTACCTCACATTTTACAATTGCCTTGAAATAGATAATACATAATGAGAAATGCATTTTAGCTATCACTATTATATATTTTAAATTTTGTCCTGCAGCATCACTACCACTTTCAAATATATATTTCCCTTGAACAAAAGTCTCACACTTACAGGCTGATACCAGCTATTAATATAAGCATAGTCAAAATGGGACGAGATAAAATTTTCTTTGGTGATCAGGTTTCAAATATGCCTCCACATGAGCAGGTGGAGTCTACTGTATAGTCCCTATAATCCACCCTAAACTGCCATTACACAACAGTTTCCCCACCACTAGAAAATCAATTCTCTGTTCCCATAGGCTCTGGTAAAGTTGCATTCCTCTGTGTCCCAAAATAAATCCACCACTGAGATCACACCCATATCACATGGTGCCATCACTCAAATTCAGCCCTAATGGAATGATCATCAACTAAGTGTTCCCTAACACATGTTCAGGAAAGGGAATGGAACATGTAATGATGAAGCTAAGCTCGATGCAGTAAAGTGGTTTCAGAATAGGAGGCACTTTTACCTTTCAGTTTATCTGCATACTGAAAATCTTGGCTAAAAGACTTCTTATTATCCTGTGTTAATTGATTGACATATATGCACTACCATGTGTAAAATAGCTAGTGGGAACCTGCTGTACAGCAACAGGGAGCTCAGCTCGGTGCTCTATGATGACCTAGATGGGTGGGATGGAGAGGAGTGGGAGGGAGGTCCAAGAGGAAGGGGATATATGTATACATATAGTTGATTCACTTCGTTGTAGAGTAGAAACTAACTAAACTTTACAACATTGTAAAGCAACCATACTCCAGTAAAAAAAATAATACTGGCTCATAGTGAATTATAACCAACATATAACTTGAGAAATATATAACACAATCTTACAGCTTGCACCAAGATTGCCTTGGTGTTTAATTGCCATAGTTGATAATATTTATATATACCAGAGGACTAACATGTTCATGGCTCTTGAATGTAACTTCCTTATTTAGTAGATTTATTTGTATCTAATGAATTAAGAATACCAGGGGCTTCCCTGGTGGCGCAGTGGTTGAGAATCTGCCTGCCAATGCAGGGGACACGGGTTCGAGCCCTGGTTTGGGAGGATCCCACACGCCGCGGAGCGACTAGGCCCGTGAGCCACAACTACTGAGCCTGCGCGTCTGGAGCCTGTGCTCCGCAACAAGAGAGGCCGCGATAGTGAGAGGCCCGCGCACCGCGATGAAGAGTGGCCCCCACTTGCCGCAACTAGAGAAAGCCCTTGCACAGAAACGAAGACCCAACACAGCCATAAATAAATAAATAAATAATTTTTAAAAAAAAAGAATACCAGTGTGAGTATTTTGCTAATAGAAAGGTCTAGATAACATTCCAGTGTCTCAGAAAGGGGTATGGATACTTCATCCTGAAATATTCAAAAGATTCTCAAGAGAAACATTTTAGCAATAACAAATGCAGCAGTTTTTGCTACTCACTATGTGAGAGATGAGGCATCCACCACTCTTGCCCATTCCCTACAACTGCTATTAGCATGAGTTTTGTAAAACTACACTGCTGTTAAAATTCTTTCAATGATCACCTGTTGGATAAAGTTAAAACTCCTTGGCGTGTGACTTTTAACACTCTATGTTTTGACCAAACTGCGCTAGCAGCCCCACCTGTCTCACCATTCTCCTGAGAGTCACCACCCCCTCTTACTTGGCACCCACAGCAACACAGAACTCTCTGTCCTTCTCCAAGTCACTGATGCCTTCTCCCCTAAGTGTCCTGGGCCATGCCTTATATTTGATGGCTCTGTCTTCCCTGCAGCTGCTACAGTTTGGTGCTTGTCTATGCTAAATTGTCAGTGCTCCATGGTTATTTGCTCTGGAACCTGTGGGGGAAGAATGATGCTGTTCTTGAGTCAGGAAGGAAAGGTAGCCCTCTAAGTAGTGCTGCTCTGGGCAGGGTTGAGGGCTAAGCAATGTTTATGAAAAAATTAATTAGTCACTCTAAGAAAGAAATGGAAAATTTTATTTGAGCGAAATTGAGGGTTATAACTTGGGAACGGCCTCTCAAAAAGCTCGGAAAACTCTTCCACCCACTAGAAGTCAAAGCACAACTGTGTAAGTATTTTTGAGACAGAGGGTTGTACATTAAATGATGTATTATTGAGAGTTTACACAATCCAGATCTGCAAGTACAAAGTGGTGGGTAATTGTGACCTCTTACAAGGTCAAGAAGGAATGTAATCTTTTAAGCAGTTATCTTGTTGATGTTTGGAGAATGTTGCTTTTTATGGTTGAGCAGATATTTCTGCTGATGGGGGAGGTTTGGTGGATGCACAGTGCAGATATACAATGCACAGTAGAGGGAAGAGAAGAGGCCAAAGGGCAGAGAAAATTTTTTTATGTTTAAATTTTTCCTGTTTTTCCATAAAATATGAATTTTATTCCATGATTTCCCACTTTTGATTATTAATCTTTCTATAGAAAGCATTAAGAAATCAAATACTTGATCCCCCAATGCCAGGGTGGTTGCTTGCCTCCTCTAGGTGCATCATGACACTCAGTGCTGGGTCCTAATACCCCAGGTCTCTCTTTTTGGGTGGATTATATTAGCAGAATGCTTGGCAAGAACTGACAGTCAATTCTAGGTTATCCAGTAAGATACATAAGACAATTTTCCTTGCATGTGCATTGTGTGTGCCCATTATCTTCTAGAGAGCTATAGATCTGATCTATAGTTTCAAGTCATTTAGACATAATTATCTTACTACAAGCAGGTGACACGCAGCATTAAAGGCAAGAAACTATCACCTTAGAAGTTCCAAAAAATAATTAAAGTTGCTAGTAGGACCAACAACGTCATCAGCAAAGATTTAATCCAATATCCTACTGAACCAAATAATTTTCCTAGTATTTCCCCTAAACTGGGAAGAGGATTGTTCAGAGCAATAATTTGACTCTTCACATGGGTCATAAGATTGATTACATTTGAAAACTCATCAGGTATAAAGACATAACATTAAGTACATATTACAGCACAAGGTTCCCCATGGGAAGCAGTTAAAATATTGAGGGCCATGCGATTCTGTAGGAATGGTTTTCACATCATGGAGACTTCTGAATCGTGCAAGCTAATGGCTTACTATCATTCAAAGCTTGCTGAGTGAATTTTGTTAAACCCTCTATGTTAGTAATAACCTTTTTATCCAAGTGGAGGAACAGATATCCAGATCAAATGATCATAGCATTGGAAAACTGATCAAATCCAATGTGCCCACATTAAAGGCAGTTTGGCAGGGGCTGTTTCCAAGATCACTAAAAAGTGACCTTGGGGAGAGGGCAGACAGGAGAAGCAAGAAGAACTACAATCCTGCAGCCTGTGGGAAAAAAAAACACTTTCAAAGAAAGATAGACAAGATGAAAAAGCAGAGGGCTATGTACCAGATAAAGGAACAAGATAAAACCCCAGAAAAACAACTAAATGAAATGGAGATAGGCAATCTTCCAGAAAAAGAATTCAGAATAATGATAGTGAAGATGATCCAGGACCTCGGAAAAAGAATGGAGGCAAAGATGAAGAAGATGCAAGAAATGTTTAACAAAGATCTAGAAGAATTAAAGAACAAACAAACAGAGATGACCAATACAATAACTGAAAAGAAAAATACACTAGAAGAAATCAATCGCAGAATAACTGAGGCAGAAGAACGGATAAGTGACCTGGAAGGCAGAATGGTGGAATTCACTGCTGTGGAACAGAATACAGAAAACAGAATGAAAAGAAATGAAGACAGCCTAAGAGACCTCTGGGACAACATTAAATGCAACAACATTCACATAATAGGGGTCCCAGATGGAGAAGAGAGAGAGAAAGGACCCAAGAAAATATTTAAAGAGATTATAGTCAAAAAGTTCCCTAACATGGCAAAGGAAATAGCCACCCAAGTCCAGGAAGCGCTGAGAGTCCCATACAGGATAAACCCAAGGAGAAACATGCCGAGACACATAGTAATCAAATTGGCAAAAATTAAAGAGAAAGAAAAATTATTGAAAGCAGCAAGGGAGAAATGACAAATAACATAAGGGAACTCCCATAAGGTTAATAGCTGATTTCTCAGCAGAAACTCTACAAGCCAAAAGGCAGTGGCATGATATACTTAAAGTGATGAAAGGGAAGAACCTACAACAAAGATTACTCTACCCAGCAAGGGTCTCATTCAGATTCAATGGAGAAATCAAAAGCTTTACAGACAAGCAAAAGCTAAGAGAATTCAGCAACACCAAACCAGCTCTACAACAAATGATAAAGGAACTTCTCTAAGAAGTGGGAAACACAAGAGAAGAAAAGGACCTACAAAAACAAACTGAAAACAATTAAGAAAATGGTAACAGGAACATATATATCAATAATTATCTTAAACGTGAATGGATTAAATGCTCCAACCAAAAGACATAGACTGGCTGAATGGATACAAAAACAAGACCCAAATATATGCTGTCTAAAAGAGACCCACTTCAGGCCTAGGGACACATACATACTGAAAGTGAGGGGATGGAAAAAGATATTCCATGCAAACGGAAATCAAAAGAAAGCTGGAGTAGCAATACTCATATCAGATAAAATAGACTTTAAAATAAAGAATGTTACAAGAGACAAGGAAGGACACTATGTAATGATCAATCCAAGAAGAAGATATAACAATTATAAATATATATGCAACCAACATAGGAGCACCTCAATACATAAGGCAACTGCTAACAGCTATAAAAGAAGAAATTGACAGTAACACAATAATAGTGGAGGACTTTAACACCTCACTTACACCAATGGACAGATCATCCAAACAGAATATTAATAAGGAAACACAAGTTTAAATGACACAATAGACAAGATAGATTTAATTGATATTTACAGGACATTCCATCCAAAAACAGCAGATTACACTTTCTTCTCAAGTGCACACGGAACATTCTCCAGGGTAGATCACATCTTGGGTCACAAATCAAGCCTCAGTAAACTGAACTCATATCAAGCATCTTTTCTGACCACAACGCTATGAGATTAGAAATCAATTACAGGGAAAAAACCATAAAAAACACAAACACAGGGAGGCTAAACAATACATTACTAAATAACCAAGAGATCACTGAAGAAATCAAAGAGTAAATCAAAAAATATCTAGAGACAAATGACAATGAAAACACGACGATCCAAAACCTATGGGATGCAGCAGAAGCGTTGTAAGAGGGAAGTTTATAGCTATACAAGCCTACCTCAAGAAATAAGAAAAATCTAATGTTACACCTAAAGGAACTAGAAAAAGAAGAACAAACAAAACCCAAAGTTAGCAGAAGGAAAGAAATCATAAAGATCAGAGCAGAAATAAATGAAATAGAAACAAAGAAAACAGTAGCAAAGATCAATAAAACTAAAAGCTGGTTCTTTGAGAAGATAAAAAAAATTGATAAACCATTAGCCAGACTCATCAAGAAAAAGAGGGAGACGACTCAAATCAATAAAATTAGAAATGAAAAAAGAGAAGTTACAACAGACACGGCAGAAATACAAAGCATCCTAAGAGACTACTACAAGCAACTCTATGCCAATAAAATGGACAACCTGGAAGAAATGGACAAATTCTTAGAAAGGTATAACCTTCCAAGACTGAACCAGGAAGAAATAGAAAATATGAACAGACCATAACAAGTAATGAAATTGAAACTATGATTAAAAATCTGCCAAAACAAAAGTCCAGGACCAGATGGCTTCACAGGTGAATTCTATCAAACATTTAGAGAAGAGCTAACACCTATCCTTCTCAAACTCTTCCAAAATATACAAGAGGGAGGAACACTCCCAAACTCATTCTATGAGGCCACAATCACTCTGATACCAAAACCAAAGATGTCACAAAGAAAGAAAATTACACATCAATATCACTGATGAATATAGATGCAAAACTCCCCAACAAAATACTGGCAAACAGAATCCAGCAACACATTACAAGGATCATACACCATGATCAAGTGAGATTTACCCCAGAGATGCAAGGATTCTTCAATATATGCAAATCAATCAATGTGATACACCATATTAACAAATTGAAGAAGAAAAAACATACGTTCATCTCAATAGATGCAGAAAAATCTTTTGACAAAATTCAACACACATTTATGATAAAAACTCTCCTGAAAGTGGGCATAGAGGGAAGTTACTTCAACATAATAAAGGCCATATACGACAAACCCACAGCAAACATCATTCTCAATGGTGAAAAACTGAAAGCAGTTCCTCTGAGATCAGGAACAAGACAAGGATGTCCACTCTCACCATTATTATTCAACATAGTTTTGGAAGTCCTAGCCACAGCAATCAGAGAAGAAAAAGAAATAAAAGGAATACAAATTGGAAAAGAAGAAGTAAAACTGTCACTGTTTGCAGATGACATGATACTATACATAGAGAATCCTAAAGATGCTACCAGAAAACTACTAGAACTAATCAATGAATTTGGTAAAATAGCAGGATAAAAAATTAATGCACAGAAATCTCTTGCATTCCTATACACTAATGATGAAAAATCTGAAAGAGAAATTAAGGAAACACTCCCATTTACCATTGCAACAAAAAGAATAAAATACCTAGGAATAAATCTACCTAGGGAGACAAAAGACCTGTATGCAGAAAACTATAAGACACTGATGAAAGAAATTAAAGATGATACCAACAGATGGAGAGATATACCATGTTCTTGGATTGGAAGAATCAACATTGTGAAAATGACTATACTACCCAAAGCATTCTACAGATTCAATGCAATCCCTATCAATCTACCAATGGCATTTTTTTTACAGAACTAGAAAAAAAAATCTTAAATTTGTATGGAGACACAAAAGACCCTGAATAGCCAAAGCAGTAGTGAGGGAAACATACGGAGCTGGAGGAATCAGGCTCCCTGACTTCAGACTATACTACAAAGCTACAGTAATCAAGACAATATGGCACTGGCACAAAAACAGAAACCTAAATGTAAGACTGGACACTATAAAACTCTTAGAGGAAAACATAGGAAGAACACTCTTTGACATAAATCGCAGCAAGATCTTTTTTGATCCACCTCCTAGAGTAATGGAAATAAAAAACAAAAATAACCAAATGGGACCTAATGAAGCTTAAAAGCTTTTGCACAGCAAAGGAAACCATAAACAAGACAAAAAGGCAACCCTCAGAATGGGAGAAAATGTTTGCAAATGAATCATCGGACAAAGATTAATCTCCAGAATATATAAACAGCTCATGCAGCTCAATATTAAAAAAACAAACAACCCACTCCAAAAATGGTCAGAAGACCTAAATAGACATTTTCCCAAAGAAGACCTAGAGATGGCCAAGAAGCACATGAAAAGCTCCTCAACATCACTAATTATGAGAGAAATGCAAATCAAAACTACAGTGAGGTATCACCTTACACCAGTTAGAATGGGCATCATCAGAAAATCTACAAACAACAAATGCTGGAGAGGGTGTGGAGAAAAGGGTACCCTCTTGCACTGTTGGTGGGAATGTAAATTGATACAGCCACTATGGAGAACTGTATGGAGGTTCCTTAAAGAACTAAAAATAGAATTACCATATGACCCAGTAATCCCACTACTGGGCATATACCCAGAGAAAACCATAATTCTAAAAGACACATGTACCCTGACGTTGACTGCAGCGCTATTTACAATAGCCAGGTCATGGAAGCAACCTAAATGCCCATCGACAGACAAATGGATAAAGAAGATGTGGTACATATATACAATGGAATATTACTCAGCCATAAAAAGGAACGAAATTGGGTCATTTGTAGAGACGTGGATGCATCTAGAGACTGTCATACAAAGTGAAGTAAGTCAGAAAGAGAAAAACAAATATCGTATGTTAATGCATATATGTGGAACCTAGAAAATGGTACAGATGAACCGGTTTACAGAGCAGAAATTGAGACACAGAAGTAGAGAAAAAATGTGTGGACACCAAGGGGGGGAAAGTGGCGGGGGTGGGGGTTGTGGTGTGATGAATTGGGAGATTGGCATTGACATGTATACACTGATGTGTATAAAATTGATGACTAATAAGGAAAAATAAATAATAAAAAATAAACATAAAAAAATGATCCACCTGGATAATTCAGGATCGTCCCCTTATCACAAGATCCTTAACTTAATCGCATCTGCAAAGATCCTTTTTTCAAATAAGGCAACCTTTATTAGATTCCATGGATTAGGACCTGATATAACTGGGGGCCATTATTAAGCTTACTACAGACTGGTATTGATTTTGGTGTGTTAACCTTGGATTCAGCAATATTTAAAGGGTAAAATTAAAATGAAATAAAATAAAAAATTTAAAAAGTGACCCTGGGCCCAAGGGAAACCAATTGTGCATCTCCCTAACCAATCTAGGAGAAGCTAAGGCCACAAATTTGTTGCACAAATGCATTGGTCCCCATTAAGAGCTACCCAATATTTAACATTTAGTGAAAAGAAAGTATTTATGGATAGGCTCAGAACAAGCATCATTAATTGGCCGGGTAAGGGCGTCTCACTTTGTGATATTGGTGGTAACATTAGCTTGCACACTGCTAGAGTTTCTTTCTTTTAAAATAAAATTTTTAAGAGACTTCTCCTTGGAGAGGAAAAATCTACCAAGGTAACCTGGGAGTACTGGACATAGGTAATTGGCCACAAACCCAGCAATTGGATTGATTTTTGAAACTTGGAAATGTTTGAGCCCAAGGAAGCAATACATTTGGTTCATAAGCAAAAGTGTGAGCAAATTGTCAAAGTAATCAGTATATAAGCCTGGTCTAGTATCTTGGGTCATCTGTCTACTTCAGATGTTTGTTGTCTTCTTGTCCCACTCTGGTAGTGCTGACCTTATTTAGTCATGGTCAGGTGTCAGAAGCAGGAGTTGCAGTCCATCCAGGTGAGGCCTGATATGGTCCCTTCCAATGTGGCTGTAAAAAGTCCTTTATTTGATGTTGTTTCCAGTACACATAATCTCCTGGTTGCAGGTCATGCCGAATCTGATCTTCATCCAAAGATAGATTACTGTGATAAACGTCGGAAACAAACTTAGAATGTCCTTTTAATAATTTAATTAAACTTTACAATAATAGCATAACAACAAGGACCTATCTGGGAAGTAAGTATTAGGCAGTAAATACAGACCTCAATTAAAAAAACTAGAATTTATATCCACAGAAACATAATCTTTTTCTGTCTAAAGTTACACTAGTTTCTACCAAATATAACCAAATTAAGATAATTTGTTTGCAAAATAAATCTGGTTAATTGATCACATAGGCTCTTTTAAATTGTCTTTGCTGGAACCCTTCATAAGGAATCTCAGATTGAACTTTTAAAGACCTCTCAAGGCCAGGAAGGCCACTCCAAAGGTGTGTCACAGATTCCACCTGTGATATCTATAGTTTTGGGTGAATTCCTCTCTTCTTGTGGCCCCCAAAATACCTTTAGATTCATGCACATGTTAGGAGGTGGCCTTCTTTATTTACCTGATAAAGCAACGGGAAACCTAAGAATTTCCAAATTCTGGAGGGATCAGGTAGAGAGAAAAAATAAATGCTCAATTTTACTTACAAAGGTATAATTTACCAAATTCCTACACGTCATAATTAGCTGCAGGGGAAAGGTTTCCTTATATCTGGAAAACACAGATTAAAAACCAATAATATTTCAGACAAAACCCCAAAATTATAACCATACTCATCAGTTTGCTCAGTCCTATGTGGCTAATCCTTGATCTTAATCTTCTGTTAACAGTTTTATAAAGCTATCAGGTTTTCCATTAGAATTCTTTAATTTCTTATCCAGTTCAGCTATATGATCTGAGTTATCAGAAACCTATACTTATCAAAAAGTCCTTTCTATGAATCTTCTTGAAGATGAAGCATTTTTTGAAAAAGCATCAGAGTACAACAATAGCTGTCTATAAATAACAAAAGACTTAAAAATGCAAGGTTAAAGACCTTTGTCAATTACAATGCGATTGACAAATAAATTTTGTTACTGATGTGACATACAACAATTTAAGATAATTACTAGAATTATGACTGATAACAATTTACCAGGACATACCAGATTTTTAGGAGTTCCATATAATTTCTAGACTATCTATATTAATAACATTTACCCATATGATACAACCTAAGAAGTTTTATCACCACTCATTTGAAAATGCTTCCCATGTATTGATAATGACATACCAAATAAGCCTAACTGGTTTAATATTTCTCTCTGTGAGATGGAGAGAAAACAAATATTTTGAGGTGTTCCATGGACCCTTTGGAAAACCTCAAAGTTAGCTAGAGGTCAAATGAATTTCACTCAGAATTTGATCTTTGGAAAGTTTGTAAAAAATATCAAAAATTTTAAAACACCTGGTCAAATTATATCATAGGTCACTGTGAAATAATACTCATTCACTTAATCAATGTGACAATAAAAGATCTCAAAGGTTGTAATAAATCACTTAAAGACGAAGAACATCACACAATCTACTACCAAAGCAGCTCAATATTTTAAGGATGCTGTTTTCCCAGCAGAGAGAGAAAAACAAACCCCAGGCTTGCATCAGCCTACTCTTAATAATGAGATTTATTTACCTAATTAAATTCAACCTAATTTTAGCCAATCTTAGCCATGCATAAAACTCTTCTCTGTTTTCCTCCTCCACAAACCTTCCATAACTTTCCATATCTATATTATTCTGTCCCTCACTTTCTTTTCCATTCAGAAACCACCAACTCTACGATAAAACCACCCTTTTTCTCCCCTTTAGCAAAATGCATTTCCATTCCTCATACATTCTTTTACTGAAAACACGCTTCTTGTTTTCCTTGCATACTGAAATGTTTCCTTTATTACTTAGTAGCTTTAGTTACATATTATAATTATTAATCTTAAAACCTAGTTTCTAGCAAAAACTAGGAAGTAAGTACTTGTTAACTGTACTTTACATTAGCATTCTGTAGATTGGCAAGCTTATAAATACTATTTATGGTTTCTAGAAAACAGGTGCTTTCTTGCAGAAAATGTCTTAATATGGCACAAAACATTAATAGTCCTAAATATCTTCTCTGTAAAAGAAAGCCTATGTTCAGTAATTAATGTACCAGTATCCTATTTGGAAATGATCTGGATATTCAGTGGATTCCCATCATTTAGCTTAATTTAGCAAAACTCTAAAGTTTCAAGTTACTAAAATCCGGAGAGACTATTTTAGATAGACATTCCCCAAGCATAATTATTCCTAAAGAGTTTTCCTAAAAGCTCTTATCTCATTTACCTCTATTTTACTTACTTAAAATTTCATCATATCATTCTTTTCTTGCTGACAAACTTTGTAACAGGAATAATAAAGTCTTATTTGATTTCTAGTAAACCTAGGTACAATAAAAGTATTATACTTAAAGTTGATGACTCTAAAGACATGTCTGTATTAATTAAATCAACAAGCTTAGGCTAAATTTAATACCAGAGATTAATTCAATACTGAATATTTCCCAGACCACGTGAACCCAATATTCATTCTGGCCAGTTTCTTCTATATTTCTGAGTATTTATATAAGTGCTTATTTTTTTACAATAGATCTTTATTGGAGTATAGTTGCTTCACAATACTGTGTTAGTTTCTGTTGCACAGCAAAGCGAATCAGCCATATGCATACACATGTCCCCATATCCCCTCCCTCTTGAGCCTCCCTCCCATCCTCCCTATCCCACTCCTCTAGGTCATTGCAAAGCACCGAGCTGATCTCTCTGTGCTATGCTGCTGCTTCCCACCAGCCAAATATTTTACATTCGGTAGTGTATGTATGTTGATGCTACTCTCACTTCGCCCCAGCTTTGCCTCCAACCCCATGTCCTCAAGTCCATTTTCTATGTCTATCTCATTATTCCTGCCCTGCAACTAGGTTCATCAGTACCATTTTTTTTAGAGCACTTAATTTTCTTTAAGCCAATTCAATAGAGTTTTACAAATTAATTTTGCAAATACCACACATCTACAACACACATATATAGATACATACAAACACACAGACACCCCATAGTTCCCATTCCAAAATTTCAGCCATGAATCAGGTTCAATAATATAAACCCCATCAGTTTCAAAAGAAGTTGGATTCAAATTGGGTTTCTGGCAGATGGAACAAATCAAGATCACCTGTCTAGATGGCTAAACCCTTTTTACTAATATTTATGGAGAAGACCCTTATGATTTCTATTTGTCCTTGACAAGTCAAGTGCCAAATTACTTATCCCCTTTCCTGAAATTTACATTTTAAAAAGATGGCAGACATAAAGTTTTCTGGAGAATACTAGGTAGAACATTTGCCTCTCAAAGGCATAGAAGAAAGGCAAGTTCCTTCTAGGAGAACTTTGTTTCCTTAAGGCCAGAATTTTTTTCCCTCAATATTTACAAGCCTCTTAAGATAAATAGGGGAGGTTTTGGGAGTGGTAAAAGGATTGGTGGATTTTGATTATTTCTGGAGCCACAGAAATCGTCCTGTAAAGCCTAGATTTATAAAACAAGGACAGTTGGTTTTTTCCTTGAAGAATTGGGTGGCCACCTCAATGATATCAAAGGACTGACATACCCATTTGCCTATGTTGGAATGTTTTACTTTCCCTCATTTAGCATAGGTGTAGAAGCCCCCCCCCCAATATTCCTATCAGGCTCCAAGTATCAGCTATGGTCAGGTTAGTCAGACCATGCCCTCCCATCTTGGTAATCCATTTACAAACACTTTTGTGGATCCTCCCTGGGCTTAAGAAATTCTTTAATTATGGTCCTCAGTTCAGCCTTTGATCTGAAGAGGCTCACCTACAGCTTCAGGTGCTCCCATTTCTAAAGGTAACCATCTAATAATGTCTTCAGAGTGGAAAGGTAATTCAGGCGGAAGATTACTAGAATGAATACTCAAATAAAGGAGGATAGAGGGGAGCAGTAGTTAAAGTTTCAGGTACCTTTTATATGACTAATCTTTAATTAGCCTTCTACAACAAATCTTTCAATGAGGTTATTTTGGAAATTTTGAAGCCTTTTGGGACTTCTGCATATCAATTAAAATAGATACAATAGTTTAAGATGAGAGATCTCTAAAACTTTAACAATTTAAAAGTTTTCTAATTCAAAGGATCCAAGGAGCTAGCCCTACAAATATTTTCCCTGCTAATCTAATTTTAGAAAAGAGGAAAACTCTTACCACTGTTGTTTCCAATAGACCCTGCAGGCACAGATCCAGAAGGCTGCTGGCTTTACACACAAAAAATCAGTTTTGGAGTGCCAAAAGAACACCATCTTGACCATTTCAGTGCCTGATTTCCTTTAATTCCCAATTAGGTACTTGCAAGTATACACAAACCCAGCTGGTATTCCCACAGGTGGCTGTTTGCACAGGAGCTATTTCGTCTTTGAGGAATAGTTCCCCATTATTAACTTCATAGCCTAATTAAAATATGAGATATAAAATATGATCTGAACAACTTTCTGAAGGCAGTGTGGTGGATCAAATGTGTGCTGCTTCTGAGTCTAGCACCCCAAGGAGTTACCCTTGGGTTGGTTCAACTCTTTAACGTGTCTTGGTTTTTCCCTGCAACAATCTAAAACCACCACGGGTGCTCAGAGCACTAGGTTATCAGCCTCTGTTATGCTCACTGGATGAGCAGTATTTACCTAATTGTTGTAGTGGGTCTCCTTTATTCTTCAGCGCTGAATAATTCAGTCTCTCATTTCACTAGCAAAAGTTTTGTTCAGAGCATATATCAACTCACTTTTTAAAATTTAAGTATAATTTAACAAAAACCCAACCATCTATGTTTCCCTGGGCCTCTTGCCCAGATCCCTCTAGTTCCCTGACTAGGAAATATACCAGTGCCACTTAAGACTCCAAGTCTTGAGTAAAGCAGCTGGAATAAAATTTTCAGGATCATCACTCAGATGATGCGATCTGGATATCAGAACTCACCAGAACACCTGAGGAATACCAAGAAGCCGGTGGCTCAATGGACCCATGCTTGGTGTGCTCTGGTGGGTGTCTCTGATATCCTGCCAGCTGTATCAAGTACACGTCAACGAATTGATCAATCACATACACGTGATTGATTAATCAATCAATCTAAGAAAGAAATGGAAAATTTTATTTGAGCCAAATTGAGGATTATAACCCAGGAACAGCCTCTCAGAAAGCTCTGAAAACTGTTCTGCCCATTAGAAGTCAAAGCACAGTTATATAAGTTTTTTTTTTCGAGATGCACAACTGTACATCAAATGACATATTATTGACAGTTTACACAATCCAGATCTGCAAGTACAAAGTGGTGGGTCATTATGACCCCTTACAAGATCAAAAAAGAATGTTATCTTTTAAGGAGTTGACTTCTTGGTACTAGGAGAATGTTGCTCTTTATGGCTGAGCAGATATTTCTGCCATTGGGGAAAGTTTGGTCGATGCATAACGCAGATACACAGCAAACAGTAGAGGGGAGAGACGAGGCCAAAGGGCAGAGAAAATCTTTTTATGTTTAAATTTTTCTTGTCTTGCCATAAAATATGAATTTTATTTCACAGCAATAGAACTTTTCCTTACTTTATTGTGTAAGTAAACCTTCTCTTCAGAAACATTATATCTCTTGTCTTAAATATTCTCACTTTGGAGAAACCGTACACATTGGAACACCCCCAATAATGGAAGACTTTATCAGGAACCTTCCAAGATAAAAGCCTCCCAGGCTGATTCTTCTATTCTATCCATTGAAGAAAGCCCACAACCTAAAAGCTATGAGTTAAGTTTTATTTGGGGACCTTACTGAGGACTATAGCCTGGGAGACAGCCTCTTAGATATCTCTGAGGAACTTCCCCAAAGAGGTAAGTGAGGAACCAGAATATATAGGATATTTTGCTAAAAACAAACAAACAAACAAAAAAATCCCATGTAGTCAAACATCAAAAGATTACTGCTAATCACAAAAACAGACATCTCAAGTTAATGATTTGAACACTTTTCTATGTATGAGAAGATGCAGAAGTCTGGGCTTATTGAAATTATTCCTTAGATATTCATCTTGAATATCTAGGGCCAGATCCTGAATTCCCCTCAAGGCCTACAGTCACGGGTGAGGAGGCAGCTGCAGTGACTGATGACTTGATCCTTGTAGAACTGAAATGATAGGAAACATCCTTTGTTTATTGAAATGGCAAGCAACATTCCCTTTGACAGTTCTCATGTGAATTTCTTCTGGTCTTGCTGTATTTCTAATCTTTTGTGTTTCCTTGAAGCTCCTAAATCCTCTGCGAGTGGTGTTGGTATACGAAGGAGTAAACAAAAATAAGTCAAGGTACCAGGCAGGTGACATCAGTTCCCTGCAGAACAGTGTATATAATAGATGAGGACTGAGTCCATGTCCTCATCTCTTTCCATCTCCATTGCACCTGGCTCTTAGATAATCTAAGCTACTTTTTAATCTGTAATTGAATGACAGGAGAGGTCCCAAGGTTGCCTCAGGGTTACTTGAACCCCTAGTTTTTGGTGACCTATTGTTCTGCACAACCACTAATGCTTCAGTTTTTAATCCCAGCAAGACTATCTTTTATCTTCCAATAATTATAAAAAGTACTAATTATTTAAAGCAAAAAATTTAATTATGGGGTCTATAATAATTGTTGAAATAAAATACATGACCATGATCACACAATGGCGAGGGGAGAATAGAATTATAATGTTTTAAATTTATTACATTTATGAGACATGGTAAATATTAACTCTAACAGACTGTGATAAGTTAAAGATGCATATTGTAACCCTTGAGAAACTACTAAAAGTCATGTGAAAAGTTATAGATTTATCTATATATTTAAATAAAATAGAGGTATTAAATAAAATACAAAAATATTGATTATCCTTAAGGAATTAGGAATGTGATATAGAGGAATAATATACAAATAAGACAAAGAGAAAGCAAATACCAAATTATAGATTCAACCACGTGCAAAATTACATTAAATAAAAATAGACTAGGCACTTCCCTGGTGGTCCAGTGGTTTAGACTCTGTGCTCCTAATGCAAAGGGCCCGGGTTTGATCCCTGGTCAGTGAACTAGATCCTGCATGATGCAATGAAGATCCCGCATGCTGCAATGAAGTCCCAGCACAACCAAATTTAAAAACAAACAAACAATAGACTAAACACTCCAATAAAAGACAGAAATTATTAGATAGGATAAGAAATCAAGACCCAACTGCTGAATCTCCCCTTCCCTCCACCCCGTGAGCAAAGAAGACCATGAGTGGTGCTTCAGGACCTGGCTTCAAAGTGTTTCTTTTCTCCATGGAAAACTCCAAAGCCTAAGTGGAGATATAATTTCGCATATTTTTCAAGTACAATAACTGGCTTAATTAAATAACATGGCTGACTGAAGTTTGAATACCTACCATATTGGGCAGAGCAAATCAGGAAAATCCAAATATCGAGTTTGTGAGGTACTGAGAAGAGTCCTGGAGGACAGGGCAGTTTGTTGTACTTGCTACTGAGAGTGTACAGTACACCCTTTTTGGCAGAAATTCAGCTGTTAGAATTCCAGACAGCTTCTTCCTAACCCTTTCCACCAACCCTAGATCATAAATAGATCAGCTCAATCTAAGGTGAAGGCAAAGAACTGCTAAAACTGAGCCTGACAGATAGAGACACTGGATGCTCCAAATGATTTAGGGGGAAATGTCACTGTCAGAATTTTTGTCTTGGTTTCTTAAAATTGTAATATGGAGGAGACCTTAAGATGCTGGAGGAGTAAGACGAGGAGATCACCTTCCTCCCCACAAATACATCAAAATACATCTACATGTGGAACAACTCCTACAGAACACTTACTTACCCTGGCAAAAGACCTCAGACTTCCCAAAAGCCCTGTAGCTGACAGGGACTTGGTGCTCTGGCAGGTGTCGAACCTGTGCCTCTGAGGTGGCAGAGCCAAGTTCAGGACATTGATCCAAGAGAGACCTTCCGGTTCCACATAACATCAAATGGCAAAAGCTCTCCCAGAGATCTCCTTCTCAATGCTAAGACCCAGCTCCACTCAACGACCAGCAAGCTACAGTGCTGGACACCCTATGCCAAACAACTAGCAAGGCAGGAACACAAACCTACACGTTAGCAGAGAGGCAGCCTAAAATCATAATAAGGTCACAGACACCCCAAAACACACCAACAGATGGGTCCTGCCCACCAGAAAGACAAGATCCAGCCTCATCCACCAGAACACAGGCACCAGTTCCCTCCACCAGGAAGCCTACACAACCCACTGAAGCAACCATAGCCACTGGGGGCAGACAGCAAAAACAATGGGAACTACGAACCTGCAGCCTTCGAAAAGGAGACCCCACACACAGTAAGTTAAGCAAAATGAGAAGACAGAGAAACACACAGCAGAAAAAGGAACAAGGTGAAAACCCACCAGACCAAACAAATGAAGAGGAAATAGGCAGTCTACCTGAAAAAGAATTCAGAGTATTGATAGTAAAGATGATATAAAACCTTGGAAATAGAAGGGAGAAAATACAAGAAACGTTTAACAAGGACCTAGAAGAAATAAAGAGCAAACAATCAATGATGAACAGCACAATAAATGAAATTTAAAATTCTCTAGAAGGAATCAATAGCAGAATAACTGAGGCAGAAGAACGGATAAGTGACCTGGAAGATAAAATAGTGGAAATAACTACTGCAGAACAGAATAAAGAAAAAAGAATAAAAAGGATTGAGGACAGTCTCAGAGACATCTGGGACAATATTAAACACACCAACATTCGAATTATAGGGGTCCCAGAAGAAGAAGAGAAAAAGAAAGGGACTGAGAAAATATTTGAAAAGATTATGGTTGAAACATTCCCTAATATGGGAAAGAAAATAGTCAATCAAGTCCAGGAAGTGCAGAGAGTCACATACAGGATAAATCCAAGGAGAAACATGCCAAGACACGTATTAATCAAACTATCAAAAATTAAATACAAAGAAGAAATATTAAAAGCAGCAAGAGAAAAACAACAAATAACATACAAGGCAATCCCCATAAGGTTAACAGCAGAACTTTTAGCAGGAACTCTGCAAGCCAGAAAGGAGTGGCAGGACATATTTAAAATGAAGAAAGGGAAAAACCTACAAACAAGAATACTCTAATCAACAAGGATCTTATTCAGATTTGAGGGAGAAATTAAAAACTTTACAGACAAGCAAAAGCTAAGAGAATTTAGCACCACCAAACCAGCTTTACAACAAATGCTAAAGGAACTTCTCTAGGCAGAAGACACAAGACAAGGAAAAGACCTACAATAACAAACCCAAATCAATTTAAAAAATGGTAATAGGAACATACATATCAATAACTACCTTAAATATAAATGGATTCAAAGCTCCAAGCAAAAGACATAGAATGGGTGAATGGATACAAAAACAAGACCCGTATATATGATATCTACAAGAGACCCACTTCAGACCTAGGGACACATACAGACTGAAAATGAGGGGATGGAAAAAATTATTCCATGCAAGTGGAAATCAAAAGAAAGCTGGAGTAGCAATTCTCATATCAGACAAAATAGGCTTTCAAATTAAGACTAGTACAAGAGACAAAGAAGGACACTACATAACGATCAAGGGACCAATCCAAGAAGAATATATAAGAATTGTAAATATTTATGCACCCAACATAGGAGCACCTCAATACATAAGGCAAATGCTAACAGCCATAAAAATGGAAATTGATAGTAACACAATCATAGTAGGGGACTTTAACACCATATTGTAACCAATGGACAAATCATCCAAAATGAAAATAAATAACGAAACACAAGGTTAAATGATACATTAAACAAGAGGGACTTAATTGATATTTATAGGACATTCCATGCAAAAACAACAATATACTTTCTTCTCAAGTGCTCGCAGAACATTCTCCAGGGTAGATCATATCTTCGGTCACAAATCAAGGCTTGCTAAATTTAAGAAATTTGAAATCATATGAAGTATCTTTTCTGACCACAATGCTATGAGACTAGACATCAATTAGAGGGAAAAAATCTGTAGCAACTACAAACACATGGAGGCTAAACAACACACTACTTAATAACCAAGAGATCACTGAAGAAATCAAAAAATACTTAGAAACAAATGACAATGAAAATACGACAATGCAAAACATATGGGATGCAGCAAAAGAAATTCTAAGAGGGAAGTATATAGCAATACAAGCTTACCTCAAGAAAGAAGAAACATCTCAAATAAAGAACCTAAACTTATACCTAAAGCAATTAGAGAAAGAAGAAGAAAAAAACCCCAAATTTAGGTGAAGGAAATAAATCATAAATATCAGATCAGAAATAAATGAAAAAGAAATGATGGAAACAATAGCAAAGAACAGTAAAACTAAAAGATGATTCTTTGAGAAGATAAACAAAATGGATAAACCATTAGACAGACTCATCAAGAAAAAAAAGGAGAAGACTCAAATCAACACAATTAGAAATGAAAAAGGAGACAACAACTGACACTGCAGAAATACAAAGGACCATGAGAGATTACTACAAGCAACTATATGCCAATAAAATGGACAACCTGTAAGAAATGGACAAATTCTTAGAAAAGCACAACCTTCCGAGACTGAACCAGGAAGAACTAGAAAAAATAAATAGACCAATCACAAGCACGGAAATTGAGACTGTGATTAAAAACCTTCCAACAAACAAAAGCCCAGGACCAGATGGCTTCACAGGCGACTTCTATCAATAATTTAGAGAGGAGCTAACACCTATCCGTCTCAAACTCTTCCAAAATATAGCAGAGGGAGGAACACTCCCAAATGCATTTTACAAGGCCTCCATCACCCTGATACCAAAACCAGAAAAAGATGTCACAAAAAAAGAAAACTACAGGCCAATATCAATGATGAACATAGATGCAAAAAACCTCAAAAAAATACTAGCAAACAGAACCCAACAAAAAATTAAAAGGATTATGCACCATGATCAAGTGGGGTTTATCCCAGGAATGCAAGGATTCTTCAATACAAAAAAATCAATCAATGTGATACACCATATTAACAAATTGAAGGAGAAAAACCATATGATCTTCTCAAAAGATGCAGAAAAAGCTTTTGACAATATTCAGCACCCATTTATGAAAAAAAACCTCCAGAATGTAGGGATAGAGGGAACTTACCTGAACATAATAAAGGCCATAAATGACAAACCCAGAGCCCACATCGTTCTCAATGGTGAAAAACTGAAACCATTTCCACTAAGATCAGGAACAAGAAAAGACTGCCCATTCTCACCTCTATTATTCAACATAGATTTGGAAGTTTCAGCCACAGCAATCAGAGAAAAAAAAGAAATAAAAGTAATCCAAATCGGACAAGAAGGAGTAAAGCTGTCACTGTTTCCAGATGACATGATACTATACTTAGAGAATACTAAAGATGCTACCAGAAAACTACTAGAGCTAATCAATGAGTTTGGTAAAGTTGGAGGACACAAAATTAATGCACAGAAATCTCTTGCATTCCTATACACTAATAATGAAAAATCTGAAAGAGATATTAAGGAAACACTCCCATTTACCATTGCAACAAAAAGAATAAAATACCTAGGAATAAACCTACCTATGGAGACAAAAGACCTGTATGCAGAAAACTATAAGACACTGGTGAAAGAAATTAAAGGTGAAACAAACAGATGGAGAGATTTACCATGTTCTTGCATTGGAAGAATCAACATTGTGAAAATGACTCTACTACCCAAAGCATTCTACAGATTCGATGCAATCCTTATCAAACTACCAATAGCATTTTTCACAGAACTAGCACAAAAAATTTCACAATTTGTATGGAAACAAAAAAGACACTGAATAGTCAAAGCAATCTTGAGAAAGAAAAAAAGAGCTGGAGGAATCAGGCTCCCTGACTTCAGACTATACTACAATGCAACAATAATCAAGAGATTATGGTACTGGCACAAAAACAGAAATATAGATCAATGGAAGAGGATGGAAAGCCCAGAGATAAACTGACACACATATGGTCACCTTACTTTTGATAAAGGAGGCAAGAATATACAATGGAGAAAAGACAATCTCTTCAATAAATGGTGCTGGGAAAACTAGACAGCTACATGAAAAAGAATGAAATTAGAACACTCCTTAACACCATACACAGAAATAAACTCAAAATATATTAAAGCCCTAAATATAAGGCCAGACACTATAAAACTCTTAGAGGAAAACATAGGCAGAACAATCTATGACATAAATCACAGCAAGATACTTTTTGACCCACCTCCTAGAGAAATGGAAATAAAAACGAAAAAAAACAAATGGGACCTAATGAAGTTTAAAAGCTTTTGCACAACAAAGAAAAACATAAACAAGATGAAAAGATGACCCTCAGAATGGGAGAAAATATGTGCAAATGCAGCAACTGACAAAGGATTAATTTCCAAAATTTATAAGCAGCTTATGCAGCTCAATATCAAAAATACAAATAACCCAATCCAAAAATGGGCAGAAGACCTAAATAGACATTTCTCCAAATATGATAGACAGATTGCCAACAAACACATGAAAGGATGCTCAACATCACTAATCATTAGAGAAATGTAAGTCAAAGCTACAATGAGGTATCACCACACACCATTCAGAATGGCCATCATCAAAAAATCTACAAACAATAAATGCTGGAGAGGGTGTGGAGAAAAGGGGACCCTCTTGCACTGTTTGTAGGAATGTATATTGATACAGCCACTATGGAGAACAGTATGGAGGTTCCTTAAAAAACTAAAAATAGAACTACCATATGACCCAGCCATCCCACTATTAGGCATATACCCTGAGAGAACCATAATTCGAAAAGAGTCATGTACCACATTGTTCATTGCACCTCTATTTACAAAGCCAGGACATGGAAGCCAGCTAAGTGTCCATTGACAGATGATTGGATAAAGAAGATGTGGCACATATATACAATGGAATATTACTCAGCCATAAAAAGGAACAAAATTGAGTTATTTGTAGTGAGGTGATGGACCTAGAGTCTGTCATACAGAGTGAAGTAAGTCATAAAGAGAAAAAGAAATACCGTATGCTAACACATATATATAGAATCTAAAAAAAAATAAAATAAAGGTTCTGAAGAACCTTAGGGCAGGACAGGAATAAAGACGCAGACGTAGAGAATGGACTTGAGGACACAGGGAAGGGGAAGGGGAAGCTGGGACAGAGTGAAAGAGTGGCATGGCCGTATATACACTGCCAAATGTAAAATAGATATATAGTGGGAAGCAGGCGCAAAGCACAGGGAGATGAGCTCGGTGCTTTGTGACCACCTAGAGGGGTGGGATAGGGAGGGTGGAAGCAAGATGCAAGAGGGAGGAGATATGGGGATATATGTATATGTATTGTTTGTTTGTTTTTTCACACACACACAGTGTATTTTCTTTTTACAAGAGATAAATAGACTGACACCAAGCATTGTACATGGTTGACCACAACAAAAGCAACAATGATTGCAATTACCAAACATGAAACACACTCATACTATGTCATAATATTGACATTCAGTCCAGTAATCCTCCACTGTAGCAGCTCCTTTACTTTGCAGTGAAAATTGATTTGTATATTCTTTGCCTCTGAGTCCTTGTGGGATTTTTTTTTAATTCAAACAGAAAGTCACAAAAATTATACTCATCCTCATCAGTTCACTCAGTCCCATGTAATTAATTTTTTTTTCATCTTGATCTTTTGTTAGCACTTTTATGAGTTCATCAGTTTTTCATTAGAGTTCTGAAAATGCTTCTTCATTCAGTTCAGCAGTACAGTCAGTTACCAGAAACATGTACTTGTCAGAGTCTTTTCCATGAATTTCTTGAAGATGAAACCCTTTTATAGGAACATATTTGCAAAAGCATCAGAGTACACCCAGAACTGTCTGTAAATGACAAAAGACTTAAAAATGACCATGGTTAAAGATTTGATGAAAGTTCATAATAATGCAGTTGACAAGAAAATTAGTTATTTCTGAGATATACATTTTAAAGTAATAACTAGGATTATGACTTACAACATTATACCACAACATATAAGATTTTTAGAAATTTCATGTAATGTCTGAAACATTTATATTAACATATTTCCATACAAATAACCCAATGAAAGTTTAGTATTAGTTGTTTTGTTTGTTTCTTTTTTTATACTGCAGGTTCTTATTAGTCATCAATTTTATACACATCAGTGTATACATGTCAATCCCTATCGCCAAATTCATCACACCACCATCCCCACCCCACCACAGTTTTCCCCCTTTGGTGTCCATATGTCTGTTCCCTAAATCTCTGTCTCAACTTCTGCCCTGCAAACCGGCTCATCTGTGCCATTTTTCTAGGTTCCACATACATGCGTTAATATACGATATTTGTTTTTCTCTTTCTGACTTACTTCACTCTGTATGACAGACTCTAAATCCATCCACGTCTCAACAAATGACTCAATTTCATTCCTTTTTATGGCTGAGTAATATTCCATTGTATATATGTACCACAACTTCTTTATCCATTCGTCTGTTGATGGGCATTTAGGTTGCTTCCATGACCTGGCTATAGTAAATAGTGCTGCTATAATGAACATTCGGGTGTACGTGTTTTTTTGAATTACGGTGTTCTCTGGGTATATGCCCAGTAGTGGGATGGCTGGGTCATATGGTAATTCTATTTTTAGTTTTTTAAGGAACCTCCATATTGTTCTCCATAGTAGCTGTATCAATTTACATTCCCACCAACAGTGCAAGAGTGTTCCCTTTTCTCCACACCCTCTCCAGCATTTGTTGTTTGTAGATTTTCTGATGATGCCCATTCTAACTGGTGTGAGGTGATACCTCATTGTAGTTTTGATTTGCATTTCTCTAATAATTAGTGATGTTGAGCATCTTTTCATGTGCTTCGTGGCCGTCTGTATGTCTTCTTTGGAGAAATGTCTATTTAGGTCTTCTGCCCATTTTTGGATTGGGGTGTTTGTTTCTTTACTATTGAGCTGAATGGGCTGTTTATATATTTTGGAGATTAATCCTTTGTCCATTGATTCGTTTGCAAATATTTTCTCCCATTCTGAGGGTTGTCTTTTCGTCTTCTTTATGGTTTCCTTTGCTGTGCAAAAGCTTTGAAGTTTCATTAGGTCCCATTTGTTTATTTTTGCTTTTATTTCCATTACTCTAGGAGGTGGATCAAAAAAGATCTTGCTGTGATTTATGTCAAAGAGTGTTCTTCCTAAGTTTTCCTCTAAGAGTTTTATAGTGTCCAGTCTTACAGTTAGGTCTCTAATCCATTTTGAGTTTACTTTTGTATATGGTGTTAGGGAGTATTCTAATTTCATTCTTTTACATGTAGCTGTCCAGTTTTCCCAGCACCACTTATTGAAAAGACTGTCTTTTCTCAATTGTATATCTTTGCCTCCTTTGTCATAGATTAGTTGACCATAGGTGCGTGGGTTTATCTCTGGGCTTTCTATCTTGTTCCATTGATCTATGTTTCTGTTTTTGTGCCAGTACCATATTGTCTTGATTACTGTAGCTTTGTAGTATAGTCTGAAGTCAGGGAGTCTGATTCCTCCAGCTCCGTTTTTTCCCCTCAAGACTGCTTTGGCTATTCGGGGTCTTTCTTATCTCCATACAAATTTTAAGATGATTTGTTCTAGCTCCATAAAAAATGCCATTGGTAATTTGATAGGGATTGCATTGAATCTGTAGATTGCTTTGGGTAGTATAGTCATTTTCACAATGTTGATTCTTCCAATCCAAGAACATGGTATATCTCTCCATCTGTTGGTATCATCTTTAATTTCTTTCATCAGTGTCTTATAGTTTTCTGCATACAGGTCTTTTGTCTCCCTAGGTAGGTTTATTCCTAGGTATTTTATTCTTTTTGTTGCAATGGTGAATGGGAGTGTTTCCTTAATTTCTCTTTCAGATTTTTCATCATTAGTGTATAGGAATGTGAGAGATTTCTGTGCATTAATTTTGTATCCTGCAACTTTACCATATTCATTAATTAGCTCTAGCAGTTTTCTGGTGGCAGTTTTAGGATTCTCTATGTATAGTATCATGTCATCTGCAAACAGTGACAGTTTTACTTCTTCTTTTCCAATTTGTATTCCTTTTATTTCTTTTTCTTCTCTGATTGCTGTGGCTAGGACTTCCACAACTATGTTGAATAATAGTGGTGAGAGTGGACATCCTTGTCTCGTTCCTGATCTTAGAGGAAATGCTTTCAGTTTTTCACCGTTGAGAATGATGTTTGCTGTGGGTTTGTCATATATGGCCTTTATTATGTTGAGGTAGGTTCCCTCTATGCCCACTTTCAGGAGAGTTTTTATCATAAATGTGTGTTGAATTTTGTCAAAAGCTTTTTCTGCATCTATTGAGATGATCATATGGTTTTTATTCTTCAATTTGTTAATTGGGTGTATCACATTGATTGATTTGCGTATATTGAACAATCCTTGCATCCCTGGGATAAATCCCACTTGATCATGGTGTATGATCCTTTTAAGGTGTTGTTGGATTCTGTTTGCCAGTATTTTGTTGAGGATTTTTGCATCTATGTTCATCAGTGATATTGGTCTGTAATTTTCTTTTTTTGTAGTATCTTTGTCTGGTTTTGGTATCAGGGTGATGGTGGCCTCGTAGAATGAGTTTGGGAGTGTTCCTTCCTCTGCAATTTTTTGGAAGAGTTTGAGAAGGATAGGTGTTAGCTCTTCTCTAAATGTTTGATAGAATTCACCTGTGAAGCCATCTGGTCCTGGACTTTTGTTTGTTGGAAGATTTTTAATCACAGTTTCAATTTCATTACTTGTGATTGGTCTGTTCATATTTTCTGTTTCTTCCTGGTTCAGTCTTGGAAGGTTATACCTTTCTAAGAATTTGTCCATTTCTTCCAGGTTGTCCATTTTATTGGCATAAAGTTGCTTGTAGTAGTCTCTTAGGATGCTTTGTATTTCTGCGGTGTCTGTTGTAACTTCTGCTTTTTCATTTCTGATTTTATTGATTTGAGTCCTCTCCCTTTTTTTCTTGATGAGTCTGGCTAATGGCTTATCAATTTTGTTTATCTTCTCAGAGAACCAGCTATTAGTTTTATTGATATTTGCTATTGTTTTCTTTGTTTCTATTTCATTTATTTCCACTCTGATCTTTATGATTTCTTCCCTTCTTCTAACTTTGAATTCATTCATGAATGAATGAATGTATATGTATTGTTGATTCACTTTGTTATAAAGCAGAAACTAGCACTCCATTGTAAAGCAATTATACTCCATTAAATATGTTTAATAAATAAATTAATTAATAATATAGCTTTAAAATTAAAAAAAAGTCCCAAATCCTGAGAAAAAAACATGCATTTTAATGTAAATACTCAAATAGTTTGACAATAAAAGGATGGAAAATGATATATCATGCAAAATGTAAAATTAAGAACAATGTTGTAGCTATATAAATATCAGGCAAAGAGGACTTCAAGAAAAATAATAGCACATGAAATAAAGTGAGAAAATTCGTAAAGATAGTGGGTTAATACACAATAATGCAAAATATGTGTGCACCTAAAAACAGAACTTTAAAATTCATGCGACAAATGCGGATAGTGCTAAAGGTAGAAACAGACACATCCACAATTGTAATTGATAACTTTTATCACTCTTCACTCAGTAATTAATAGAAGCTACACAAAAAATTAGTAAGGATTTAGAAGATTTCAATAATAATGTCATCCAAGTTTATGGAATTGATGTTTTATGGAACACTACAATCAATAACTACAGAATTCATGTTATTTTCAAGGGCACATGAGATGCTCACCAAGCTAGACTATATTCTAGGCCACAAGTTATCCATATATATTTTTGGATATATACATATATTATCCACGTTTGTCCATAATTATAAAGTAAGTGTAAGTTTGAAATCTTGTAGAGTATGTTCTCTGGCTACAACATAATTGTTAGAAGTAAATAACCATGAAATAGCTAGAAGATATGTAGAAATGGCCCCAAATATTTATAAATGAAATGACTCACTCCTAAATGAAATATTAATCAGAGATAAAATCAGAAGGAGAATTAGAAGATATTTTGAATTGAATATTATGTAATCACAGCATATCAGAATTTTTAGGATACAGCTCGAGCAGTACATAAAGGGAAATTTATAGTTTTAAAAGCTTATACTGGAAAAGCAGAGTCTAAAAAAATCAGTCACCTAAATTTACATCT
This sequence comes from Balaenoptera ricei, assembly GCF_028023285.1. Taxonomy (NCBI): domain Eukaryota; kingdom Metazoa; phylum Chordata; class Mammalia; order Artiodactyla; family Balaenopteridae; genus Balaenoptera; species Balaenoptera ricei. The sequence goes on from NC_082660.1 coordinate 46,796,486, forward strand.
TTAAAAAGAAGAGCAAATTAAATCCAAAGTAAGTAGAAATAAAAATAGAATGAGGAGAACAGAAACAATAAAAATAGAAAACAGACCAAAAATAGAGAAAATTAATAAAGTCAAAAGTTTGTTCTTTGAAAGAATTAATAAAATCTATAAATTCCTAATGAGACCAACCAAGGAACAAAGAGAGAGAAAACTCAAAACATCAATATCAAGAACGAAAGTGTACATCACTACAGATTTTATAAATATTAAAAGTTTTATAAGAGTATGTTCTCTGGTCATACAAAATTAAATTAAACATCAATATTATTAGTAATAATTAGGATTTCCTCTAAGAATGTGAGACATATTTTCTTCCTCAGTTGTATGTCTGATTAGCTTATGTATTTATTGATCAGGTCCCGTATTACTTGAGTAGTGGCAAAGAAAACTAGAGAAAGATGGCATTATGAGAATTGTCTAGTCGAGAGGGTTTAGTATTGTCATAGCACTGGTGAGTAAGAGAAGCTGAGATTGAGGACTATCATCTTTCTAATGATACCACAATGTGTAGGTGGGTAGCCAAGAGGCACAAATAATAGAGGGAAGCTATATGAAACTCACCAGTTGGAGGTCAATGGGGAATGATGACAAAATTTTTCAAAGAACTTTTAATAATTTAGGGGACCTGCACTGGCATCAGCTCCTTGTCAATAAGGCATCGGTATAGTTACAACCCATTCTCATTAAGCTCTTGAAAGGAGTAATATGAATCATAGAGTGGGACTGAAAAAGCCAGTTGAGTAGAGTTGCTTGTCCTTTTTTCTCTCTCTCTCTTTTTTTATACTACCACGTCATGGAGGAGGAATTAAGTGCCTTGAAGGGAAGATGACAAGGGGAGAGAATGTGCATCCCTTGACTTCTCCACTTTCTCTTATACACTATAAATGAGGTCGAAATCACAGCCTGGTCTAGCATGACCTGGTGTAGGCAAAAACCTCTGAGATTTAAATTGAGTTCAAAAATCAAATTGTAAAATAAATGGGACTATGTTATAAATATCAATAGGAGATCATTCTAATAACCTAATAACACCAGCAAGTTTTGGAATTTGGCCAAGCCACACAAGTGTGAAGGGAATGTTTTCAACTTTGCTGTATGGAGAGCAGTTACTGGAAAAAATTAAATCATTTCATGGTTGCACGCCAACGAGTTGAGAATTCTTAATACATCTACTTAGAGTTGAGACATAGCTTTACCTCAGACATTATTCCTCTTCCTGTCCCTGTACTTTTGCTTGTTCCTCAGTTTGTCCATTTCTCTTTTCTTGGTATTTAGTCCTTCATCCCCCCTTCTCAGTCTTTATTATCCTTCATAATCTTCTCTCCTCTCTCTTTATATATCCTTCCACCCTTCTTACTCTTAAACTTTTATTCCATGCTCCTATCATCCCTTCCTCTCCTCTATCTTGCCTTATTCTGACCCTTTCTTGGAGTATAGGATCTCTGCCTAGAGTTGACTAAATACTTAACCAAATTGTGTCACTTTTGTGAGTAAATGAGGATGCCAATTATAATTTTTCTAAGGCAACAAGCATAGACCAGTACTGTCATAGACAAGTTGGGATTATGATCTCACTATCTATAACAAAGCCCCAGATTAGATAAATCAACATGGTCAGGGAAGGCCACTATGGGAAAATGATATTAAGTTAATTTCTGTAGGATGCATAAGAGGTAGGTGAAGAGTGGAGAGAAATATGTTACTGACAAAACAAATGGGGATGCAGAGGCCCTGAGGTAAGAATGAAGAAGTTTGGAGTAGCTGGGGAATAGAAAGAGTGGCATGGACTGAATGAAATAAGAAGTCATATCAGGAGAGGAATTGAATAAAGGGGTTTCCAGAATTCCTCCATTTGTGGGGACTTAAATGAAGTCTTCTGGTTGAAAGAGCTGGTGGTACTAGATTACTTGTCACCAAGCTACATTTTTATAGCAAGCATAGGGATTTTATTTAGAATTGTGTGTTATCAGTCAGTTAAATAGCACTGTTTTTCCAAAGATGCTTTTAATTACAAATTACATGAGACAAAGAAACATGATTTTTTGTTGAAGGATATTATTAGTATTTGGATGAAGTGACTGGGGAATGTAGATGAATAAAACCAAAGGAGGAGAAGGTTAAAGCCCTGCACAAGGCACTGCTTGGCCAGGGTAGGGAGTTTGACGTTTATCCTAATTGCAATCGGAATACAGCGAAAGATTTAAGCAGGAAAATAGCATAATATGATTTACATTTTAAGAAGATTACTCTAGTTACTGTGTAGAGGACTTATTGTAGTAGGAAAAAGAAGAAATAGGGAGGCCAATTAAGAGGCTCCTTCAGTAGGCCAGGTTAGAGAGGTAATAGTGGCTTAGTCTAGGATGATGAAAAGTGAGAGGAGTTGGTATATATTTGAGGTAGAATATTCAGGATTTGGTGGTTGTTCGAATATGGGAAAGGAAATGAGGGAAAGGAAGTGGTGAGGGAAAGGAAGTGGTGATGGAAGACTCATAAGTTTCTAGATTGAGAATCTGAATGCATGTTGGTGGTATTTATTGAGATGGAGGAGTCAAGTGAAGGAATACATGATGATTGTGAGAAGGAGGATATACTACAAGAAGTCAGTTTGGAACATGTTAATTTTGAGAACACCAAGAAATATCAATTGGAGAATTAAGGTATGCAATTGGACTATGGGTCTAAAAGTCATAGGCCAAGTTAGAACTGGAGATATAGATATGGGAGCAGAAAGCATATAAAATGGTGTTTCAGACCTCCTTTTATGAGTCTGATCACATCCCACTGCAGACACTTCACAGAGGAAGTGCTGAGGAAAAACAGGCAGCTGACAGAGGAGGTTGCTATGCAACAGATGAGGAAAGTCATCCATCCAGGCAGAACTGATGTTGGCACTTGGGGACCAAATGCTGCAGTTCCTCCAACATTAGTTTCATTTCATATGTTGGCTCCTAGTGGGAGCTGATGCCAGAACAAATGTGAAGTGTACAAAGATCTTGGACTTTTGGAATGTATCAGTTCAATTTGAGTTATTTCATATCTATATGTCATTTTCTGCCTTTTTAGTCTCTCCAGTCATTCTGGAAGCACAGCAGCATGTGTGTCATTGGGTAGGACCCCAATAAGTGCCCTTTACACTTTCCATTTTGTATATTGATAAACCAGGCTCAGAGATGTCCAGTGACCTGAGCAGGCTCAAACAGTTAGTCAACAAACTGGCCTGGCACCCATCCCCGGAATTCAGAAGTCCAGCCCAGCTTCTATCCACAAGACCACAGCTGCCCCAGGCCCCAGCCATGGAAGGAACCAGGCCAAACATTTACTCTGAATCAGGGCTTTCCATGGCTCAGACACACAAGTGCCTGATTGTCCTGGCTGCTCCAGTGGGCACCAGGAAGGCCTCAGGGGCAGCATGTTTGTGCCACTCACAGCAAAGAGGCCTGACAGTCGGAGCAGGGAGTGGACCCCCAGGAGCAATTCACACACCTGGATGGACCCACATAGAGCAAGCAGGGATGGGGCTGGGGTCTCTACTTGTGTCCTCCGGGATGCAGAACATGAGCTTAGATCCCAGAGAACAGAAACCTTGCTTGTTTGGACAGACGTTGACAGAGCAGGGGAGGTGGGATGGATCTGCTTCTCAAACTGAAGACGAGAGGGTGCCTCAGTCCCCGAGCCAGCACTAGTGGAACATGGGTTTTTGGAGTCATGAAGACCCAGGCCCAAATTCTACATTTTCAATTTACTGGCTCTGTGGCCTTGTCTAGTTCATGCAATGTGTCTGTCTGTGCCTCAGCTTCCTGATCTGTAAAATGGGGATGGCATCTACCTCCCAGGGCTGCTATGAGAGGAAGACAGACCTCAGCACAGATCCTGCTACAATGTCCAAACTGTACCCTACCTTGACCCCTTTTCTCAATACACACAAAATGAGTCCATAGCTGGAGCAGGAAAAAAGAGCAGGGAAGAAGGATATAGGCAATTCATGAATAAGGGGCTCACATGGAGCAAGTTGGTGGTCACTGAGGTAACTGCCATCCCAATTAGTGTGTTTTCCCTAGGTCCTTCCTTTTCCTTAGCCCTAGAGCTGAGAAGATGCTTAGCATGTGTTTGGTGTAGCAGTTGTTCCCTCACCGAGATCTATTTCAGAGATGCAGATGGCTTCTTGGACTGGCTACCCTTATTGCTAGTCCTATTGGCCACCATGATTCAAGTTGTGGGCACTCTGCAGAGGTTCAGCCTGGGGAGGCTGGCCCATGGCAATCAGACTCTCAGGAGACTAATGTATAACAAAAGCCAATACATTTACAAAAATTCATTTTGACTGGCTGTTGTATACCTTCTGTATACCTGTTGTATATCTTTTCTCTCAATAAAGGAAAATAGTCACAGGCAGCTTAGAGTCTTCAACAACAGAGTGAGGGAAGTTGGTTGGTCATCTCAGTGGCTGGAAATCTTGAATTAGGATTCTTTATGCATACATAGCCTGTATAGGGAATTTCTGGTCACAAGTTCAAATGCTCCTATCAGCAGCCAGAACACTCTCTCATAGGTAGACTGTCTCACACAAAGGGACGCGTCTTTTCTGCTGCTTGGATAACCCCGCCACAGATTCCATGCATCCCACCCCCACTTCTGTGTATATAATCCTTCTTCATACAGGATGCAATGTCACTATTAGGTATTAACATCAATGTAGCCCTGCCACCTCCACATGACACTCTGACCCAGGCTTCTCACTTCTAACAGATGCTTTCTGGGGTCAACACTAAAGAGTCTCATGTCACTACCTAAATGGTGATTTTTCTCACAATTCCTTAAGGCCATGAAAATATTATTCAAAAACAGCATAAAAGTATTCTAACTATGGATTCACATTGTAGATAAACTAGTTTTTAAATCTCATAATGTTGGACTCTTAGCTGTTTTCCGATTTTCACTATTGCATATGAAAAATGAATAATTTTGCTCCTAAATATTAAAGTAAATCTCTGATTATTTTATTGAAGTTAGTTCCTAAAACTGGAATCATTGAGGAAAATATATGATTTTTCTAAGGCTTTCATGTGTATATTTCTCTCCAGAATGGTTTTACCAATTTATAGTGCTACAGCTATGTGTGAATGCCAGATTTATTGCATTATCACCAACACTGGCCACTATTTTCTTAAAAAATCTGCCAATCCCTATTTTCAAAAATAAGTGATTAATATTATTTTCTTTAAAAATATCTTACTCTTTTCTGATTATAGAGACAATTCATAATCTATGTAGGAAATTGGGAAATACAGAAAGAAATGAAGAAGAAAATTAAAATGTTATATAATTTCACACCAATATAACCACTATTATAATTTTAAAGATTTTCTTTACACTTATTTATTTATTTCTGACTTATTTCTTTCTCTCCACATCACACATCCAACCAATCTGTCAGAAAAATATTTTGGTTCTAGCTTCAAAATATATACTTTTAATTTGACAACTTCTTACCAACTCTATAGTTACCACCTTGGTTCAAACCACCACCACTGTTCATATGGACCATTACTACAGCATCCTCACTGGTCTCCCTATTTCCAACATGTCCTGTACAGTCTATTCTCCATGCAGTACTCAGAAGGATCCTGCTAAAACCTCATGTCCCTCCTCTGCTCACAAAGTCTAAAGTCCTTAGAGTGATCTATAAAGTCCAACATGATTCATTCCTCACCTCTCTGATTTAATTACCTCACCACCCTCACATATTCTAGTTATGCCACATTGGCTTCTTTCTGGATCCTTAAATATACCTTTCTTGCTTACTCTTACTTTAGGTGTTCACTCAGCTGTTTCCATTACTAGGAATAATCTTCAACAATATAGCTGCATGGTTAATCCCTTCATAGTGAAGAATTTTCTCAAGTAGGCACCTCCAGACTATTCTGATCCCCCTTACTCTGCTCTATTTTTTCTTTTTCTCATAACTCCTATTTTGTAATGCACTATGTAATTTAGTTATCTTTCGTGTTTATTGCTTATAATCTGTTTCACACACTAGAAAATAAGACCCACAAGGGCAGAGATATTTATGTGTTTTCTTTTGTTTCCAAAGAACACTGTATAAAAGAATGAAATTAGAACACTTCCTAACACCATACACAAAAATAAACTCAAAATGGATTAAAGACCTAAATGTAAGGCCAGACACTATAAAACTCTTAGAGGAAAACATAGGCAGAACACTCTGTGATATAAATCACAGCAAGATCCTTTTTGACACACGTGCTAGAGAAATGGAAATAAAAACAAAAATAAACAAATGGGACCTAATGAAATAAAAAAGCTTTTGCACAGCAAAGGAAACCATAAACAAGAAGAAAAGAAAACCCTCAGAAAGGGAGAAAATATTTCCAAGTGAAGCAACTGACAAAGGATTAATCTCCAAAATATACAAGCAGCTCATGCAGCTCAATGTCAAAAAAAACAAACAACCCAATCCAAAAATGGGCAGAAGACCTAAATAGACATTTCTCCAAAGAAGATATACGATTGCCAACAAACACATGAAAGGATGCTCAACATCACTAATCATTAGAGAAATGCAAATCAAAACCACAATAAGGTATCACCTCACACCATTCAGAATGGCCATCATCAAAAAATCTACAAACAATAAATGTTGGAGAGGGTGTGGAGAAAAGGGAACCCTCTTGCACTGTTGGTGGGAATGTAAATTGATATAGCCACTATGGAGAACAGTACGGAGGTTCCTTAAAAAACTAAAAATAGAACTACCCTACGACCCAGCAATCCCACTACTGGACATATACCTTGAGAAAACCATAATTCAAGAAGAGTCATGTACCACAGTGTTCATTGCAGCTCTATTTACAATAGCCAGGACATGGAAGCAACCTAAGGGCCCATCGACAGATGAATGGATAAACAAGATATGATACATATATACAATGTAATATTACTCAGCCATGAAAAGAAACGAAATTGAATTATTTGTAGTGAGGTGGATGGAGCTAGAGTCTGTCATACAGAGTGAAGTAAGTCAGAAAGAGAAAAACAAATACCGTATGCTAACACATATATCTGGAATCTAAAAAAAAAAAAAGAGGTCATGAAGAACCTAGGGGTAAGATGGGATTAAAGACACAGACCTACTAGAGAATGGACTTGAAGATATGGGGAGGGGAAAGGGTAAGCTGTGACAAAGTAAGAGAGTGGCATGGACATATATACACTACCAAACGTAAAATAGATAGCTAGTGGGAAGCAGCCGCATAGCACAGGGAGATCAGCTCGGTGCTTTGTGACTACCTAGAGGGTGGGATAGGGAGGGTGGGAGGGAGGGAGACGCAAGAGGGAAGAGATATGGGAACATATGTATATGTATAACTGATTCACTTTGTTATAAAGCAGAAACTAACACACCATTGTAAAGCAATTATGCTCCAATAAAGATGTTAAAAAAAAAAAAGAAAGGAAAAAGTGGAACCAGCTTTGCCAATATAGCAAGTTCAGCCAGTAGACTGGGTTCTCCATGGGGGGAAAAAAAACTGTTATGAAGAACCTAGGGGCAGGACAGGAATAAAGATACAGACGTAGAGAATGGACTTGAGGACACGGGGAGGGGGAAGGGTAAGCTGGGATGAAGTGAGAGAATAGCACTGACATATACACACTACCAGTGTAAATTAGATAGCTAGTGGGAAGCAGCTGCATAGCGCAGGGAGATCAACTCTGAGCTTTTTGACCACCTAGAGGGGAGGGATAGGGAGGGTGGGAGGGATTCACAAGAGGGAGGGGATATAGGGATGTATGTATACATATAGCTGATTCACTTTGTTATACAGCAGAAACTAACACATTGTAAAGCAATTATACTCCAATAAAGTTGTTAAAAAAAAAACCAAAACTGTGCTTGCCCTGCACTATCTTTGGTGCATAGCAAATAATTAATAACATGGGAAATGTAACATTATTTCCTCTTTGAGAACTTTTTTCATCATCCTCCAACCTGACCAAATCCTAATAATTACCCTTCAGTTTATACTCCTGATATTAATATATTTTCATAAATATTCAAATATATACATATTTTAATTTTCTATATAAGCTTAAAATTCTGGAATTCTTATAATCTTCAGTGTTCATTTTGCCATTTACCCTATGGTTATCCATTTCACCCCATATCAGTTTTGTGTAATTTTCATCTATGTTTATCCCCTCCTTGAGGAAGTCAAGGACTATATCATATTTATCTCCTTCATTCCCTCTAAAATGCCCTTGATAAGTATGTGTCAAATGAATGAGTGAATAAAACAAAGGAACACAATGCAAAGAAAAAGAAAAGGCACTCAATAAATATTTGCTGAATCTGTTTGTATATCTTTCTATCTATCTATCTATATTAATAAATGCTTAGGATAAGTAATGAGCCTGAGTGGGCGTAAGACGAGAGGAAGTTTATTTTGTTGCTCCATAAAGGTAGAGTTGATGCAGGATTTAAAAAAGTAAACTAGAAGCCAAGGAGTGGTGGAAAGTTATCTAAGTGTTTGATGTAACTCCTTTTATTCAACTCCAAGATCTTTAATAAATTTCACAAAATCTCATGTACTGTTTGGCCTGTGTGAATATTTTGGAGGTTGGGGTTGGGATGTGTGGAAGGCAGAGTTGTGAGTTCAAGAGTCATGAAGCAAAACAGAGGCAGCATGAGAGTGACCTCAACAAGATGGCAAACTAGAAAGTTCCAGGTCTTAATTTCCCTACAGAGAAACAAAGTAAGTACCAATAGATGGGCCAGGATACCTTTGTGAGAACTCCAGAGACCAGTTGAGAAGCACCGAGGCCAATGTAAAGCCAGGAAGGGATTCCAGCAATAGGGGTAGGAAAATTCACACCATTTTGTGTGCTTGTCTGAGTCTCTTCCCCTACCTGCCATAGTGAGGCACAACCAAGAGAAAACCTTCTGTACTGGGGCTCTTCCTTCAGGATGGAAACAAAACAGTGGACCATGTGTCAAATGTTCTAGCTTGTCTGGAGGTTCACTAAGGGATGGATTTCTCTCTTGTTTTACTCAGAGCACTGACAAGATGGGTGGCATAGTTTGTAAACCACTGAAAATGGTATGACCAGTGTGACACATGAGAGCTGCAGTTCCACAGGCAAATACTAGGGGAAGCAAAAGATTATGGGCTTCTGGGAAGAAACCAAGATGAGCTGCTTAGGGAATTTGAGACAGTTAAGAACACACACATAGTCAAGAGAAGGCACATCCCCAGAAAAGGCATGAGAAGTCCTTGAACCTACAGGTTGTCTGATGGGTAAGGGTCTTATTCTGCACAAAAACCAGTACATAGAGATAGGGAGATGTGGTTGTTTATTCAAATGCCCAAATCTCAATAAAAGTTCACAATGCATACCCAAAAAAGGGAAAGATAGACCAATAAAAGGAACAAAATAAAACTCAAGACACCAACCCTAAAGGAACAGAGATCTATGAGCTGCCTGACAAAAAATGTTTTAAAACTGTCTTAAAGGTACTCAATGAGCTAAAAGGAATACAGAATGACAACTAAATTAAAGCAGGAAAGTGATGCATGGACACAATGAGAATATCAGCAAAGCAATAGAAACCATAACAATAACAAGGAAACAAATTCTGGAGCTGAAAAATACAATAAATGAACTGAAAATTTTACTAAAGGTATTAAACAGCACAGTAGACCAGGCAGAAGAAAGAATCAATGAACTTGAAGATAGGTCTTTTGAAATCATTGAGTCAGAGGAGCAAAAATAAAGAATGACCTGGCTATTGTAAATAGTGCTGCAATGAACATTGTGGTACATGACTCTTTTTGAATTATGGTTTAAGCAACCTGTGTCCATTGACAGATGAATGGATAAAGAAGATGTGGCACATATATACAATGGAATATTACTCAGCCATAAAAAGAAATGAAATTGAGTTATTTGTAGTGAGGTGGATGGACCTAGAGTCTGTCATACAGAGTGAAGTAAGTCAGAAAGAGAAAAACAAATACTGTATGCTAACATATAGATGTGGAATCTTTAAAAAAAACTGGTTCTGATGAACCTAGGGACAGGACAGGCATAAAGATGCAGACATAGAGAATGGACTTAAGGACACAGGGAGGGGGAAGGGTAAGCTGGGATGAAGTGAGGGAATAGCACTGACATATACACACTACCAGTGTAAATTAGATAGCTAGTGGGAAGCAGCTGCATAGCACAAGGAGATCAGCTCTGTGCTTTGTGACCACCTAGAGGGGTGGGATAAGGAGGGTGGGAGGGAGATGCAAGAGGGAGGGGAAATGGGGATATATATATACATATAGCTGATTCACTTTGTTATACAGCAGAAACTAACACAACATTGTAAAGCAAGTATACTCCAATAAAGATGTTAAAAAAATAAAGAATGAAGAAAGTGAACAACATATGCATTATGTGAGCCTCAGGAGGAACAAAGTGAGAAAAGGGGTCAAAGAGACTATTTGAAGAAACAATGGCTGAAAAATCCCCAAATCTGCAGAAATAAACATACAAATCCAAGAAGCCCAACAAATTCCAACTAGGAAAAACCCAAAAGAGATCCACACCAAGACACATTATAAACAAACTGTCAGAAATCAAAGACAAAGAGGAAATCTTGCAAGCAGCAAGAATAAAGCAACTTATGATATATAAGGGAACTTCCAAAACATTATAAACAGATTTCTGAGCAGAAAGCTTTCAGGCCAAAAGAAGGTGGGATGATATATTCAAAGTGCTGAAAGAAAATAAGAAAACTCTATCAACCAAAATATTGTATTTGGCAAAAAAAGTCATTCAAAAATGAAGGATAAATTGAGCCTTTCCCAGATAAACAAAAGCTGAGAGTTCATTAACACAAGATCTGCTCTACAAGAAATGCTAAGGGGAATCTTTCAAGTTGAAATGAAAGAAAACTATACAAAGCAACATGAAGCCATATGGAAATATAAAATTCTCCAGTAAAGGTAAATACATGGACAAATATAGTAACATGTATTATTGTAATTTTGGTGCATAAATTCACTTTCAGTTTAATTGAAATGAGAAAACATAAAAATAACAATAAATCTATGTTAATGGGTATATAATATATAAAGATATAATTTGTGACATCAATAGCATAAAGTGAGGCAGGGGAGTTGTAAAGGAGTAGAGTTTTGGTATGCATTTGAAGTTAAGTTATCACTTTAAGATAGATTGTAATAACTTTAAGATGTTTTCTGTACCCTCATGGTAACCACAAAGAAAATAACTATAGAATATACACAACATAAAATGAGAAGGGAATCCAAACATGTCACTATAAAATATCAATTAAACACAAAGGAAGTCAGTAAGAAGGGAAAGGAGGGTCAGTTAACAAAACTCCCCAATCAAAAGATAGATTGGCAGAATTGATTTTTAAAAAACAGGATCTAACTATATGCTGTGTACAAGAGACTCACTTTAGGTCTAAAGACACACAAAGGCTAAAATTGAAAGGATGGAAAAAGATATTCCATGCAAATGGTAAACAATATAGATCATGGGTAGCTTTACTAATATCAGATGGGATAGATTGTAAGTAAAAAACTGTTAGATGAGACAAAGAAAGACATTATATATTGATAAAGGGTCAATTCACTAAGAAGATATAACAATTATAAATATCTATGCACCAAACATTAGAGCTTCTAAATGTACAAAGCAAACTTTGACAGAATTGAAGGGAGAAATAGACAGCAACACAATAGCAGTAAGGGACTTCAAAACATTTTTAATAATGGATAGAACAATCAGAAAGAAGATCAATAAGGAAATAGAGGACTTCAATAACATTCTACACTAGTTGAACCTAAGAGGTATGTACAAAATACTCCACCCAAAAACAACAGAATAAACATTCTCCAAGAGACATCACATGTTTTAGGTCACAAAAAAAGGCTTAAAGGATTGAAATTTTAAAAGATCAAAATTAAAAATTAAAAATCAGTGTCTTTTCTGATCACAATGGAATAAAACGAGAAACCAAAAGCAGAAATCACACTGGAAAATCCATAAGTATGTGTAAATATACTCTTCAACAACAAATGCATTGAAAAAGAAGTCACAATGGAAATTAGAAGTACTTTGAGACAAATAAAAATAAAAACATAACATACCAAACTTATGGGATGCAGTGAAAGCAGTTCTCAGAGGGAAATTTATAACTGTGAGCACCTACATTAAAAAAAGAAAAAAAAATTCAAATCAATAACTTAACCTTCTACCCTGGGACACTGGGAAAAAAAGAACAAGCTCAATTCAAAGATAGGACAAGGAAGGAAATAATAAACATTAGAGAGGAAACACATGAAATACAGAATAGAAAAAAAAAAGATAATCAACAGAACTAAAAGTTGGTTATTTGAAAAGATCACTAGCATTGACAAACCTTTAACCAGACTGGTAAAGCAAAAAGGAGAGAATATTGAAATTATTAAGATCAGGAATGAAAGAGGAAATTACTACCAACATTACAGAAATAAAAAGGATAATAAGAGTGTTATGAACAATTGAATGCCAACAAATTAGATGACACAGATAAAATAGATACATTTATATAAATATATGAACTAGAGAAAGTGATTCAAGGAAAAACAAAATCTAAATACCTATAATAAATAAAGAGACTGAATTAGCAATCTAAAATCTTCCAACAAAGAAAAGCCCAGGATAAGATGACTTTACTGGGAAATTTTCCCAAGTTTACTTCTAAAACTCTTACAAAAAGTAGAAGAGGAGAAACACTTCCTAGCTCACTCTGGAAGTCATCATTACCCTGACACCAAAGCCAGATAAAGTCCTCACAAGAAAAGAAAACTACAGACAAATATTAGTTATGAATATAGATTCAAAAACACTTAATTAAATGCTAGCAAAACATATACAACAGCATATTAAAAGAATTATACAGCATTAAGTGGGATTTATCTCAGGGATGCAATGGCAGTTCCACATATGAAGATCAATGTAATACACAATATTCATAGAATAAAGAAAAAAACAAAATCTGTTAATAGACACAGAAAAAGAATTTGACAAATTCCAATGTCATTTCATGATTAAAACACACACACACACACATACCCCAAACTAGGAATAGAAAGAAAATTCCTCAACCTGATAAAGGACATCTATGAAAACCTTACACCTAATATTGTACTTAATGGTGAAAGACTGAAAGTCTTCCCCCAAATATCAGGAACAAGACAAGGATGTCTGATCTTACAACTTCTATTCAGCATCATACTGGAGATTCTATCCAGGGCAATTAGGCAGGAAGAAGAAATAATAAAGCGTCTAGAATGGAAAAGAAAATGTAAAACTATCTCTATTCACTAATGACATGATACTATATATGCAGAAAACCCTGAAGAATCTACAAGAAAAGCATTAGAGCTAGTAAAAGAGATCAGCAAATATCAGTTGCAATTCTATACACTAGCAATGAGCAATCTAAAAGTGAAATTTAAAAATCCCACTTACAACAGCATCAAATATTACAAAATATTTAGGAATAACTTTAACAAAAGAAAAGCAAGACTTGTAGAGTGAAAACTACAAAACACTGTTGAAAGAAAATAAAGATCTAAATAAATGGAAAGACATCTTGTGTTTACAGACTGGAAAATTTAATATTGTTAAGGTGGTAATACTAGCCAAATAGATATACATATTCAATACAATCCCTATCAAAATTCTGCCTGTTTTTTTCCAGATATGGACAAATGGATCCTAAAATTCATATGGAATTACAACGGATACATAGTAGCCAAAATAGTCTTGAAGAAGAACAAATTTGGAAGATGCACACTTTGAAATTTCAAAACTTATTACAAAGCTACAATAATCAGGATAATGGGATACTGGCATAAAGACAGACATATAGACCAATGGAATGGAAGTGAGAGTCCAGAAATAAACCTTTATATTCTGGGCCAGTTGATTTTCAACAAGGGGGCCAAGACTATTCAAAGGGGAAAAGAACAGTCTTTTCGACAAATGGTACTAGTATAACTGGATATCCACATGCAAAAGAATGAATTTGCACCTCTATATAAGAACATTTACAAAAATTAACTCAAAATGAATCAAGGACCTAAATGTATTAAGAAGCTACAAAAATCTTAATGGAAACAGGTAAAAAGCTGTGTGATGTTGGATTAGGCAAAAGTTTCTTAGATATGACACAAAAAGCACAAGCAATCAAGAAAACATAAATAGGACTTGATCAAAATTAAAAACATTTGTGCATCAAAAAATACAATCAAGAAAGTGATGAGAATCTACAGAATGGGAGAAAATATTTGCAAATCATATATTAGATAAGGGTCTAGTATCCAGAATATAAAAAGAAGTATTACAACTGAACAGCACAAAGCCAAATAAGCCAATTTTAAAAATAGGCAAATGATTCGAATAGACATTTCTCTAAAGAAGGTCTACAATGGCCAACTGACATGGGAAAACATCCTCAACATCTTTCTTTACCTGTTAGGGAAATGCAAGTCAAATCTACAATGAGATGCAAGTAACACGAAGATGGCTATAATTTAAAAAATAAGACAAAGCCTCTATGGAAAATAATTTGGCAATTTGGCAGTTTCTCACTAAGTTAAATAAAGAATTACCATGTATCCCAGCAAAACAACTCCTAAGTATAAATCCAAGAATATTGAAAACATATACTCACACAAAAACTTGTATATTAAAGATCCTAGCAGTATTATTCATGAGACTCAAAAAGTGGAAACAAATTAGTGGTTACCAGTAGGGAAGAGGGAAGGGGGGGTTAACATAGGGGTAGGGGATTAAGAGGTACAAACTACTATGTTTAAAATAAATAAGCTACAAGGATATATTGTACAACACAGGGAATATAGCCAATATTTTATAATAACTATAAATGGAGTATAACCTTTAAAAATTGTGAATCACTGTGTTGTACACCCAAAACTTATATAATATTGTACATCAACTATACCTCAATAAAAAAAGAAACATATACAAAAATCCTGATTAGGGAAAAAAAATAATAAATTGGTAAGCTTTTATGTATTAAAAAAAAAGTGGAAACATTAACACCCATCAGCTGATGCATAGATAAACAAAATTTGGTATATCCATACAGCCATAAAAATAATGAAAACACAGATGAACCTTGAAAATATTATGTTAAGTTAAAGAAGCCAGACACAAAAGGCCACATATTGTATGATTCCATTAATATGAAATGTCCAGTATAGGCAAATCCATAGAGACAGAGAGGATATTGGTTTCCAGGCAATTGTGGGAGGGCAAATTGGTACAAACCGCTAGTAGGTATGGGGTTTCTGTTTAGGGTGATGAAAATACTTTGGAATTAGATAGTGGCAAAACTTATACAATATACTGAATATTGTATTTAAAAACCCTTTGAAGTGTACACTATAAAACAGTTAGTTTTATGTAATGTGAATTATATCTTGGTAAAAATTATATGACAGCACAGTCTGTTTTAGTGAGACTGTAGGAAACAGGCAATCTCTCAAAAATTACCAGGAGAAATGTGTCCCTGTGCACACTTGGGAGGTGGTGTGGCACCAACCCCTCTGACCTTGACCCAGCCTCTAATCAAGGCATGTACACAAGTGGGAAAAAGTGAAACCAGCACAGAAGTGCAGCCCCAAGCCCTCAGGCTCCAGCCATGTCCCCAACCAAGGCAGAGGTTAGGTCTCCATCACACACAGGAGAAACCCAATTCCCTCAGGGCTCCTGCTTTAGCTCCTCAGACCCTGACCCCATTCCCAATAGGGCAGTGACAGAACCTGAGCATAAGAGTAGGCCTGAGTTGCACCTGGCTCTGGCACTAGCCTCTCCAATTCCAACCCTACCTTCCACCAAGATGGTGGCTGCCAGAACACCCTGGGGGAAGACACAGCCTGTGCACACTTCAGACCCAGTCCTCCCACCAAAGCATGTGCAGACTGCATAAGGATGCTCCCAAACAAGGATATGATTTCAAGACCAGGACATATAATTGTTTCACGTAATTTCATAGAGGCAAAGAAAGTTAAACAAAATGAGAAGACAGAGGAGTGTTTCAAACTAAAGAACAACAACAACAACAACAACAAAAACCCAGAAAAAAATCCTAATGAAACAGATAAATAATTTACATGATAAAGAGATCAAAGCAATGGTAATAAGAATGCTAAATGAACTGGGGAAAAGAGTAGATGAACACAGTGAGAATTTTAACAAAAAACTACAAAATGAAAAAAGAACTAGTCACATCTGAAGAATACAATAGTTGAAATGAAAAAAACACTAGAAGGAATTAACAGCACATTAGGTGATACAGAAGAATGCATAAGCAATCCAGAAGATAGAATAATGGAAATCACTCAACCAGAACAACAAAAAGAAAAAACATTTTTTTTAAATGAGAATAGTTTAAGGGACATCTGGGGCAACACCAAGTGTATTAATATTCTCATTATAGGGATCTCAGAAACAGAAGAGAGAGAGGAAGCGGTATAAAATATATTTCATGAAATTATGGTTGAAAACTTCCCGAACCTAAAGAAGGAAGATATACAGGTACAGGAGGCACAGAAGGTCCCAAACAAGATGAACCCAAAGAGACCCACACCAAGACATACCATAATTAAAACAGCAAAATTTAAAGATAAAAAGAGAGTTCTAAATGCAGCAAGAGAAAAACATAGCCAGTTACAAGGGAACCCACATAAGGTTATGAGCTAATTTTTCTGCAGAAACTTTGCAGGCCAGAGGGAGTGGCATGATATGTTTAAAGTGTTGAAAAGAAAAAAGCCTATAACCTACTTTACCCTATGCAGCATGGTTATTATTCAGAAATGAAGGAGAAATAAAGAGCGTCTCAGAAAAGGAAAAAATTAAGAGTTAATCAATACTAAACTGACCTCACAAGAAGTATTAAAGGATCTTCTTTAAGTGAAAAAGAAAAGGCTACAACAAGAAGTAAGAAATTACAGATTGGTCCAAGATGGCAGAGTAGAAGGACGTGTGCTCACTCCCTCTTGCTAGAGCACCAGAATCACAACTAACTGCTGAACAATCATCGACAGGAGCACATTGGAACTCACCAAGAAAGATACCCCACATCCAAAGACAAAGGAGAAGCCACAATGAGATGGTAGGAGGGGCACAATCACAATAAAATCAAATCCCATAACTGCTGGGTGGATGACTCACAAACTGGAGAACACTTATACCACAGAAGTCCATCCACTGGAGTGAAGGTTCTGAGCCCCACGTCAGGCTTCCCAACCTGGGGGTGCAGCAACGGGAGGAGGAATTCCTAGAGAATCAGACTTTGAAGGCTAGTGGGATTTGACTGCAGGACTTCAACAGGACTGGGGGAAACAGAGATTCCACACTTGGAGGGCACACACAAAATAGTGTGCACATCAGGACCCAAGGGAAGGAGCAGTGACCCCAGGGGACATTGAACCAGACCTACCTGCTAGTGTTGCAGGGTCTCTTGTGGGGGGGGGGGTGGCTGTGGCTCACCGTGAGGACAAGGACACTGGCAGCAGAAGTTCTGGGAAGTACTCCTTGGCGTAAGCCCTCCCAGAGTCTCACATTAGCCCCACCAAAGAGCCAGGTAGACTCAACTGTTGGGTCGCCTCAGGCCAAACAACCAACAGGGAGGGAACCCAGCCCCACTCATCAGCAGACAAGCGGATTAAAGTTTTACCGAGCTCTGCCCACCAGAACAACAGCCAGCTCTACTCACCACCAGTCCCTCCCATCAGGAAACTTACACAAGCCTCTTAGATAGCCTCATCCACCAGAGAGCAGACAGCAGAAGCAAGAATAACTACAATCCTGCAGCCTGTGGAACAAAAACCTCATTCACAGAAAGATAGACAAGATGAAAAGGCAGAGGGCTATGTACCAGATGAAGGAACAAGACAAAACCCCAGAAAAACAACTAAATGAAGTGGAGTTAGGCAACCTTCCATAAAAATAATTCAGAATAATGATATTGAAGATGATCCAGGACCTCGGAAGAAGAATGGAGGCAAAGATCGAGAAGATGCAAGAAATGTTTAAAAAACACCTAGAAGAATTAAAAAACAAACACCTAGAAGAATTAAAAAACACACAGAGATGAACAATACAATAACTGAAATGAAAAATACACTAGAAGGAATCAGTAGCAGAAAAACTGAGGCAGAAGAACGGATAAGTGACCTGGAAGACAGAATGGTGGAATTCAGTGCCACAGAACAGAATAAAGGGAAAAAAAATGAAAAGAAATGAAGACAGACTAAGAGACCTCTGGGACAACATTTAAACGCAACAACATTCACATTATAGGGGTCCCAGAAGGAGAAGAGAGAGAGAAAGGACCAGAGAAAATATTTGAAGAGATTATAGTTTAAACTTCCCAGCATGGGAAAGGAAACAGCCACCCAAGTACAGGAAGCACAGAGAGTCACAGGAAGGATAAACCCAAGGAGAAACATGCTGAGACACATAGTAATCAAACGGACAAAAATGAAAGACAAAGAAGAATTATTGAAAGCAACAAGGGAAAAATGACAAATAACATACAAGGGAACTCCCATAAGGTTAACAGCTGATTTCTCAGCAGAAACTCTACAAGCCACAAGGGAGTGGCATGATATATTTAAAGTGATGAAAGGGAAGAACCTACAACCAAGATTACTCTACCGGGCAAGGATCTCATTCAGATTCAACAGAGAAATCAAAAGCTTTAGAGACAAGCAAAAGCTAAGAGAATTCAGCACACCAAACCAGCTCTACAACAAATGCTAAAGGAACTTCTCTAAGTGGGAAACACAAGAGAAGAAAAGGACCTACAAAACAAACCCATAACAATTAAGAAAATGGTAATAGGAACATACATATTGATAATTACCTTAAACGTTAATGGATTAAATGCTCCAACCAAAAGACACAGGCTCGCTGAATGGAAATTAAACACAAAACCAATATATATGCTGTCTACAAGAGACCCACTTCAGACCTACAGACGCATACAGAGTGAAAGTGAGGGGATGGAGAAAGATATTCCATGCAAATGGAAATCAAAAGAAAGCTGGAGTAGCAATACTCATATCAGATAAAATAGACTTTAAAATAAAGAATGTTACAAGAGAAAAGGAAGGACACTACATAATGATCAAGGGATCAATCCAAGAAGAAGATATAACAATTATAAATATTTATGCACCCAACATAGGAGCACCACAATATATAAGGGAACTGCCAGCGGCTATAAAAGAGGAAGTCGACAGTAACACAGTAATAGTGGGGGACTTTAACACCTCACTTACACTAATGGACAGATCATCCAAACAGGAAATTAATAAGCAAACACAAGCTTTAAATGATACAATAGACCAGATAGATTTAACTGATATTTATAGGACATTTCATCCAAAAACAGCAGATTACACTTTCTTCTCAAGTGCACACAGAACATTCTCCAGGATAGACCACATCTTGGGTCACAAATCAAGCCTCAGTAAATTTAAGAAAATTGAAGTCATATCAACCAGCTTTTCTGACCAAAATGCTATGAGATTAGATATCAATTACAGGGAAAAAACGAAAAAAACACAAACACATGGAGGCTAAACAATACGTTACTAAATAACCAAGAAATCACTGAAGAAGTCAAAGAGGAAATCAGAAAATACCTAGAGACAAATGACAGCGAAAACACGACGATCCAAAACCTATGGGATGCAGCAAAAGCAGTTCTAAGAGGGAACTTTATAACAATACAAGCCTACCTCAAGAAACAGGAAAAATCTCAAATAAACAATCTAACCTTACACCTAAAGGTAGTAGAGAAAGAAGAACAAACAAAACCCAAAGTTAGTAGAAGGAAAGAAATCATAAATATCAGAGAAGAAATAAATGAAATAGAAACAAAGAAAACAATAGCAAAGATCAGACCCAACCCTCCCACCAAAGCATGTGCAGACTGCATAAGGATGCTCCCAAACATGTCATATGGAGACTGTCATATGGAGAACTAAAAGCTAGTTCTTTGAGAAGATAAACAAAACTGATCAAACATTAGCCAGACTCATCAAGAAAAAGAGGGAGATGACTCAAATCAATAAAATTAGAAATGAAATAGGAGAAGTTACAATAGACACCACAGAAATACAAAGCATCTGAAGAGACTACTACAAGAAACTCTATGCCAATAAAATGGACAACCTGGAAGAAATGGACACATTCTTAGAAAGGTATAAACTTCTATGACCAAACCAGGAAGAAATAGAAAATATGAACAGACCAAGCACAAGTAACGAAATTGAAACAGTGATTTAAAATCTTCCAACAAGCAAGAGTCCATGATCAGATGGCTTCACAGGTGAATTCTATCAAACATTTAGCAAAGCAGTAACACCCATCCTTCCCAAACTCTACCCAAAAATTGCAGAGAAAGGAACATTCCTAAACTGATTCTATGCGGTCACCATCACCCTGATACCAAAACCGGTCAAAGATACTACAAAAAAAAATTACAGATACCTTAAGACCCCATACTTGGGAGAGGGGCAAGATGGCGGAAGAGTAAGACGTGGAGATCACCTTCCTTCCCACAGATACAGTAGAAATACATCTACACGTGGAACTGCTCCTACAGAACACCCACTGAACACTGGCAGAAGATGTCAGACCTCCCAAAAGGCAAGAAACTCCCCACGTACTTGGGTAGGGCAAAAGAAAAAAGAAATAACAGAGACAAAAGAATAGGGATGGGACCTGCACCAGTGGGAGGGAGCTGTGAAGGAGGAAAGGTTTCCACACACTAGGAAGCCCCTTCGTGGGCAGAGACTGCGGGTGGTAGAGAGGGGAAGCTTCGGAGCCACGGAGGAGAGCGCAGCCACAGGGGTGCGGAGGGCAAAGCGGAGAGATTCCCGCATGGAGGATCGGTGCTGAGTAGCACTCACCAGCCCGAGAGGCTTGTCTGCTCAGCCGCCGGGGTGGGCGGGGGCTGGGAGCTGAGGCTCGGGCTTCGGTGCTAGCCGGGAGGGAGTCCGGGAAAAAGTCTGCAGCTGCTGAAGAGGCAAGAGACTTTTTCTTCCCTCTTTGTTTCCTGGTGCGCGAGGAGAGGGGATTCAGAGTGCCGCCTGGACTATCTCCAGAGACAGGCGCGAGTCGCGGCTGTCAGCGCGGACCACAGAGACAGGCGGGAGACACTGGGGCTGCTGCTGCCGCCACCAAGAGGCCTGTTTGTGAGCACAGGTCACTCTCCACACCGCCCCTCCCGGGAGCCTGTGCAGCCTGCCCCTGCCAGGTTCCCGTGATCCAGGGACAACTCCCCCGGGAGAGCGCACGGCGCGCCTCGGGCTGCTTCAACATCAAGCCGGCCTCTGCCGCTGCAGGCTCGTCCCGCATCCATGCCCCTCCCTCCCTCCCGGCCTGAGTGAGCCAGAGCCCCCGATGCAGCTGCTCCTGTAACCCCGTTCTGTCTGGGCAGGGAACAGACGCCCTCAGGCGACCTACATGCAGAGGCGGGTCCAAATCCAAAGCTGAATCCCGAGAGCTGTACGAACAAAGAAGAGAAAGGGAAGTCTTTCCCAGCAGCCTCAGAAACAGCGGATTAAAGCTCCACAAACAACTTGATGTGCCTGCATCTGTTGAAAATCTGAATAGAAAACGAATCATCCCAAATTCAAGAGGTGGACTTTGGGAGCAGGATATATTAATTTGTCCGCTTTTCTTTTTTTTGTGAGTGTATATGTGTATGCTTCTGGGTGAGATTTTGTCTGTATAGCTTTGCTTTCACCATTAGTCCTAGGGTTAGGTCCATCCGTTTTTTTGTTTTTTTTGTTTTTTTTTACTTAAATATTTTTTTTTCCTAATAAATGTTTTCTTAATAATTTTTTCCTTATTTTCTAGTTTTAGAAATTAAAATATTTTTTAAATAAGTTTTAATATTTTTTATTTTAAAAAATTTAAAATTATTTTCTTAATAAATTTTTTTCTTAATAATTTTTTTCTTCTTTTTTATTATAAAAAATTAATAAATCTATTTTGAAAAAATTAAAAAAATTTTTTTTGAATACATTTATTCTTAATAATTTTTTTTAATTTTTTATTATAATAGCTTTATTTTATTTTATTTTATCCTCTTTCTTTCTTTATATTTTTTTCTCCCTTATATTCTGAGCTGTGTGGATGAAAGGCTGTTGGTGCTCCAGCTAGGCATCAGGGCTGTGCCTCTGAGGTGGGAGAGCCAACTTCAGGACACTGGTCCACAAGAGACCTCCCTGCTCCACGTAATACCAAATGGCGAAAATCTCTCAGAGATCTCCATCTCAACATCAAGACCCAGCTTCACTCAACGACCAGCAAGCTACAGTGCTGGACACCCTATGCCAAACAACTAGCAAGACAGGAACACAGCCCCATCCATTAGCAGAGAGGCTGCCTAAAATCATAATAAAGCCATAGACACCCCAAAACAAACCACCAGACGTGGACGTGCCCATCAGAAAGACAAGATCCAACCTCATCCACCAGAACACAGGCACTAGTCCCCTCCACGAGGAAGCCTACACAACCCACTGAACCAACCTTAGCCACTGGGGACAGATACCAAAAACAATGGGAACTACAAACCTGCAGCCTGTGAAAAGGAGACCCCAAACACAGTAAGATAAGCAAAATGAGAAGACAAAAAAACATACAGCAGGTGAAGGAGCAGGGTCAAAACACACCAGACCTAACTAATGAAGAGGAAATAGGCAGGCTACCTGAAAAAGAATTCAGAATCATGATAATAAAGATGATCCAAAATCTTGGAAATAGAATAGACAAAATGCAAGAAACATTTAACAAGGATGTAGAAGAACTAAAGAGGAACCAAGCAACGATGAAAAACACAATAAATGAAATTAAAAATACTCTAGACGGAATCAATAGCAGAATAACTGAGGCAGAAGAACGGATAAGTGACCTGGAAGATAAAATGGTGGAAATAACTACTGCAGAGCAGAATAAAGAAAAAACAATGAAAAGAACTGAGGACAGTCTCAGAGACCTCTGGGACAACATTAAATGCACCAACATTCAAATTATAGGGGTCCCAGAAGAAGAAGAGAAAAAGAAAGGGATTGAGAAAATATTTGAAGAGATTATAGTTGAAAACTTCCCTAATATGGGAAAGGAAATAGTTAATCAAGTCCTGGAAGCACAGACAGTCCCATACAGGATAAATCCAAGGAGAAACACGCCAAGACACATATCAATCAAACTAACAAAAATTAAATATAAAGAAAACATATTAAAAGCAGCAAGGGAAAAACAAGAAATAACACACACGGGAATCCCCATAAGGTTAACAGCTGATCTTTCAGCAGAAACTCTGCAAGCCAGAAGGGAGTGGCAGGATATACTTAAAGTGATGAAGGAGAAAAACCTACAACCAAGGTTACTCTACCCAGCAAGGATCTCATTCAGATTTGATGGAGAAATTAAAAGTTTTACAGACAAGCAAAAGCTGAGAGAGTTCAGCACCACCAAACCAGCTTTACAACAAATGCTAAAGGAACTTCTCTAGCCAAGAAACACAAGAGAAGGAAAACACCTACAATAACAAACCCAAAACATTTAAGAAAATGGGAATAGGAACATACATATCAATAATTACCTTAAATGTAAATGGATTAAATGCTCCCACCAAAAGACACAGACTGCCTGAATGGATACAAAAACAAGACCCAAATATATGCTGTCTACAAGAGACCCATTTCAGACCTAGAGACACATACAGACTGAAAGTGAGGAGATGGAAAAAGATATTCCATGCAAATGGAAATCAAAAGAAAGCTGGAGTAGCAATTCTCATATCAGACAAAATAGACTTTAAAATGAAGACTATTACAAGAGGCAAAGAAGGACACTGTATAATGATCAAAGGATCGATCCAAGAGGAAGGTATAAGAATTGTAAATATTTATGCACCCAACATAGGAGCACCTCAATACATAAGGCAAATACTAACAGCCATAAGAGGGGAAGTCGACAGTAACACACTCATAGTAGGGGACTTTAACACCCCACTTTCACCAATGGACAGATCATCCAAAATGAAAATAAATAAGGAAACACAAGCTTTAAATGATACATTAAACAAGATGGACTTAATTGATATTTATAGGACATTCCACCCGAAAACAACAGAATACACATTTTTCTCAAGTGCTCATGGAACATTCTCCAGGATAGATCATATCTTGGGTTACAAATCAAGCCTTGGTAAATTTAAGAGAGTTGAAATCGTTATCAAGTATCTTTTCCCACCACAACGCTATGAGACTGGATATCAATTACAGGAAAAGATCTGTAAAAAATACAAACACATGGAGGCTACACAATACACTACTTAATAACGAAGTGATCACTGAAGAAATCAAAGGGGAAATCAAAAAATACCTAGAAACAAATGACAATGGAGACACGACGACCCAAAACCTATGGGATGCAGCAAAAGCAACTTTAAGAGGGAAGTTTATAGCAATACAAGCCTACCTCAAGAAACAGGAAACATCTCGAATAAACAACCTAACCTTGCACCTAAAGCAATTAGAGAAAGAAGAACAAAAATACCCCAAAGCTAGCAGAAGGAAAGAAATCATAAAGATCAGATCAGAAATAAATGATAAATAAATGAAGGAAACAATAGCAAAAATCAATGAAACTAAAAGCTGGTTCTTCGAGAAGATAAACAAAATTGATAAACCACTAGCCAGACTCATCAAGAGAAAAAGGGAGAAGACTCAAACCAGTAGAATTAGAAATGAAAAAGGAGAAGTAACCACTGACACTGCAGAAATACAAACGATCATGAGAGATTACTACAAGCATCTCTATGCCAATAAAATGGACAACTTGGAAGAAATGGACAGATTCTTAGAAATGCACAACCTACCGAGACTGAACCAGGAAGAAAGAGAAAATATGAAAAGACCAATCACAAGCACTGAAATTGAAACTGTTATTAAAAATCTTCCAACAAACAAAAGCCCAGGACCAGATGGCTGAACTGGCGAATTCTATCAAACATTTAGAGAAGAGCTAACACCTATCCTTCTCAAACTCTTCCAAAATATTGCAGAGGGAGGAACACTCCCCAACTCATTCTACGAGGCCACAATCACCCTGATACCAAAACCAGACAAAGATGTCACAAAGAAAGAAAACCAGAAGCCAATATCACTGATGAACATAGATGCAAAAATCCTCAACAAAATACTAGCTAACAGAATCCAACAGCACATTAAAAGGATCATACAACATGATCAAGTGGGGTGTATTCCAGGAATGCAAGGATTCTTCAGTATACGCAAATCAATCAACGTGATACCTCATATTAACAAATTGAAGGAGAAAAACCATATGATCATCTCAATAGATGCAGAGAAAGCTTTTGACAAAATTCAACACCCATTTATGATAAAAGCCCTGCAGAAAGTAGGCATAGAGGGAACTTTCCTCAACATAATAAAGGCCATATATGACAAACCCACAGCCAACATTGTCCTCAATGGTGAAAAACTGAAACCATTTCCACTAAGATCAGGAACAAGACAAGGTTGCCCACTCTCACCACTATTATTCAACATAGTTTTGGAAGTGTTAGCCACAGCAATCAGAGAAGACAAAGAAATAAAAGGAATCCAAATCGGAAAAGAAGAAGTAAAGCTGTCACTGTTTGCAGATGACATGATACTATACATAGACAATCCTAAAACTGCCACCAGAAAACTACTAGAGCTAATCAATGAATTTGGTAAAGTTGCAGGATACAAAATTAATGCACAGAAATCTCTTGCATTCCTATACACTAATGATGAAAAAGCTGAAAGTGAAATTAAGAAAACACTCCCATTTACCATTGCAACAAAAAGAATAAAATACCTAGGAATAAACCTACCTATGGAGACAAAAGACCTGTATGCAGAAAACTATAAGACACTGGTGAAAGAAATTAAAGATGATACAAACAGATGGAGAGATATACCATGTTCTTGGATTGGAAGAATCAACATTGTGAAAATGACTCTACTACCCAAAGCAATCTACAGATTCAATGCAATCCCTATCAAACTACCACTGGCATTTTTCACAGAACTAGAACAAAAAATTTCACAATTTGTATGGAGACACAAAAGACCCCGAATAGCCAAAGTAATCTTGAGAACGAAAAATGGAGCTGGAGGAATGAGGCTCCCTGACTTCAGACTATATTACAAAGCTACAGTAATCAAGACAGTTTGGTACTGGCACAAAAACAGAAATATAGATCAATGGAACAGGATAGAAAGCCTAGAGATAAACCCACGCACATATGGTCACCTTATCTTTGATAAAGGAGGCAAGCATATACAGTGGAGAAAAGACAGCCTCTTCAATAAGTGGTGCTGGGAAAATTGGACAGGTACATATAAAAGTATGAAATTAGAACACTCCCTGACACCATGCACAAAAATAAACTCAAAATGGATTAAAGACCTAAGTGTAAGGGCAGACACTATCAAACTCTTAGAGGAAAACATAAGCAGAACACTCTATGACATAAATCGCAGCAAGATCCTTTTTGACCCAGCTCCTAGAGAAATGGAAATAAAAACAAAAATAAACAAATGGGACCTAATGAAACTTAAAAGCTTTTGCACAGCAAAGGAAACCATAAACAAGTCCAAAAGACAACCTTCAGAATGGGAGAAAATATTTGCAAATGAAGCAACTGACAAAGGATTAATCTCCAAGATTTACAAGCAGCTCATGCAGCTCAATAAGAAAAAAACAAAAAACCCAATCCAAAAATGGGCAGAAGACCTAAATAGACATTTCTCCAAAGAAGACATACAGATGGCCAAGAAACACATGAAAAGCTGCTCAACATCACTAATTATTAGAGAAATGCAAACTAAGACTACAATGAGGTATCACCTCACACTAGTTAGAATGGACATCATCAGAAAATCTACAAACAACCAATGCTGGAGAGGGTTTGGAAAGGGAACCCTCTTGCACTGTTGGTGGGAATGTAAATTGATACAGCCACTATGGAGAACAGTATGGAGGTTCTTTAAAAAACTAAAAATAGAACTTATGACCCAGCAATCCTACTACTGGGCATATACCCAGAGAAAACCATAATTCAAAAAGACACATGTACCCTGACGTTCACTACAGCACTATTTACAATAGTCAGGTCATGGAAGCAACCTAAATGCCCATCAACAGATGAATGGATAAAGAAGATGTGGTACATATGTACAATGGAATGGAAAAAGGAACGAGATTGGGTCATTTGTAGATATGTGGATGGATCTAGAGACTGTCATACGGAGTGAAGTAAGTCAGAAAGAGAAAAACAACTATCGTATATTAACGCATATATGTGGAACCTAGAAAAACGGTACTGATGAACCGGTTTGCAGGGTAGAAATAGAGACACAGATGTAGAGAACAAACTTATGGACACCAACGGGGGAAAGTGGTGGGGGGGGGATGGTGGTGTGATAAATTGGGAGATTGGGATTGACATATATACAGTAATATGTATTAAATGGATAACTAATAAGAACCTGCTGTATAAAAAAATAAATAAAATTTTTAAAAAAATAAATAAGAAATTATTGGAAGGAGAAAACCCCACTGGTGAAGAGAAATATATAGTAAGCACTGTGGATCAACCATTTAAATAAGCTAGTACAAAGGTTAAATGACAAAAATTATAAAATCAATATAACTACAGTAAATAGTTAAGGGATAGATATGGAGATGTAAAATATGGCATCAACACCACAAAACATTGGGGGGTGTAGTAAAAATTGTAGAGCTTTTAGAATGTGTTTGAACTTAAATAATTGTCAGTTTAAAATAAGTATTTAGATATGGTTATAGGTCAACATATATGAACTACATAGCAACCACAAATCAAAACCTAAAATTGATATTCAAAACTTAAGAGAAAGGAACACCAGCAAACCACTAAAGAAAATCATCAAACCACAAGGGAAGAGACTAAAAGAAGAAAAGAACAGAGAGTTACAAAAACAAACAAACAAGCGAACAGTAAACAAATTGCAAATAGCAATAAGTACACACCTATCAACAATAATCACTTTAAATGTCAATGGACTAAATACTCCAATCAAAAGACATAGGATAGTTGATTGAACAATAGGATAAGACCCATCTATATGCTCTTTGCTAGAGACTCATTTCAGAGCTAAAGACACATACAGACTGAAGTCAGGGGATGGAAAATGATATTTCATGAAAATGGAAATGACAAGAAAATGAGAGTAGTAACATTCATATCAGAAAAAGGCTATTTTATTTTTAAGTTTTTAATTGAAGTATAGTTGATTTACAACATTATATATCAGAGAGGTACAGCATAGTGATTCAGTATTTTTCCAGATTATACTCCATTAAAAATTATTACAAGGTAATGGCTATAGTTCCCTGTGTTATACAATATATCTTTATTGCTTATCTAGTTTATACATAGTAGTTTGTATCTCTTAATCCCATTCCCCTATCTTGCCCCTCCCCTCTTCATTCTCTCCACTAGTAACCTCTAGTTTGTTCTCTATATCTGTGAGTCTGTTTCTGTTTTGTTATATTCACTAGTTTGTTTTATTTTTTAGACTCCACATATAAGTGATATCATATAATATTTGTCTTTGAATTATTTCACTTGGCATAATACCCTCATATATATATAGAGAGAGATAGATATAGATATAGATATAGACATAGATATATACACACACATATATATATGATTGTTTTAACTTGCTGTTCTCTTAACTTCAAATGAATCTTAACAATCCTGCATTTGTACCTTCCTCCCCTTATGATGACTATTTTTGTAGTATGATAGTTTTATATTATTGGTTCCTTATTTTAAAAAGTACATCCATTCATTTTTTTCATTTATTCAGCAAATATTTATTAAGTGCCTGTCACGAATGTACCTTACTTAATGCTGTATATACCTTCATGTAGCCGATCTTCGTATCCTGAATTTCTTTGAATTCCTAGAAATGAAGTAACCCTTCTCACATAAATATTAGACTTCCCTATTCCCAGTACCTCAGGAAGAACCTTGGAGTTTTTTTGAAGATGATGTGCAAGGCAAGTGCTGGATTCTTCTAAACACAGAAGAATCACTTGTGTTCACTTCCCCACAAACTGAAAGTAACGCACCTTGCTGCTAGTGGCCTGATAAAAAATACGAGGTGAAGTATTGAAGAACTAGGTCCACCTCTGAGATAACGGTGTTAAGACATTAGAATTACTTCACTTCCACTCTGTCCTCTCACCACATTATCTAAGTTGTTTCAAAAGATTTATGCAAAATAACACAAGAACAGAGTCTAGAACCTGAAAGAATTTAGAACATGTATTAAAACAACCTAACTTCATGCCAGATATTATAACCTCTAAAGGCATATGCATATACAAGATAGATAAATGCTGGTACATTTTTTCAAATTGTTTCTGTCCATTAGTATTAGCTCTGTGATTTCCTTTATCCAGAGAAACAAAGAAAAGCAGAGAAAGCATTATATATGTGCAATAGAGCCAGCAAAGTTACTTGCAAAGTTGGTTAAAAGGCTTATTAACACATTTTTCTCACACTTTTTAATGAAAATCCATAAAACATTGTGGCCAAGCAAGTTAATTTAAGATTTAACTAGAGATGTTAAAAATGAGATTCTGGACTAATACAAAAGAGATCAGAAAGAATGTTATTTTCACTGTAGTAATATGATAACCAGCTGATTGCAGTTTATCTTAACTAACCAAACAAATTGTTTCATCCTATGCTCATTTACTTTTGATATAATCACTCATGGCTTTCCAGAACATTGCTAAGGATATTTTATAAAGATAACTGGACCAGTGTTGTTGTGAGGGACCCTTCTGCTGTAGAAAATATCCTAGTGAGGGCATGCTTTCTGATAACCATAAAAACCCAAACCATGAACTGCTCAGAATTAGAAGTAGAGGGAGGGGGCAGGGTTGCCTTGAGGTATCATGATGACTGTTCTTGATATCATACTCTACATCTAATTGTTTTGTGTATCCCTTAACTGCTTATTTTAGATATAGATGATTTTACTGCTTTTGTCTTTTAACCTTCCTGCTAGCTTTCCTACATTTACTATGTTTGCTTTAGTGATGAGCTTTCTCCTTTTGCAATTTTCATGTTTCTTTTTTTTATAGACTTTTTAAATTTTTTTTTTATACAGCAGGTTCTTATTAGTTATCCATTTTATACATATTAGTGTATATATGTCAATCCCAATCTCCCAATTCATCACAACAACACCACTACCCCCCGCCACTTTCCCCCTTGGTGTCTATAAGTTTGTTCTCTACATCTGTGTCTCGTATTTCTGCCCTGCAAACTGGTTCATCTGTACCATCAATTTTCATGTTTCTGGCTTGGCCTTTTCTTTTTCACTTGGAGAAGTTCCTTTAATATTTCCTGTAAAGCTGGTTTGGTCATGCTGAACTCTTTCAGCTTTTGCTTGTCTATAAAGCTTTTGATCTCTCCATCAAATCTGAATGACAGCCTTGCCGGCTAGAGTATTCTTGGTTATAGGTTTCCCCCTTTCATCACTTTAAATATATATCATGCCACTCCCTTCTGGCCTGCAGAATTTCTGCTGAAAAGTAAGCTAATAACATTATGGGAGCTCCCTTATATGTGATGTGTTGTGGAAAAGGGAAAAGGAAAACTTGCTGCTTTCAATATTCTGTCTTTAATTTTTGCCATTTTAATTACACTGTGTCTTAGTGTGTTCCTCTTTGGGTTAATCCTGTATGGGACTCTTTGTGCTTCATGGATGTCTGTTTCCTTTCTCAGGTTAGGGAGGTTTTCAGCTATTGTGTCTTCAATTAT
Source organism: Balaenoptera ricei (assembly GCF_028023285.1). Lineage (NCBI taxonomy): Eukaryota > Metazoa > Chordata > Mammalia > Artiodactyla > Balaenopteridae > Balaenoptera > Balaenoptera ricei. Next base: position 46,827,552 of record NC_082660.1, read on the forward strand.
GTCCTCAGCCCCTTTCTCACTCTCTCTTCTCTTTCTGGGCCCCTATAATGTGAATATTAGTGCATTTGATGTTGTTGCAGAGGTCTCCTAAACTGTCTTCATTTCCTTTTTTTCTTTTTTCTGTTCAGCATCTGTGATTTCTGCTACTCTGTCTTCCAGGTCATTGATCTGTTCCTCTTTATCATTTAGTCTACAGTTGATTCCTTTTAGTGTATTTTTCATTTCAGTGATTGTATTCTTCATCTTTGGCCATTCTTTATACTTTCTAACTCATTGTTAAAAACTTCTAAATTCTCGCTCTGTGCATCCATTCTTCTCCCCAGTTCTTTGATCATCTTTACAATCACTACCTTGAATTCTTTCTCAGGTAGATTGCCCATCTCCATTTCACTTAGTTCTTCTTCTAGGGTTTTATCTTATTCCTTCGTTTGGAACATGCTCCTTTGTTGCCTCATTTTGTCTAACTTGCTGTTTTTATTTCTGTGTATCTGGTTGGTTGTTTACATTTCCCCACCTTGGAGAGGCGGTCTTTTGTAGAAGACATCCTATGCATCCCAGCAGTGCACTTCTCTCTCATCACCGGAGCTATATGCCCTAGGATTTCTCCCTTTGAGGGCTGTATGGTTCCTTCTGTTGTGATGGGCTGACTATATGGGTGGTCTGGTAGGCGTAGCTGGCCCCTGGTCTGGTTGGTTGCCAGGCCCTACCTTATGTGGATGCTGCTAGCCACTGATTGGTGGGAATGGGTCACTGGTGACTGACTGCAGAACACCGGGGGGGCCCCAAGGCTAGTGCTGGGTTACTGGTGGGCAGAGTCAAAGTCGAGAAGACCACAGGGGATGTTGCCAGCCCACTGGTGGGTGAAGCCGGGTCCTGGCACTAGTGTCAGCCTACTGGCTGGAAGAGCTGTGTCCTGGGGTCTAATTGCACACCAGGGGTGCCAGAGCAAGTGTTGGATTACTGGTGGGTGGGGCCAGTTTCTGAGACAGTTGGCTGTGGGGTCTGAGGTTTCTTGAAGCTTGTGTTGGCCTGCTAGTGGGTGGGGCCAGGTCCCAGCTGGTTCCAGGGCAGGGTCTCACCTGCTAGTGGGTCGGTTGAATCCATAGGCTATGGGGCTATGGTTTTCTTGTGCCTGCTGGTGGGTAAAGCTGCGCCTAATGATAGAGCAGCCTCACTGTGGGGCATGGCTGGGGTCCAGCTGGTCCCAGGGCAGAGTCTGGCTAGCTGGTGGGTGGGCTGGGTCCACAGACTGTGGGGCTGCATTTTCTTGTGGCTGGTGTGTGCCCTCTGGTGGGTGAGGCTGGTCCCAAGGCTAACACAGGCTCCCTGGAGTGTGGGTCTGGGGACCAGGAGATTATGGGGCTGGTGCCTGCCCACTGGTTGGTGGAGCTGTGTCCCAGGGTCTCTTCCTGGAGAGTCCTAAGGGTCTCGAGTCTAGTGCCTGCACACTGGTGTGTGGGTCCCAGTCTTGGGCCCTCTTATGTGCAGGGCCATGTCCGGGGACAAATGTGGGCTCAGTGGCTCTTAAGGCAGCCCGTACACTGGGGGGTAGGACTATGTCTGTATACAGTTGCTTGGCCTGAGGTGTCCCAGCACTGGTGCCTATAGTCTGTAGGGCCAGGGCAGAGATGGGTACTGGTGCTAATAAGTTGTCAATAGAAGGAGGATTCCAAAATAGCATTTCTCAGCACCAGTGTCCACGTCATAGAAGGAACTCCCCAAAATGGCTGCCACCAGTGTCTATGTCCCCAGGGTGAGCTGCAGTTTCCTCCTGCTTCTCTGGGAGAATCTCCAAGATGAGCAGGTAGGTTTGACGCAGGCTTCTATCAAATTACTGCTTCTGTCCTAGGTCCTGGAGCTTGTGAGATTTCAAGTGCACTCTAAGAGTGAAGTCTCTATTTCTCCCAACCCTCTGGGACTCCCAAAAGTAAGCCCCATTTGTCTTCAAAGCCAACGTTCTGGGGGCTCACCTTCCTGGTGCAGGACACCCAATCCTTTGGGAGAACCTCTGCAATTGTAATCTCCTGTATGTGGGTTGCCCACCCAGTGGCATGGGACTTGAATATATCACAACTCAGCCCCTCCTACCCATCTCATTGTGGTTCCTTCTTTATACCTGTAGTTGTAGAAGATCTTTTCTGGTAGGTTCTGGTCTTTTTCATTGATGGTTGTTCTGCAAATAGTTGTGATTTTGGCATGCCTGTGAGAGGAGGTGAGCTTGGGGTTTTTTTACTCCATCATCTTGGCTAATCCCTCTACTATTAATTTTATTATCAGAATGTTAATCTATCACATAAAGAAACACAATTTATTTTTGTATATTTATCTTGTATCCTCTGACCTTTCTGTAGTTGTTTGTATTTCTAATAATATTTTGTGAATTCCTTACTTTTTTCTACATATAAGATCACATTGTCTGTGAATAAAGGGTTTTCCTTCTTTCTTTTCAAACAAGATATCATTTATATCTTTTTCTTTTCTGCTTGCATTGGTTATAACTTCCAATCCAACATTAAATAGAAGAGTTGAAAAAGTATATCCTCATCTTGCTTGTGATCTTGTGAGGAAAGCATTCAATCCTTCCCTTCTAAGTATAATGTTCCTTTAAGGTTTTCTATAAAGTTCTTTTTTTCACATTGAGCAAGTTACCTTCCACTCTGAGTTTTCTAGGACTTTTAAAAAATTCTGAATGGGTGTTTTAGGTTTTGCCAAGTACTTTTTCTATGTCTATTGATGCCACCAGGTTGTTTTTGTCCTTTATTCTATTAATATGGGCTGTATATCAATAGATTTGGGGATGTAAATCTACCTTGAATTCTTGAGTTAAATCCTACAGTGGAAATAAAAAATTAACCAATGCATAATAGCAACAGAAAATGGTTTCATTTGAGCCAAACTGGGGAATGTAGTCCAGGAGACACAAATTCAAGAAGCAAACTAGCAGATATTGTTTTGAGAATGGCTGGTGCTATCCTTCAGTTCAGAAAATTCAATTTCTTGGTAATACAGGAACATGTCTGAAACTACATCCACAATGGCCACCCAGCTCTATTTTGAATGCCTGAATGATAGTTACTCCATTTTGATTGTTAAAATACATTTTCCCTTTAATGATTAAAGCAGATGTACAATGCATGTTTTACAGGACACAAACAGACTGTTTTAGTTAGCCTCAAGTGCAAGTTAAATCACGTATAAGCCATAATGACTTCCCCGTACCTTAATATGTGAAAATTTCTTCCATCAGTATGTTGTAAGATTCATACTGCTAATATGTTATTGAGGAAATTTTCACCTACATTCATGAGCATTGTTCTTTTTGTTTGTTTAATTTTTATTGAAATATATTTCATTTACAATGCTGTGTTAGTTTCAGGTATGCAGTAAAGTGATTCAGTTATACATATGTACATATATATATATATTCTCTTTTTACATTCTCTTCCATTATAGGTTATTCCAAGATATTGAGTATAGTTCCCTGTGCTTTACAGTAGGTCCTTTTTGGTTATCTATTTTATATGTAGTAGTGTGTATATTTTAATCCCAAACTCCTAATTTATCTCTTCCCCACCCCTCTTTGGTAACCACAAGTTTGTTTTCTATGTGTGCGTGTCTATTTCTGTTCTGTAAATAAGTTCATTTGTATCATTTTTAAAGCTCATCAATGAATTCAATAAAGCTGCAGGATACAAAATTAATACACAAAAATCTGTTGCATTTCTACGCACTAACAACAAAAGGTCAGAAAGATAAATTAAGGAAACAATCTCATATGCCATTGCATCAAAAAAAAAAAATACCTTGGAATAAACCTACCAAATGAGGCAAAAGACCTGTACTTTGAAATCTATAAGACACTGATAAAAGAAATCAAAGATGATACAAACAGATGGAAAGATATACCATGTTTTGGATTGGAAGAATCAACATTGTCAAAATGACTATGCTACTCAATTCAATCTACAGATTCAATGCAATCCTTATCAAATCACCAATGGCATTTTTCACAAAACGAGAACAAAAAATCTAAAATTTGTATGGAGACACAAAAGACCCCAAATAGCCAAAGCAATCTTGAGAAAGAAAAACAGAGCTGGAGGAATCAGGCTCCCTGACTTCAGTCTATACTACAAAGCTACAGTCATCAAAACAGTATGGCACTGGTACAAAAATGGAAATATAGACCAATGGAACAGGATAGAAAGCCCAGAAATAAACCCATGCACCTATGGTCAATTAATCTATGACAAAGGAGGCAAGAATATACAATGGAGAAAAGACAGTCTCTCCAATAAGTGGTGCTTGGAAAACCGGACAGCTACATGTAAAAGAATGAAATTAGAACTTTCTCTATCACCATACACAAAACAAACTCGAAATTGATTAAAGACCTAAATGTAAGACCAGATGCTCTAAAACTCCTAGAGGAAAACATGGAACAGTCTTTGACATGAATTGCAGCAATATCTTTTTGGATCCGTCTCCTAGAGTAATGGAAATAAAAACAAACCAAAAAAAACCAAATGGGGCCTAACTAAACTTAAAAGATTTTGCACAGCAAAGGAAACCATAATAAACAAAACAAAAAACAACCTACAGAATGGGAGGAAATATGCAACTGACAAGGGATTAATCTCCAAAATATACAAACAACTCATACAGCTCTATATCAAAAAACAAACAACCCAATCAAACATGGGCAGAAGATCTTAAAAGACATTTCTCCAAAGAAGACATACAGATGGCCAAAAGGCACATGAAAAGATACTCAACATCACTAATTATTAGAGAAATGCAAGTCAAAACTACAATGAGGTATCACCTCACACCACTCAGAATGGCCATCATCAAAAAGCTACAAATAATAAATGCTGGAGAAGGGTGCAGAGAAAAAAGAACCCTCTTACACTGTTGGTGGGAATGTAAATTGGTACAGCCACTATGGAGAACAGTATGGAGGTTCCTTTAAAAACTAAAAATAGAGTTACCACATGATCCTGCAATCCCACTCCTGGGCATATAGCCAGAGAAAACTATAATTCGAAAAGATATATACATCTCAACATCCATAGCAACACTACTTACAATAGGCAAGACATGGAAGCAACCTAAGTGTCCATCAACAGAAGAATGGATAAAGAAGATGTGGTACATATATACAATGGAATATTACTCAGCCATAAAAAAGAATGAAATAATGCCATTTGCAGCAACATGGATGGACCTAGAGATTATCATACTAAGTGAAATAAGCCAAAGACAAATATCATGTGATATCACTTATGCATGGAATTTTTTTTTTAAATGGTACACATGAGTGTTGTTCTGAAATGTTCTTTTCTTTGTATTCTCTTGACTGGCTTTGCTATCAGGGTGATTTGGTCTTCTAGAATTAGTTGGGATATGTTCCTTCTTCCTCTATTTCCTGGAAATGTTTGTATCATATTGGCCACCTGGGCCTGGGCTTTACTTTCTGCAAAGGTTTTATATACTAATGCAATATCTTTGTTATAGGTTTATCCAGAGATTCTATTTCTTCTAGAGTTACTTTTAGTAATGTATAGCTTTCTAAGAATATGTCTATTTAATCTGAGTTGTCAAGTTTGTTATCACAAAGTTGTTCATATGTTCTTTTCTAATCCTCTTCACTTCTGAATGTTCAGTGATAATGTCCCACTTTCACTCTTCAATGGTGATCTGTGTTTTCTCTCTGTTTTCCTTGATTAGTCTATTTAACAGTTTGTGTATTTTGTTTATATTTTCAAAGAACGAAATTTTGGTTTCATTTTTTTGCTTTCTATTTCACTGATTTCTGTCTTAATCTTTATTTCTTCCCTTATGCACATTCTTGGTTTATTTGCTCTTTCAAGATTTTTGAGGTAAGACCTGAGATTTTTGACTTGAGATATTATTTATTTTTTAATATAGGCATTGAAAGCTATAAATTTGCCTATAAACACTGCTTTAGCTTTATACCACAAATTTTCCTATGCTGTGTTTTCATTTTCGTTCAGCTCAAAATATGTTTTCCCTTTCCACTTGTAGTTTCTTCTTTGGTTGATTTTTAATTTAACTCCATTGTGACTGTATAACTTTCTGATTGTATAATTTTCATTGCATGATTTCTTTCCTTTTAGAACTATTGACTTGTTTTAGTGTCTCCCATATGACCTATTCTGGAAAATGTTCATGTGTGCTTGAGAAAAATATTTAATCTGCTGTTCTTGGGTGGAGTGTTCAATATATGTCCCTTAGGTCAAATTGGTTGATAAGTGTGTTAGCATGTTTGGGGTGCTATGACAAAAATACCATAGACTGGATGACTTAAACAACAAACATTTATTTCTCACAGTTCTGGAGGCTGGGAAATCCAACATCAAGGCACTGGCAAATTTGGTGTCTGGTGAGGACCTGGTTCATAAATGGCTGTTTTTTACTGTGTCCTCATGAAGTGGATGGGACAAAGTTGCCCTTTGCAGTCTCTTTTATAAGGGTACTACATACCTTATTAATGAAGGCTCCATTGTCATGACCTACTCATCTCCCAAAAGTCCCACCTGCAAATACTATCACATTGAGGATTAGGTTTCAACCCTTGAATTTGGAGGGGAAATCACAAATATTGTCTATAGAAATAGGGTTAAGTCATCTATATCTTTATTAATTCTCTGTCTAATTGTCCTATCCATTACTGAAGGTGAGTTATCATTGTTGAATGATCTACTTCTTCTTTCATTTCTGTCAGTGTTTGCCTCATGTGTCTTGGAGCTCTGTTGTTAAGTGCATATATGTTTATGATTGTTATATCTTTCTGCTGAATTGACTGTTTTATCATTATAAAACATCTTTCCTTGTCTCTAGTAACATTTTTTCTGTCCTAAAGTCTACTTTGTCTGATATTAGTGTAAACAGTTCCTCAGTATTTTTTGCATAGTATATTGTTATCCTTTTATTTTCAAGGAGTTATAGCTAATATAGGATATTAGCTATATAATATAACAAAGATTTATAGCTAATATAGCTCAAAAGAGAAAATAAAATACAACACGGACACCTCTCAATTCATCTAAAAAGGAAATGAGAAACTGAGAAGCAAGGGAAAAAAATCATGAATAGAAAAGAAATAGCAAGATGGTAAACTTAAACACAAATGTGTCAGTATTTGCATTAAATGGAAATGGAATAAACACTCCAATTAAAAAGCATATATTTTTAGCTTGGACAAATAAGCAAGACCCAAATACACACTGCATACATGAAAAACACTTAAAATATAAAGACACAGAATTTAAGAATGTAGGAAAGAGCTATACTATGAAAAATCACAAAATATAGAGTCGTATGTTTAACAAGGTTGCAGGATACAAGGTCAATAAACAAAAATCAAATGTATCTCTATACACTAATAATAAACAAACATTGGACAATAGCTTTTAAAATAATGCCATAAAATAATGCCATTTACTTTCCTTGTTTCTTATTTTTTAAAATGCATTCTACAATCAAACTTTGTATCCTATATTTTCACTTAATATTTTATCAAGAGTGTTTTCTCTGTCTTTAAATATCATTTGAAGATAAATTATTAATGGATACAGAGTACTCTATTGTATGGATGCAAAGTAATTTAGTCAGTCGACCATTGTTTGACACTGGATTGCATACAGGGTAGATTCCTAGAGTTGGGATTTTGGGGAAAATTGGGATATTTTAGACACCTCCTATATAGTGCCCAATTCTTTAAAGAAAGGTTGTCCCAATATGTACTCATAGCAGAGTTACCTGGGAATGCACATCTAACTGCATCAGCAAAGCATTCAGTTCTATTCTAATCTTTGCCAATTACATAGATAATAAAGAGCAATTCCTTGAATCAATCAATTCATTAATCAATCAGTGAGTGTTTATGAGTCTCAGCTCTGCCATTTACTATTTGTATGACCTTTGGCATCCAGCCCCTTTCTCTATAACAACAAAATGGGAATTTAATAGAACTTTCAATAAAATGGGTACAGTCAAAAAATGCCATTTACAATAACACCAACAAAATCAAATACATAGAAATAAATCTAGTGAAAGTGTATAAAACATCTACACTCTAAACTACAAAATATTGCTAAGAAAAATTTTAAAAAGACCTAAGAGAGTCATGGGGTATCTCAGGAAGAGAGGTTTAGAAAGAACGTATCATAGGATTGGGGCTTTGGTTGGAAGATTTGTGGGAGGGTCTAAGGAAAGGAGAATTCACTCTATTTTGGATGCTTTTAGAAAGCAGGGGCAACTCTATGATTAAGTAGCTAAATAAATCTTAAGTAAAGGGAGTTCAGACTAGAATGAAGCTAAATTTGTAATTGGTAAAGTAGTAGCATTCAACTAATTATGATCAAGAGAGGAATGTATGATATTTTGTGGGTGGCAGAGTGACCTTGTTTGCCTATGCTTAGACAAAATTATGAAGCATCAACACTTTGTATTATTTTATCATGGAAATGGCCTATGTAATTGTGTGGACTGGCAAGTCCAAAATCTAGAGAATAGGTTACAGACTGGACTCTCTCTGGTAGGAGCTGATGTTACAGTCTTCAGGAATAATTTCTTCTTCCTATAGGTAAACAAGCAAGGAATCCTGAGTTTTTGCTCTTTAGGCTTTTACATTGATTGAATGAGGCCCACCCTTGTTATCAAAGGTAATCTCCTAATTCAAGTTAACTGATTGTAGATATTAACCACATCTCAAAATACCTTCACAGCAACATCTAGATTAGCATTTGATTAAATAACTGGATACTATAGCCTAGGCAAGTTGATACATAAAACCAACCATTACACTCATTAAGCAACTACCATTCATGCCCCTTCCACCCATCTCCTAGCAACAATCAATCTGTTTTCTGTTTCTATGTATTTACCTATTTTGGATATTAGATTCATTTATCACAGTCTGCATTCCTTACTAGAATATCACAACTTCTTAATTTTTAAAAATTTTACATACAATAATATTCTCTAGACAGATTTTTACAAATGCATGATATCATGTGTCTACCACTCCAAGACCATATACAACAGTTCTAGCTCTATAAATCTCCCATTTTAGTCAACCATTCCCCTCCCATAACTCCTGGGAGACCTCTATATATTTGATATTTCCACAATATCATATAAACAGAATCAGACAATAGGTAGCCATCTAGATCTGGCTACTTTCACTTAATAAAAGGCATTTAAGATTTAACCATGTTTTTGTGTGAATCAATAGCTTCACAGTCAATAGTTTGTTTCTTTCTATTTCTCAGGGTGTACCACAGTGTCTATTTCCAAATATCTATTGAAAGACATTTTGGTTATTTTCAGTTTTTGGCAATTATAAATAAAGCTGCTTTAAACATTTGCATATAGGAACTTTGGGTGTGCATAAATTTTCAATTCACTTCAATAAATACTCAGGCGTGGGACTGTTCAGTCAAGTGGTAAATGTATGTTTAACTTGATAAGAAACCGCTAAACTCTTTGTCAAAGTGATTGTACTGTTTTGAATTCTCACCAGCAGTGAATGGGAGTCCCTGGTCTTATGCATTTTCTTCAGCATTTGGTATGTCAGGTGTGTTTTTCTTGTTTGTTTTGTTTTGTTTTTAGCAATTGCAATGGCATATAATGGTATACTATTGTAACGTTAACTGCCATTTACCTAATGACAAATGATTTTGAGCATTTTCCATATGCTTGTATGAAATCTGTAAATCTTTGAAGAGTCTGTTCAGATCTTTTGCCCATTTTTTAATTGGATTGTTTCTTCTTTTTTTTTTTTTTGGTAGCATTGGGTCTTCGTTGCTGGGCATGGGCTTTCTCTAGTTGTCGCGAGCAGGGGCTACTCTTGGTTGCGGTGCGCAGGCTTCTCATTGTGGTGGCTTCTCTTGTTGCAGAGCACAGGACCTAGAGCATGTGGGCTCCAGTAGCTGTGGTGTGTAGGCTCAGTATTTGTGGCTCATGGGCTCTAGAGCACAGGCTCAGTAGTTGTGGCACATGGGCCTTGTTGCTCTGCGGCATGTGGGATCTTCCCAGACCAGGACTCAATCCCATATCCCCTGCATTGACAGGCAGGTTCTTAACCACTGCACTACCAGGGAAGTCCCTATTCTTGCATTTTAAGAGTTCTTATATATTATGGATATAAGCCTTTTATCAGATATATGCAATATTTTCCTCTAGTCTGGCTTTTTATTCTCTTATAAGTGTCTTTCACAGAGCACGTTTTAAAATTTGGTAAGATGCATTTTATCATCTTTAAAATATTTTATAGATCATGCTATTGGTGTGATATCTAAAAACTCACTGCCAAACCCAAGGTCAGACAGATTTTCTCCTATATTTTCTTAGAAGTTTTACCTCTTACATTTGGGTCTATGACCCATTTTGAGTTAAATTGTGTATAAGGTGTGAGATATATGTTGAGAGGCTTTGTTGTTGTTGGGTTTTTTATTCTTATGGATATACAAATTTACCAGCATCTTTTGTTGAAAAGACTATCTTTTTGAATTGCCTTTCCATCTTTGTCAAAAATCCGTTGATAATATTTCTGTGAGTCTACTTCTGGACTGTATTCTGTTCCATTGATCTATGTGTCTATCCATTTGCCAGTGCCACACTATCTTGATTATTGTAGCTTTACAATATGGCTTAAAATCAAATGGTATAACACTTTCAACATGATTTATTTTTTCTCAGGAGTTCCTTCACTATTCTGCTTCCTTTGCCTTTTTGTGAAAACTTTATTTTTTAGAAAGTTTTGTTTTATATTGGAGTATAGTTGATTAACAATGTTGTGATAGTTCCAGGTGTACAGCAAAGTGATTCAGTTATACATATATATGTATCTATTCTTTTTCAAATTCTTTTTGCATTTAGTTAGTTACTTAATATTGAGCAGAGTTCCCTGTGCTATACAGTAGGTCCTTGTTGGTTATCCATTTTAAATACAGCAGTGTGTACATGTCAAGCCCAAACTCCCTAACTATCCCTTCTCACACCCTTCCCCCTTGGTAACCATAAGTTTGTTCTCTGAGTCTGTGAGTCTGTTTCTGTTTTGTGAATAAGTTCATTTGTATCATTTCTTTTTAGATTCTGCATATAAGTGATATAATACGATATTTCTCTTTCTCTGTTTGACATACTTCATTCAGTATGACAATCTCTAGGTCCATCCATGTTGCTGTAGATGGCATTGTTTCATTATTTTTTTATGGCTGAGTAATATTCTATTGTATATATGTACCCATCTTCTTTATCCATTCCTCCATCGATGGACATTTAGGTTGCTTCCATGTCCTGGCTATTGTAAACAGTGCTGCAATGAACATTGGGGTGCATGTATCCTTTCAAACCACGTTTTTCTCCAGATATATGCCCAGAAGTGGGATTGCAGGATCATATGGTAGCTCTATTTTTAGTTTTTTAGGGAACCTCCATACTGTTCTCTATAGTGGCTGTACCAAATTACACTCCCACCAACAGTGTAGGAGGGTTCCCTTCATTCCACACCCCCTTCAGCATTTATTGTTTGTGGATTTTTTGGTGATAGCCATTTTGACTGCTGTGAGGTGATATTGTAGTTTCGATTCGCATTTCTCTAATAATTAATGATGTCGAACATCTTTTTTTTTGCCTCTTGGCCATCTGTATGTCTTTAGAGAAATTTCTATTTAGGTCTTCTGCCCATTTTTGATTGGGTTCTTTGTTGTGATGATATTAAGCCACAAGAGCTGTTTGCAAATTCTGAAGACTAATCTCTTGTCAGTCACATCATTTGCAAATATTTTCTCCCAATTTATGGGTTGTCTTTTTGTTTTGTTTATGGTTTCCTTTGCTGTGCAAAAGCTTTTGAGTTTAATTAGGTCCCATTTGTTTATTTTTGTTTTTATTTCCATTACTCTGGGGGACAGATCAAAAAAGATATTGCTGTGATTTTTGTCAGAGTGTTCTGCCTAAGTTTTCCTGTAAGAATATTATAGTGCTTGGTCTCATATTTAGGTCTTTAACCCATTTTGAGCTTACAGTTGTGTATGATGTTAAAGAATGCTCTAATTTTATTTTTTTACATGTAGCTGTCCAGTTTTCCCAGCACCATTTATTGAAGAGACTGTCTGTCCCCCATTGAACAGTCTTGCCTCCTTGGTTGTAGATTAATTGACCATAGGTGCGTGGGTTTATTTCTGAGCTTTCTATCTTGTTCCATTGATCTAAATTTCTATTTTTGTGGCTATACCATACTGTTTTGATGACTATAGCTTTGTAATATCAACTGAAGTCAGGGAGCGTGATTCCTCCAGCCCAGTTTTTCTTTCTCAAGATTGCTTTGGCTATTCAGGGTCTTTTGTATTTCCATACAAAATTTAAGATTTTTGTTCTAGTTCTGTGAAAAATGTCATTGGTAATTTGATAGGGATTGCATTGAATCTGTAGATTGCATTGGGTAGTATAGTCATTTTGACAATATTGATTATTTCGGTACAAGAACATGGTATATCTTTCCATCTGTTTGTGTCATCTTCGATTTCTTTTATCAGTGTCTTATAGTTTTCAGAGTACAGGTCTTTTGTCTCCTTAGGTAGGTTTATTCCTATATATTTTATTCTTTTTGATGGGATGGTAAATGGGATTGTTTCTTGAATTTCTCTTTCTGATCTTTCATTGTTAGTGTATAGAAATGCAACAGATTTCTGTGTATTAATTTTGTAACCTGAAACTTTACCAAATTCATTGAGGAGCTCTAGCAGTTTTCTGGTAACATCTTTAGGATTTTCAATTTATAGAAAATGTCATCTGCAAACAGTGACAGTTTAACTTTTTCTTTTCCAATTTGGATTCATTTTATTTCTTTTTCTTCTCTGATTGCCATAGCTAGGACTTCCAAAACTATGTTGAATAAAAGTGGTGAGGGTAGACATCCTTGTCTTGTTCCTGATCTTAGAGGATATGCTTTCAGCTTTTCACCATTAAGTATCATGTTAGCTGTGGGTTTGTCATATATGGCCTTTATTATGTTGAGGTAGGTTTCCTCTATGTCCACTTTCTGGAGAGTTTTTATCATAAATGGGTGTTGAATGTTGTCAAAAGATTTTTCTGCATCTATTGAGATGATCATATGGGATGATCATGTGGTTTTTATTCTTCAATTTGTTAATATGGTGCATCACATTGATTGATTTGTGTATATTGAAGAATCCTCGCATCCCTGGGATAAATCCCACTTGATCATGGTGTATGATACTTTTAATGTATTGTTGGATTCAGAGTGCTAGTTTTTTTTCATTTCTCCATCAAATCTGAATGAGAGCTTTGCTGGGTAGAGTAATCTTGGTTGTAGGTTTTTCCTTTTCATCACCTTAAATATATTCTGCCATTCCCTTCCAGCCTGCAGAGTTTCTGCTGAAAAATCAGCTGATAACCTTATGGGGATTCCCTTGTGTGTTATTTTTTGCTTTTCCCTTGCTGCTTTTAATATTTTTTCTTTGTATTTCATTTTTGTTAGTTTGATTCATACTTGTCTTGGCATGTTTCTCCTTGGGTTTATCCTGTATGGGACTCTCTGCACTTCCTGGGCTTCATAGACTATTTCCTTTCCTATGTTAGGGAAGTTTTCGACTATAATCTCTTCAAATATTTTCTCAGACCCTTTCTCTTTCTCTTCTTCTAGGACCCCTATAATTCATATATTGGTGCGTTTAATGTTATCCCAGATGTCTCTGAGACTGTCCTCAATTCTTTTCATTCTTTTTCTTTATCCTGCTCCTCGGCAGTTATTTGCACCATTCTATCTTCCAGCTCACTTATCCATTCTGCCTCAGTTATTCTGCTATTGATTCCTTCTAGAGTATTTAGATTTTCAGTTATTGTTTTGTTAATCATTGTTTGTTTGTTCTTTAGTTCTTCTAGGTCCTTGTTAAACGTTTCTTGTATTTTCATTCTATTTCCAAGATTTTGGATCATCTTTCCTATCATTACTCTGAATTCTTTTTCGGGTAGACTGCCTATTTCCTCTTCAGTTGTTTGGTCTTATGGGTTTTTACCTTGCTCCTTCATCTGCAGCATATTTCTCTGTCTTCTCATTTTGTTTAACTTAATGTGTTTGGGGTCTCCTTTCTGCAGGCTGCATAGTTGTAGTTCCTCTTACTTCTAGTGTCTGCCCCAAGTGGGTGTGTTTGGTCCAGTGCCTTGTGTAGGCTTCGTGGTGGGGGGTGGTACCTGCATTCTGTTGGGTGGAGCTGGATCTTGTCCCTCTCTTGCTCAGGGCCACGTCCAGTGGCAAGTTTTGTGGTGTCTGTGAGCTTAGTATGACTTTAGACAGCCTGTGTGCTAATGGGCGGTTTTGTGTTCCTGTCTTGCTAGTTGTTTGGCATGATGCGTCCAGCACTGGAGCTTGCTGGCTGTTAGGTGGAGTCGGGTTTTGGTGTTGAGATGGAGACCTCTTGGAGAGCTCTTGCCAATTAATGTTCCCTGGTTTCAGGAGCTCTCTGGTGGTCCAACGTCCTGGACTCGGCTCACCCACCTCAGAGTCTCAGGCCCTACCCCTCTCTGGAGTACCAAGACCCTGCAAGCCACACGGCATGGAAGAAAAAGGAAAAAAAAATGAACAGATGAACAAGAGCCCAAGACAAATGGTAAAAGCAAAACAAAACAGACAAAAACACACAAAGAAACACACACACACACACTAAATAAATAAATAAATAAATAAATAAATAAATAAATTTTAAAAGGAGAAAACAAAAAAGAGAGCAACTAAACAAAGAACCCTAAAATGAAAGCAAATGCTAAAAACTAAACTAACAAAAACAAAAAAACCAAAAACAAATCAAAAACAGAATGCAAACTCTAGGGAGGTCTCTGGACCTGCTGTGGGCACTGTGGAGCCAGCTCAGACTCTGAACTGGCCTTACTGCTGTGTGTATTTGCCTCCAAAGTCCACAGTTGCCCCAAAGTCCACAGCCTCAATTGTAGGAACACTCATTGTCTATTCAGGTATTCCACAGATGCAGGGTTTACCAAGCTGATTGCAGGGGTTTAATCCACTGCTCCTGCAGCTGCATGGATAGATTTCCCTTTCTTTTCTTTGGTCTCACCGCCCCTGGAGTTCAGCTTTGGTTTTGGCCCCACCTCTGCATGTGGGTCACCCTCAGGCATCTGTTCCCCACCCAGGCAAGAGGGGGAAAAGCCAGCCGCTGATTAGGGCTCACTTGCTCACTCAGGCTGGGGAGAGGGAAGGATACGGCAGTCACAATTGTGATGTGCGGGGAGTGCCTGTGGCAGCAGCGGCCAGCAGGAAGTTGGAAATGCCTGAGGCATGCCGTTCACTCTCCCAGGGAAGTTGCCACCTGATCACAGGACCCTCGGCAGTGGTGGGCTGCACAGGCTCCCAGGAAGGTGTGGGTAGTGACCTGTGCTTGCTCACAGGACCCTTGGGTGGCAACAGCAGCAGTGGTAGAGGACCCGCCTCTGGGGTCCGAGGTAACAGCTGTGGTTCACACCCGCCCCTGGAGCTCATGTAGGCGGTGCCCTGCATTCTGTGAGCACAAGGAGAAAGAAGCTCCTATAGCGGGCCTACCCCTCTCCTCATGCACCCCTGAAATAATGGTCTCTTGCCTCTCCAGTAGGCCCAGGTCTTTTCCTGGACTCCCCCCCTGGCTAGCTGTGGTGCACTAGCCCCCCTCAGACTGTCTTCACACAACCAACCCCAATTCTCTCCCTGGGGTCTGACCTCCAAAGCCTGAGCCTCAGCTCCCAGCCCCCACCTGCTCTGGCAGACGAGCAGACAAGAGTCTCAGGCTGCGGAGTGCTGGTCAGCACCGATCCTCTGTGCGGGATTCTTTCCACTTTTCTGTCCACAACCCTGTTGCTGCACTCTCCTCTGAGGCTCCAAAGGTCCCCCCACTCCCTTTCCTGCCAGTGGGGGCTTCCTAGTATGTGGAAACTTTTCCTCTTTCATAGCTCCCTCCCCAGAGGCACAGGTCCCTTCCTGATTCCTTTGTCTCTTTTTTTTTTCCTTTTTTCTTTTGCCCTACCCAGTTACATGGGGATTTTCTTGCCTTCTTGGAAGTCTGAGGTCTTCTGCCAGCGTTCAGTGGGTGTTCCACATGTAGATGTATTATTGATGTATCTCTGGGAAGAAAACAATCTCCACATGTTGCTCCTCTGCCATCTTCCCCAAACCACCTGGCTTTAGGTTTTATATAGGTACTTTTTATTATCTTAGGAAACTTCCAATGTTTTCCTAGTTTGCTGGGCATTTTTATCATGAATGGATGTTGAATTTTGTCAATTGTTTTTTCTGTATTTATTGAGATAATAGTTTTTTATTTTTAGTCTAATTTGATGAATTATATCTATTCATTTTCAAATGTTGAACCAGCTTGCATTCCTCAGATGAATTGAATTTCATTGCAATGTATTATCTTTTTATATATTGTAGGATTTGATTCCAAATATATTGTTGAAAATATTTGTGTGTATGTTCAAGAGGACTACTGTTCTCTACTTTTATATTCTTGCAATATTATGTCTGGTGGTTTATTATTGGAATGCTAACTACATAAAAAGTTTTAAGAAGTGTTACTTCTTTTTTTACTTTCTGGAAGATAATGCATAACGTTGGTAGCATTTCTTTGTTAAAAGTTTGGTAGAAATTCCCAGTGAAATAATCTGGTCCTGGAGAAATATTATTTGAAAAGTATTTAACTAAAAACTTAATTTATTTCATAAAGTTATTCAGACATTCAGTGAATTTTGGTTGTTTGTATCATTCAAGGAATTGGTCCATTTCATCTAAATTATTGAATTTATCGGTATAGGGCAGTTGACAGTATCTCCTTAATATCCTGTGGAATCAGTAGTAATTTTCCCTGTTTCATACTTGATAGTGGATTTGAGCCATTTTTTTTCAGCCTCATTAGAGGTTTATCACATTGATTTTCTCTGTTTTCTGCTTCCCATTTCAGTAATTTCTACTCTAATCTTTATTATTTCCAGACTTATGCTTATTTTAGGTTTAATTTGTTCTCCTTTCTCTACATTATTGAGGTTGAAGTCTAGATTACTGGTTCTTAGATATTCCTTCTTTTTAATACGTGCATTTAACATTATAAATTTCCCTGTAAGCATGGATTTAGCTATATTCCACAAATTTTGATATACTTTCACTTTCATTCAGTTCAAATTATTTTTAAATTGAGACTCATTTTTTGACCCATGAGTTATTAAGAAATTTGTTGTTTAGTTTACAAATACTTGAGGATCTTCTATATTTTTGTTATTGATTTTTAGTTTAATTCAATTATGATCTGACCATGTACTTTCTATGATTTGTATTCTTTCATGATTCATGATGAGAATTCTGATGTAATTATTATTCCTATTTCTTTACAGGCAATGTGCCCCACCCAATCCTTGGCTACCTTCAAGATTTTCTCGTTGTCTTTGGTTTTCAACAGTTTGGGTATGATATGCCTGATGTGGTTTTATTTTGGTATTTACCCTATAGGAGGTGCTTTCTGAGCCTCTTGGATTAGTGACTTCTTGTCTCTCATTGATTTTGGAAAATACTGGTCGTTATTTTTTCAAATATTTTATGTCTTTTTATTCCTTCTCCTTCTGGAATTCTAAGTATGAATTATAAAAAGGGGGAAATTGACAGTAACACAATAATAGTAGGGGATGTTAACACCCAACATCCACCAATAGACATATCATCCAAACAGAAAATAAATAAGGAAACACGAGCTTTAAAAGACACATTAGACCAGATAGACTTAATTGATATTTATAGGACATACCATCCAAAACCAACAGAATACACTTTCTTCTCAAGTGCTCATGGAACATTATCCAGGATAGATCATATCTTGGGTCATAAATCAAGCCTTGGTAAATTTAAGAAAATTGAAATTGTATCAAGTATCTTTTCTGACCACAATGCTATGAGACTTGATATCAATTACAGGCAAAAAAAACCCTGTAAAAAATACAAACACATGGAGGCTAAACAATAAACAACTAAATAACGAAGAAATCATTGAAGAAATCAAAGAGGAAATCAAAAAATACCTAGAAACAAATGACAATGAAAACATGATGACCCAAAACCTATGGGATGCAGCAAAAGCAATTCTAAGAGGGAAATTTATAGCAATACAATCCTACCTCAAGAACAAGAAAAATCTCAAATAAACAACCTAACCTTACACCTAAAGCAATCAGAGAAAGAAGAACAAACAAAAAACCCTCCAATGTTAGCAGAAGGAAACAAACCATCAAGATCAGAGCAGAAATAAAGGAAACAATAGCAAAGATCAAAAAAACTAAAAGCTGATTCTTGGATAAGATCAACAAAATCGATAAACCATTAGCCAGACTCATCAAGAAAAAAAAAGGAAAAGACTCAAATCCATAGAATTAGAAATGAAAAAGGAGAAGTAACAACTGACACTGCAGAAATACAAAGAACCATGAGAGATTACTACCTAGCAACTATATGCCAATAAAATGGACAATCTGGAAGAAATGGACAAATTCTTAGAAAGGAGTAACCTTCCAATACTGAACCAGGAAGAAATAGAAAATATGAACAAACAATTCACAAGCACTGAAATTGAAACTGTGATTAAAAATCTTCCAACAAACAAAAGCCCAGGACCAGATGGCTTCACAGTCGAATTCTATCAAACATTTAGAGAAGAGCTAACACCTATCCTTCTCAAACTCTTCCAAAACATAGGAGAGGAACACTCCCCAATTCATTCTATGAGGCCACCATCACCCTGATACCAAAACCAGACAAAGATGTCACAAAAAAAGAAAACTACAGACCAATAACACTGATGAACATAGATGAAAAAATCCTCAACAAAATATGAGCAAACAGAATCCAACAGCACATTAAAAGGATCATAAACCATGATCAAGTGGGGTTTACCCCAGGAATGCAAGGATTCTTCAGTATTCGCAAATCAATCAATGTGATACACCATAGTAACAAATTGAAGGATAAAAACCATATGATAATCTGAATAGATGCAAAAAAAGCTTTTGACAAAATTCGCCACCCATTTTTGATAAAAACTGTCCAGAAAGTAGGCACAGAGGGAACTTACCTCAACATAATAAAGGCCATATAAGACAAACCCACAGCCACCATCGTTCTCAAAGGTGAAAAAGAGCACCATTTCCTCTAAGATCAGGAACAAGACAAGGTTGCCCACTCTCACTGCTATTATTCAACATAGTTTTGGAAGTTTTAGCCACAGCAATCAGAGAAGAAAAAGAAATAACATGATTCCAAATCAGAAAAGACGAAATAGAACTGTCACTGTTTGCAGATGACATGATACTACACATAGAGAATCCTAAAGATGCTACCAGAAAACTGCTAGATCTAATCAATGAATTTGGTAAAGTAGCAGGATACAAAATGCACAGAAATCTCATGCATTCCTATATACTAATGATGAAAAACCTGAAATAGATATTAAGAAAACACTCCCATT
The DNA here is from genome assembly GCF_028023285.1 of Balaenoptera ricei. NCBI lineage: Eukaryota > Metazoa > Chordata > Mammalia > Artiodactyla > Balaenopteridae > Balaenoptera > Balaenoptera ricei. Next base: position 46,847,090 of record NC_082660.1, read on the forward strand.
TACCATTGCAACAAAAAGAATAAAATACCTAGGAATAAACCTTCCTAAGGAGACAAAAGACCTGTATGCAGAAAACTATAAGAAACTGATGAAAGAAATTAAAAACGATACAAACAGTTGGAGAGATATACCACGTTCTTGGATTGGAAGAATCAACATTTTGAAAATGACTATACTACCCAAAGCAATCTACAGATTCATTGCAATCCCTGTCAAACTATCAATGGCATTTTTCACAGCACTAGAACAAAAAAATTTACAATTTGTATGGAAACACAAAAGACCCCAAATAGCCAAAGCAATCTTGAAAAAGAAAAAATGGAGCTGGAGGAATCAGGCTCCCTGACTTCAGACTATATTACAAACCTACAGTAATCAGGCAGTATGGTACTGGCACAAAAACAGAAATATAGATCAGTGGAACAGGATAGAAAGCCCAGAGATAAACCCATGCACATGTGATCACCTTATCTTTGACAAAGGAGTCAAGGATATACAATGGAGAAGAGACAGCCTCTTCAATAAGTGGTGCTGGGAAAACTGGACAGCTACATGGAAAAGAATGAAGTTAGAACACTTCCAAACACCATACACAAAAATAAATTCAAAATGTATCAAAGAAGTAAATGTAATGTCAGACACTATAAAACTCTTAGAGGAAAACACAGGAAGAACACTCTATGACATAAATCGCAGCAAGATCCTTTTTGACCCAGCTCCTAGAGAAATGGAAATAAAAACAAAAATAAACAAATGGGACTTAATGAAACTTAAAAGCTTTTGCACAGCAAAGGAAACCATAAACAAGCCAAAAAGACAACTCTCAGAATGGGAGAAAATATTTGCAAATGAAGCAACTGACAAAGGATTTATCTCCAAAATATACAAGCAGCACATGCAGCTCAATATCAGAAAACAAGTAACCCAATCCAAAAATGGGTGGACGACCTAAATAGACATTTCTCCAAAGAAGATATACAGATTGCCAACAAACACATGAAAGGATGCTGAATATCACTAATCATTAGAGAAATGCAAATCAAAACTACAATGAGATATCATCTCACACCGGTCAGAATGGCCATCATCAAAAAATCTAGAAACAATAAATGCTGGAGAGGGTGTGGAGAAAAGGGAGCCCTCTTGCACTGTTGGTGGGAATGTAAATTGACACAGCCACTATGGAGAACAGTCCAGAGGTTCCTAAAAAACTAAAAATAGAACTACCGTATGACCTAGCAATCCCACTACTGGGCATATACCCTGAGAAAACCATATTTCAAAAGCAGACATGTACCACAATGTTCATTGCAGTACTATTTACAGTAGCCAGAACATGGAAGCAACCTAAGTGTCCACTGACAGATGAATGGATAAAGAAGAAGTGACACATATATAAAATGGAATATTGCTCAGCCATAAAAAGAAACGAAATTGAGTTATTTGTTGTGAGGTGGATGGACCTAGAGTTTGTCATAGAGAGTGAAGTAAGTCAGAAAGAGAAAAACAAATACCATATGTTAACACATATACATGGAATCTAAAAAAAAAAGATGCTTCTCATGAACCTAGGGGCAGGACAGGAATAAAGACGCAGACTTAGAGAATGGACTTGATGACACGGGAGTGGGAAACGCAAGCTGGGACGAAGTGAAAGAGTAGCATTGACATCTATACACTACCAAATATAAAATAGATAGCTAGTGAGAAGCAGCCACATAGCACAGGGAGATCAGCTCGGTGCTTTGTGACCACCTAGAGGGGTGGGATAAGGAGTGTGGGAAGGAAGCGCAAGAAGGAGGGGATATGGGGATATATGTATACATATAACTGATTCACTTTGTTATACAGCAGCAACTAACACAACATTGTAAAGTAGTTATACTCCAATAAAGATGGGGAAAAACAACCCAACTTAAAAAAATTAAAAAAGAAATGTGCATTATATTACACTGTTTGATATTATCTCACAGATCTTGGTTGCTCTGTTTTGATTTTTTTACTCTTTTTCCACTTTGTGCTTCAGTTTCCAATATTTCTAAGTACATTTGGCAAGTTCATTAGTTCTTCTCTTGGGTATATTGAGCCTACTGACAAGTCTATTGAAAGCATTCTTCATCTTTGCTACTGTGTTTTTATTTCTACCATTTCCATTTGATTTTTTTCTCATAGTTTTCAGCTCCCTGATAAAATTATTTATCTGATACTTAGTGTGTCTGCTTTTCTTCTTACAGATTTTAATATATTAGTCATTGTTATCTTTAATTCCTTCTGATAGTTCCAACATCTGTGTCAAACCTAGGTCTGGTTCTACTGTTTACCTTCTGTCTTCAGAATATGTCTTATTTTGTTTTTGGGGGGTATATTTCATGCTTTTTTAATGAAAGCTGGACATGTATAGGGCAATAGATACAAGAGTAGACATAAATAATATTTTTATACTTGTTAATGAGCATGATTTTCCTTTTTCTAGGCCTTTATTATCGGAATTTTTGCCAATGTACTGCGGAATTGGGATGGGGTTGAAGTTTGTTGTTGCTATGGATATTCTATGTGAACCAGAAACAATTTGCTACATTGATATCTTGATTTTGTCTTTGCATCTTCCTTTTGTGCTACTCCCCAGCGAGATTCTATCTCTTTTCAGCTCTACCAACTGTTTTCCACTGTTGTTTTTATTCTAGGTTTTATAGCATGGTAGTAGGGGATCAAGGAGGTGGTGTTAAGGTTGAATTTTCTAAGGATTCTCCCAGATCTTCCTTGTGGACACCTTAGAGAAAAACTTCATAAGACAGTGTGGGGCCTCCAATGGACCTCACACTCTGCTGGTAGCCCCCACTCAGCGTTTAGTAATGTGCTACAAATTTCTAATTTAATCTTCCTTCTGGCTTACTTGGTATTTGGGCAGTGTCTGTCCCAGGTAAGCAAATGCATGGGTTATCTTTCTACCTGCAAGAATCTGTCTATCACTAGATTTTGTGGTAGAAGTTCTGTTTTCAGAAAGGTTCCCAAAAAGTCATTATTTTGAACTTTTCCTAGCTCATTGTCTTGTTTTATGGGTAAGAATGATGCTCCTTCCAGCTCTGTGCATCTCAAACCTGAAGTACTTAGGAAAGACTTTTTAACAGATAATGCTGGATCAGTGCAAAACTCATATGAAAATAAATTGGACTCAACTCCTGCTAAACTTCAAATGCACCCTTATCATCCTTCCTTGCTTGGGCCTCCTACAGACACCAATCTATTATGCCACTCTACATGCTCATTTAAAGTTCTACTGGTTTCTTCTTACTCTAGCAGTGTCCTTCTGAGTAGGATTAAAGTAAAATAAGCAGGTTATTTAAGCCCAAATTTCATATTTCTGTTATTATTAGATGAGAATCTAACTTGGGAGAGGGTGGCATGCTTTTCTTAGTGGTTCATTTGATTTGGTGGGAGTTGTTAGCCATTATGGCGGTCTGCTGTCTTACCTGCTCTTCTTGACACCTGCTGCTGCCAAAAATGGTTAATTTATCCATAGAAGGTTGAATGGGAATAATTGGAAATTCTTACATAGACAATTAATTTGTAATATTTCATTTTCTAAATACAGTTGTAACAGGTATTTTGTATATAAACTTCTTATTCATATCTGACTTTTTTCCCTTAGGATTAATTTCCAGAAGTTGTGCTGCCAGGTTAACTTCTCTTTTCTTTTTCTCAAATTGTACTGGAGATTCCTCTTATAATGATCAATGCTGAGAAATTTCTACAGAATTTATTATCCCTCCAATAGAGCACAAGTGGCAAGGACATTACATGAAAAGAAAGTTACAGGATAATCCTTGTTCTTAAAATAAATTCGATTGCAAAGGAAGGAATTAAAATGTTTTTATTCACAGTTGACATACTTATGTACATATACAATCCCAAAGAACCTACAAAGCTCTTAGAATAAATGAGTTTAGAAAGGTCACAGGGTCAGGGTTAATATATAAAGACTATCATTTTTCTGTAGATCAGCAACCAACAAATGGGAAAAAATTGAAACCACACCACATAAAATAGCATGAAAACACCAAATACAAATGAATGAATGAATCTCATGAAAGGAGTGCAAGGTTTCTGCACAGTAATGTACAAAATATTACTCAGAGAAATTTAAGAATTTCCAAATAAATACCATGTTCTTGATTGGAAGATTCAATTGTAAAGATGTAAATATTCTCCAGATTCTCACTACAAATTCTATACAATTCCAATAAAAATCCTAGCAGCTTCTTTTCGCAGTGGAAATTGGCAAGGTGATTCTAAAATGGACTTACAAATACAAAGGGAGAAGAAAAGCCAAGACAAACTTGAAGAATAGTAACAAAGCTGGGAGATTCACATTACTACAGATAAACAAAAGATTATCTATATATAAATAAAAGAGATCTATATATAGATAAAAGATATCTATATCAAAAGATTATCTCATACTACTAAAGATAACAAAACTTGCTGTAAATTTATAGTAATTAGAAGATTGTGTTGCTCCTGTAAGGATAAACAACAGACCAAATAAACAGACTAGGGAGTACAGAAATACATGTGCACATATAAGGTCACTTGATTTATGACTATGTACCATTACACTGCAGTAGGTAAAACACGGTCTTTCTAATAGTGCTTTGTCAATTGAATATTGCTATGGGAAACAATAAATCTTAACTCCTTCAATACAAAAATATCATAAAAGTAATCAAGGGAGAGGAGCTTCAAGATGGCAGAAGGGTAAGACGTGGAGATCACCTTCCTCTCCACAAATACATCAGAAATACATCTACATGTGGAACAGCTCCTATAGAACACCTACTGAACACTGGCAGAAGAACTCAGACCTCCCAAAAGGCAAGAAACTCCCCACGTACCTGGGTAGGGCAAAAGAAAAAACACAGAAAAAGAATAGGGACGGGACCTGCACCAGTGGCAGGGAGCTGTGAAGGAGGAAAGGTTTCCACACACTAGGAAGCCCCTTCGCAGGCGGAGACTGCAGGTGGCAGAGGGGGGGAAGCTTTGGAGCCACAGAGGAGACCGCAGCAACACGGGTGTGGAGGGCAAAGCGGAGAGATTCCCGCACAGAGGATCGCTGCCGACCAGCACTCACCAGCCCGAGAGGCTTGTCTGCTCACCCGCCCCGGGGTGGGTGGGAGTTGGGAGCTGAGGCTCGGGCTTCAGTCGGATCCCAGGAGGAGGACTGGGGTTGGCTGCGTGAACACAGCCTGAAGGGGGCTAGTGCGCCACAGCTAGCCGGGAGGGAGTCCAGGAAAAGGTCTGGAGCTGCCGAAGAGGCAAGAGACTTCTTCTTGCCTCTTTGTTTCCTGGTGCTCGAGGAGAGGGGATGAAGAGCACCGCTTAAAGGAGCTCCAGAGACGGGCGCAAGCCGTGGCTATCAGAGCGGACCCCAGAGATGGGCATGAGACACTAAGGCTGCTGCTGCAGCCACCAAGAAGCCTGTGTGTGAGCACAGGTCACTCTCCACACCTCCCCTCCCGGGAGTCTGTGCAGCCCGCCACTGCCAGGGTCCCGTGATCCAGGGACAACTTCCCTGGGATAAAACACAGCACGCCACAGGCTGCTGCAATGTCACGCTGGCCTCGGCCACTGCAGGCTCACCGTGCATCTGTACCCCTCCCTCCCACACGCCTGAGTGAGCCAGAGCCCCCGAATCAACTGCTCGTTTAACCCCGTCCTGTTTGAGCGAAGAACAGACGCCCTCAGGCGACCTACACGCAGAGGTAGGTCCAAATCCAAAGCTGAACCCCGGGAGCTGTGCGAACAACGAAGAGAAAGGGAAATCTCTCCCAGCAGCCACAGGAGCAGTGGATTAAATCTCCACAATCAACTTGATGTACCCTGTATCTGTGGAATACCTGAATACACAACAAATCATCCCCACATTCAGGGGGTGGACTTTGGGAACAAAGATATATATATATTTTTTCCCTTTTTCTCTGTTTGTGAGTGTGTATGTGTATGCTTCTATGTGTGATTTTGTCTGTATAGCTTTGTTTTTACCATTAGTCCTAGGGTTCTGTCCGTCCTATTTTTCTTTTTTTTTTTACTTAAAAATTGTTTTTTCTTAATAATAATTTTTTATTTTTTATTTTAATAACTTTTTAATTTTATTTGACTTTTATTTTATGTTATTTTATCTTCTTTCTTTCTTTCTTTCTATTTTTTTCTCCATTTTATTCTGAGCCATGTGGGTGAAAGTCTCTTGGTGCTCCAGCCAGGTGTCAGGGCAGTGCCTCTGAGGTGGGAGAGCCAACTTCAGGACACTGGTCCACAAGAGACCTCCCAGCTCCACGTAATATCAAATGGTGAAAATCTCCAAGAGATCTCCATCTCAATGCCAAGACCCAGCTTCACTCAATGACCAGCAAGCTACAGTGCTGGACACCCTATGCCAAATGACTACCGAGACAGGAACACAACCTGATCCATTAGCAGAGAGGCTGCCTAAAATCATAATAAGGCCACAGACACCCCAAAAAACACCACCAGACATGGACCTGCCCACCAGAAAGACAATGTCCTGCCTCATCCACCAGAACACAGGCACTAGTCCCCTCCACCAGGAAGCCTACACAACCCACTGAACCAACTTTAGCCACTAGGGACAGACACCAAAAACAACGGGAACTACGAACCTGCAGCCTGCGAAAAGGAGACCCCAAACACAGTAAGTTAAGCAAAATGAGAAGACAGAAAAAAACACAAAAGATGAAGGAGCAAGGTAAAAACCCACCAGACCTAACAAATGAAGAGGAAATAGGCAGTCTACCTGAAAAAGAATTCAGAATAATGATAGTAAAGATGATCCAAAATTTTGGAAATAGAATAGAGAAAATACAAGAAACGTTTAACAAGGACCTGGAAGAACTAAAGAGCAATCAAACAATGATGAACAACACAATAAATGAAATTTAAAAATCTCTAGAAGGGATCAATAGCAGAATAACTGAGGCAGAAGAATGGGTAAGTGACCTGGAAGATAAAATAGTGGAAATAACTACTGCAGAGCAGAATAAAGAAAAAGGAATGAAAAGAACTGAGGACAGTCTCAGAGACATCTGGGACAACATTAAACACACCAACATTCGAATTATAGGGGTCCCAGAAGAAGAAGAGAAAAACAAAGGGATTGAGAAAATATTTGAAGAGATTATAGTTGAAAAATTCCCTAATATGGGAAAGGAAATAGTTAATCAAGTCCTGGAAGCACAGAGAGTCCCATACAGGATAAATCCAAGGAGAAACACGCCAAGACACATATTAATCAAGCTATCAAAAATTAAATGCAAAGAAAAAATATTAAAAGCAGCAAGGGAAAAATAACACACAAGGGAATCCCCATAAGGTTAACAGCTAATCTTTCAGCAGAAACTCTGCAAACCAGAAGGGAGTGGCAGGACATAATTAAAGTGATGAAGGAGAAAAACCTACAACCAAGATACGTCTACGCAGCAAGGATCTCATTCAGATTTGATGGAGAAATTAAAACCTTTACAGACAAACACACGCTAAGAGAATTCAGCACCACCAAACCAGCTTTACGACAAATGTTAAAGGAACTTCTCTAGGCAGGAAAAAGAAGAGGAGGAAAAGATCTACAGTAACAAACCCTAAACAATTCAGAAAATGGTAATAGGGACATATATATTGATAATTACGTTAAATGTAAATGGATTTAATGCTCCAACCAAAAGACATAGACTGGCTGAATGGATACAAAAACAAGATCCGTATATATGCTGTCTACAGGAGACCCCTTCAGACCTAGGGACACATACAGACTGAAACTGAGGGGGTGGAAAAATATATTCCATGCAATTGGAAATCAAAAGAAAGCTGGAGTAGCAATTCTCATATCAGACAAAATAGACTTTAAAATAAAGACTGTGGGAAGCATGCAGTCTTAGCCGGAGGTAACGCCTGGAGGAGACAGTATGTCTCTCACAAAAAGCAAAGCCCTTACCCTTGACTTGGAATGCACTCTTTTTCCCAGGCCTGAGGAATGTAAAAGAGATTAGCAAAGCTATCTCAAGCCAGGAGACCTCAGGGAACTGAGAGTCCTGGTTGTTCCTTATGGCTGGGGGCTGTGTGTATGCCTGGTTAAGGGAAGATAATGTTCAAGGATAGTCGTTGTAAACTTGTTGACGTCCTTGGTGGTGACTGAACTGAGACGATAAGCAATTCTATGGGTTCATTGTCTAATAATGAGTTCCTCTTCTTTCTACATAAGATTCAGTAAATTCTAAATAAAGTGCCTTGCAACCATCAGTTGTCTTGGTCCTTCTGACCCCATACTCGCGGTGCTATTCAGTCCCTTACCCCTCTCCATCGGGACCTGGAAGACCCCCTTCAGTGGCTTGACCGTCGCAAGTGGCGCCTAACGTGGGGCCTGACGGTTGAGGATAACTTGATTAAAAGGTAATCAAAATCCGGCTAAATATATTAAAAAGGAGAGGTAAGTGGATCCTTATGCGGGGAGCAAGTGGCCGCCATGAATCATAAAAAGGGAAAATAGGAGGCATAAGGCAAATAAGAGTCAGAAGTAAAATAAGATGGGACAAAAAGGCTCCAAGGAGCGTGAGTTGTTCGCCCACGTGCTTTTGTCTATGCTAAAGGCCTGGGGAACGAAAGTATCTACCTCACAAATTTCTGAGTTTTTACAGCATGTATATGAGGTTTCTCCCTGGTTCCCTGAAGGGGGATCTATTGATATTGCTATATGGGAGAAGGTAGGAGAAGATTTAAAAGCACATTATCGGGACAATGGCCCTGCTCAAGTTCCCATTGTCACCTTTAGTTTATGGAATTTAATTAAAGAATGTTTAGAGCCTATTTATGACTCTGTGCCGTGGCTGTCAGAAGAAGGCAAAATGAAATCTGTTCCTTCTGCCCCGCCGCTCGCCATTTGAGCAGCGGCTGATTCCTCTTTTTCTGATGAGGATGTTCCTTTCGATTTGGCTGATAAAGCCGCACAATGTAAAAAAGGTAAATATCCTAATGATGTTTTGTTAGCTATGGTGGAAAAATCACTTAAAAAACTGAATATGGTTTAGTCATTGCAGAAGAAAAAGTACAAAGAACCTCTCCTTTTGCGTATTTAGGAAAAATCATTAATGATTCTCGTATAGTTCCTCAACGGATTGAAATTCGCACTGATCATTTACGAACTTTAAATGATTTTCAAAAGCTTTTAGGAGATATTAACTGGCTTCAGCCTTCCTTAAAATTAACCACTGCTCAATTACAACCTTTATTTGATATTTTAAAGGGAGATCCTAATCCTCAATCTTCTCGTCTGCTTACCCCCTCAGGGGCAAAAGCTTTGCAATTAGTTAATTATGCTATTCAACAAGCTCAGTTAGTCCAGGTGCACTTAGAATTACCTATTCATCTAATAATTTGTCTTACTCCTCATGTTCCTACAGGCATTCTATGGCAATCAGCTGGTGTTCTTGAATGGTTACATATGAAGGTCACTCCTTCTAAAGTTATCACTCCTTATTATGAATTAATAGCTTCTTTAGTCCAGATGGGTAGGACTCGTTGCATACAACTTTTAGGCATGGAACCTGCTGTTATTATTTTGCCCTATCATAATAATCATTTTTCCTGGCTGTTGCAGCATTGTAATGCCTGGGGTCTAGCTTTCTGTGGCTATTCCGGTTCCATTGAAAACCATTATCCTGCTGATAAATTAATACAATTTAGTCTCACTACTCCTTATATTTTTCCTGCTATTATCAAACGTGTTCCACTTTATAATGTTTTTACTATATTTACTGATCGTTCATCCAATGGTATGGCCACTGTAGTTACCAGCACTGTAATACATATAAGAGAACAAACTACTTTACGATCTGCCCAGCGTGTAGAATTACATGCCATTATAATGGCTTTTCAAAAATTCCCTACTGCTTCTTTTAATCTCTATTCTGATAGTAGGTATTTAGTTGAAGTCTTACTCAATTTGGAAACCGCTACTCTCGGTCATACTAATGATAACCAATTATTTCATACTTTTCTTACTTTGCAGCGTTTAATCCGTTCCCATATAGGTCCAGTGGCCGTGTTACATATTCGAGCTCACTCTTCTCTACCTGGAACCCTAGCCGAAGGCAATCTTAAGGCTGATTCTTTAACTAAACTAATCACTTTTGCCATTACAGACACTCCTAATCATCAAGCACAAGCCTCTCATTCCTTGCATCATCAATCTTCAGCTATATTACAAAAACAGTTTCATATTCCACGAGAGGCCGCATGACAAATGGTAAAACAATGTACCCCATGTTCACCACATCTCCCTGTTCCTCATCTGGGAGTTAACCCTCGTGGTCTCCGTCCTGCACATATTTGGCAAATGGATGTTACCCATGTTTCCTCCTTTGGAAAGCTCCAATTTGTTCATGTAACTATTGACACTTATTCTGGCTTCCTATGTGCTACTGCTCAGGCAGGAGAAGCCACAAAACATGTCATTACTCATTTATTCCATTGTTTTGCTTTTATGGGCATGCCTCGTATTCTAAAAATTGATAATGCCCCTGGCTATACAAGTTCTTCTTTTGCCTCTTTTTGTAATACTTTTGGCATTACACATTTAACAGGCATTCCTTATAATCCTCAAGGACAAGGTATTGTCGAACGTGCCCATCTTACTTTAAAACTTACACTTCTAAAAATACAGAAGGGGGAATATACTAAGACACCCCATGCCTTATTGAATCATGCCTTGTTTATTTTAAATTTTTTGACAGTTGATCGAGCAGGTAACACAGCTTTTGAACGTCTGATGGCCACTTCCACAGCTCAAGGAGCTTCGGCACAGGTGCTGTGGAAGGACCCTCTGACAAATATATGGAATGGACCTGATTCAGTTTTAATCTGGGGTCGAGGTCATGTTTGTGTTTTTCCTAGAAGTGCTGACTCCCCTCGGTGGCTTCCTGAACGTCTTGTTAAACAGATAGATGACAAGAAAGACCCCGCAGCTGATTCGGAGGATGCGGCACCTCTCGCTGAATGTGAAGACTGCCCCAGGGATGGATCCCAAGAGAAGAGGTCGGAAAAGGAGGCGTCCAGCACGAATGACTCGACAAAGTGATCCTCCGACTTGGGGTCAATTGAAGAAATTGGTGGCTCAAGCTCAGAAATTAGTGACTGCTCAAAGGACTCCTTTTACCCCTATGACAATGTTTTTGGCTATGTTGTCTGTTCTTTCTACCTCTTCTGTTCAAGCTGATGATTTATACTGGGCTTATGTTCCTGACTCCCCTTTGCTACAACCTGTTTCCTGGATTGATGCTGAATTCCCTGTATTTTATAATGATACTGTTTTTGGAGACTTTATTGGAAATATTAAGATGGCAAATATGTGTGTGAATTATTCCAATTGGTTTAATTATTTTCCTGTATGTTTAAGTCCGCCAAATTTGGAATCAGGCTGTATTAAAACTATAGCTTTTGAACATACTGTACTATATACAGGAAAGGTAGAATCACAATATGCAACTAATAATAGAGTTATATATCGTTTTACTGGTTCTTCTCTTACTTTATATTGTAGGCAGATAGTAAAACGAGAAGATTTACCTACATTTGTGCATTGGTATAAAGATCGTCAATTAATTAACATTCAGGAATGTATTACCCGAGTTAACCCTAAAGATCCTTTTAATCATTCTATACTTATTAAGAATTTACAACCTTCTGATTCTGGACATTATCTATGTGTAGAAAGTTCTACGGGAGGGCAAGGCACCTTATTGGTGGGCCATCAAGTGACTGTGGTTTCCCGGCATTCGCCGGGTCGTTTGCCATCTTTTATTCCTGCTGCTTTTCCTCAGTCAAGTTTTGAGGTTTGTAATTCTACTTGGACTAATTCTCAAATATGGTGTACGTTAAGTTTTGAGGGTGGCTCTATATTTGTTTCTTCTATACCTGTCCTCAATAATGGTTTGGTGTTTCATAAGAACTGGGAAGTATGGGAATTAGCTTTATCTTATTCTTATCAACCAGTTGTTATGTGTGTAGGTCCACCCTATGCTCTGTTAATGGGAAACATATATATAGTACCCCTTCTTACTGGAGGTTATAATATTACTTGTCATAATTGTATTTTTAGTAGCTGTATGTTGCCCTCTCGTGGCTCTTATTCTGTTATGGTTATGAAACAACCTACGTATATTATGCTTCCAGTCAAACTGCATGAGCCTTGGTATCAAAACACTGGAATACAAGCTTGGCTTGAATTGTCTAAAGCCCTAAAGCGTACTAAGAGATTTTTGGGATTACTTATTTGTAGTATTTTAGCTTTGGCTGCTTTATCTGCTATTGCAGCCACGGCCGGATTGCTCTAGCCAAAAGCGTGAATGAAGCCCATTTTGTCAACCAGTTATCTAAAAATACCAGTGTGGCTTTGGCTCTTCAAAGTCATATGGATTCCCAATTGAAAACTGAACTTGATGAATTAAAAGATGTGGTCTTAAGTCTGGGAGATCAAATTAATGCTCTAAAGATTAAAATGAAATTGAAATGTCATGCTAAATATTCTTGGATCTGTGTAACGGTGCATAAGTACAATGAATCTGACTGGGATTGGGAAAGAATCAAAATGCATATTCTTAGTGTATGGTCTGATAGCAAAATTAGTTTAGATATACATAAATGAAATTCAAGCTATACAAGAATCGCAGCTAGATGAAAATGATCCAACAGAAATTATAAAAGCATTGCTTAGTCAACTACATTGGCTCAATCCCCCAAACTGGATTCAGGGTGGCTTGTCTCTAACCATTATGTGTTTTCTTATGTTGGCAATTATCCCATGCTTTGTAAAAGTTGTTCTGAAAAGATATGTTCATCTCAGTACTGAGCTCCATGGTTTGCATTTACAACAACATGCTTTAAAAAAGAAAAAAGGGGGATCTGTGGGAAGCATGCAGTCTTAACCGGAGGTAACTCCTGGAGGAGACAGTATGTCTCTCACAGAAAGCAAAGCCCTTACCCTTGACTTGGAATGCACTCTTTTTCCCAGGCCTGAGGAATGTAAAAGAGATTAGCAAAACTATCTCAAGCCAGGAGACCTCAGGGAACTGAGAGTCCTGGTTGTTCCTTATGGCTGGGGGCTGTGTGTGTGCCTCGTTAAGGGAAGATAATGTTCAAGGATAGTCGTTGTAAACTTGTTGACGTCCTTGGTGGTGACTGAACTGAGACGATAAGCAATTCTATGGGTTCATTGTCTAATAATGAGTTCCTCTTCTTTCTACATAAGATTCAGTAAATTCTAAATAAAGTGCCTTGCAACCATCAGTTGTCTTGGTCCTTCTGACCCCATACTCGCGGTGCTATTCAGTCCCTTACCCCTCTCCGTCGGGACCTGGAAGACCCTTTGGAAGACGGTGGCTGGACCATCGCAAAAGACTATTACAAGAGACAAAGAAGGACACTACATAATGATCAAGGGATCAATCCAAGAAGAAGATATAACAATTGTAAATATCTATGCACCCAACATAGGAGCACCTCAATACATAAGGCAACTACTAACAGCCATAAAAGGGTAAATCAACAGTAACACAATCATAGTAGGGAACTTTAACACCCTACTTTCACCAATGGACAGATTATCCAAAATGAAAATAAATAAGGAAACACAAGCTTTAAATGACACATTAAACAAGACGGACTATTGATATTTATAGGACATTCCATCCAAAAACAACAGAATACACATTCCTCTCAAGTGCTCATGGAACATTCTCCAGGATAGATCATATCTTGGGTCACAAATCAAGCTTTGGTAACTTTAAGAAAACTGAAATCATATCAAGTATCTTTTCCCACCACAGCGCTGTGAGACTAGATATCAATTACAGGAAAAAATCAGTAAAAAATACAAACACATGGAGGTTAAACAACACACTACTTAATAACCAAGAGATCACTGAAGAAATCAAAGAGGAAATCAAAAAATACCTAGAAACAAATGACAATGAAAACACGATGACCCAAAATCTATGGCATGCAGCAAAAACAGTTCTGAGAGGGAAGTTTATAGCAATACAATCCTACCTTAAGAAACAAGAAACATCTCAAATAAACAACCTAACCTTACACCTAAAGCAATTAGAGAAAGAAGGACAAAATAACCCTAAAGTTAGCAGAAGGAAAGAAATCATAAACATCAGATCAGAAAAAAAACAAAAACAAATGAACGAAACGAAAGCAAAAATTAATAAAACTAAAAGCTGGTTCTTTGAGAAGATAAATGAAATTGATAAACCATTAGCCAGACCTATCAAGAAAAAAAGGGAGAAGACTCAAATCAATAGAATTAGAAATGAAAAAGAAGTAACTACTGACACTGCAGAAATACAAAGGATCATGAGAGATTACTACTAGAAACTCTATGCCAGTAAAATTGACAACCTGGAAGAAATGCACAAATTCTTAGAAAAGCACAACCTTCTGGGACTGAACCAGGAAGAAATAGAAAATGTGAACAGACCAATCAAAAGCACTGAAATTCAAACTGTGATTAAAAATCTTCCAACAAACAAAAGCCCAGGACCAGATGGCTTCACAGGCAAATTCTATCAAACATTTAGAGAAGAGCTAACACCTATCCTTCTCAAACTCTTCCAAAATATAGCAGAGGGAGGAAAACTCCCAAACTCATTCTACAAGGCCACCATCACCCTGATACCAAAACCAGACAAAGATGTCACAAAGAAAGAAAACTACAGGCCAATATCACTGATGAACAGAGATGCAAAAATGCTCAACAAAATACTAGCAAACAGAATCCAACAGCACATTAAAAGGATCATACACCATGTTCAAGTGGGGTTTATCACAGGAATGCAAGGATTCTTCAATATATGCAAATCAATTAATGTGATACACCATATTAACAAATTGAAGGAGGAAAACCATATGATCATCTCAATAGATGCAGAGAAAGCTTTTGACAAAATTCAACACCCATTTATGATAAAAGCCCTGCAGAAAGTAGGCATAGAGGGAACTTTCCTCAACATAATAAAGGTGATATATGACAAACCCACAGCCAACATCATCCTCAATGTTGAAAAACTGAAACCATTTCCATTAAGATCAGGAACAAGACAAGGTTGCCCACTCTCACCACTATTATTCAACATAGTTTTGGAAGTCTTAGCCACAGCAATCGGAGAAAAAAAAAGAAATAAAAGGAATCCAAATTGGAAAAGAAGAAATAAAGCTGTCCCTGCTTGCAGATGACATGATACTATACATAGAGAATCCTAAAGATGCTACCAGAAAACTGCTAGGTCTAATCAATGAATTTGGTAAAGTAGCAGGATACAAAATTAATGCACAGAAATCTCTTGCATTCATATACACTAATGATGAAAAATCTGAAAGTGAAATTTTAAAAAACACTCCCATTTACCATTGCAACAAAAAGAATAAAATACCTAGGAATAAACCTACCTAAGGAGACAAAAGACCTGTATGCAGAAAATTATAGGAAACTGATGAATGAAATTAAAGGTCATACAAAGAGATGGAGAGATATACCATGTTCTTGGATTAGAAGAATCAACATTGTGAAAATGACACTACTACCCAAAGCAATCTACAGATTCAATGCAATCCCTATCAAACTACCACTGGCATTTTTCACAGAACTAGAACAAAAAATTTCACAATTTGTATGGAAGCACAAAAGACCCCGAATAGCCAAAGCAATCTTGAGAACGAAAAATGGAGCTGGGGGAATCAGGCTCCCTGACTTCAGACTATATTACAAAGCTACAGTAATCAAGACAGTTTGGTACTGGCACAAAAACAGAAATATAGATCAATGGAACAGGATAGAAAGCCCAGAGATGAACCCATGCACATATGGTCACCTTATCTTTGATAAAGGAGGCAAGCATATACAGTGGAGAAAAGACAGCCTCTTCAATAAGTGGTGTTGGCAAAATTGGACAGGTACATGTAAAGGTATGAAATTAGAACACTCCCTGACACCATGCACAAAAATAAACTCAAAATGGATTAAAGACCTAAATGTAAGACCAGACGCTATCAAACTATTAGAGGAAAACATAGGCAGAACACTCTATGACATAAATCACAGCAAGAGCCTTTTTGACCCACCTCCTTGGGAAATGTAAATAAAAACAAAAATTAACAAATGGGACCTAATGAAACTGAAAAGCTTTTGCACAGCAAAGGAAACGATAAACAAGATGAAAAGGCAACCCTCAGAATGGGAGAAATTATTTGCAAATGAAGCAACTGACAAAGGATTAATCTCCAATATTTTCAAGCAGCTCATGCAGCTCAATATCAAAAAAAAACAACCCAATCCAAAAATGGGCAGAAGACCTAAATAGACATTTCTCCAAAGAAGGTATACAGATTGCCAACAAACACATGAAAGAATGCTCAACATCATTAATCATTAGAGAAATGCAAATCAAAACTACAATGAGATATCATCTCACACCAGTCACAATGGCCATCATCAAAAAATCTAGAAACAACAAATGCTGGAGAGGGTGTGGAGAAAAGGGAACACTCTTGCACTGTTGGTGGGAATGTGGATTGATACAGCCACTATGGAGAACAGTATGGAGGTTCCTTGAAAAACTAAAAATAGAACTACCATGTGACCCAGCAATCCCACTACTGGGCATATACCCTGAGAAAACCATAATTCAAAAAGAGTCATGTACCAAAATGTTCATTGCAGCTCTATTTACAATAGCCAGGACATGGAAGCAACCTAGGTGTCCATCAACAGATGAATGGATAAAGAAGATGTGGCACATATATACAATGGAATATTACTCAGCCATAAAAAGAAACGAAATGGAGTTATTTGTAGTGAGGTGGATGGAGTTAGAGTCTGTCATACAGAGTGAAGTAAGTCAGAAAGAGAAAAACAACTACCGTATGCTAACACATATATATGGAATCTAAGAAAGAAAAAAAAAAGGTCATGAAGAACCTAGGGGCAAGATGGGAATAAAGTCACAGACCTACTAGAGAATGGACTTGAGGATATGGGGAGGGGGAAGCGTAAGCTGTGACAAAGTGAGAGAATGGCATGGACATATATACACTACCAAACGTAAAATAGATAGCTAGTGGGAAGCAGCCGCATAGCACAGGGAGATCAGCTCGGTGCTTTGTGACCACCTAGAGGGGTGGGATAGGGTGGCTGGGAGGGAGGGAGATGCAAGAGGGAAGAGATATGGGAACACATGTATATGTATAACTGATTCACTTTGTTTTAAAGCAGAAACTAACACACCATTGTAAAGCAGTTACACTCCAATAAAGATTTAAAACAAAATTACATGTTGGAATATATGTCTGAAGATTTGTAGGTGCAAATTTGGCCATAAACTGATTAAAGTGAACGCCTAATTAAATTTATAGCAAATTTAAAAAACAATGTAATCAATTCCGGAACTATTTTTGGTCCAAATGTGAAAGGTAAAGCAGTAAGTATTTTAGAGGAAAACAGAGGAAAATTTTCATGACTTTAGAATACCAAATATTTTTTGACAAGTTCTTTATTTGTTTTCTTTTGGCGTAATTTGGCATACAGAAAAGCTGTAAAAACAAAACAAAGAATTCCTATATACAGTACTTCCCTTGCAGGTTCTCAAAATATTTATATTATACCATATTTTCTGTATTCTTCTCTATGTCTTTTATTATATTTCTATCACAGAATTATTTTCTAAAGGCTTTGAGAGTACATTGCAGAAATGATGGCTTTTTACAACTTAATACTTTATTGTGTATTTCCTTAAAAACAAGGGAACTGTGTTACATAATCACAAATTATCAAATTCCAGCAACTAATGTTGATATAATAATATCTCATCTATGGACATTGTGTTCTGTATATTTAAATTCATCAATATTTTATGGTTTCTGGGTTTTGAGTCATAGAAAGCCTTTCACTTCAAGTTAAAGAGGAATTTACTCATGTTCTGCTGGTGTTTGTGTGATTTTATTTTGTACTCAAAGACATTTTGGTGCATTTTGAATCTGATCTTGGGTGTAGCTTCAGATATGGATCTAATCGTCAGTTTTTCCAAATGGCAAAACCAGTCATCCCAGCACAACTTTTGTTAAAATGTTTATTTTTTATCAAGTCATTTGACATGCCAGCTTCACTACATACTAAAGTTCTACCCATACTTTTATTATTTATGGATTTTCTCTTCTATTCTACTGGTCTATCCATTCATATTTTAGCACTACAGTTTAAATCATATAAGCTTTATAATATGGTTTAATGTCTTAAGAGTCTTAAAGGACTTGTTCCCATTAGAGGCTTTTTTAGTGCTTTCTTGTATGCTTATTTTTTGATATGATATTTAGTATGAAATTGTCTAGCTCTATCAAAATTCTTCTTGACATTTTTGTTGAGATTGAGTGAAATTTATTAATTCAGGGAAAATAACTATGATGTTGAATCATTTCTTTCAAGAACAAATGGAATCTTTCCATTTGTTCAAGTTTTTAAAATTTCCTCTATAAATTTTAAATATATTAAGTCTTATCTTCCTTTTTCTATTTTAAATGGATTTTCTACACCATTATAATTTCCAGCTATTATTGTTTGTTTATGTGAAGGCTATTAAGTTCTATATAGTAATTTTTTATCCTGTTTGTTTTATTAAATACCGCTCTTTTTGAAGTTAACTTTATCATTGATTTCCCTGGGTTTTCCAAATACATGACCATACCATGTGCAAATAAAGGTAGTTTTAATTTCTCCTTCCAAGTTTCTATGCCTCAATTTGATTTCTCTTAACTAATTACATTGGTTAATACCTCTAGAACAATGATGAGTACTGGTGAAGACAGTGGGACTCTTGTCATTGTACTGATTTCTTAATGCTTTAATGTGAAATGTATTTAGTATGTCACCACTAAAAAAAGATGCTGAATTGTGAATCAACTATACTTCAGTTTTTTAAAAAGATGCACGATTTATTACTAAGACTGTGTATATACTGTGTATGTATGAGTGTATATATATATATATGTAATACATATAATATATATCATACATACAGTGTATATATATATCAAACACACTATGTAACATATAATATACTACATTCCTAAGTGATATCAGTCTAGTATTTTTAGTATTGTCTTTATTAGATTTAGATATCAATGTTTTAGTTGTTTCATTAAAAACAATCATAAACTTTTCTTCATTTTTTAAAATTTAGTTTTTATTTTATATTGGGGTATATTTGATTTAAAATGTTGTGTTAGTTTCAGGTGTACAGCAAAGTGGTTCAGTTAGACATATACATATATCCATTCTTTTTCAGATTCTTTTCCCATATAGGTTATTACAGAATACTGAGTAGAGTTCCCTGTGCTATACAGTAGGTCCTTGTTGATTGATTATCTATTTTATATCTATTTTTGGTCTCTTCATTTGCAAATATTTTCTCCCATCCTGTGGGTTGTCTTTTCATTTTGTTTATGGTATCCTTTGCTATGCAAAAGCTTTTCAGTTTCACTAGGTCCCATTTGTTTATATTTTTTTATTTCCATTACTCTAGGAGATGGAGCCAAAAAGATATTGTTGCAATTTATGTTAAAAGCTGTTCTGCCTATGTTTTCCTCTAAGAGTTTTATGGTATCTGGTCTAACATTTAGGTCTTTAATCCATTTTGAGGTTATTTTTGTGTATGGTATTAGAGAATGTTTTTTTTTTTTTTTTTTGCGAGAATGTCCTAATTTTATTCTTTTACGTGTAGCTGTCCAGTTTTCCAAGCACCACTTATTGAAGAGACTGTCTTTCTTCCATTTTATAGTATTGCCTCCTTTGTCATAGATTAATTGACCATAGGTACATGGGTTTATTTCTGGGCTTTCTATCCTGTTCCATTAATCTATGTTTCTGTTTTTGTGCCAGTACCATACTGTTTTGATGACTGTAGCTTTGTAGTATAGTCTGATGTCAGGGAGTGTGATTCCTCCAGCTGCTTTTCTTTCTCAAGATTGCTTTGGCTCTTTAGGGTCTTTTGTGTCTCCATACAAATTTTAATATTTTTTTTATTCCAGTTCTGTGAAAAATGCCATTGGTAATTTGATAAGGATTGCATCGAATTTGTGGACTGCCTTGGGTAGTATAGTCATTTTGATAATATTGATTCTTCCAATCCAAGAACATGGTATATCTTTCCATCTGTTTGTGTCATCTTCGATTTCTTTTATCAGTTTCTTATAGTTTTCAGAGTCCACGTCTTTTGTCTCCTTAGGTAGGTTTATTCTTTTTGATGCAATGGTAAATGGGATTGTTTCCTGAATTTCTCTTTCTGACCTTTTGTTGTTAGTGTATAGGAATGCAACATATTTCTGTGTATCAATTTTGTATCCTGCAACTTTACCAAATTCATTAATAAGCTCTAGTAGTTTTCTGGTAGCATCTTTAGGATTTTGTATGTATAGTATCATGTCATCTGCCAACAGTGACAGTTTTACTTCTTCTTTTCTAATTTGGTTTCCTTTTATTTCTTTTTCTTCTCTGATTGCTATGGATATGACTTCCAAAACTATGTTGAATAAAAGTGGCAAGAGTGGACATCCTTGTCTTGTTCCTGACCTTAGAGGAAATGCTTTGTGCTTTTCACTGTTGAGTATGATGTTAGCTGTGGGTTTGTCACATATGGCTTTTATTATGTTGAGGTAGATTCCCTCTATGTCCACTTTCTGGAGAGTTTTCTTATCATAAATGGATGTAAGTTTTCTTCATTTTTGATTCTCTTAAAAAATTTGTGGAGCACTTGGGTCTATCAGGCTTTGAAAATTGGAAGAATTGCCCCTTGAAAACATCAAAGTCTCCTACTTTTAGTGGGGATAATTTTAATTCTTTTTTTCTTTCTATTGGAAGTCAGTTTGTTTAAACTTTCTATTTTTTATTGGATTAATATTAGTAAATAATTTTTTCTAAGAAATTACACATCTCATCTAGGTTTTCATGTTATGTACATATAAGAATAGAAAAAAATTTATGATTTTTTAAAAAGTGCTCCTATTTCAATGGTTATTATCCCTTATCATATCATAAATTAGTGATTTCTGGGTTTTTATTGATTGTTAGTGAGTTGTCTCTTTTATTTTTTCTAACATTTTTCTCTCCTCTAGTTCATTATTTTCTCATTTTATCCTTACTATTTAATTCCTCATGCTTTCTTTAGGGTCATTAACTGTTCTTTCTCCAGCTTTTTGAGGTTAGAATTTAATTTATTTTGATTATTTTATTTTTATTTATGTAAATATTTAAGACTATAAAAGTTTTCTTCAATTATGGTTTTAAATGTGGCCCACAGACTCCCACATGCAGTGTTTTTGTTATCTTTTATTTTAGAAATCTTATAATTTTGGTTGGTAACTCTTATTTACTCCAAACTTTTAAAGTAGATTTTTAAAATTTTCAGGAGGAAGGCCACGTGTGCATTCTTATTTTGTTTATAAAAGTCAGTTTTATTACATTGTTTTTAATACTACTGCTATATGGTATGAAACCAAATGGAAAAGATTTTTGAGCAAAACCAAAACAGCAAAAACTATTTTAAAAAATACAAATTTACATGTATATATAAGTGAATTATAATGGATAAAAATATTTACTGTATTCTTCATGGATCATGTAAACTTTTATTCATCAAAAGATTCTATTAAGAGTGAAAAGGCAAGCCACAGAATGGGAGATAGTATTTGCAGTCATGTATCCAAAAGAGTTATCTTACTTAGGACGTGTAAAGAAAACTAAAAATCAATATGAACAAGGTGGACAAATCAATAGAAAAATTCATAAAAGTGTGGAACAAGCACTTCACTAGAGAAGATTACAAATGACTAAAAAATACATGAGAAAGTGTTAAGCATCAGGAAATTATACCTACAATGACATCCAATGCCAGCTCAAACGGCTAGAAACAAAAAAAATATAACAATGCCAAATTTCGGTTGGAATGTGGGGAAATACAAACTGTCATATATAACTGATGGGAGGGTAAATTGGTATGACAATTTTGGAAATCTCTTTGGTAGCATATAATAAATCTGAATACATGCAATGTCCTACGACCTAGCACTTCCACTGCTGGGTAAATACTTGGAGAAATCCACACATATGAGTACAGTTATTACCAAAACTGTGTATAACATTGTGCTGAAGCATGATATGGAATATCCCAGATGAAAAACTACCCAAATATCCATAATAAGTAGAAATAATGAATAAAGTTTTCTACATTCATATGATGGAACCATGTTGTTAAAAATAATTGTCATTCCAAACCTGTATTGTTTTTGAAAGTCTATTTTTTAAATCTTGTAGGAATCTTCCAAGAATTATCTCTTCAGTGAAATAAATCTTTAATAAAGTTTCACCACTTTCTCATTCCCCTTCCCATTGTTTTATGGTAGTCTACTAAAATGAAATCGAATACATTTTTATTTTGAATAGCATGTGTGGTATAACTCATCATTGTAAAAATTCATTTCTGTAAATCTCTCTCTCTCTTTTTTGCTTTCCACTTACTAACTTATCCTTTTATTTCATACATGAATAGAGAGATGTCTGTAGTGATTTTTTTTTAAACATCTTTATTGAAGTATAATTGCCTTACAATGGTGTGTTAACTTCTGCTTTATAACAAAGTGAATCAGTTATACATATACAATATGTTCCCATATCTCTTCCCTCTTGCATCTCCCTCCCTCCCACCCTCCCCATCCCACCCCTCTAGGTGGTCACAAAGCACCGAGCTGATCTCCCTGTGCTATGCGGCTGCTTCCCACTAGCTATCTATTTTACATTTAGTAGTGTATATATGTCCATGGCACTCTCTCACCCTGTCACATCACACCCCAACCCCTCCCCATATCCTCAAGTCCATTCTCTAGTAGGTCTGTGTCTTTATTCCCGTCTTGCCACTAGGTTCTTCATGGCCTTTTTTTTCCCCTTAGATTCCGTATATATGTGTTAGCATACTGTATTTGTTTTTCTCTTTCTGACTTACTTCACTCTGTATGACAGACTCCAACTCCATCCACCTCATTACAAATACCTCCATTTCATTTCTTTTTATGGCTGAGTAATATTCCATTGTATATATATGCCACATCTTCTTTATCCATTCATCTGTCGATGGACATTTAGGTTGCTTCCATGTCCTGGCTATTGTAAATAGAGCTGCAATGAACATTTTGGTACATGACTCTTTTTGAACTATGGTTTTCTCAGGGTATATGACCAGTAGTGGGATTGCTGGGTCGTATGGTAGTTCTATTTTTAGTTTTTTAAGGAACCTCCATACTGTTCTCCATAGTAGCTGTATCAATTTACATTCCCACCAACAGTGCAAGAGTGTTCCCTTTCCTCCATACCCTATCCAGCATTTATTGTTTCTAGATTTTTTCATGATGGCCATTCTGACCGGTGTGAGATGATATCTCATTGTAGTTTTGATTTGCATTTCTCTAATGATTAATGATGTTGAGCATTCTTTCATGTGTCTGTGGCCATCTGTATATCTTCTTTGGAGAAATGTCTATTTAGGTCTTCTGCCCATTTTTGGATTGGGTTTTTTGTTTTTTTGTTATTGAGCTGCATGAGCTGCTTGTAAATCTTGGAGATTAATCCTTTGTCAGTTGCTTCATTTGCAAATATTTTCTCCCATTCTGATGGTTGTCTTTTGGTCTTGTTTATGGTTTCCTTTGCTGTGCAAAAGCTTTTAAGTTTCATTAGGTCCCATTTGTTTATTTGTGTTCTTATTTCCATTTCTCTGGGAGCTGGGTCAAAAAGAATCTTGCTGTGATGTATGTCATAGAGTGTTCTGCCTATGTTTTCCTCTAAGAGTTTGATAGTGTCTGGCCTTACACTTAGGTCTTTCATCCATTTGGAGTTTATTTTTGTGCATGGTGTCAGGGAGTGTTCTAATTTCATACCTTTACACGTATCTGTCCAATTTTACCAGCACCACTTATTGAAGAGGCTGTCTTTTCTCCACTGTATATGCTTGCCTCCTTTATCAAAGATAAGGTGACCATATGTGCATGGGTTTATCTCTGGGCTTTCTATCCTGTTCCATTGATCTATATTTCTGTTTTTGTGCCAGTACCAAACTGTCTTGATTACTGTAGCTTTGTAGTATAGTCTGAAGTCAGGGAGCCTGATTCCTCCAGCTCCATTTTTCGTTCTCAAGATTGCTTTGGCTATTCGGGGTCTTTTGTGTTTCCATACAAATTGTGAAATTTTTTGTTCTAGTTCTGTGAAAAATGCCAGTGGTAGTTTGATAGGGATTGCATTGAATCTGTAGATTGCTTTGGGTAGTAGAGTCATTTTCACAATGTTGATTCTTCCAATCCAGGAACATGGTATATCTCTCCATCTATTTGTATCATCTTTAATTTCTTTCATCAGTGTCTTATAATTTTCTGCATACAGGTCTTTTGTCTCCTTAGGTAGGTTTATTCCTAGATATTTTACTCTGTTTGTTGCAATGATAAACGGGAGTGTTTTCTTAATTTGACTTTCAGATTTTTCATCATTAGTGTATAGAAATGCAAGAGATTTCTGTGCATTAATTTTGTATCCTGCTACTTTACCAAATTCTTTGATTAGCTCTAGGAGTTTTCTGGTAGCATCTTTAGGATTCTCTATGTATAATATCATGTCATCTGCAAACAGTGACAGCTTTACTTCTTCTTTTCCGATTTGGATTCCTTTTATTTCTTTGTCTTCTCTGATTGCTGTGGCTAACACTTCCAAAACTATGTTGAATAATAGTGGTGAGAGTGGACAACCTTGTCTTGTTGCTGATCTTAGTGGAAATGGTTTCAGTTTTTCACCATTGAGGGCAATGTTGGCTGTGGGTTTGTCATATATGGCCTTTATTATGTTGAGGAAAGTTCCCTCTATGCCTACTTTCTGCAGGGCTTTTATCATAAGTGGGTGTTGAATTTTGTCGTAAGTTTTCTCTGCATCTATGGAGATGATCATATGGTTTTTCTCCTTCAATTTGTTAATATGGTGTATCACGTTGATTGATTTGCGTATATTGAAGAATCCTTGCAATCCTGGGATAAACCCCACTTGATCATGGTGTATGATCCTTTTAATGTGCTGTTGGAATCTGTTTGCTAGTATTTTGTTGAGCATTTTTGCATCTATATTCATCAGTGATATTGGCCTGTAGTTTTCTTTCTTAGTGACATCTTTGCCTGGTTTTGGTATCAGGGTGATGGTGGCCTCGTAGAATGTGTTTGGGAGTGTTCCTCCCTCTGCAATATTTTGGAAGAGTTTGAGAAGGATAGGTATTAGCTCTTCTCTAAATGTTTGATAGAATTCACCTGTGAAGCCATCTGGTCCTGGGCTTTTGTTTGTTGGAAGGTTTTTAATCACAGTTTCAATTCCAGTGCTTGTGATCGGTCTGTTCATATTTTCTATTTCTTACAGGTTCAGTCTCGGCAGTTTGTGCATTTCTAAGAATCTGTCCATTTCTTCCAGGTTGTCCATTTTATTGGCATAGAATTGCTTGTAGTAATATCTCATGATCTTTTGTATTTCTGCAGTGTCAGTGGTTACTTCTCCTTTTTCATTTCTAATTCTATTCATTTGAGTCTTCTCCCTTTTTCTCTTGATGATTCTGGCTAATGGTTTATCAATTTTGTTTATCTTCTAAAAGAACCAGCTTTTAGTTTCATTGATTTTTGCTATTGTTTCCTTCATTTCTTTTTCATTTATTTCTGACCTGATCTTTATGATTTCTTTCCTTCTGCTAGCTTTGGGGTTTATTTGTTCTTCTTTCTCTAATTGCTTTAGGTGCAAGGTTAGGTTGTTTATTCGAGATGTTTCCTGTTTCTTGATGTAGGCTTGTATTGCTATAAACTTCCCTCTTACCACTGCTTTTGCTGCATCTCATAGGTTTTGGGTCGTCGTGTCTCCATTGTCATTTGTTTCTAGGTATTTTTTGATTTCCCCTTTGATTTCTTCAGTGATCACTTCATTATTAAGTAGTGTATTGTGTAGCCTCCATGTGTTTGTATTTTTTACAGATCTTTTCCTGTAATTGATATCCAGTCTCATAGCGTTGTGGTCGGAAAAGATACTTGATACGATTTCAATTTTCTTAAATTTACCAAGGCTTGATTTGTAACCCAAGATATGATCTATCCTGGAGAATGTTCCATGAGCACTTGGGAAAAATGTGTATTCCGTTGTTTTGGGGTGGAATGTCCTATAAATATCAATTAAGTCCATCTTGTTTAATGTATCATTTAAAGCTTGTGTTTCCTTATTTATTTTCATTTTGGATGATGTGTCCATTGGTGAAAGTGGGGTGTTAAAGTCCCCTACTATGAGTGTGTTGCTGTCAATTTCCCCTTTTATGGCTGTTAGTATTTGCCTTATGTATTGAGGTGCTCCTATGTTGGGTGCATAAATATTTACAATTGTTATACCTTCCTCTTGGATCGACCCCTTGATCATTATATAGTGTCCTTCTTTGTCTCTTGTAATAGTCTTTATTTTAAAGTCTATTTTGTCTGATATGAGAATTGCTACTCCAGCTTTCTTTTGATTTCCATTTGCATGGAATATCTTTTTCCATCCCCTCACTTTCACTCTGTATGTGTCCCTAGGTCTGAAGTGGGTCTCTTGTAGACAGCATATATATGGGTCTTGTTTTTCTATCCATTCAGCCAGTCTGTGTCTTTTGGTGGGAGCATTTAATCCATTTACATTTAAGGTAATTATCGATATGTATGTTCCTATTCCCATTTTCTTAAATGTTTTGGGTTTGTTATTGTAGGTGTTTTCCTTCTCTTGTGTTTCTTGCCTAGAGAAGTTCCTTTAGCATTTGTTGTAAAGCTGGTTTGGTGGTGCTGAACTCTCTCAGCTTTTGCTTGTCTGTAAAGCTTTTAATTTCTCCATCACATCTGAATGAGATCCTTGCTGGGTAGAGTAATCTTGGTTGTAGGTTCTTCCCTTTCATCACTTTAAGTATATCCTGCCACTCCCTTCTGGCTTGCAGAGTTTCTGCTGAAAGATCAGCTGTTAACCTTATGGGGATTCCCTTGTGTGTTATTTCTTGTATTTCCCTTGCTGCTTTTAATATGTTTTCTTTATATTTAATTTTTGACAGTTTGATTAATATGTGTCTTGGCGTGTTTCTCCTTGGGTTTATCCTGTATGGGACTGTCTGTGCTTCCAGGACTTGATTAACTATTTCCTTTCCCATATTAGGGAAATTTTCAAATATAATCTCTTCAAATATTTTCTCAGTCCCTTTCTTTTTCTCTTCTTCTTCTGGGACCCCTATAATTCCAATGTTGGTGCATTTAATGTTGTCCCAGAGGTCTCTGAGACTGTCCTCAGTTCTTTTCATTCTTTTTTCTTTATCCTCCTCTGCAGTAGTTATTTCCACCATTTAATCTTCCAGGTCACTTATCCTTTCTTCTGCCTCAGTTATTCTGCTATTGATCCCATCTAGAGTATTTTTAATTTCATTTATTGTGTTTTTCATCGTTGCTTGGTTCCTCTTTAGTTCTTCTACATCCTTGTTAAATGTTTCTTGCATTTTGTCTATTCTATTTCCAAGATTTTGGATCATCCTTACTATCATTATTCTGAATTCTTTTTCAGGTAGACTACCTATTTCCTCTTCATTTGTTAGGTCTGGTGTGTTTTGACCCTGCTCCTTCACCTGCTGTGTGTTTTTCTGTCGTCTCATTTTGCTTATCTTACTGTGTTTGGAGTCTCCTTTTCACAGGCTGCAGGTTTGTAGTTCCCGTTGTTTTTGGTGTCTGTCCCCAGTGGGTAAGGTTGGTTCAGTGGGTTGTGTAGGCTTCCTGGTGGAGGGAACTAGTGCCTGAATTCTGGTGGATGAGGCTGGATCTTGTCTTTCTGGTGGGCACGTCCACGTCTGGTGGTGTATTTTGGGGTGTCTGTGGCCTTATTATGATTTTAGGCAGCCTCTCTGCTAATGGATGGGGCTGTGTTCCTGTCTTGCTAGTTGTTTGGCATAGGGTGCCCAGCACTGTAGCTTGCTGGTCGCTGAGTGAAGCTGGGTCTTGATGTTGAGATGGAGATCTCTGAGAGATATTTGCCGTTTGGTATTACGTGGAGCTGGGAGGTCTTTTGTGGACCAGTGTCCTGAAGTTGGCTCTCCCACCTCAGAGGCACTGCCCTGATGCCTGGCTGGAGCACCAAGAGCCTTTCATCCACACGGCTCAGAGTAAAAGGGAGAAAAAATAGAAAGAAAGAAAGAAAGAGGCTATAATATAGTGAAGTAAAATAAAGCTATTAAAAAGCAAAGCTCTACAGACAAAATCTCACCCAGAAGCATATACATATACACTCACAAAAAAAGGAAAAGGGGAAAAATTAATATATCCTGCTCCCAAAGTCCATCTCCTGAATTTGGGATGATTCGTTGTCTATTCAGGTATTCAACAGATGCAGGCACATCAAGTTGTTTGTGGAGTTTTAATCCGCTGCTTCTGAGGCTGCTGGGAGAGATTTCCCTTTCTCTTCTTTGTGCGCACAGCTCCCGGGGTTCAGCTTTGGATTTGGACCTGCCTCTGC
Organism: Balaenoptera ricei; assembly: GCF_028023285.1. NCBI lineage: Eukaryota > Metazoa > Chordata > Mammalia > Artiodactyla > Balaenopteridae > Balaenoptera > Balaenoptera ricei. The sequence goes on from NC_082660.1 coordinate 46,875,765, forward strand.
GTGTAGGTCGCCTGAGGGCATCTGTTCCCCGCCCAGACAGGACAGGGTTAAAGGAGCAGCTGCTTCGGGGTCTCTGGCTCACTCAAGCCGGGGGTAGGGAGGGGTACGGAGGAGGCGGGGCGAGCATGCGGCGGCAGAGGCCAGCGTGACGTTGCACCAGCCTGAGGCGCACAGTGCGTTCTCCCGGGAAAGTTGTCCCCGGATCACGGGACCCTGGCAGTGGCGGGCTGCACCAGCTCCCGGGAGGGGCGGTGTGGAGAGTGACCTGTGCTCGCACACAGGCTTTTTGGTGGCGGCAGCAGCAGCCTTAGCGTCTCACGCCCGTCTCTGGGGCCCGCGCTGATCGCTGCGGCTTGCGCCCATCTCTGGAGCTCGTTTAGGCGGCGCTCTGAATCCCCTTTCCTTGCGCGCCGCAAAACAAAGAGGGAAGAAAAAGTCTCTTGCCTCTTAGGCAGCTGCAGACTTTTTCCCGGTCTCCCTCCCAGCCAGCTGTGGTGCGCTAACCCCTTCAGGCTGTATTCACACCGCCAACCCCAGTCCTCTCCCTGCGATCCAACCAAAGCCCGAGCCTCAGCTCCCAGCCCCGCCCGCCCCGGCAGGTGAGCAGACAAGCCTCTCGGGCTGCTGAGTACTGCTCGGCGCCGAGCCTCTGTGTGGGAATCTCTCCGTTTTTTCCTCTGCACGCCTGTTGCTGTGGGGTCCGCGCTGATAGCCGCGGCTCATGCCTGTCTCTGGAGCTCGTTTAGGCGGCGCTCTGAATCCCCTCTCCTCGCACACCAGGAAATAAAGAGGGAAGAAAAATCTCTTGCCTCTTCGGCAGCTGCAGACTTTTTCCCGGACTCCCTCCTGGCTAGCTGTGGTGCACTAACCCCTTCAGGCTGTGTTCACGCCACCAACCCCAGTCCTCTCCCTGCGATCCGACCAAAGCCCGAGCCTCAGCTCCCAACCCCGCCCGCCCCGGCAGGTGATCAGTCAAGCCTCTTGGGCTGGTGAGTGCTGCTGGGCACCGAGCTTCTGTGCGGGAGTTTCTCCGCTTTGCCCTCCGCACCCCTGTGGCTGTGCTCTCCTCCGTGGCTCCGAAGCTTCCCCCCTCTGCCACCCGCAGTCTCTGCCCATGAAGGGGCTTCCTAGTGCATGGTAATCTTTCCTCCTTCACGGCTCCCTCCCACTGGTGCAGATCCCGTCCCTATTCTTTTGTCTCTGTTATTTCTTTTTTCTTTTGCCCTACCCAAGTACGTGGGGATTTTCTTGCCTTTTGGGAGGTCTGACATTTTCTGCCAGCATTCAGTGGGTGTTCTGTAGGAGCAGTTCCACGTGTAGATGTATTTCTACTGTATCTGTGGGAAGGAAGGTGATCTCCGCGTCTTACTCTTCCACCATCTTCTCTGGATCCCCGTCTGTAGTGATTTTGACCCAGTGTTAGAACTAGATAATTCTGAATGTTTCGATTTTCTATAATTTACTGATTTCACCTCCATATTTCCATAAAGTATTTGATTTTTTAACCATGAATATAATATGATAAAATTATGAAGTCACTAACCTATTTAAAAAATGTATATATACCTCACACTGTTATTTTTTTTAACGTCTTTATTGGAGTATAACTGCTTTACAATGTTGTGTTAGTTTCTACTGTATAACAAAGTGAAACAAGTATACGTATACATATATCCGTATATCCCCTCCCCCTCCCCCTCCCTATCCCACCCCTCTAGGTGGTCACAAAGCACCCAGCTGATCTCCCTGTGCTATGCGGCTGCTTCCCACTAGCTATCTGTTTTAAATTTGGTAGTGTATATATGTCAATGCCACACTCTCACTTCGTCCTAGCTTAACAATCCCCCTCCGAATGTCCTCAAGTCCATTCTCTACGTCTGTGTCTTTATTCTTGTCCTGTCGCAAGGTTCTTCACAAACTTTTTTTTTTACATTCCATATATATGTGTTGGAATACGGTATTTGTTTATCTCTTTTTGACTTCAGTCTGTATGACAGACTCTAGGTCCATCCACCTCACTACAAATAACTCCATTTCGTTTCTTTTTTTTTGTAAACATCTTTATTGGAGTATATTGCTTTACAATGGTGTGTTAGTTTCTGCTGCATAACAAAGTGAATCAGCTATACGTATACATATATCCCCATATCCACCTCTTCTTGAGACTCCCACCCACCCTCCCTATGCACCCCTCTAGTTGGTCACAAAACACTGAGCTGATCACCCTGGGCTATGTGGCTGCTTCCCACTAGCTATCTATTTGACATTTGGTAGTGTATATATGTCCATGCCACTCTCTCACTTCGTCCCAGCTTACCCTACCCTTGCCCCGTATCCTCAATTAGATTCTCTATGTCTGTGTCTTTACTCCTGACCTGTCCCTAGGTTCATCAGAACCATTATTTCTTTCTTTTTTTTTTTTTGGAATCCACATATATGTGTTGGCGTACAGTATTTGTTTTTCTCTTTCTGACTTACTGCACTCTGTATGACAGACTATAGGTCCATCCACCTCAGCACAAATAACTCAATTTTGTAAATAGTGCTGCAATGAATATTGTGGTACATGACTCTTTTTGAATTATGATTTTCTCTGGGTATATGCCCAGTAGTGGGATTTCTGTGTCATATGGTAGTTCTATTTTTAGTTTTTTAAGGAACCTCCAAACTGTTCTCAGTAGTGGCTGTGTCAATTTATATTCCCACCAACAGTGGAAGAGGGTTCCCTTTTCTGCAGACCCTCTCCAGCATTTGTTTGCAGATTTTTTTTTAACATCTTTATTGAAGTATAATTGCTTTACAATGGTGTGTTAGTTTCTGCTTTATAACAAAGTGTATCAGTTATACCTATACATATGTTCCCATATCTCTTCCCTCTTGTATCTCCCTCCCTCCCACCATCCCTATCCCACCCCTCTAGGTGGTCACAAAGCACTGAGCTGATCTCCCTGTGCTATGTGGCTTCTTCCCACTAGCTATCTATTTTACCTTTAGCAGTGTATATATGTCCATGCCACTCTCACACTTTGTCACAGCTTGCCCTTCCCCCTCCCCATACCCTCAAGTCCGTTCTCTAGAAGGTCTGTGTCTTTATTCCCGTCTTGCTAGGTTCTTCATGACCTTTTTTTTTTCGTTAGATTCCATATATATGTGTTAGCATACTGTATTTGTTTTTCTCTTTCTGACTTACTTCACTCTGTATCACAGACTCTAACTCCATCCACCTCACTACAAATAATTCTATTTCATTTCTTTTTATGGCTGAGTAATATTCCATTGTATATATGTGCCACATCTTCTTTATCCATTCATCCGATGATGGACACTTGGGTAGCTTCCATGTCCTGGCTATTGTACATAGAGCTGCAATGAACATTTTGGTACATGACTCTTTTTGAATTACGGTTCTCTCAGGGTATATGCCCAGTAGTGGGATTGCTGGGTGGTAGGGTAGTTCTATTTTTAGTTTTGTAAGGAACCTCCATACTGTTCTCCATAGTGGCTGTATCAATTTACATTCCCACCAACAGTGCAAGAGGGTTCCCTTTTCTACACACCCACTCCAGCATTTATTGTTTCTAGATTTTTTGATGATGGCCATTCTGACTAGTGTGAGATGATATCTCATTGTAGTTTTGATTTGCATTTCTCAATGATTAATGATGTTGAGCATTCTTTCATGTGTCTGTTGGCAATCTGTATATCTTCTTTGGAGAAATGTCTATTTAGGTCTTCAGCCCATTTTTGGATTGGGTTGTTTGTTTTTTCGTTATTGAGCTGCATGAGCTGTTTGTAAATTTTGGAGATTAATCCTCTGTCAGTTGCTTCATTTGCAAATATTTTCTCCCATTCTAAGAGTTGTCTTTTGGTCTTGTTTATGGTTTCTTTTACTGTGCAAAAGCTTTTAAGTTTCATTAGGTCCCATTTGTTTATTTTTGTTTTTATTTCCATTTCTCTAGGAGCTGAGTGAAAAAGGATCTTGCTGTGATTTATGTCATAGAGTGGTCTGCCTACGTTTTCCTCTAAGAGTATGATAGTGTCTGGCCTTACATTTAGGTCCTTAGTCCGTTTTGAGTTTATTTTTGTGTATGGTGTTAGGGAGTGTTCTAATTTCTTACTTTTACATGTACCTGTCCAGTTTTCCCAGCACCACTAATTGAAGAGGATGTCTTTTCTCCACTGTATATTCTTGCCTCCTTTATCAAAGATAAGGTGACCATATGTGTATGGGTTCATCTCTGGGCTTTCTATCCTGTTCCATTGATCTATATTTCTGTTTTCGTGCCAGTACCATACTGTCTTGATTACTGTAGCTTTGTAGTATAGTTTGAAGTCAGGGAGCCTGATTCCTCCAGCTCCATTTTTCGTTCTCAAGATTGCTTTAGCTATTCGGGGTCTTTTGTGTTTCCATACAAATTGTGAAATTTTTTGTTCTACTTCTGTGAAAAATGCCAGTGGTAGTTTGATAGGGATTGCACTGAATACGTATTTTGCTTTGGGTGGTAGAGTCATTTTCACAATGTTGATTCTTCCAATCCAAGAACATGGTATATCTCTCCATCTATTTGTATCATCCTTAATTTCTTTCATCAGTGTCTTATAATTTTCTGCATACAGGTCTTTTGTCTCCCTAGGTAGGTTTATTCCTAGGTATTTTATTCTTTTTGTTGCAATGGTAAATGGGAGTGTTTCCTTAATTTCTCTTTCAGATTTTTCATCATTAGTGTATAGGAATGCGAGAGATTTCTGTGCATTAATTTTGTATCCTGCTACTTTACCAAATTCATTGATTAGCTCTAGTAGTTTTCTGGTAGCATTTTTAGGATTCTCTATGTATACTATCATGTCATCTGCAAACAGTGACAGCTTTACTTCTTCTTTTCCGGTTTGGATTCCTTTTATTTCTTTTTCTTCTCTGATTTCTGTAGCTAACACTTCCAAAACTATGTTGAATAATAGTGGTGAGAGTGGGTAACCTTGTCTTGTTCCTGATCTTAGTGGAAATGGTTTCAGTTTTTCACCACTGAGGATGATGTTGGCTGTGGGTTTGTCATATATGGCTTTTATTATGTTGAGGAAAGTTCCTTCTATGCCTACTTTCTGCAGGACTTTTATCATAAATGGGTGTTGAATTTTGTCAAAAGCTTTCTCTGCATCTATGGAGAAGATCATATGGTTTTTCTCCTTCAATTTTTTAATACGGTGCATCACGTTGATTGATTTGTGTATATTGAAGAATCCTTGCATTCCTGGAATAAACCCCACTTGATCATGGTGTATGATACTTTTAATGTGCTGTTGGATTCTGTTTGCTAGTATTTTGTTGAGTAGAAGAAGATATAACAATTGTAAATATATATGCACCCAACATAGGAGCAACTCAATATATAAGACAAATACTAGCAGCCATAAAGGGAGAAATTGATAGTAACACAATAATAGTGGGGGATTTTAACACCCCACTTTCATCAATGGACAGATCATCCAGACAGAAAATCAATAACGAATCACAGGCCTTAAATGACACGTTAGACCAGATGGACTTACTTGACATTTATAGAGCATTCCATCCAAAAGCAACAGAATACACATTCTTCTCATGTGCACATGAAACATTCTCCAGAATTGACCACATGCTGGGCCACAAAGCTAGCCTCGCTAAGTTTAAGAAAATTGAAATCATATCAAGTATCTTTTCTGACTGCAAGGTTATGAGATTAGAACTCAACTAAAAGAAAAAAACTGTAAAATACACAAACACAGGGAGGCTAAACAATATGCTACTAAACAACCAATGCATCAGTGAAGAAATCAAAGAGGAAATCAAAAAATACCTAGATACAACTAAAAATGAAAGCATAATGATCCAAAACCTATGGGATGCAGCAAAAGCAGTTCTAAGAGGGAAGTTTATAGCAATACAATCTTACCTCAGGAGACAAGAAAAATTTCATATAAACAACCTAAACTTACACCTAAAGCAACTAGAGAAAGAAGAACAAACAAAACTTAAATTTAGTAGAAGGAAAGAAACCATAAAGATTGGAGCATAAATAAATGAAGTAAAGAGGAACAAATCAATAATAGCAAGATCTATGAAACTAAAAGTCAGTTCTTTGTGAAGATAAAATTGATAAACCTTTAGCCAGACATATCAGGAAAAAGAGGAAGAGGACTCAAATCAATTAAATTGATGTAGAATTTATTTAACCTGTGACTGTATCATCACTACAATAAAATGATTTTCCATAATTGAAAAAATATCTGTCTCCATCAAAATGCTGATTCACATTTTTATTGATACTGAGTAAAATTTATGAATTAACTTAAGGGGAAATCACTATTTTCTTATGTTGAATAATCTTATCCAAGAACAAATGAAAACTTTTTTTTTTGAGTTTACTTTGTTTCTTTTACAGGCATTAAGAATTTTTTCTCAACAGATATTAGTGTTTGTATAAAAGCTATTAAGATCTTATGGTAATTTACTATTCTGTTTATTGTATTGAACTCTCTTTTTGTTTGAGTAAACCTTATCATTAATTCTGTTGGGTTTTTCAGTTATACGAACATACCATCTGTAAATAGAGGTAGTGTTAATTCTTTCTGAGTTTTTATACCTCATATTGATCTCTAATTGATTTATCTAGTTGCATCGGTTAGCACCTCCAGGACAGTGATGAATATCGGTGGAGATAGTGTGCATCCTTGGATTTGTCCTGATCTCTTAAAGTGTTTTTTATGAATTTCATTTTTATTCATTTATTAATTTTTTGATTCCACATATAAGAGATATCATATGGTATTTTTCTTTGTCTGACTTATTTCACTTAGCATAAGGCTCCTGATGTCCATCCATGTTGTCACAAACGGCAAGATTTCCTTCTTTTTTATGGCTGAATAATATTTGAATGTATATATATACCACAGTTTCTTTATCCATTTGTCCATCAATGAATACTGAGGTTGTTTCCATATCTTGGATTAATGTAAAATGCATGGTGTCTTACCATTAAGAAAGTTGATGGAATTCGTATGAAGATAGTGTGTGTGTGTGTGTGTGTGTGTGTGTGTAATATACAATATTCATAAGTGTTAGCCTGTACTATTCTTTTTGGTACTGTCTTATCCAGTTTAAGTATCAATGTTTTAGTTGCCTCACAAAACAGTTATGAAGTTTCCTTCATTTTCAATACTCTGGAAGAGTTTCTGGAGCACTGGGACTATCTGGTCTTTGAATATTAGGAGATTGCTCTTTTGAAAGCATCTAGACCTGGTGCTTTTAGTGGGTTAGTTATAATTTTCCTTTTTTTCTTTCTATGGAAATTGGTCTGTTTAATCTGTCTATCTCTAATAGGTTCAACTTTGATAAACATTGCTTTCCTATGGAATTATACATTTCATCTAGGTTTCAATTTCATATGCATAGAGCAGCAGAAAGAAATACTTTATTATTTTTTAAAGTACTCCTGTTTCAATAGATATTATCCCTTATACTACTTTAGATTGTATATTTGTAATTTCTATGTTTTTATTAATTAAGTTAGCTAGCATGTTTTCTATTTTGTGATTTTTTCCCAAAAATCTATCATTTTATTAACTAGATCAAACATTTATCTCTCTTTTAACTCATTATTTTCTCTTGTCATCTTTGCTTTTCCTTCTTTGGCTTTCTTTTGGTTATTTTGCTGCTCTTTTTCTAGCATTTTGATGTGTTCATTTAATTAACTTATTTTCCTTCCTTCATTTTAATTGATGAAATGTCTAAGACTATGAATTTTTTTCTCTGATCACTGTTTTAAATGTATGCCACACATTCCTGTATTCAGTGTTTTCGTTGTCATTAGTTTAGAAATCCTATAATTTTTCTTTACATTTCCCATGTTACCACAGAGTTTTTAAAATAGACTTTTAAAAAATTCCAGGTGGAAAGCCCTGTGTGCTTTCATATTTTGTTTATAATTTGTAGTCTTATTATACTGTAATCAGGTAACGTAGTCTGTAATACTTCTACTTTAAGGAATGAGATAAAGTTTTATTTGTAAGCTAATGACAAAGATTTTAAGACAAGTCCAGACAGCCAAAAGTAGTTTTAAAGTATATATATATATGTGTATATACAGGCTATATGTGATAAAAATTGAAAATAATTTTATTTCACCATTAACATGAACTTCTGTTCATCAAAAGCTACTATTCAGAGAATGAAAAAGCAAGTCACAGAATATTATGCATGGTTGCAACGCATGTCTGCAAAAATGTTATCTTGCTTATTATATGTAAAGAACACTAAAATCAATTTAAAAACAGGACAGATAAATCAATAGAAAAAATGGCAAAAGTATGGAATAGGTACTTCTCAAAACAAGATTCCAAATTACTAAAAATTATATGACAAGGTGCTTGATATCATTAAGCATGAGGGAATTAAACCTACATGACTATGGCACATCCTACATGCCAACATTTTTTAATTGAAGTATAGTGGATTTGCAATTTGTGCTGTAAATCAGGTGTACCACATATAATATGGGGGGTATTGCACATTATTTTCATTTACAGGTTATTAAAAGAGAATTGGGTAAATTCCCTGTGCTATACAGTAAATCTCGTTGCTTATCTATTTTATGTATAGTAGTTTGTATCTGCTAATCCTATGTTCCTAATTTGTCCCTTTCCCGTTTGAAACCATAAGTTTGTTTTCCATGTCTGTGAGTCAGTTTTTGTTTTGTATATAGAATCATTTGTATTGTTTTTTAGATTTCACATATCGTATAGTATTTGTTTTTCTCTGTCTAACATATCACTAAGCATAATATGGCTGAGTAATATTCCTTTGTATATACATACCACATCTTCTTAGGCTAATAGTCTGTTGGTGGGCACTTGGGTTTCTTCCATGTCTTGACTACTGTAAATAGTGCTGTAATGAACATTGGGGTGCATGCACCCTTTCAAATTAGAGTTTTCTTTTTTCCCAGATATACACACAGAAATGGAATTGCTGGATAAAATAGTAGCTCTATTTTTAGGTTTTTAAGGAACTTCCATACTGTTTTCCATAGTGGCTGCACCAATGTACATTTCCACCAACAATGTATGAGGGTTCACTTTTCTCCCCACCCGCTCCATCATTTATTATTTGTAGACTTTCAGATGATGGCCGTTCTGACCAGTGTAAGGTGATACCTCATTGTGGTTTTGACTTGCTTTCTCTAATAATTAGTGATGTTGTGCACCTTTGCATGTCTCTGTTACCCATCTGTCTTCTTTGGAAAAATGTCTATTTAGGACATCTGCTCACTTTTTTCTTGGGTTTTCTGTTTTTGTTTTTGATATTGAGTTGTATGAGCTGTTTGTACATTTTGGAAATTAAGCCCTTGTTGGTCACATCGTTTCCAAACATTTTTTCCCAGTCTGTATGTTGTCTTTTCATTTTGGTTATGGTTTCCTTTGCTGTGCAAAAGCTTGTAAGTTTGATTAGGTGCCATTTAGTCATTTTTGCTTTTATTTATTTTGCCTTGGGAGGCTGATCTAAGAAAAATATTGATACAATTTATGTCATGAAAGTTTTGTCTACGTTCTCTTCTAGGAGTTTTATGGTGTCAAGTCTTAGATTTAGGTTTTAAACCATTTTGAATTTATTTTTGTATATGGTGTGAGGGAATATTCTAATTTTATTGTTTTACATGTGGCTGTCCAGCTTTCTCAACACCACCTGTTGAAGAGACTGTCTTTTCTCCATTGCATATTCTTGCCTCTTTTGTACTAGATTAATTGACTGTAGATGCATGGGTTTATTTCTCGGCTTTCTATTATATTTCATTGATCTATGTGTCTGTTTTTGTGCCAATACAACACTGTTTTGATTGCTATATCATTGTAGTATAATCTGAAGTCTGGAAGGGCTATACCTCCAGCTTCATTCTTTATTCCCTGGATTGTTTTGACAATTCTGGGTCTTTTCTTGTTCCATATGAATTTCAGTATTATTTGTTCTAGTTCTGTGAAAAATGTCATGGGTATTTTGAGAGGGATTGCATTAAATCTGTAGATTGCTTTGGGTAGTATGGTCATTTTAATAATATTAATTCTTCCAATCCAAGAGAACATGATAACTTTCCATTTCCTTGAGTCATCTTCAATTTTCTTTATCAATGTTTTATAGTTTTCAGTGTATAGGTCTTTCCTATGTGCCAACTTGAATGGCTCAAAAGAAAAAATGGCAAATTTTAATGAGATTATGAGAAAATTTGAACTGTAATACACGGCTGAAGAGAGTGTAAATTGATATGGCTATCTTGGAAATCTCTTTGGTAACATATAGTAAAGCTGAACATATGTGGTGTCCTATGACATAGCACTTCCACCTCTGGGTATATACTTAAGGAAATCAATATACATGAGTATAATTATCAACAAAAATATGTACAAAATTGTCCATACAACACAATATGTAATATCCTAGATGAAAAATTACCCAAATGTCCATAATGACTACAATTAATGAATAAATTATTCTCTATTCATATGATGGAGTATAATGACTGAATAAGTACTAGACCCAAGAGCATGGATAAAACACAGGAAAATGATGTTGATTGAAAGAAGCTAAACACAAAAGACTCTACACCATATGATTCCATTTAAATAAATTTAAAATCAGACAAATCTAAACCATGCTGCTGAAGGTGGGGATTGTGGTTACTTTTGCAGAAAAAGGATCAGGATTACTGGAAAGTGGCACAAAGGGCCTTGTAGGGAGTTATATAATATATCAATACTACTATTTGATCTGAATGGGGTTTACAAATGTATGTTCACGTTGTGAAATTTTATGGAGCAGTACACTCATAATTTCTATACTTTGCCATATGTTTATTATACCTTAATGAATAAGTGTATGTGAAGAAACTGGGAGATGGAGGAGCATATAGCAGGAAGTACAATGGGGTTATCCGCCTGACAGTTCATCTTCCAGAGCAGGGAATTTCCCTACTCTACCAAAATTATATATGCTATTAAAAATAATTGTGGTTTCAAATCTGTATTGTTTTTGAAATTTTTTTCTTTAACCTTGGAGGAATCTTCCAAGAACTACTATCTCTTCAGTTAAGAAGAGATTCAGTTAGATTCCATATATGTGTGTTAGCATATGTTATTTGTTTTTCTCTTTCTGACTGACTTCACTCTGTATGACAGACTCTAGGTCCATCCACCTCACTACAAATAACTCAATTTCGTTTCTTTTTATGGCTGAGTAATATTCCATTGTATATATGTGCCACATCTTCTTTTCCATTCATCTAAGAAATCGTTAACCAAAGATTCACCTCTTTCTTGTTTCCTTTCCTTTATCTTATCATAATCTAATAAAATGAAGTCTAATAATTTTTTATTTGAATAGCATGCATGGTATAAGATCATCATTGTAAAATCATTTCTGTAGGTTAGCTTCCTTTCTGGCTATCCACCTTTTAACCTATCGATTTATTTCATAAGTGAAAAGAAAGATGTTTGCATGTAATGATTTTGAACCATTGTCAGAACTAGCTAATTCTGAATGTTGCAATTTGATATAATTTATTGTATCTGCTTTCATATTTTCTTGTAGAGCTTGATTTCTTAACAATGGCCATGTTTTAATAAATTTATGAAGTAGTTATCCTTCATTTATTAATTTACGTAAAGCTTGACCTGTTATATCTTGTAAATATAGCTGTATGTTTTCAACCAAACCATGTGATCTATTTACACTATGATTATAAGATGTTAAGTAGTCAAGATTTATATGCTAAATTTTGTTGTTTATTTTCTAATGAAAATTCACTTTTGTGAATTCACATTTGCTTTTCTCAAAAGGCCCACATTTTAAACTTTCCAGAGTTGATTTGAGATTTTTAACAGCAAAATCAATTTTTGCACATGACCTAATTTTTCTATGATCAAATCATTTTCTATCCGTGGTTCTAGGTCACTGGACATGGGGCCAGACATCTCTTTCCACTACTCACTCCAGAGAAAGCCCCCTTCTCCCAATCCCTTTGTTCACTCTTCCCTTAGAGGGAAGACTGATGTGATGGGCCAGATTCCGGAGCACTGTGAGCAGTACCAATGTGCACTGGGACAGGATACCCATGCGTGGAGGACATGCCCATGTCCTCTCTTTCTTACAATACTAAGAGGTAGGTAAGCTGAGCCACTGCCTACCCGTGAAGGCTGGGAGCTGCCACATCACTCTCTCCTCCTTTCTTCTCACTGGGGATTTGGGGCTCTGTCATCCTTGCACATTAGGGATCAGCTGGTGGTAAGAGGTAGAATTAGAGTCTAGGAGATCCTGCTTCATTCTTGAGTCCAAGCCTGTGCTTCACCCCATCTCCACCAGAAGGCGCTTCACTGAGGGGCTCTGAGAACTGGCCCAGTGAAGGATATTCCAGATTCCTGTGTGTCTGTCTCCTTTAGGGAAAGCCCTGGGAGAGGGCAGAGCTGCTGTGTTGGGTAGGAGGAGGGCATTGTTGTATCGCTGAACAAATACTGGCCCCATACTGTCAGATTCTCACCAGTAACTCCACACCTTCACGTCTCTCACTCTACTGCAGATGGTGAACACACTCACCCAAATGTCATAACCCACATTGAAATGTCACAGGTACCCATTCAAAAAGACATGCCCTCAGGTGTTGCCATGCTCTCAGCCAGAGGCCAGCACTTGGTGTTTGCAGACATGGTGGTGGACACAACTCATGGAATGATAAGGTAAATGTCTGTTGATAGGTTAAAGCCTCCTGAATTCCAGTGGTTCCCACACACCTGCTTTCCATTAGAGGCTCATGCACCAATGTCAGGTACCATGAAGCCAGTGTTCCATTCTTAAACTGGTCCCACTGTAACACATTGTCCTTGTTTAGACTTCATGTTATCTCTCAGCACTTTGGCCTTGACATTTAGACTATCCAAATTGTAAACACTTTTCTTGACCAACTCACTGGCTTCTGATATATCTCACTTAAAATTGGACATTCCTGGTCATCTTCCCACATATCTAACAAATTATTTGTTTTCTTTGCACACAATGTTAATTATTTATCTCACATTTAACAATTGCCTTGAAATAGCACATATCACTACCGCCCTTTTGGAAATACTTTCCGCTAGCACTAAGTTATATATTCAAAATTTTATTTTTTTAGAGGTAGCCCAGATGTCCTACAGAATCACTACCAATTACCAATATATGCTATTTCACCTGCACAAAAATTTTCACACTCACAGGCCCATGTCAATTTTTAATATATGCAGAGTCCAAATAGGATAAGTTTATCTTTGGTGGTCAGTTTCCAAATATGCTTCCACATGAGAAGGTGGAGTCTATTCTATAGACTCTATAATCTATCCTAAAGTGCTTGTTCCACAGCTTTTTCTCCAACACCAGAAAATCAATTCTCTGTTCCCATAGGCTCTGGTAAATTTGCATTCCTCTGTGTACCAAAATAAACCCACTGCTGAGATCACACCCATATCACATGGAGCCATCACTCAAAGTGAGCCCTAGTGGAATGATCATCAACTAAATATTCCCTCACACATGCTCAGGGAACAGGGAACTGTTTTTTTAATTTTAATACATCTTTATTGGAGTATAATTGCTTCACAATGTTGTGTTAGTTTCTGTTGTACAACAAAGTGAATCAGCCATATGCATACATGTATCCCCATATCCCCTCCCTCTTGAGCCTCCCTCCCACCCTCCTTATCCCACCCCTCTAGGTCGTCGCAAAGCACCGAGCTGATCTCCCTGTGCTATGCTGATGCTTCTCACTAGCTATCTATTTCACATTTGGTAGTGTGTATATGTCAATGCCACTCTCACTTAGCCCCAGCTCAGGCTGAGGGCAAGACTCCAAGAAGCCTATGATGGAGCAGGTGCAGTGGAGCTGAGTGCAGAGATCTTGCTGAACATTGTGGGCACTCAGTTCAGATGACAGATAAGCTAGACATTAGGTATAAAATACTCTGCCCTACAACTAAGTTCAAAACTGATACATGTCCACCCTGCCAAGGAATGAAAACAAGCCCAACAAGCCATAAAGGACTCAACAGTAACTTAAATACCTGCCAGAACAAAACTGAACAGCCTTTATAGACTATGACACAGTCCAGATTTCAAACAGTGCACAAAGCTTCTGCAACAAACAAAACAAAAATGCTTACATATACCAAGAAGCAGGAAAGAGTGAATCAAAATCAATAAAAAGAACAATGAATAGAAAATGACCTCAAGAAAATTAAACTGTTGGAATTAGCAGAAAAATGGAAGGAAAACATGCCCAAGCTTCCCCTCTTCTCTGACCCTCATCATCACAACTATCACCAGTGACCCATGTGAATCTATGAGGTTTGTTTAATAACTTGCTCAAGGTCACACAGCCAGTGGTGGAGCCAGGGTGTTCAAATTTTTCCCACTACACTGATATTAGTGATAATTTTTGATGCACAAACCTCCTCCATACTTAAAAGTTTTGAAAATAGTTCCTTCATTTTGCATGGTATGAAATGAAGTGATAATAGACTCAAATTTATTTTACATCAGATGTCTTATAAATTCAATTTTAATGCAATCTGAGAGAGAGAGAGAATGAACGGACATCCCCACCACACACCTCACAGTGTTGTTTGTCCCTCTGACTCTACTTTTTGTCCCAGTGTGCCTGGAAAGGTGATGTCACATTCAGACTCTTGCCTCATGAAGGGGCTCTTTGGCTTTCTGGCATGAAGAATACTGGCTTCAAATGGCTGCCATGACCTGGTGCAAGTTGACACTGTGGTCCACACATCACCCCACGTGTGGACTTAGATGCTCTGTTTTACAGGTCTTTATTATGTGGAAGCAGCCCCCAAATATAGAGGGAACAAGATGGGCCCATGCCAGCAGGCCAACTGTAGTGTGAGAAACAAACAGGGTCTACACCTGGCTCATCCATCTTGACACACATCACCTTCATTCCCAGCAAAATTTGCTCTCCCTGTTACCAGGCAGTGACTCGGCAGTACCTACAATGCCCTACTAATGAAGCTTAAAATATCAAGAGCCTCCACAAAATATCTAAGTGCAACATCTCCTGCAAATTACTGACCTTTCGGGATGACGCTATGAAGAATGTAGTGCACACACCATGATCCCTCAAAGGAAATTTATAAGGCTAATGCCCTCTCCAAATGCCTTTACAAGAAATAAAGGGGAAACATGGCAGGGAAACCATGAGAATCACTAGACCAGCCTCACCACCCTGTGACATCTCCCCTTCCCCCACCTTAATAACAACCCCTCCCTCCAATGTCTTCCTGGGACCTAGGTTACTATGATGAAGGAAGGAACACTGATCTGAGAAGAGATGGTTACTAGTAACATAAACAATGACAATAATAACAACTAATATTTATTGATCATTACTATGTCAGGTATTTTGGTAAGCGTTTTACATGGACTCTCTCCTTTAATTCCCCCAACCACGATGTAAATTAGATTATTATTGAAATTTCACAGCGAAAGCCTTGAAAAAGCAGAAGCAATTCTCTTAAGGTCACATGGCAGAAAGTGGGGAATCTAGGATCTAGGGTTTGGATCCAGGTCTGTCTCCAGCACCCTCTTTTATTTTGAAGTATAGTTGATTTACCATGTTTCAGGTGTACAGCAAAGTGATTCAGTTATACCTATCTCGATAGATGATAGATGATAGATAGATAGATAGATAGATAGATAGATAGATAGATAGATATAGATAGATAGATAGATAAATGATAGATTAGATAGATAGATATTCTTTTTCAGATTCTTTCCCATTATAGGTTAATACATGATATTGACTATAGTTCCATGTGCTATACGGTAGTTCCTTGATGTGTATTTATTTTACATATAGTAGTGTGTATATGCTAATCCCAACCTCCTAATTTATCTCTCCCCCCACCACCTTTCCCCTTTGGTAAACTTAAGTTTGTTTTCTAAGTCTGTGAGTCTGTTTCTGCTTTGTAGATAAGCTCATTTGTATCAATTTTTTTAGATTCCACATATAAGTGATATCATATGATATTTGTCTTTCTCTCTCTGACCTATTTCACCTAGTATGATAATCTCTAGGTCCATCCATATTGCTGCAAATGGCATTATTTCATTCTTATTTATGACTGAGTAATATTCCATTGTATATATATATACCACATCTTCTTTATCCATTCCTCTGTCTATGGACATTTAGGTTGCTTCCATGTCTTGGCTATTGTAAATAGTGCAGCTATGAACATTGTGGGGTGCATGTATCTTTTTGAATTATGGTTTTCTCCAGGTATATGCCCAGGAGTGGGATTGCTGGATCATATGGTAATTCTATTTTTAGTTTTCTGAGGAACCTCCATGCTGTTTTCCATAGTGGCTGTACCAACTTACATTCCCACCAACACTGTAGGAGGGTCCCCTTTTCTCCACATTCTCTCCAGCACTTATTATTTGTAGACTTTTTGGTGATGGCATTCTGACCAGTGTGAGGTGATACCTCATTGTAGTTTTGATTTGCATTTCTCTAATATTAGCAATGTTGAGAATCTTTTCATGTGCCTGTTGGCCATCTGTATGTCTTCTTTGGAGAAATGTCTGTTTAGATCTTCTACCCATTTTTTGATTGGGTTGTTTGGGTTTTTTTTCTTTTAAATATTGAGCTGTTTGTAGATTTTGAAAATTAAACCCTTGTCAGTTGTATTGTTTGCAAATATTTTCTCCCATTCCGTAGATTGTCTTTTTTTTATTGTTTATGGTTTCCTTTGCTGTGCAAAAGCTTTTAAGTTTAATTAAGCCCCATTTGTTTATTTTTATTTTTGTTTCCATTACTCTAGGAGATGATTCAAAAAAAATATTGTTGCAATTTATGTCAAAGTGTGTTCTGCCTATGTTTTCCTCTAGGAGTTTTGTAGGACCTGGCCTTACTTTAGGTCTTTAATCCATTTTGAGTTTATTTTTGTGTATGGTGTTAGAGAATGTTCTAATTTCATTCTTTTACATGTAGCTGTCCAGTTTTCAAAGCACCACTTATTGAAGAGACTGTCTTTCTCCATTGTATATTCTTGCCTCTTTTGTATATATATTAATTGACCATAGGTGCATGGGTCTATATCTGGGTTTTCTATACGGTTCCACTGTTTTATGTGTCTGCTTTTGTGTCAATATCATACTGTTTCAATTACTGTGTCTTTGTAGTATAGTCTGAAGTCAGGGAGCGTGATTCCTCCAGCTCTGTTCTTCTTTCTCAAGATTGTTTTGGCTATTTGGGGTCTTTTGTGTTTCCATACAAATTTAAAAATTTTTTGTTCCAATTCTGACAGCAACCTCACTCTTAATGACTATGCCAGTGTTTCCTGAACTTCAGTAATCATCTGTTTACCACTGTTCCTCTTTTTGCCATATTTGATCATGGTAAATGCTAGTCTAATACCAAATACCTCAATCTACATAAATATTTCACTTGCATGTACTATATCTTTGCTAAGAATTTTAATTTATTAATCTCACATGATATCCTCATTATTGTGTTTAGAAGGCTTAATATTTTCCTTTGATAAATCATTATGCATCAGTAAGTATATTTTTCAATGAAACTTTCTATCACTACCATGGTGGAAATCCCACATCACTTGTCAAAAAAGGCAAGTGGACATAAAAACAAATTTCAGTGAAGCAAAATGGATCATTTGTTTAAAAATGATTTAATACATGTTAATCTTTTTCAATGGTTCATCCAGATGTATCACTGATCATCTGGGTGTCAGTTTGGTAGATTTTATCAATGTGAGGGATTCCTCTGTAGCCCAAATCCTCCTAGATACATGGACAAGACTTAATTTCTGGACCTATGAAGCTGTGAATAATGGTGAATATACCAAGGTATTAACTTCCCCTATGGGAAGCTGAATGGGTGACAAGATGGCCTTCCTCATGTGTCCTTTGACTCCTGTGTTTTTAAACGATGAGTACTGATTTGTGACTTTTTCTTCCTGGTTCAGGGCGCATGCATTCACTAGTGACCAGGATAGATGCCATGTTAATTTCCCCTATAACCCCAGAGGCTTGCACACTATTTAGAAAACACAGAGTTCTCAATAAATATTTGTCAAATAAATTCTCCTGCATCTTTGCAAATCTTTTTCCTTCTTGGAATGTTATTCCCACAGATTTGATAACTGATAAACTCCAATTCATCCTTACAAACCAGGTGCAAGTACTCCTGACTCCTTCAGGAAGTTGTTTCCTCCTCTCTGTTCCCATCAGTTATTGTCCATACCTCTATCAGACAGGTATTGTGGTATTGCTTTGAAGCCTGTTTACCTGACCAGACTCTGAACTTCTCACAGCAGTAACTATTTCAAGTTCATCTTTGTGAAAGTTCTTCAAATTCTATGGCACTATTTTTTTTCCTTTAATAATGTCATGGGTTTGGTCTTATTTTCCAAACCAAATTGGGAGTTCCTGTAGTATAATGAGCCTGACCATCCAGTTTGTGTGTCATATGATTCTTCAGCCATCAGCGCTGCTCCTAGGAGCCCCACCAAGCCCTTCTACATTCACTCAGTTCTTGAGATCGCCAAAATGCCTCAGTTGAGCCTCAGTTAAGCTTCTTCCTTCTCCCAGGTTTCCATCTCTGGACTCAAAGACTTATTATCTACTTTAAAGACTAAATACACTTTACTGGGCAGGAGAATGAATAAAACCTTCAATATAGCATTGTTACTAAATCAAACTGTGTCTTCTAAAAATATTTGAATTTTAGAAATCATCTTGTGGGCTTCTTATCAAATCCACTTTTGGAAAAATTTCATCTAAAATTTCTCAAACATCTTCGAGTTCATTGTGGTAGATGTAAATGTTGATAGAGACAGAATGGATAGAAAGGTGAAGGGGGAACCTGTGAGGTAAGAGGTTTGTAAGATGATGTCTGATTCTCATTATTCATTCACTCCTTATTCTACTGCTAGCAGGTGTCACCATCTCATTATCATGTGAGAAGATAGCCTAGAGAAAGAACACCTACCCACCTCAACCCATCAACATCACCATTGGTTTTTGGGGCTGAGAAAACTTAGGTAACTTGCTCAAGTTCCCTTATACTCATTCTATAAGACTAGTGTTCATTACCCAGTTACTAAAATCAGAAAAGACATCATATGAAAAGTATACTACAGAATAATATCCTTTATGAATATAGATGAAAATGTCCTCAATAAAATCAAAAGCAGAGATTGGAAGAATAGATTTTTTAAATACTCCAATTATATGCTGTCTAGAAGAGACACACTTTACATTCAAAGATACAAGTATCTTGAAAATAAAAGGGTGAAAAAAGTATATCATCCAAACAAAAATGAAAAGAGAGCTGGAGCAATTGTATGAATCTGACTTAAGACAAAAATATCATTAGACAAAATATACTTTAAGACAAAAGTTGTAATTAAATACAAATAGGGACATTTTTATCATGATAAAATGCTGAATCCATCAAGAAGGTGTAATAATTCAAAACATATATTTACATCACAACAGTGCCTCATAATACATGAAGCAAAAACTGACAGAATTGAAGGGAGAAAGAGACAATTCAACAATAATAATTGGAGAATTCAATACCTCCCTTTTAGTAATATTAGAGTAAGTAGGCAGAAAATAGCAGGTAATAGAACACATTAACAGCACTATCAAAAATACAGGACTAACAGATATCTGTAAAACATTTAACCTAACAACGGTAAGGAGAAGAGTACACAATCATCTAAAGTGCATATTTTCCAGGATAGACTATATGTTATGCCATTACACAAGCCTCAATAAATTTTGAAAATAATGAAATCATGTAAGCTTGTTCTCTTATTACAATGGAATGGAATTTAAAATAAGTAACAAAAGGGAGTTATATAATTCAAAAGTATGTGGAAATTAATAAATAACCAGTGGGTCAAAGAAGAAGTCACAAGGAAAATTAGAAAATACTTTGAGATGAATGAAATGAAAAACACAAGATCCCAAACCTTACAGGATATAGTTAAAGCAGTTCTTAGAAACAAATGTATAGCTAAAAATGCCATTATTAACAAAGAAGAAACAATTAAAAATTCATTTAAGACACAGGAAAATGAAGAGTAAATTAAACCAAAACAAGTAGAAGGAAGAAATTAAGGAATATTACAATGGATATAAATGAAAAGAAAATAGAAAATAATAGAGGAAATCAATAAACCAAAAGTTAATTTTTTGAAAAGATCAACAAAATTGAAAAGCTTTTAGCTAGACCAAGATAAAATAACAAAGACTCAAATTGCAAAAATCAGAAATGAAAGATAGAACATTAACACAAACCTTACAGAAACAAAAAGATTATGAAGAATGATATGAACAACTGAATGCCAACAAATTAGATAACCTAAATGAAATGGACAAATCCTCCAAAAGACACTAACTACTGAAATTGACTCAAGGTGAAATAAAAAATCTGAATAGACATAACAAGTAAAGGGATTGAATTAATAACAAATATATTTCCACAAAGAAAAGCCTAGGATCAGAGAGCTTAAGTGGTGAATTATACGAAATATATTTAAAGCAAAATTAACATCAAACTTTCACAAGATGACCAACAAATAGGAGAAGAAGGGACATTTCCTAACTAATTTTATGAACATAGCTTTAACCCAATTCCAAAATCACACAAAGCATCAACAAGAAAAAACAAAATTAAGACCAATATCCCTTATAATATGGGCACAAAAATCCTCCACAAATTACACACATACTGAATCCAGCAACACACACAAAAAGATTATACATAAAGATCATGTGAGATTTATTCTGGGGATGTAAGATCGACTCAACATACAAAATCAATCAATGTGATATGTCATCTTGATTTAATAAAAGGAAAAATATTATCATTTCAATAGACAAAAGCATGTGACAAATCCAAAAGCATTTTTTGATAAAAACAATGAAGAAAACAGGAAAAGAAAGGCACATTCTCAACTCGATAAAAGCAATCTACCAAAACCCAACAACCACCATAATACGTAACTATGAAAGCCTGAAAACTTTTGCCCTAAAATAATGAAAAAGACAACAATGTCCACTCTCACTTCTATCCAACATTGTACTGGTGCTTCTAGCATAACATTTAGGCAAGAAAAATTTTTAAAAGACCTCCAAATTAGAAAGAAAGAAAGAAAACTATTTCACAGTTGACATGATCTTGTGTATAGAAAATACTGAGGAAGACAGAAAGGAAAATATTATTGGAACTAATCATCCAGTTTAGCAAGGTTGCAAAATATAAGATCAATATAAAAATTCGATTGTATTTCTATACACTAGCAGTGAAATATTTTCAAGAGAAATTAAGAAAAGAATTCCATGTATAACAGTATCCACAGAAATAAAATACTTAGAAATAAATTTAACAAAAGAAGTGTAAGACTTATACACTGAAAATTACAAAATATTGTTGAGAGAAACTAAAGAAGACCTAAATTAATGGAAAAATATCCCTTATTCATTGATTGGAAGACTTTATATTGTTAAAAATGGTAATATTTCACAACATGATCCACAGATATTGTGTAATCCCTATTAAAAATTCCAGCAGGCTTTTTCTGCCAGAATTGACAAGCTGATCCTAAAATTCCCATGGAAATGTAAGGAACCTAGAAAAGCCAAAAATAATCTTGAAAAAGACAAAGGTGGAAGGCTCTCACTTCCTGATTTGAAACTTACTATAGAGCAACAGTAATCAAGATGTGGTCTTGGAACAAAAAATCTTAAAATTTGTATGGAGACACAAAAGACCCCGAATAGCCAGAGCAATCTTGAGAAAGAAAAACGGAGCTGGAGGAATCAGGTTTCCTGACTTCAGACTATATTACAAAGCTACAATAATCAAGACAGTATGGTATTGGTGCAAAAACAGAAATATAGATCAAGGGAACAAGATATAAAGCCAAGAAATACACCCATGCACCTATGGTCAATTAATCTATGACAAAGGAGGCAAGGATATACAATGGTGGAAAAACAGTCTCTTCAACAAATGGTGCTGGGAAAACTGGACAGTTACATGTAAAAAAAATGAAATTAGATCATTCTTTAACACCATACACAAAAATAAGCTCAAAATGGATTAAAGACCTAAATGTGTGACTGGACACTATAAAACTCCTAGAGGAATACATAGGCAGAGCACTCTCTGACATAAATTGCAGCAATATCTTTTTTGATCCATCTCAAAATAAACACATGGGACCTAATTAAACTCAAAAGCTTTTGCACAACAAAGGAAACCATAAACAAAATGAAAAGACAACCCACAGATTGGGAGAAAATATGTGCAAATGATATGACTGACAAGGAATTAGTCTTCAAAATTTACAAACAGCTCATGCAGCTGTTTGTAAATCATCAAAACAAACAACCCAATCAAAAAATGGGCAGAAGATCTAAATAGACATTTCTCCAAAGAAGACAAACAGATGGCCAAGAGGCACATGAAAAGATGTTCAACATCATTAGAGAAATGCAAATCAAAACTACAATGAGATATCACCTCACACCAGTCAAAATGGCTCTCATTAAAAAATCCAGAAACAGGGGCTTCCCTAGTGGTGCAGTGGTTAAGAATCTGCCTGCCAATCCAGGGGACACGGGTTTGAGCCCTGGTCCGGGAAGATCCCACATGCCACGTCACTAAGCCCATGCACCACAACTACTGAGCCTGCGCTCTAGAGCCCACGAGCCACGACTACTGAAGCCCTTGTGCCTAGAGCCCATGCTCTGCAACAAGAGAAGCCACGACAATGAGAAGCCAGTGCACTGCAACAAAGAGTAGCCCCCACTCACCACAACTAGAGAGAGCCCGTGCACAGCAACGAAGACCCAATACAACCCAAAATAAAAACAAATAAATTAATTAATTTTTAAAAATCCAGAAACAATAAATGCTGGAGAGGGTGTGGAGAGAAGGGAACTCTCCTATGCTGTTGGTGGAAATGTAAATTCGTATAGCCACTATGGAGAACAGTATGGAGGTTCCTTAAAAAACTAAAAATAGAGCTACCATATGACACTACAATGCCACTCCTGGGAATATATCCTGAGAAAAACATGCTTTGAAACGAAACATGCACCCCAATGTTCATTGCAGCACTGTTTACAGTAGCCAAGACATGGAAGCAACCTAAATGACCATCGATGGAGGAATGGATAAAGAAGATGTGGTACATATAACCACAATGTTCATTGCAGCACTATTTACAATAGCCAGGACATGGAAACAACCTAAGTGTCCATCGACAGATGAATGGATAAAGGAGATGTGACACATATATACAATGGAATATTACTCAGCCATAAAAAGAAAGGAAATGGAGTTATTTGTAGTGAGGTGGATGGACCTAGAGTCTGTCATACAGAGTGAAGTAAGTCAGAAAGAGAAAAACAAATACCGTATGCTAACACATATATATGGAATCTAAAAAAAAAAAAAAGGTTTTGAAAAACCTAGGGGCAGGATAGGAATAAAGATGCAGATGTAGGGCATGGACTTGAGGACATGGGGAGGGGGAAGGGTAAGCTGGGACGAAGTGAGAGAGTGGCAGTGATATATATATACTATCAAATGTAAAATAGCTAGTGGGAAGCAGCCGCATAGTACAGGGAGATGAGCTCGGTGCTTTGTGACCACCTAGAGGGGTGGGATAGGGAGGGTGGGAGGGAGACACAAGAGGGAGGGCAGATGGGGATATATGTGTACGTATAGCTGATTCACTTTTTTATACAGCAGAAACTAGCACAACAATGTAAAGCAATTATACTCCAATAAAGATGTTTAAAAAAAAAAAGATGCTGGACATCATTAGTCATCAGGAAGAGGCAAATCAAAATCACACATGAGATGGAACTTCACATCTTGTAGAGTGGCAAGATAAAAAAGGCAGACAATAACAAGTATTGGTGATGATGTGGAAAAATCAGAACCCTCATACAGTGTTGGTGGGAACATAAAATGGTGCCATCACCTTGGGAAAAAGTCTGGCAGTTGCTCAAAAGTTTAAACTAGATGACCCACAAATTCCTCTGCTTAGGTATATATCCACGAGAAATGATAATGTATGCCCACACAAAATCTTGTACACAAATACTTACAGCAGCATTATTCATAATAGCCAAAAGGTAGAAACAATCTAAATCTCATCAACAGACATAGATAAAATATGGTGTATCCATACACTGGAATATTATTGGGCCATAATAAGGAATGAATACATGTTATAACATGGAAGAACCTTGAACACATTAAGCTAAGTGAAAGAAGCCAGTCACAGAAGACCACATATTAAATGACTTCATTCATACGAAATGTCCAGGACAGGGAAATCTATATACAGTTGGACCTCCATACCATGGGTTCCACATCTGTGGATCCAATCAATCTTGGATTGAAAATATTCGACCAAACAAAAAAAATTTCGGGAAGTTCCAAAAAGCAAAACCTGAATTTGCCATGAGTTGGCAACTATTTACATAGCATTTACACTGTATTAGGTATTATACGTAATCTAGAGATGATTTAAACATATGGGAAGTTGTGCATAGGTTATATACAAATAGTATGCCATGTAATATAAGAGACTTGTGTGTCTATGGATTTTGGTTTCTGCGGGGGTCCTGGAACCAATTCCCTGTGGATACTTAGGGACAATGGTATAGAGAAAGTAGGTGCCCAGGGCTGGGAGAAGTGATAGGGTAATAGGGGAGTGACAGATAAAAGGTGTCTTTTTTAGGTAATAAAAATGTTTTAAAAGTGAAAAAAAAAAGAAGATGTGGTACATATATATAATGGAATGTTACTCAGGCATTAAAAAGAATGAAATAATGCCATTTACAGTAACACAGATGGACCTAGAGATTGTCATACTGAGTGAAGTAAGTCAGAGAGAGAAAGAGAAATATCATATGATATCGCTTATATGTGGAATCTAAAAAGAAATGATACAGATGAACTTATTTACAAAACAGAGACAGACTCACAGACTTAGAGAATGAACTTATGGTTACCAGGGGGGAAGGGTGGAGGGAAGGGTTAGTTAAGGAGTTTGGAATTGACATGTACACACTGCTATATTTAAAATGGATAACCAATAAGGACCTACTGTATAGCACAGGGAACATTGCTCAACGTTATATAACAATCTGGATGTGAGGGGAGTTTGGGGGAGAATGGATAGATGTATATATATGGCTGAGTCACTTTGCTGTGCACCTGAAACTATCACAACATGGTTAATCAGCTATACACTAATATAAAATAAAAAGTTAAAAACAAAAACAAAACAAACAAACAAAAAGATGTGGTCTTGGAATAAACAACGGTATTTTATATATATATAAAATGTTATTTTATATATATATATAAATATATATACATATATTTATACATATATATATATATATATATATATATATATATAATAAAATTTGAAATTCCAGAAATAAACTTTTACATTTAAGGTCAATTGATTTTTGACAAGTTTATCAAGACAGTTCAAAGGGGAAAGAATAGTATTTTCAACAAATTGTACTGAGACAACTAGATATGCACACACAGTTTTGGACTGAGAATGAGGTTGGACTGCCATCTCACACCATGCACAAAAATGAACTCAAGTGGATGATAGACAAAAATCCAAGAGGAAAACTATAAAACACTTAGGAGAACATTTTGATGTATATCTTCAGCACCTTGAAATAGGCAATGGTTTCTTAGATATGACACCCAAATCACAAATGAAAAAAGAAAACACAGATAAATTAGACACCATCAAAATTAAAACATTTTGCTCTTCAAAGCCCACCATCAAATATAAGTAAGACAATCCATGGGAGAGTAGAAAATATTTGTAAATTATATATCTGATACAAAACTTTTATCTACAATATGTAAGTAACACAAAAGAATAATAAAAAGACAACACAAATACAAATAGGCAAAGGATTCTAATGGACATTTCTCCATTTCTCCAAAGAAGATATACAAATGGCCAATAAGCATAAGAAAAGATGTTCAAGATCATTAGTCATTAGGGGAGTGAAAATCAAAACCACATTGAGGTACAACTTCATACTCACTAGGATGGTTAAAAAAATGGAAAATAACAAATGTTTGCAAGGATGTGGAGAAATTGGAGTCTTAATACATTTCTAATAGGACTGTAGAAGGTTCAGTCACTTTAGAAAAGAGTCTGGCAGTTCCTCAAAACTTGACCATACAGTTACTTTTCTTTTTTTTTTTTTTTTGTATTTTTTTTAAACATCTTTCTTGGAGTAAAATTGCTTTACAATGGTGTGTTAGTTTCTGCTTTATAACAAAGAGAATCAGTTATACATACACATATGTTCCCAAATCTCTTCCCTCTTGCATCTCCCTCCCTCCCACCCTCCCTATCCCACCCGTCTAGATGGTCACAAAGCACCGAGCTGATCCCCTGTGCTACGCGGTTGCTTCCCACTAGCTATCTATTTTACGTTTGGTAGTGTATATATGTCCATGCCACTCTCTCACTTTGTCACAGCTTACACATCCCCCTCCCCATATCCTCTAGTCCATTCTCTAGTAGGTCTGTGTCTTTATTCCTATCTTGCCCTTAGGTTCTTCATCAACGTTTTTTTTCTTAGATTACATATATATGTGTTAGCATATGGTATTTGTTTTTCTCTTTCTGACTTACTTCACTCTGTATCACAGACTCTAGCTCCATCCACCTCACTACAAAAAAACTCCATTTCGTTTCTTTTTAAGGCTGAGTAATATTCCATTGTATATATGTGTCACATCTTCTTTATCCATTCATCTGTCGATGGACACTTAGGTTGCTTCCATGTCCTGGCTATTGTAAATAGAGCTGCAATGAACATTTTGGTACATGACTCTTTTTGAATTATGGTTTTCTCTGGGTATATGCCCAGTAGTGGGATTGCTGGGTCATATGGTAGTTCTATGTTTAGTTTTTTAGGGAACCTCCATACTGTTCTCCATAGTGGCTGTATCAATTTACATTCCCACCAACAGTGCAAGAGGGTTCCCTTTTCTCCACACCCTCTCCAGCATTTATTGTTTCTAGATTTTTTGATGATGGCCATTCTGACCGGTGTGAGATGATATCTCATTGTAGTTTTGATTTGCATTTCTCTAATGATTAATGATGTTGAGCATCCTTTCATGTGTTTGTTGGCAATCTGTATATCTTCTTTGGAGAAATTTAGGTCTTCTGCCCATTTTTGGATTGGGTAATTTGTTTTTTTGTTATTGAGCTGCATGAGCTGCGTATAAATTTTGGAGATTAATCCTTTGTCAGTTGCTTCATTTGCAAATAATTTCTCCCATTCTGAGGGTTGTCTTTTCGTCTTGCTTAGGGTTTCCTTTGCTGTGCAAAAGCTTTTAAGTTTCATTAGGTCCCATTTGTTTACTTTTGTTTTTATTTACATTTCTCTTGAGGTGGGTCAAAAAGCATCTTGCTGTGATTTATGTCATAGAGTGCTCTGCCTATGTTTTCCTCTAAGAGTTTGATAGTGTCTGGCCTTACATTTAGGTCTTTAATCCATTTTGAGTTTATTTTTGTGTATGGTGTTAGGGAGTGCTCTATTTTTACAGTTACTTTTTGACTCGACAATTTGACTCTAAACATCTACTGAAGTGAACTGAAAATATGTCAAGCAAAAACCTGTACAATAGTGTTCCTGAAAACGTTATTCATAATGGCCAAATAGTGGAAACAACACTAATGTCCATCAAAGGATGAATGGATAATGAGAATGTGGTATATCCATATAATAAAATATCATTTGGCAATTAAAGGAATGAGGTATTGATACATGCTACAACATAATGATTATGTTGTAGAAAACATAATGATTAATGAAAGAAGGCAGTTTAAAAAGGCCATCTACTGTATAATCCTTCTACTTGGAATGTTAAATGTATGCAAAATCTGAGAAACAGAAAAGAGAGATTCCCAGGGACTGGAGAAAGGGGAGGGATTGGAAGTGACTTTAATAAATACTGAGTTTCTTCTGGAAAGAAAAAAGTTCTTGAATTATATTATGATGATAGTTGCAAACCTCTATGAATATACTAACAATCACTGCACTGTACACCTTAAAGTATGAGTTTTATGGTATTTGAATGTATCTCAATCCATTATTTAAAGTGAAAAAAAAAGAATTTCTGAAGGCACCCATAGTGTTCATAGTATATTGCTAGATTTACATACATCTATGCATGCCTATATATCAGTATAAAATATAGATGTTCTTTAAATTATTTATAAAACAGATAAATATAAAGGTTTGTAATAGGAAATGATATGGGAGAGATAGCCCCCAATGCAACCTCTGCAATGCTACAAGCAAAAATATCAAAACTACGCTATGCTTCAGGCATGCCTTTCATGATTGGTTCTACTTCTCAGACTCATCTAGTTCCTGCTTGCTTTCCAATCCTGGTTCTCCAGGTCTCGATGGACAACATGAGCAACCTGATATCCTTGAGTAAGATTTATTTTTGGTTAAGCGATCCTGAGCCTTGTTCTGTTGACCATAGTCGCACACCCTGATTCACACAGAGATTGGCAGATGTAGATATTATTTATAGTCATAAAAGGAAAAGAAACATTTTATTAGACTGCTTTATTGAGGTATGATTGACATACAAATAGCTGTACATATTCAATGTGTACAAACTGATTAAAAGAAATTTCTAAGAGGGAAAATGCACAAAAGAAGGAAAAGAGAGCCCAAAGCCACAACCTCGAGCGTGGCAACCTGTAGACGAGCTTAGAGGAAGAGGAGCCCCCAAAAATGAGTCAAAGGAATAAGATCCACACAGGAAGGAAGAAAACCAGGAGAGAGCGATTTCATGAAATCCAGAAGATTTCAAGGAAGAGGAAGTAGGCAGCAAGTTCAAAGCCACTGAGAAGTCAAACAGGGGCGGAGGAATGATGCTTTGATTTGACATCATGCTAGTTATTGGAGAACAAGAAAAAAGCAGTTTAGAAGACAGAAGGGCATGCAAGACTTGTCGGAGGTGGAGGTGTGGAAGTGGAGACAACTTATCATGAAAGTTTTGCTGTGAAGGGCAGCAGGTATATGGAACAATAGTTGGTAGGGAAGTGTCAGCAAGGGAAGGTATTGTTTAAAATGGAGGACAGTGGAGCTTGATTGTTTGCTGGTGGGAATAACCGCTAGAGCAGGAGAAGTTGGAGATGCAAGAGAAACAGTGGTGGTCATCTGCAGCGGTTAAATCTTTTAAAAGGTGGGGGTAAAGATTAGATGAACTGGAGACACTGACTTTGTTAAAATTATAACCCACATGCCCCATGCTTCATACTCTTACTTACAGATGTGCTGATACCTACATCCCCATGCAAGGCCAAACTGAGAATGAGAGATTAGTGCACCAACAATGGCCAGAGGATGAGGAAATGCGGTTTGAAGTCCAAGAGATCCAGAATGAGTTCTGGAGGTTAATCTAGACTGACAAATTTCAATTTTGAGAAATGTATGGGTTAGGGATTATTGCGTGCCACTGATAGTTCTATTGGCATGTCTGTGAGTGTCTGTGTGTGTTTGCATATTCAGGGGAGGGTGAAAATTTGGGTAGACCCCACTGCTAAGAGAATAAGAAATCCTTACAATGGAGGATATTAATGGAGGGGATTTCTCCTTTTCAAGGGAGAGAAAAGGGCAGTCTTCAAGAAAAGCTAGGAACAGAGATCAACCCAGAATGGAATCTTCCCAGAAGGCCTTAACTCTTGGGGGTGGGGGAGCAGGAGATGGGTGATTTTCCCTGGACTTTAGGAACATTGATATTTAGCCATCATTTCCTAGTAGTTTTGTTCCCTATTATCATTCCCTCAGTTACTTTTCACCTGTTGTTAAAATGTGCTTCTCCCATACAGTCTAGAGTGGTGTTTGGGGGGATTTAAGGAGCAGGACATTCCAGGAAAAGATTACCTTCCTTGCATTACTGTTCCTCTTTGGTCCTACTCCACGGGACTCTCCTCCCAGGCATCCAGGCAGAGACCAGCATCCAAGCAGATCTGGGATCCTCTGAAAGAGGTGTGACACAGAGAAGCGGCTGGCAAGTGGATACTGAGAGTGGATATGAGGCAAACCCCCTTTCCAAAAACAGAGGGACATCTGAAAAAGACCCCGAGGTCAGGAGGATGGGCAAGCCTTTGGGTTCGGTTCAGTGCAGGTCATTCAGTTGGGGTGGAAAGGAGATTCCTTAGACATTTTGGATTGAGGGGTTGCAGTACTCAGGAAGTGGTGGGCAGCTGGGACCCAGGAAATGATAGCAGGACTGGACAAATGGACTTCTAGAGACATCCTACAACACTGAGAGAGAAGGGAGGGGTAGATGGGGACATACCCCCAGGTTTTGTGCTGCCGTTGCTCACAAACTGGTGTCCTGAGACATCTCACGTCCTGCCTGGGACCGTGGTTGTCCGGCCTCTGAAATGAGGAGAAAATGCAAAGGAGGTAATTGGTTATTTGGGATAAGGGGGTGAGAAAGAGGTGCTTGCTTAGTTCTGCTGCTTTCCAAATTGAGGAGGCTGGCAGAGACCTGTCTCCTCTGAGTCTCCCCAAGGCCCTGCTAAAACAGGGGTGGGGCAGGAAGTGGGAACCCTATCAACTGGTCTCATGGTCTGGGTAGAGGTTTCCCAGAACAAAGAGGAGAGGAGGGAGTCATCTGTCCTGTGTGACTTCCCTACTGGGGATCATGGAACTTTTCTGGGAGCAGTACTTCTGAAACCTGGCTGGAACTGAGGTTTGTGCTAGAAAATTGGGGCTACTGGAAACCCACACAGTGAGACAGAGGCTACAAGGTGAGAACAGGGGAAGTGAGTTGGGTAACCAGAGTCCTGGAATCCATGGGCATGGTTTGGAGGTAACAAAAGATTGCTGGTAAGAAGGTGGCTAAAGGTCAAGGAAGCGTACGTCTCCCAACCATGTAAGTGCACTGTGGAGAGGTAGAAATTCTAGATTCATACTGGGCTGCTCTACAATTTCTATCCTCCTCCACCAGGCAGTGGGTGCAGGGCAACGTAGAATTAAATAGAATGTGCTTTTTAAATCCCTAAATAGTAGCTTGTGTACCTCAGAGGAAGACAGAGCTCACACATTTCTCTGCCTTTCTCTTTGTCTCATCCTTAGTCCCTAGACATGACAGGAAACAATACCTTGGTTACCATGGAAACTGAAGCTGAGCGATGCATTGGACTGTGGGCGGAAAGCAAAGGTGGTCTTGACACAAAGGCCCTTGGGAGAAGAGATTCGAGTAAATTCTTTCAATATGAGCAAAGCGCTCATATTGAAAGAATTCACAATTTCCACAGGCACGTTGATCCCTGTAATTATTATTACACAGAAAACACAAAGGTGCATGCATGCGCGCACGCACATGCACACGTACAATGAAAACAGACGTCATTCTGTGCATCATGCTGGCTGGCCCATAGGATTCTTGTGGGCGAAGCTGTGCTACGACCCCTTCAACATACGTCATCTCCCTCTCATCTCTCCTCTCCCGCTTCGCTCTGTCCTCCCTGCATTGTCGTTCAGTTTCTCCCTCCTCTGTCTTCCCGTATCCCTCGCCTCTTCTCTCCCTCCTTAGTTTTTCCTTCTGGTCCTCCACTGTGCCTTGCTCTTTGCCCTTCCTCCTTCCCTCTGTATTTTGTTCTTCCTCCCACCCGCTCGCCTGCCCCTAGTATGAAGCGACTAAGAATTCATTCACTCAATTATGATTGGCTTAATATGGGCCATTTATTTTGAGCTTCCAGCTTCATCGGACAGTGCATCATAAAATTAATTGCAGACATTACCGTTCCATTGCAAATTATGATAAGTGATATGGAATTAAACAACAAGGAGTTATGAGTGTGAACAATAGCGGACCTCATTTCCGTGGTGGGTTCAGTGAAGGGAATGTCATCAGTATTTGGCATCCTGCCACCCAACATCGTCTTATTGCCTCTTTAGGTAACTGCCTTCTCTTTCACGTGGGGGGCAACTACCTTCTTCCATCGTTTGCAGCATGATGGGACTCTCACATAAGGTGTCCAGCCCACTCTTGAAGGTGTAAAAGTGAAATCCAACGGGATGCCCACTTCTTGGAATCTGACTAACAAGCAGACCAAAACAGGGTAAGGAGCTGTTTCATCTTGTCAGTGCATCCTTGTTCCTGCTTCCAAGCTCCACAGCGGCACCTTTGTTTGTGTCCTTCATCCATTCTCTTGCTCATTCTTTCTTCTTCCGTCTCTTCCTCCTCCCTCTCACCTGGCTAGATCCTTTTTCTTAGAGGCCTAACCCCACAAGGACAAAAAGGATGGGCGAGGAGACAATAATAATTATAAAGTATTAGAAGGTGGAAAGCAGACAGATGAGTGCTATCTGACTTAGCTGATTTAAGAGCCGAGCAGTGAGGAAAGCCCCAAAGCAACAGTCTTTAACCTCCCTCACCAGACCTTCAAACTGTCTGCGAGATTGGCAATGGCAAGTACCCCTACAAGTTAGGGGTAGTAGTGGGGGTTGTAAATTGCACGATTGCTCTTAGGTATAGTTAAGAAACATTTAGACACCCAGAGCCCCTCTCAACAACCTGTAGCCTGGGCAAATTGCCTTCTCCAAACCCTAGGGAGTTTGAGGAGAGACTTACTCTCTGGAGGGAGTGAATCAGCAGACTTATGGACCTGGAACCTCGGGATCAGGGGAAAGCAGGCATCCAAACCCAACATAGGGATTTAAGTGAAAAATGTACTGTACACAAAAGTTCGATCCTCAGCCTCATGCCCAATGTGCTATACAAAGTGCCGGCATCTTGCCTTTTCCCATAGATGCAGGAGGTTCTTCCCTGGGTAGTCGAACCATCCCAAGGGTAGAGATTTCACAATTATAGCAGGCAATGGTCCCCAAGTTTTCAATATTAGTTCAAAATATTTTCTAATTTCAATGATTTCTTCTCAGAGACATGGGTTGTTTAGGAGGTATGTCTTCGTTTACAAACATATGGGGGATTTTCGAATGATCTTTGTTATCAATTTACAGTTTTAATGGCATTTTATAGTTTATAGTGGTCAGAAAATATACAAATCACCGAAGAGTCTATTCTTTATGTATGCTCGTGGGAGTCTATTTATCTGAATAGTATTAACTTTTCAACGGAATACAACACAAAAATGGAATTGCACGAAACGTAAATGTTCTGCTCAGTAAACTTTTACATCACAAACGACTGAGTAACTGCAATCCAGGTCAAGATATTTGGCATTGCCGGCAACCCAAAAGCACCATCGTGCCTCTACTTGGTCACTACCATCTGCCACCTCAGGAAATCTAACCAGTATTTGACTTTTAGCACTATAATTTTGCCTGTTTGTGAAACTTATTACACATAATAAATACGTATCCTTTTTAAAAAACTTTTTATTGAAGTATAGTTGATTTATAATGCTGTGTTAGTTTCTGCTGTACAGCAAGCTGATTCAGATATATATATATATATATATATATATATATATTCTTTTTCAAATTCTTTTCTATTGTGGTTTATTACAGGACATTGAATATAGTTCCCCTGTGCTATACATTAGGACCTTGTTTTCTATCTATTTTATATGTAGTAGTTTGTATCTGCTAATCCCAAACTCCTAATTTATCCCTCCTGCACACCTAAATACGTATTCTTATAATCTAGCTTTCTTTTCGTGACATTATATTTTTATGTATTGCTATTCATTTTTGTTGTAGTGTTAGCTGTAGTTCATTGATTTCCATTACTGAATAGTAATTACATTTGTATGAACATACCACAACTTAGTTATGCCTTCTATGTTTAATGGACATTTCAGTAGTTTTCCAGTCCTGCAGTATTAAAAATGTTACTGTGGTGAACATTCATATCCGTGTTCTCTGATTCCTTTAAGGCTGTACTTGCAGGATCCCTTTTATTACTTTCTTCCCCTGTGGCAATGTCTGTGGTGATAATGGATCGCCTGGTCTTTTTCATGATCTCAGAGAGGAAGTTTTCAACATTTCATCACTAAGTGAGGTGGATTTTGTAGGCTGTTAAACGATATTCTGATTGGATTAAGACAGTTCCCTTTTATTCCTAGTTTACTAGGAGGATTTTTTTAAATCATAAATGGATGTTTATTTTTATATTGCATTTTTAATTATTTACCAGTTTATTGATACATAGTTAGCATATAACATTGTGTAGGCTTAAGGGATACAACGTGATGACTTCATACAGGTACGTGCTGTGAAATGATTACCACAATAAGGTTAGTTAACAGCTTCCTTTTATCACATAATTACAATGTGTGTGTGTGTGTGCGTGTGTGTGTGTGTGTGTGTGTGTGGTGTGGTTTGAACATTTAAGATTTACTCCCTTAGAACTTTTACGTATGTGTTACAGTATTGTTAAGTATAATCACAAGGCTGTGCATTAGACCCCCAGAACTTTTTCGTCTTTTAACTAGAAGTCTGTAGCCTTTGACAAACATCATCCATTTCCCCCACTCTCCCGCCTCTGGCAACCACCAATCTATTCTGTTTCTATGAGTTTGGCTTTTTTAGATTCCACATATACGTGAGAACATACAGTATTTGTCTTTCACTTTCTGACCTATATCTCTTTGTGTACTGCCCTCAGGGCCCATTCATATTATCAACATGCCAAGATTTCATTCTTTTCTTTATGACTGAATAATATTCCGTTATATATATCTTGCATTTTCTTTATACATTTACCTGCCGATGGACACTTAGGTTGTTTCCAAGTCTTGGCTAATGTGCATAGTGCTGAAATGAACAGGAGGGCTCAGATATCTCTTCGAGATAGTGACTTCCTTTACTTAGGATGTATACTCAGAAGTGGGATTGTTGGATCTTATGGCAGTTTTATTTTTAATTTTTTGAGGAGCCTCTACATCGTTTTCCATGGTGGCTATACCAATTTTATTCCCACCAACAATGCACAAGGGATCCCTTTTCTCCACATCCTTGGATGTTTATTTTTTGACAATCAAATTCACACAATACTTTTTCTGCATCTATAGGAAATATAATATTTTTTATCCTTAATATGTTAATTCTATGAAATACATTAATTTTTCAAGTGTTGAACCACTTCATTTCTAGAGTAGTCTTGACTTGTTTGTGATATATTATCCTTTCAAAGCATATAACTGGATTGGTTTTGCCAGTGTTTTATTCACAATGTTTCCTTCTATGTTTATGTGAAATACTGGCCAGTATATTTCATGTCTTATAACGTTTAGGCCTCCTAGAACAAGCTTGGAAGTGAGTCCTGTTTTTTTATACTTTCTGCCTTGTATGTAAGATTGCTGTTCTTTCTTCTTTCAAGTTTTGTAGAATTGATTGGTGGGGCCATCAGAATATGGAAATCGTTTTTGCTGTTGTTTTCTTCAGATTCCATTCATTTAGTATTTATAGGACAATTTAGATTTTTAGTTAGTTTTGGTGTCATTTTGTTGTGCTTTCTTGAAACTTGTACATTATAACTAACTCTTCACATTTCTTGCATAAAGTTGCTCATGATTTTGACTAATGATCTTTCGATATCTTTTTTTTTTTGAAACATCTTTATTGAAGTATAATTGCCTTACAATGGTGTGTTAGCTTCTGCTTTATAACAAAGTGAATCAGTTATACATATACAATATGTTCCCATTTCTCCTCCATCTTGCATCTCCCTCCCTCCCACCCTCCCCATCCCACCCCTCTAGGTGGTCACAAAGCACCGAGCTGATCTCCCTGTGCTATGCGGCTGCTTCCCACTAGTTATCTGTTTTACATTTGGTAGTGTATATATGTCCATGACACTCTCTTACCCTGTCACATCTCACCCCACCCCCTCCCTATATCCTCAAGTCCATTCTCTAGTAGGTCTGTGTCTTTATTCCCGTCTTGCCACTAGGTTCTTCATGGCCTTTTTTTTTTTTCCCTTAGATTCCGTATATATGTGTTAGCATACTGTATTTGTTTTTCTCTTTCTGACTTACTTCACTCTGTATGACAGACTCTAACTCCATCCACCTCATTACAAATACCTCCATTTCATTTCTTTTTATGGCTGAGTAATATTCCATTGTATATATGTGCCACATCTTCTTTATCCATTCATCTGTCGATGGACATTTAGGTTGCTTCCATGTCCTGGCTATTGTAAATAGAGCTGCAATGAACATTTTGGTACATGACTCTTTTTGACCTATGGTTTTC
Organism: Balaenoptera ricei; assembly: GCF_028023285.1. Taxonomy (NCBI): domain Eukaryota; kingdom Metazoa; phylum Chordata; class Mammalia; order Artiodactyla; family Balaenopteridae; genus Balaenoptera; species Balaenoptera ricei. The sequence goes on from NC_082660.1 coordinate 46,912,147, forward strand.
TCAGGGTATATGCCCAGTAGTGGGATTGCTGGGTCGTATGGTAGTTCTATTTGTAGTTTTTTAAGGAACCTCCGTACTGTTCTCCATAGTGGCTGTATCATCGATATCTTTATTGTATCTATAATCATGTCTCCTCATTCATTCCAGACATTGATTTTTAGATAACTTCTCTCTTTTCTTGTTCGAGTTTACATGAGCTGATTGTCAGTTGTGCTGTCTTTACCAAGAACCAACCTTGGCTATTTTATCTCTGACTGATTAATGCTCTTGTTCTTATTTCATTTCTCCTGCTTTCGTTGTGTTGAATCTGCTGTTCTATCACCTTGTTGAGATAGACGCACATGTCATGTCATTGATTTTTTTGCCTTTCTTTTTTGGTAGTATACGTATTGATGCTGGATCCCCCAAATCTGCATTATGAGTCAGTTCAAAATATTTTATAATTTCATTGATTTCTTCTTCGAGCTCTGGGTAATTTAGAAGGATATTAATTTTAAAACAGGGAGGATTTTCTAGTTATCATTGTTTATTAACTTATAGCTTAATAGCATTTTGGTCAGGGAATATACTCCATTATTTCGTTGTCTTGAAATTTTCTGAGACTTGCTTTATGGTCAACATGTGGTCTTTTTTGGTAAATATCGTTAGCACTTGAAAAGACTGTGTATCTTGCAGTTGTGGAGTTGAATGCTGAGCTGAATGTTGATAGGAATGTATAAATATATATTGCCAAGTTTGTTCACTGTATTTTTCAAATCTCTCATGTCTTTGCAAATTTTTATGTGTGTGATGTATCGTTTCCGGAGAGAAGTGTTTTGAAATCTCCTACTATGATTGTGGAGTAATGTATATGTGTATATGTCCTTGCAGCTGTGCCAAGGCTTACATCATATGCTGAGATCACATTATTCGGTGCAAACAGACTCATAAGTGTTTTATTTTCGTGGTGAATTTGAACCCTTTATGATTGTTAACACTCATTATATTTACCTGTGGTAATGGTTTTTTGCCTCAGAGGCCAAAGTTTCTGATATAAATAGAGGTACACCAGCTTGTTTTGATTAGTACTTTTCAGGTACATATGTTACCAGTTTGTAATGTTAACTTTTCTGTATACTTATATTTGAAGCAGCATATACCGTAAGCATATATTGCCTTCTTTTTCTTCTTCTGCCTACTCCTTCTCCTCTTCCTCCTCCTCCTCCTTCTTCAATCAGCTTGCTAATCTTTGTGCTGTTGTTGTTTTTTTTTTTTTTTGATTGGAGTATTTACCTTTAATGTGATTATCGATATACTTAGCTTTATATCTACCATCTTACTATTTTCTATTATTCCTGTTTCTCTATGCTCATTTATCTCTTAGTTTTGCTGTCTTCTTTTTGATTAATTTAAAATTTTTTCTATTTCCCACCTCTATCACCTTGATAGTTATTCACTCTGTTACTATTCTTTTAGTGGTTATTTGGAGACTAAAACCTGCATTCTTAACTTCTCCAAGTCTAAAATAAATTGGTCCCTTTATCTCATCACAGAAAATGTAAGTATGTTGGAACATGTGGTCTATATTTACCCACTCCTTACTTTAATATTGTTGCTGTAATGAATTTTAATCCCTCGTAGATATAAACACGCAAACACATACAGTCTTAACCTCAAGAGACATTATTATTTTTAGTATCATTTTATAAGACCAATATCATTTAAATATATCCACATATTTATCTTGTATGTCACTCTTCATTACCTCCATGTCTTTCTGTTTGATCAGAGGTCATTGTTTCTGTTCTTAAAGAACACACTTAAGTACCTCCTTTAGTGTGGATGTGCTGGGAAAACCTTTTCCCTTTCTAACTTAAATTAATAGAGTTTATTTTTGGAGCAGGTTTATGCTTATAGTAAAAAAATTTTTGCCCATTTTAAAAACAAGTTATGCGTTCCCGTTATTGAGTTGTAAGAGATTTTTATATATTCAGATGTGCAAGTAAGTTCTGTATTACAAATGTGTTCTTTTTCTCTGTGACTGGATTTTATTTTCTTAACAGGATCTTCCAAGGAGCAAAATTTCTCATTTGCATTAAAAATTTTTTTTTATAGTTTTCTGATTTTTTCTTTTACTGTTCATGCTTTTTGTGTTCTAAGAAGTCTTTGCCTAACTAACTAACATAGGTTTTTCATGAGCAAGTATTATAATTTATAATTTTCCCCTTTACATGTATGCATATTATCTATTTTGGCTTATATTTGTATGTCATTTGAAGTAATGTGAAAGTCACATTTTTCCATATGCATACTCAATGCTTCTTCAATATTTGTTGAAAGCGTGTTTTGCCCCAATGGATTACATTAGCACCATTGTTGAAAAGCAATTGCCCTTACATGTGTACGTCTCTTTCTGGACTTTCTATTCATTTTCTATTTGTTTATACGTCTATCCTTTTGCTAGTACCACACTATCTTGATGACTGTACCTTTGTAGTAATTTACAAAGTTAGGCAATTTGAGAATTCCAAATATGTGATTCTCTTTCTGTGTTGTTTGGGCTATTCCAATCCTTTGTATGTCAGTAAATGTTGTAGAAGTATCTTGCTGCTTTCTAGTCATTCGAAGTGCTGTGTACCAATAGATCAACCGTGGGACACTTTACTTCTTAACATATTTGAGCCTTAAAATCCAAACACATGATCCATGTTTCCTTTCATTTACTTGGTTGTGAATTTCTCTCGGCAATTCCTACTGTGTATCATTTTACAACTCCACTCACATTTTGTTAAATTCACCTGTAAGTCGTTCATGTTTTGCGTGAATTATGAATGACATTTTTGTTTAAGACTCTAGTTGCTTGTTTTCACAATAGATAACTGTAATTGACTTTGGTTTACCAACCTCATATCCTGCAACCTTGCTTATCTCACCAGTAGTAGTTCTAGTAATTTTTTAAAAAGATACTTAAAGATTGTCCATGTAGATGGTTTATTTCATCTATGAATAAAGAGAATTTTACTCCTTCCTTTCCACTTTGCATACTTCAAAATCTTGCCTTAATGCCCTAGTGAGGACTGCCAGCCCAGTGCTGATCAGGAGTGGTGAGAGATCTTAAGGGGAAAGCTTTCAGCTTTGAACTGTGAAGTATGTTTTAGGTGAACTTTATCAGGTTGAGGAGTCTCTCCTATTCCTGGTTTCCAGAGAACTTTTAATCTGAGTAGGTGTTACAGTCTGTTAAATGCTTTTCCTGAACTAGATTAGTATCCTCTTGCAGCTCTAACAAATTACCACATGCTTCAGTGGCTTAATACAACACAAGTTTGTTATCTTAGAGTTCTGGAGGTCAGAAGTCTGAAATGGGTTGTACAGGGCCAAAGTAAATGTGTCTAAGGTGTTATGTTCCTCTGAGGCTACCAGGCAAGAATCTGTTCCTTGCCTTTCCTATGTTAGAGGCCACCTCTACTCCTTGGATCCTGCCCGTTTCTCCATGTCCAAAGGCAGCAGCATAGCATCTTGCAACCTCTCTCTTCTCTGACCTCTGCTTCTGACATCACATGTCCTACTCTTCACTCTCGTTTTCCTGCCACCCCCTTATAAATAAGGACCATTGTGATTCCATTGGCCCACCCAGATCATCCAGGATAATCTCCACATCTCAAGATCCTCAACTTCATCACATCTGCAAAGTATTTTCTGCCAGGTAAGGTAACGTACTCACAGGCTACAGAGATTAATACGTAGATACATTTGGGTGCCATTGTTCTGCCTAGGATGTGCATCATTTGAGGTGATGGTATGGCTCTCTTTTGTAGTCTATTAATATGATTAACTTCATGTATTGATTTCCAAATGTTCAAGAGAACTTACATTTTGAGAGTAACCCTACTTGGTCATAAAAATGTTCTTTTATGTATTGTTGCGTTCGATTTGCTAGCCTTTTGTTACCAATTTTTGTGTCTATGTTCTTGAGGGATATTGGTTTGCAGCTATATTTTCTTGCAATGTCTTGGTCTGGTTTTGGTATAAGGACAATAGCTTCAGAGAGTGAGTTGGGAAGTACTCCTTCCTCTTTCTCTTTCTGGCAGAATTGTACAAATTTGGCACTATTTCTTCCTGAAATATTCTGTAGAACACACCAGTGAGGCCAAAACTGTGCCTGGAGTTTCCTTTGTGGGAAGATTTTTAGCCAAAAATTCTGTTTCTTTAAGAGACATAAGGCTACTCGAGTATTCTCTGTTTTCTTGAGTGTGTTTTGATAGGCTGTGTCTTTCTACCAATTTGCTCATTTTTTCTATGTTGTCAATTTTTAAAATGAAGTTTTTCATATTATTCCCTTATTGTCGTTTTAGCATTTTTTGCACTCTAAAGTCATATCTCCTCTATTACTCCTGATACTGGCCACTTGTGTCTTAGCTATCAATACGTTTTTTCTTGATTAGTCTACATTGAGTTTATAAATTGTATAAATCTTTGGAGTGAACCAGCTATTGACTTCATTGTATTTTCTCTATTATTTCTTTGGTTTCCATTTCATTGATATCTTTATTGTTTCCTTCTTTCTACTTCCTCTCGGTTTAATTTTTACTTCTTTTGGTAGCATCTTAGTTTTGTAGTTCATTGATGTTAGCCCTTTCTTCTTTCCGAATATAATCATGCAAAGTGAGAATTTCTCTCTAAGCAATGCTTTAGCTTAATCACACAAAAGTTGATATGTTGCATTTACATTTCCCTTTAGTTCAACATACTTTCAAATTTCCCTAGTGCCTCTTCTTTGACCGTGTGTTATTGTGAAATCCTTATTAAATTTCAAAGTTTGGGGATTCTCTAGAAATCTTCTTGCTATGGATTTCTTGTTTTATTCCATTGGGCCCAGAGGACATCCTCTACATGACTTCAATCCTTCTTCATTGATGGAGTATTGTTTTATAACGCCAAGAGAGGCTCTTTCTTGCTGCATGTCCCATGTGCCTTTGAAGAGGATGTGTGTTCTACTGCTATTGAGTGGAATGTACTATAATTAGGTGCAATTAGTTGATAGTGTTGTTAAAGTTCTCTTTATCATTATTGGCCTTCTGTCTATTTACTATACGAAAATCTCAGAAAAAATGTTTGAAATTTCCAACTATTAAATACATTTGTCTGTCTATATCTCTTTTAAGTTCAGTCAGTTTTCCCTCTATGTAATTTAACATTCAGTTATCCAGTGCATTGAGAACTGTTGTGCTTTCCTGAGTAATTAGCCCATTTTTTCATTATTAAATATGCTTGTTTATCACTAGTTAATACTCCTGATCCTAAAATACACCTTACCTGTTATTATATCTTCTCTTTTTTCTTACAATTCATCTTCACGTGGCATATCTTTTTCATTGAACCTATCTCTGTCTCTACATTAGAGGGAGTTCCTATTTAACATCATACTATGGAATCCTGCACCTATTCTATCTAGAAATCTCAGCCTTTTATTTGTAGGGTTTAGAATATTTACATTTAGTTTAAGTAGAAATACTATTGGCTTTAAATCCACCATCTTATTTCAAGTAGATTTCTTTCTTTCCTTCCTTTTTTCTTTCTTTTCTTTTCTTTCTTTCTTTCTTTCTTTCTTTCTTTCTTTCCTTCCTTCCTTCCTTTCTTCTTTCCTTTCTTTCTTTCTTTCTTTCTTTCTTTCTTTCTTTTTTTCTTCCTTCCTTCCTTCCTTCCTTCCTTCCTTCCTTCCTTCCTTCCTTCCCTTCCTCCTTCCTTCCTCCCTTTCTTTCCTTAATTCCTGGATTTGCTTTTTCATTTTTTCTTTCACCCGATTCCATTGCCATCTTATGTATTGCTGATGTAGTTTTCAGTATTCCATTTTAATCTACATATTTATTACCTATTCCTTTTGTTTTATATTTAAGTGGTTCCTGTAGAAGAGTATACTATACATATTTAAATTTATTTATTTATTTATTTAAACATTTTTATTGGAGTATAATTGCTTTACAATGGTGTGTTAGTTTCTGCTTTATAACAAAGTGAATCAGCTATACATATACACATATCCCCATATCTTCTCCCTCTTGTGACTCCCTCCCACCCTCCCTATCCCACCTCTCTAGGTGGTCACAAAGCACCGAGCTGATCTCCCTGTGCTATGTGGCTGCTTCTCACTAGCTATCTATTTTACATTTGGTAGTATATATAAGTCCATGCCACTCTCTCACTTCGGGCATTTCATCTTCAAAGAATAAGATTCCTTACACACACGTGTGCCTTTATTTTTACAATCCCATCTATTTGCTTTTGTTACCATACAGTTTATTTGTACATATATTATATCCCAGATAATGCATTGTTATTGGTCTTGAAAACATTCAGTTAACTTTTAAAGAAAGGAATCTTTTAGAAACCCTTCCCCTCCCCCCCCTCCACATATTTAACCATTTCTATGGGTATTTGTTCCTTTGTGTTGATCTGGGCATAAATTTGGCATGGTTTTCATTCATCCTAAAGAAATGCATTCAGTATTTTCTATTGTACAGGCCACTGGTGGACAATTCTAATACTTTTTTTGTTTGTTTGACTGAAAAAGGCTATTGCATCATTATTTCTTTCATTTTATTTTTAAATTAATGTTCAGTGACATAGACTTCTTCTGGACATCCCCTTCTAGGAATTTCAACACTTACTTGTATAGCTTCTTGTAACCACCATCACAGTCAGTATTCAGAACATTTCTGCAACCCCCAAGAAGTCCCCAGTGCTATCCATTTGTAGTCATGCTCTACCTCCATGGCTAACCACGGCACCACCAATTTGCTCTCAGTCACGCTAGTTGTGTCTTTTCAAGACCATCCTACAAATGGAGCCATTTAAAAAGTAACCTGAGACTGGTTTCTATCAGTAAGCATAATGTTACTGAGTTTCATCCACGTTGTTGACTGTATCAGTAGTTCGCTCCTTTCTACCACTGAATAATATTCAATTGTATGGGAATAATGCACTTTGTTGAAGGACATTTGGGTTGCGGCACGGTTTTGTTGATTATGAACAGAGCTGTTGTAATAAACATTCGTGTACAGGTTTTTGTGTGAACTCACGTTTAAACTTCTCTAGGGGAAATACTTCAGGGGTGAAGTTGTTGGTCACGTGGCTAAGTGTAAGTTTAACTTCACGAGAAGCAGTAAAAGTCTTTCCATAGTGGCTGTGCCACTCTGCATTCCCATCAGTAACCTGTGGTAAATCCAGCTGCTGCCCATCCTTAACATCCTTTGGTATTGTCAGGTGGTTTTTCCTTGGTTTGTTTCTTTGCTTGCTTCTTTCTTTCTTGTTTTGTTTTGGGTTTTGTTACGTTTTAGTGTTTTCAGGACAGGAAGACTGGTATTTCACCTTCGTTTTAATTTGCATTTGCCTGAGAGCCAGGGAAGTTGAACATCTGTTCATGTGCTCAGTTGCCACCTATATATTCTTTTTATTGAAGTTGTCTCTTCAGATATTTTTTCCACTCTTTTCTTTCTGTTGAGTTTTGACAGTTCTTTATATATCCTGGATACAAGACCTTTGTTGGATATGTAATTTTTAAATACATTCTCCCAGCCTGGGATTTGTTTTTTCAAACCCTTAACAGTGTCTTTCACAGAGGAAAAGGGTTTTTGGGTGTCATACCTGAAACATCCTTGCCAAACTCCAGGTTGAAGATTTTGTGTTATTTCCTTCTAAAAGTTTTACAGTTTCATGTTCCTGGTTTATATCTAAGATTCATTTTTAGTGGGTTTTAGGATAAGGTGTGAGGTTCTTTTTCTTTTAGATGGACGTCCAGTGGCTCCCACGCATATGCTGAAAAGCCAATCCTTTCTTCATTCAGTCGCTTTTGCACCTTGGTCCAGAACGAATTGGCCATATTTTGTGAAACTAGTTCTGGAATCTTCCCTCTGAATTATTTAATTGTGTGTCTGTTGCTTCACCATTGTCACACTGACTTTTGTTTACTGTAGTTTTATAAGTTTTAAATGGGATAATGTGACTCCAATTTTATGCTTCTTGTCACAGTTGTTTTGGCTATTTTAGTTTCTTTTACTTTCTGTACAGGCTTTAGAATCAGCTTGTTTATACCTACAAAACGTGCTGCTGGGATTTTTATTGGAATTGCATTAAATCTATACATAAATTTAGGGGGAACTGACATCTTTACTACGGTCAATATTCCAATCCATGATCGTGTTATGTTCTTCCGTTTATTTAGGTCTTCTTTTATTTCTTTCCTCAGTGTTTTGCAGTTTACAGAATGCAAATACTATGTGTCATTTGTTAGATTCACAACTAAGAATCGCCCTCATTTGTGAGTGGTACGTGGTATTCCTCTCTTAAGTTTCATTTCTCCAACGCTCTTTTACTAGTATATAGAAATATGATTGATTTTGTGCTGTAATCTTGTATCTTGCACTCTGGGTAAATTCACCTACCAGTTCTAGGAGATTTTGGTGTATTTGTGTGATTTCAACAGAGACAATCAGCTTGTGAATTGGAACAATTTTAATTTAGTCTACTGATTTGTGCCACAGCATGGATGAATTTCCAAAGCATTGAAGCAGAGGGGAAAAAAGGCAGACGCAAAAGTTTACATATTGCATATTTATGTGTATAGCAGGCTCTCGTAAACAGCATTCTAACCTATAAGCAATATAGAGAGGAGATCAGTGGTTGCCTAAGGCTGGATGTGGATGGTAGGGATCCACTGGGATGGGGCACAAGGGAACTTTATTAGGTGATGGGAAATGTTCTCTTTCTTGACTGAGGTGGTGGTTACATGGATGGTAGCATTTGTCAAAGTCCATGGAACTGTACACTTAAATGGATACATTTTTGTTGGCCAATGAAACCCCAGTACAACTGATAAAGAGAAACCTTGACTATTAGTTTCATTTGGAGGAACTCAGTTTGCAAATGAGCGAACACCCAAAATGTGGACCTCTGATAAGGAAAATATTCAGGGCTTTATCAGTCATTGCAATGTTCTCCTTGTGGGTAGCAAGCAGGGGAGTCTCGCCAGCCTCTGCAGGCCTCTGAAACCCGCCCACACGCAGAAGAACAAAGCGTGCTTCGGACAAGAATGTGAAACTACAGCTGAGGTTGCACATCGGGAACGCCCTTCTGCATTGATTCTTGACCTTGCCCTTGTCCCTCCTGCCTCCGAACCTTGTGCCTGGGGCCCTTCCCACCCCGCACCCCCACCCCCGTGTTGCGAAAGGAAGCAAGAGGAGGAGATTTGTGAGGGTGGCCTGATCCCAGGGCTCCTCCTCTGTGTCCTGATTCTGGGTGCTGGGACCCCTCAGTGTCCTAGAGAGCTTCAGAGACAAGCTAAAGATAATTTGTAGCTGCTGCCTTCCCGAAAGGCCCATGATTATCTGGCTCTCAGCTCTCTCAGATTCCTGGCTAAAAGCAGTGCGCTGCTCATAGTGAAGCTACATCTTCCCACGTCTTCCCTCCCTGCTTTCAGAAGGCTCACTTTCGCCTAGACCTGATCTCTGATGCCTCCTCCGTCCAGGCTGCCTGAAGTAGCCACATGCTCTAATCCCTCCTGTTTTCCGGAGGCCTCCTGCAAATGAAGATTTCTATGGACAGTGTAGGGGAGTTCATTGGCTTCACACCCTCATCAACTCTTAGTATCCAGTCTTTATAGTTTTCTTCTTTCATGTGGTCATTGGGTGTGTACACCCCATTTCACTTCTTGAACTTTGTAACCCGTGGGTAGGTCACCCGTTTCAAAATAAATTGCATGTATTTGCTGAACCCCATACTAGGGCAGCTGGCCTGGAAAGGGACTGTTGTGTCACCCTCAGGTGGGCGAGTCCATTTCTGATGAGGATGCTGAAGCGTTGGCCTCTCCAGGACACAGGAGTGAGGATGTGTCAGGAGGCTGGGTGGGCGGTGGCAGGCCTTAAAAGCCCACGATGAACCTCAGGGGCAGGAAGGCCATGAAGGGTGGGGTGCTGGCTCAGTGAAGGGAGATGGGGAGCTGTATGGGTTGCCCGGGTGGTCAGGAGGGTGGGTGTCTGCAGAGAGGAGTGAGAGTTGGGGGTGTCACCCCACGACACTGTGAGTCCCTCGAAGGCAGTGGCAGCAGACTGCAGTGGGCAGAGCACACATTTGGCCTCAAAGCGCCCTGGGCTCGAGTCCCAGCACTGCCCCCTTCCTGGCTGTGGGACGCGGGGCAAGTGTCCTCCCTCTCAGAGCCTCAGTGTCCTCATCCATGGAATGGGCCTGATCATCACCTCCCATCAGGGCTGTCTGGTGAATGACGTCAAGGCCATACGAGTAGTGGCATGCGAATATTCAGAACGACTTTATACATAATCGTCAGTAACTGGAAACAAGTGAATCGGTGAATGCTTGTCCATGAACAAGTGTCCCAGGAGTCAGAGGGCACAGGCCTGGGCTGGGGAGAAAGCTGCAGGAGCTGCCAAGGTGCACGCACACCTCAGCCAAGGCCCCGGCGCATAGTAGGGCCTCAGAAAACACTTGCTGAGACCTGTTGTGGGCCTTTGTGGTGGGGGAGCCCGTGGAAGGGCTGAGGTTGGGGCCGGGAGGGAGGCCTGCCTTGGTCTCATGGTTGCCCTGTGGGTGAGGAGGTCGGCCGCCTCCGAGGTGACCATCCTCGGCTTCTGGGGGACCCAGGGTCTGTCCGCGATCCCCAGGGCCCTCTTTCCTCCCTGCTCCTGAGGAGGGAGACTCTCTCCTCTCCTCCTCCCTCCCCACCCTGCTCCTGAGGAGGGAGCCTCTCTGCTCTCCTCCTCCCTCCCCATCCTGCTCTCAGCAGCAGAGTGTGGGGGAGCAGGGCCCAGGTGAAGACAACCATGGGGAAGGGGGTGGAAGGGGAGAGTGCTGCAAGCCTGGAGGCCCGGGGAGGTGGTGCCTTCCCCAGCACCCTGTCTCTGAGGGCTGCTCTCTCCTCCTTTCTAGATGAGCTGCCTTATCTCAGGTGCCCTCTGCACACAGTGCTCCAGCTCATACCTGTGGCTTGTGGTGAGTGCCCCACCCTTGTCCATGACAAGGCAGGTGCCCACTGCATGCACAGCAGGGTCCTGGGAGGTCCCAGGGCAAGGGAGCCAGGAACGTTCCAGTGTCATTCATCATGCCAGGGCTGGGTTCCCAAATCCCAGGCCGTCAACCTGGAAACCTGCACCTGGAAGGGGCCTGAATCTCTGTCGGAATCACAGAGTGTCCACAAGGCCAGGCATCAAGCCAGCAGCCAGGGAGGCAGAGATCAAAGCACCAACAAGTAAGGCAGAAACCCGCGTGAAGCCTGTCTTTAGGGGAGGGGGGTCCATACAGAGCCTGCTTCCTGGGGGTGCAGCCCGGGCCGTCCCTCAGCAGGTCTGCACTAGGGGTTCAGTGCTCTGCTGCTGCTCTCTTGCAATTGTTAACACATTTTGAGCCAGGTGACCGGAGTTTTTGTCTTCCACTGGCTCTGGCAAATGATGTAGCTGGGTCTGGGTCAGGATCCGGGTCTGGCTGAGGGAGCGGGACCACTTCTTGGGGCAAAGAGGCAAGCGGGGGGTGGGGGGGCTGGGTGGGCTGGGGTCCTTACACTACTCTCTCCTTCCTCTTAACCTGGAGCCTTGTCCTCCAAGCTGTGGACATCACTGGGGGACCCAGAAAAGCCCCAGACGGCCCCTTCCTGCTACGGAGTCCTTCCCAGGGTTCCAAAGTGTCTCTGCCCTCACTGTCGTGCACCTGGGGAATTAAAGTTCTAGCCTCCGCCCCCCGCAGGGACCACGCAGCCCTTGAAGATACAGAGACCTAGGCTGGCCTTGGCCTCGCCGGGAGAGCCCTGCTTCCATGGAGAAGAGCCCCGGAGCCTCCCGAAGGGCCTCGGGTCATGGTCACAGGCAATGGGCTGTCCAGGTCTGCCTACAGCTTTCTTTCACTAAATCGGCTCTCGCGGCAGTAATGGCTCCTCCTTCTACCTGCTGGAGGGGTGAGAATGCCACTGTGAGGCCTACCTCATTGTCCTTAAGACTCGGTCTGAGGGAGGAGGTCCTGAAATGGTGTGGAGGATGAGGGAAGGATTCCAGGACAGCGCCTCCAGAGATGGGGCGGAGGTGGGTCCTAGGGGATGTCTGTGGATCCCGTCCCTTGGTGGGAGGGACGGTGGCACCAGCTCACGGCCCTCCACCCCACCCCTTCTCCTGAGGACCCCCACTGGCATTTAACCGGGGCCACACAGTGTAGGAAATCATGAAACTGTGTGGACCGGAGCCCCTGGAAACTCTTGGCCTCCACACTCAGCTGGCATCTCCGCGCCTCCCAGTGGCTGACCCAGCCACACCCGCCTGCCTTTTAGGGAGAGGCGGCCCCCGCCTGTCTCAGAGGGCCTGACCACGGGCCACTCAGAGCCACACCTGCCCAGGAAAAGGAGAAGACGTCCGACTGATTTTGCAACTTTAATGCAACACTGATACCCAAAACACGACAGCACGACAAAAAGCACACAGGAAAGCAGGAAGGGCAGAGAGCGCGTCATCTGGCATGCCATCTTCCATGGACGGGGAGAAGCTGCCTAGAGTGCTCTGTCGGGGAGGGGGCAGAGGAGGCACTCTGGCTCGGCGGGGGACTGCTGCAGCTCCTCAGCGCTGCCTGGAACCGGGAGACACAAAGGCCAGAACACAAGGGTCAATACAGGTGAACCGTGAGGGATAGGAAGGACAAACTGAGTGTCCTGTCAGGCCCTCCTCGTTCCCCCGCGACACCCCAGGCCTTCCCCTGACTCCTCCCAGCCCCTCCACACCCCATCCTTCAGAGTCTCATCTAATGACCTCCAATCTTACTGAATCCAGGAGAAGAAGCTGGCGCTGGTTCTGGCGGCGTTTCTGGTCCGGATGGTGGAGCTGGTGCTGGGGCCATCGAGCATGCTGGTGCTGGCCGCACCATTGGTGCCACTGCTGATGCCAGCCCTCCAGGTGCCTCTCCTGTTGGCACGGTTGCTATTCAGAATGTACTGATGGTATCTGGCCCAGAAAGCGAAGGGGATTCTGGACCAGGCGTCGCCAAAATCTCCGTCCTCATCCCAGGTCAGGAGTTCGACCTGTATGTCGTCCCAGCTCCACCGTCCAATCAGAGCTTCCTCCCCGATGTTCATCTGGGCCCTCATCTGGGCCCTGGCATGTTCCTCAGCCATATCCACATCCATCGTCTTGAAAGCATCATCCACAGCCTCCAAGAAATGAGCTCTCCATTCCCGGGGGTCTCGGTTCTGATACTGCGGTGGAAGAACAGCAGCCGTCGGAACAGCTACCCCACCTCGCTCGGCACCTGCTTCCTGCCATACGCCCTCCTGAGCGCTTTGCAAAATCATGATAGAAACCCACACGACTGGAATCGGGCTCCCATTATTCTGTGCCAGACCTGGGATTTCGCCCCATCCACTCACTACGTCTGTGAACTTGTGTCAGTGACTTAGGAACCTTTCTGGGCCTCAGCGAACCAACGAGGTATGGCAAACTCCAGCCAGAACAGAGGCTCTGCCTTACCTGGGCGATGAATCTCAGCACCCTCATCTTGCTGGTCTCGTGGCGGGCGCGCAGGCCCCAGAGGAACTCATACTCGGGTGGGCTGCTATTGGGGACCTTCTTGTATTCCAGGTACCTGCGTGAGAGAGGAAAATAAACTTCTGCTTCCAGCCAGGCAGACCTGTTGCTGCACCAGTGGCTCCCAGGTGGCCCCTTCCCAGCCCCGAGGCTGCAGCTTGGCTGCCGCAGGAGGCCTGCCCTGGCCCCGCCGCCCTTGCCTCGCTCCCATGCTCGCTCCCAGGGGTTTCCGCCTCCAAAACTGAGGTGCTCACACCCTTAGGCCACTGGTCCTGCCCAGCAGCCATGTGGAGGGGCAGGGGGCACGTGTAGGGTATTTGTTCATAGGAAGGCCACGAGTTTTGTGCCCCTTGTCACAATAACCCAGGTTCCTGTTGGGTGTGTTGTAAACAGAGGAGCCATTTCTTCAGGCCCCCTGCTCTGAGCACACCCCACCATGGGGCTCGTCCGTGGCCTGGCTGAACCCTGGGACAGTCCACCCTAGAAAATGTACGGGAAGAAACAGTCAACCAAGAGCAGTGGACTCCATACATACTCTCGACCATCTGTGTGTGTGTGTGTGTGTGTGTGTGTGTGTGTGTTTGTGTGTGTGGCGGGGGGCGTTGGTGGTGAACATGCATACGGGCCTGTGTGAGGGCACACGAGATCTCCAAGCACCGAGGATGGGGTGGGCCTGGGCTAGAAGGTCAGCGGGGCTGGGCTCCAGGCCCAAATGGGCCTTATCCCAGCCAGGGCCATGTCAGGCTTCCACTCTCTGAGCCCCTGGCTCCTGAGGTGTAAAGCCGGGGACACTGCCTAGAGGGCAGGTGCTGAACGAGATGGGGGCTGTACCACCCCACCCGGTGCTCGCAGTCAGCATGTGTTGCTCCCTTTCCCCAAGCCTCCCTGGAGTGGCCCTCCCCCCAACACTCACATTCCCCCCCCCACCCCACTCTCACACCAGACACCCATCCCTCTGGTGTTAAGACATGGGCTGGGGAATGGCTTCCTCAGCCAGAGCGGCACACGAGGAAGGCCTGAGTGGGAGGCAAAGTGAACTCAGTCGATACTCACTTCTGCTTCACAAAGTCCTCTGTAATGAGTTTCCTCAGATCGCCCAGGAATGGGTGCCTCACCCTGAGTGCAAGGAAAGGAACGCATGACTAGAGACAGTGGCAGTGCCCGGGGTGGGCGGGAGCGCTCCCAGCAGGACTGAGAGCTTCCCAGCCTGTGGGGTGTCCCCATGGACGCCTGGGCCGGCAGCAGAGGCCAGACGGCCACTTGTCAGCGATGCCCCAGGGAGGGGTTTGACGGAGCCCCCAGGTCCGATGGTTTCTCTTAGTTCTCATCTGGGAACAGAGAAGGCACACGGAGCAGAGGGGGTGCTCAGAGTTCAGGACCGTTTCCCCACGCACCCTGGTGGGACCCTTTGCGCTCTACCTAGTCCAGGACGCCACGCCCCGCAGAGACCACTAGGCCACTGCAATCCCAGGGCCTCTTGTGCCCAAGGACACACTGAGGAGTGGGAGCCGAGAGACCCCAATCATACCCGGGGCGCAGTCCCATCTTGCGTAGTGCCTCCCAGAGGACAGCTGCGAGGGGAGATGAGGTACAAGAGTTTAGCGCACGGAGGTGAGACGGCGGGCAACCCCCCAGCTGCAGGTCCAGCCACTCACCCTCGCTGGCACGGTTGCCGTTCATGAAGATGACGCCCAGAATCACCAAGAGGAGACTCAGCCTGGGAGTGTCCTTGGTCCTGAAAGTGTAGAAAGAGGGATCCTGTCCAGCAGCCATTTGCCCGGGGGGACCACAGCCGGCTCACTCAACTAGCCTCTCCCAGATTGCTGGGCTACAGGGCAGTTCCTCCCACTCTGTATGGCTTGCGCTACCTGGTCCAGACAATTCATTCCTCGGCCTGAGGCCGAGTCCCTTCATCCATCAAATGGGGATGCTAACACCTCCTCCCAGGGCTCTGACGAGGATGGCGTTAGGCAGGCAGCAAACGATTGGCAACCCTGTGTCCAGAGGCACATCCAGACCTTCCCTGCCCTTTGCGCATTGCGTCGGGAGCACGACTCCACTGGAGAGCCCCCCCACACCCCCGTCCCCCTCCCGAGGCCCACTCTGCCGAGCCCTGGCCGGGACCTTAGCAGGGAGAGGCAACCAAGAAGCTTGCTTTCCTAGGAAGATGGGGGTGGGGAAGGGTGGGCAGGGGCGAAACCCGGAGAGCAGCAAATCCTCGGCCCAGGCTACTGCCCCTGCCAGCCCTTAACTGCTCAGCACTGCTAACTCTGGGTGGGAGCCGTGCTAGGCCCCCCAACCCCACTTTCCCGTTTCTCTGAGAGGAGGGCGGAAGCACCACCAAGGAAGGCCACCACCCTCCTGTGCTCTCTCACTTTCCCAGGAGGCGGGCTGACGAATCCCGTGTGCAGACAAGAATGTAGAGGTGTTCTTCCTTGTCGATTTCCTTCAGGTGGATCCCAAACTTCTACATGAGGGAGAAAACAGAGTGTGAGATCAAACATCCATGCTGGGTGTCCTGCAGGCAGTCACTCAATTCCCCATTAGAACTTTTCCTTGGCGGGGAGCCCCAAGCCCTGGGGGAGGAGGAAGAAGAGAGGCCGCAGAGGAAGTGCCCTGTGGGAGCACTGACGCTGGCTGAGACAATGGGATCCACCTCAGAAGACCACCCCAGACACTCAGAGAGCACGAAGGGCAAGAAGGAGGGAAGGAGGCAGGCAGAGGAAGCTCCCAGGTGGAGAGGCCAGGGAGGGCTTCCTTCCAGAGCACGTAGTCCTGCCCTTGGGCCTCGAGGGGATGCAGGGGGCAAGGGTTCCCTGAGGCTCCTGCTCCACAGAGCTGCCCCCGGCCCCGCACCCACCTTTTCCAGAGTGTACGTTGCTCGTTCAATGATCTCAGGGAAATGTTCGTCGTATTCTCGGATGACATCCTTCAGCATGTCTGCGGGAGGGGAGGGGTGGGCAAAGCACCGAGCCTGAGCAGGGGCCACAGAGCTGCAGCCTTTCTGTCAGCCCTGCTGAAGGGAGCACACTCAGGACCCCACACCGTGCAAATGGAGCCATCAGCCAGGCCTGATGTGTGTGTGCGGGCATCTGATGGGAGGCCCACAGGGCAGGGCTGTGGGAGGGGGGAAGGGCAGAGCTCAGGGAGGGGGCACGGGTTGCCCACCTGAGCGCTTGATGGGGATCTTCTTGTAGTCTTTAATCATCAGATATTTCACCAACTTATTTGCCTGGAGAAGGAGGGAGCACACGGGGAGACCAAGGCGTGGGCGACCTCAAAGAACAGGCCCGCGAGGGAGGGGAGGAGCGAGATGGGGGAAGGGCAGGCTTCTTACCCTCTCTTGCAGAAGGGTCACATTGCGGGGTGGCAAGCACAGAACGTGCCTTGAGGGTACCTGGGACCTCAGGGCCATGGGGGGCCGAGGGGCCATCTGAGGCCGCACAGTCGTCAGTGGGGGCTGCGATGCCCTCCAGGTCGGTGGGACCGCAGGAGGCTCTCTCTCCTCCTCGCTGCTCTCATATTCGTCATCCAGGTGCTTGGACTGTACCATTAGACAGAGGAGAGACTCAGGGCTTCCAGGCTACCCGTGCAAAAGCACCTGGCACACATCTTAACCAGAGCAGGTACTTGGAGGTAAGGGTAGTAGGAACAGCGGATGACACGTGCCGAGTGCTTACTAAGTGCCAGGCACTGAGCCAACCGCTTCTCCCTCCAGGCCCGAGGGTAGGGACTACGTGGAGTAAAAACATGCTAGTTAACCTGTCTTGGAGAAACATGCACAAGCTGAGAGAAGAGGGGAGGGAAGGAGAGGGGAGGAGAGGGGAGGGGAGGGGAGGGGAGGGGATGCGGGGAGGGAGAGGAGGAGGGAGGGAGAGGAGGAGGCAGGGAGAGGAGAGGGCAGAGAAAGCAGGGGAGCAAGGGGGGGTGGAGACAGCAGGGAGGTCTCACCTTCTTTGTCCTCTTGCCTCCCATCCTGGCCCAGGGCTCCGCACTCTGCTGAGAGGTGGCAGCTGCACCCTCAGGCTCAGGGATGCTCGTGGCCATCTTGGCCTTGGCAGCAGCTGCTGCCACAACATTCTGAGGCTCCACCCACCGAGTCTTGGCGAGAGCCTTCCCAGACTTGGTCGTCTTGGGCCGGGTGGCTGCCCCCTCCCCGGCAGAGGCTGCCTGGGGCCCCCCGGAGGCAGCACTGGGGCCCTCTGTGGCAGCCTCTTGGGCCGGGGCAGGTCTCTTGGGGCGTGGGAAGGCCATGCCACTGACACCTGCCGGCTGGGTGAAATCAAAGACATCGTTCTGACCCAGGAAGGCTGTTTTGGGCCGGGTGGCATCCATCTCACTGGCACGCGGGGCCTGGGAGAAAGCACAGGCCGTACTAGGGCCCTCGGCAGCAGCCTCCTGGGCCCGGGAGGATGTCTGGGGCTGCGTGGACCTTGCTGGAGCCCCGGGGGTGGCCATCTCGCTCTTGACTAGCATCTGGGAGCTGTGCGGAGAAGCAAGGCTTGTCTCAAGGGTGGCTGCCTGAGCCTCGGCAGCCGATGTCATGGGCTGGGTATCGCCTCCTGAGCCCTGGTCTGTGGCCACTGGGTGGTTAGCGACCACCTGATGGTAGGTGGCATGGGCAGCAGCAGCAGTGGCCCGAGCAGCTTGGTTAGAGGAGGCGGCCCGGGCTACGTTGGCAGCACGGGCAGCCGGCTCGTTGGCAAGCGTTTCTGGATCCATCCGAAATGCCTCCAGCAGAGTCCTGGCCAGCATAGGGTTTTCAAGTTCCCAGGGCTCATTCTGCAAGACCAGGGAGGGGAGGGCAAGGCAGACAGCTGTACACACTCGCCCTGTGCTGGCCAGCCCCCGACCAGCCCCCAGACCCTCCCAAACCCCCCTTCTCCCAGCAGGAGAGGGAAGGTTTGGTGGATGTGGGCAGTCCTTCCCCATTCAACTCCAGCCTTCACCCACCCCCTCCTCCCATCCTCCCTGACGTCGCAGGAGGGAAGGCCCAGGGCTAGCAGGTGGCCGACAAGGGGCCTCACCGCTAAGATGCGAAAGCCTGGACCCAAGCTCCCAAAGGCTCTGAGGATACGGATGTCAAAGCTGGTGAGGGCTCCGTAGCCTCCAAAAGCACCAAATTCTTCATAGTCGTTGCCTTCAACCATGTCTTCCTCCCCGACTTCATCACTACCCTCGTCCATGTCTTCAACGTTGTACACTTCAGATTCTTTGCGGTAGCTTCCCTCAGCCATGCCGGGGGTCCCAAGGAGAAGAGAGCTCAGCCTGAGAGGGACGGGGAGGCCTCTTCAGAGGGAGGGGGCGGGACCCAGCAGGAGGCCGGATCTCTCAGGAAGTGGGGGGCTGCAATCATCAGGTCACCAGGCAGTATAAGGTCGGGGTGGGTGGGGGAGTGAGGGCTGCTGGGGTAGATTCCCTCAGAGACAGAGCCCTAAGAGAAGGATAGAGGAGGTCGGAGGAGACCCTACACTGAAAGGGGAGTTTAGGACAGGCAGGCTCCCCGGCCCAGCGGCTGGATTTGAACAGGGGGTGCACTGGCGGGCTTGGGTCCAAAGAGTCCCATAGGAGATGCGTTGAGAGAGGGAGAAATAAAGCGCCTGAATTTAATGCCTGGAGCAGGGGGCCAGGACGGTGGGGAGGAGATGACATGAGAGGGCTCAGACAAACGGGGACCGCTGGAAGCTCTGGGAAAATGAATCCCAGGGACCCTCTAAGTGCCGGTGGGGGGGATTCAGCTGATTCAGGTCTAGGTTGCGCTCATACAGGAGCGCTCAAGGTGGATGGGGTGGGGGTCTTCGGACTAGGTGAGGCTCGAACTGGAGTGCTGGAGGTCTCAGAGGCCAGGACTGCAACTCCAGGAAGGGGGCAAAACGTTCAGTTCCACTGGATTGATCTCAGAGTGGTTGGGGTGGAGGTGGGGCCTCCGCTCTAAGGAAGCTCAGCACGGAGCACACGGGTCTGTTAAAGGGGTTCGGATGGTGGGCTCCGGTGTAAGTAGGGCTCGGATCGGGGAGCCTGCATCTGGTGGCGGTGGAGGGGGGCGGCTCCTATCTAGACCGCGGGTCTAACGGGGTTCAGGTTCTGCGTGCTCGGGCTTTGTTCAGATCCGGGGGCGGGGGATTGGGGATGGGGAGGGCACAGCGTACCCTCGTTCCACTCGCTCTCTCCCGGTCCTGTCTGGGGCTGGATCCTTACCTTCCCTGGGGCTCCAATGGCGTCCGTCCTCAGCACCAGGAACCCCGCAGCCGCGCCCTCGCCTACTGCTGCCAGCACAGCAGCTCCGACCACCCCGCCCCTTTTCTCCGCGCACCGCCCCCCTCGCTGCGCGGCTGGGCAGCCTGCGCATGCGCGGACCCCTTCAGCCGGCCCGCTTTCCCAACAAAAGCCTTTCTCACCAGGTCCCCAGTGCGCATGCGATTCCGCCAGTGGGTGGGCGGGGTGGGGGGCGTTTTTTCCTTCCCGCCAGATTCCCCTCACCGTTCCCCACCTCCGCCTCCGCGCCCCCGATCGCAGGCGCGGGCACTCACACCCTGTACTGCGGTTCCAACCCATCCATCATATACCCTCAGTCCCCCCACTTTTGCACAATGCTTCTCAGCCCTGCGCGCCCCCTTGCCTCTAAGCTCCTCCAGTGTGGTCTGGAATACACTGAGCCCTGCTTCCCCAGCGTGACCCCTAGGTCACCAATACAGAGGTCTCTAGCCCAGTCTGCAACTGCAACAAGAGAAATGGAAATGGCGAGAGGACACCAGTTCCCTTTGTGTTCCCCTCCACTATCCATCTCTAGGGCCCCCAGACACACTGGGAACATCTGCTTCCCCAGCCGCTCTTCATGCAGCTTGTGTGTCACAGCCTGAGCTGTGCTGGGCATTATCTTCCTCTCACAGCAGCCCTGGGAGGTGGATGTCAGCATCCCCATTTTACAGATCAGGAAGCTGAGGCACAGACAGACACATCGCACGAACTAGACAAGGCCACAGAGCCAGTAAGTTGAAAATGCAGAATTTGGGCCGGGGTCTCGCTGACTCCAAAAATCCATATTCCGCTAGCACTGGCCCCGGGGACTGAGGCACCCTCCCTTCTTCAGTTTGAGCAGCAGATCCACCCCACCTCCCCTGCCCTGTCAACATCTGTCCCAACAAGCCAGGTTTCTGTTCTCTGAGACCTAAGCTCACGCTCTGCATTCTGGGGGGAACAGGTAGGAGCCCCAGGCCCACCCCTTGCCTGCTCTGTGTGGGTCCATCCAGGTGTGAGAATTGCTCCTTGGGGTCCACTCCCTGCTCCGACTGTCAGGCCTCTTCGCTGTGAGTGGCACAAACACGCTGCCCCTGAGGCCTTCCTGGTGCCCACTGGAGCGGCCAGGACAATCAGGCACTTGTGTGTCTGAGCCATGGCAAGCCCTGATTCAGAGTAAATGTTTGGCCTGGTTCCTTCCATGGCTGGGGCCTGGGGCAGCTGTGGTCTTGTGGATAGAAGCTGGGCTGGATTTCCGAATTCCGGGGATGGAGTGTTGGGCCAGTCTGTCGCTAGCTGTGTGAAAGCCCGCTCGGGTCACTGGACATCTCTGAGCCCGGTTTCTCAATATGCAAAATGTGAAGCAAAAGGAGAACTTACTGGGGTCCTACCTAAGCACACACATGCTGCTGCGCTTCCAGAATGACTGGAGAAAATGCTATGTTCCCATCTCCAATTGCACGTCTATTTTTTTTTTTTTTTTTTACAAAAAAACATAGTGGACTTTTATATTCGTTTTTATATCAGCCTCTCCAGGCTGTCCACCCCTGTGTCTGAATGGAAGCTATTGCTAGGACCAGAGCTTTTACTCTCCAGTGACCAACATCAATTCTGCCTGTCTGGATGGCTTTCCTCAGCTGTTGCATAGCAACCTTCCCTGTCAGCTGCTTGTGTCTCTCAGCCCTTCCTGTGCAACACGTTTCTGTGGGACGTGACCAGACCTTAGAAGCGAAAGCCTTGACAAACCGCTATATGCTAATAGAAAATGCTATGTTCCCATCTCATTTTGAAACTGTGCTTTTTTTACAAAATCCGTAGTGGACTTTTATATTCGCTCTATTTTATTTTTTATTCTTATGTTTTCTTTTTCTTTTTTTTAATTGAGATATAATCGACATATAACATTATATTAGTTTCAGGGGTACAACATCATGATTCAATATTTGTATATACTGTGAAATGATCACCACAATAAGTCCAGTTAACATCCATCATCACACATAGTTACAATTTTTTATGATGAGAACTTCTATTGTATTCGTTTTTATACCAGCCCCTCTATATGCTAGATGCTTTATAACTATATATGCTAATATGCTTACAACTCCTAAATCTACAACCCCAGTTCGAACTTCACCTTTGAGATCCAAATCCATATATTCATTCGTCTACTTGACATCTCCACTTGGATGTTTCAAGGGCTCCTCACAGTGAGTCTGTCTCACTGTGGTATTGCTATATCCACCCCTCCCACACACTCACGTCCCCCATCTCTCTTGTTTTTAAAACTCCCATCTTCACAATTTCAGTAAATGGCACCATGATCCGCACAACTACTCACTCCAGAAAATGGAAGTCAGCTACCACCACTGCCCTTTTCTCATACACTGCACCCAGATGGGAAACCTCTGCAGCTCTCCAGGGCTACCTCTCTGTGCAGCTCTCTCCCCTCCATTACTCCCAGAATATTCTAGTCACATTGGCCTCTTGGAATTCTCAGCTCTGTCTCCTTCACTTATTCACCTCTGTTTGTGTTCAATCTCCCTGTGCCGCAGCCTGTAAACTCTATCTAGGCAAGAAGTTGGGGGGAATTGGGCAATCCTGGGGATCGCCTTTTTAATTTCCCTTACATTGGGGATCAACGTCCTGCGTGGCTCGTGGAGCCACGACGTAAAGCTTTATAACTTTTTTGGTTTATAGATATTTTGGTGGCAGAGCACATCGGATTCCTGTTAATTCATCATGGCTGGAAGCATTATAGTACATAAATTTTTCTTACATTCAAATATTTTAACTGAGAACTATGCTTTTAAGATGTATCCACTCTCCTATGCATATGTCTGCCATCCTATTTCTCATCTAAGGCAATAAAAATACGTTCAAGCTTTCTCAGCAAGGGGATGTCATACTGGTTTTTAATGGTCATTTTTTAAGAAAGGATTTTTTGGAGACATGTGGAGAGAATAGTAGAGGGGCAAGAATAGAAACACCAAGAAATCAGAATGTCTGTCTTTCCATCATACTGATGAGAATTAATGCTGACTTGTACAAGGGTTACCATGGAGATGGAAATTCTTGTTCCCCATTCATTCCTTGGGGAGTTCTGTTCTAATTGGTCTTACAGTAGTATATGCTCTCCTTTTCTGGGGTTATATCAGAATGGCAGTGCTCTTCTGCATTCCTAGGGCTAACAGTGATGCAAAAGCAGGTCTACTGGCAACCAAAATGTCTGTTGATACCATGGCTGGTTAAGGCCTCTCGAATTCCAGTGGTTCCTCTCATCTGTTTTTTCCTCAGGGGTTCATGCATTAACCTCACATAACATGAAGCCAGTGTCTGATTCTTAAGCTTGTTCTCACAGTAAGCAGGTTGTCCTCATTCTGGCCTCATTTTATCTCAGTACTTTGACCTTGACATTCAGGATGCCCAAATGGGCAAACATCCCTTCACCAACTCACTGGCTTCTGCTATTCCTTAGTTGTATCACTAACAGTTAAAACTGGCCATTTCAGGTCCTCTGCAGTAACTACTTCCACATATCTAGGCCATTTCAGGTCCTCTACAGTAACTACTTTCACATATCTAACTGTTCTCTTTCATTGCACAGCATATTATTTGATGTACTTCACATTTTACAATTGCTTTGAAATAGACAACACATATCACTGCTGCGATTTTTGGAAAAGCCTTTCAGCTATTAAATTGTATATTGATAATGTTACGCACTATTCTTTCTGGCTTCTCAGCAATCACCACCTTCATCCCTGAAAAAAAAAGGATCTGAGGATAAAAAGAATTTATCCACCAAAAACTTTTCCTTGATGACCACTCTCTGAATAAGCCTCACATGTGTGCTGGTTGATCGGTCTCTTGGTTAGGCCTGTGTTAACTGTCTGAGGGCTGCTGTTAACCATTGGGAAACTGATGTTGCACTCCCATAAGCTCTCTCCTGCTTGCTTCTCTCTGTCTTCCCTAAATATCCCATTGAGAGGCCATACCCATGCTGCATACACCATTACACAAAAATGCCCAAACTGGGCTCACTGTAAACTTTTAGTCATTATCTCAGGGAAGGGGAGGGAAGATCTTATGGTAGAACTAAGATCGGTGTGTCACAGTGGAATCAGTGTGGTTAGCCCTTCTCCATTTAAGTCCACGCAAGTCCTCAAGACGTTGCCTGTGATCCTCCATCAGCTTAAGGAAACAATTCAGGCCCATGGTGAGTTACAATAAAATGTATAGCTTGGGGAATATTGGCAGTTAAATGTCAAAATATGGCTGTTTGTTTCCACTGAGTCTCATTAGTCTAACACCACATGCAAGAATGTCCTTGGGATCGAGTGATCATGGTTACAACCTTTTCATGCCTTGTGATGTTAAATTCTCTACTTCATCTTAGAGGTTTGATATAATAAATGCCCAATACCAGCAGCAGGGCAACTTCCACCTGGAATGCTTGTTTTGCCCCTGAGAGGATTCAATTTCTTTCCAGTGCCCCACGATGGGGAATTTTCCATGGTATGTAGGCAAAGGACTTGTTATTTCCTTTTTCCTTTCTACAAAACCAACGCATACATCAGTCTATTACCTTCCCTGGATGTGCTTCCCACACAGCCACCTGAATGGAGCTTGCTTCAGAATGAGGAGTGTCTACTTGTCCCTGTCCCTTTCCCTGCAGCCTTATCACTGGTAAGACCTCAGCTACTAGGCTTTCACCAGAAGCAATGAGTGGAGTCGGACCTTTGTTGCCTTGGTTTTTTACAAACGGCTCTAATTTTTCATGGCCAATGTTAAGAGCTGGTGGTGCTAGAAAGAAAAGGAGGGATGTCTGGAATTCATTATTTTGATCACCACCCAGTAAGGTGTGCTGTTGGGGAGAGATGCTCCTTTACTTTCTGCCTGTCCCTGGCTTTCTGCTTGTCACCTTGCAGTCCCACTTGCTGTCTCTCTCCTCCACCTCTCCCTCAGCTCCCCTGCATCCTCCCTCTCTCTTTGCTGCTACCTCTCTGTCTCCCTCTTTCCTATGTCTTTTCAGTCTTCCGACTGGTTTTTCTACTCAGTCTCCCCTTCTCCTTCCATCCTTTATCCCCCATTCCGCGTCTGTGTATCTTCCATCCCCTGGCATATCCCTGTCTGTTTTCCCATTGCTGGGCCCATGTGGAGCCACATCGGTAGGAAGACCATGGATATATACATTCATCCACCAATCCCTCTACCGATTCTTCCATCCTGTCCATTCTGTTTTTTAATTCATGAATTCCTCTGTTCATTTATTCCTCCCACAAATGTACTTGAGAGTCTGTAAGGGAACAGGCACTGGACTAGACCCTCAGGATATACAGTGGAGAACAAAACAGACAATGGCAACTTTCACCATGGGGCTTGCACTGGAACGGGGCAGCAGGTGTTCCAAAAGGATCCCTCTAACAAATATATACAAATACCTTAGTTATGACAAATACTGATAAGTGCTATGGAGGAAGTTTTCAAGGTGCTAAGAGAAAGGAGAAGAGGATAAGTAATTTAAATCGAGGACGAAGTGGTTTGTGGCCAGGAAAGGCCCTCAGGAAGAAGTGATCTTTAAGCTGACACCTCAGAAATAAGCATGAGGTAGACAGATGAACAGGAGAAGACAAAGGGTTATCACTTCAGGGTTCCCAGGAGCAGCACTATAAAGTCTCTAAGGCAGTCAAGTGGTATGTATGGCTCCCACAGGGCCTAAGAGAAGGTCAGACTGGTTCAAGCAAAGAAGGGTGGGAATACTTTAGGGTCAGACGGTTGAGAAAATCTTATTCCAGCTCATATCACTATTGTCATCATTCTTTCAGGCCAGGCCCCTCACTTGTCATTCATGTTTTCAATCCTTTTCATTCCCATTTTCCACTCCCACTCTATGCCTCTCATGGAGACAAGGTATTCTAGTTTGTTTTCTAAGTATCCTTTTTCTTTTTTCTTCCAGTTTTTTTCAGATATTTATTGACATACAGCACTGTATAAGTTTAAGGTATACAGTATAATAATTTGACATAGATATATCATGAAATGATTATAACAGTAAGTTTAGTGAACATCCATCATCTCATATAGTTACAAAAGTAAAGAAATAGAAAAAAATTATCCTTGTGATGATAACTCTGAGGATTTACTTTCATAACTTTCATATATAACGTACAGCAGTTTTAATTATATTTATCACATTGTATATTACATCACTAGTACTTGTTTATCTTGTTACTGGAAGTTTGTACCTTTTGACTGCCTTCATCCAATTCCCCCTCTCCCCACACCCTGCCTGTGGTACCCACAAATCCCGTCTCTTTTTTCCATGATTTTGTTTGTTTTGTTTCTTTTTGAAGTATCATTGACCTACAACACCATATTAGTTCCTGATACACAAAATAGTGATTGTATATTTCTATATACTTCAAAATGATCACCACAATAAGTCTAGTTATCATGTCACCATACAAAGCTATTACATAATTATTGACTATATTCCCCACACTGTACATTTCATCCCTGTGACTCATTTATTTTGTAACTGAAAGCTTGTACCTCTTAATCTCTCTCAGTTATTTCTTTTTTCCTCCAAACCTCCTCCACTCTGGCAACTACCTGTTTGTTCTCTGTATCTATGACTCTCTTTCTCTTTAGTTTTGTTTGTTCATTTGTTTTGTTTTTTAGATTCCACATATAAATGATATCATACACTATTTGTCTTTCTCTGTCTGAGATTGTTCACTTAGTGTAATACCCTCTAGGTCCATCCATATTGTTGCAAATGGCAAGATTTCATTCATTTTAATGGCTGAATATTCCACTGTATATATACCACATCTACTTTAACCATGTATCTATTGATGAGCACTTAGGTTGTTTCCATATTTTCACGATTGTAAATAATGCTGCAATGAACATAGGGATGCATATATCTTTTCAAATTAGTGTTTCTGTTTTCTTTGGAAAAATACCCAGAAGTAGAATTACTGGATTGTATGGTACTTTTATTTTTAATTTTTTGAGGAAACTTCATACTGCATTGGCTGCACCAATTTACATTCCCACCAAAGTCCACAGGGGGCCCTTTATTTTCTCCACATCCTTGCCAACACTTGTTATTTGTTGTCTTTTGATGATAGCTATTCTGACAGGTGTGAGGTGATATCTCACCATGGTTTTGATTTGCATTTCCCTGATGATTAGTGATATTGAGCATCTTTTCATGTTTGTTGGTCATCTGTATGTCTTCTTTGGAAAAATGTCTATTCAGGTCCTCTGCCTAATTTTTAATCGCGTTTTTTGTTTTTTTGATGTTGAGTTGTATGAGTCCTTTAAATATTTTGTATATTAACCCCTTATCCAATATATTGCTTGTAAATATCTCTTCCCATTGAGGATGCTGCCTTTTAGTTTTGTTGATAGTTTCCTTCACTTTGCAAAACCTTTTTAGCTTCATGTGGTCCCATTTGTTTATTTTTATGTTTGTTTCCCTTGCCTGAGGTGACATATCCAAAAATATATTACTAAGAGTGATGTTAAAGACCGTACTGCCTATGTTTTCTTCTATAAGTTTTACGGTTTCAGGTCTTACATTTAAGTCTTTAATCCATTTTGAGTTTATTTTTGTATATGGTGTGAGAAAATTAACCAGTCTGATTCTTCTGCATGTAGATGTCCAGTTTTCCCAACACCATTTATCAAAAAGACTGCCTTTTCTCCATTGTATATTCTTGCCTCCTTTGTCATAGATTAATTGCCCATATAACTGTGGCTTTATTTCTAGGCTCTCTATTCTATTCCATTTATCTATGTGTCTGCATTTGTGCCACTACCATACTGTTTTGATGAATGTAGCTTTGTACTGTAGTTTGAAATCAGAGAGTGTGTTACCTCCGGTTTTGTTCTTCTTTCTTAAAATTGTTTGACTATTTGGATTCTTTTGTATTTCCATATGAATTTAGAATTATATATTCTATTTATTTAGGTCTTCTTTAATTGTTCCCAGCAATGTCTTCATATTTTCAAGTAAAGTGTTGCTCAGCTTTTGTCACATCTACCCTTATGTAATTCTTCTTTTTATGCTCTTGTAAGTGGAATTTTTGCTATTGGAAATAGTATTTAAAATTTCATTTTCTTGATTATTTCTGCTGTATAAATTTCCATTGATTAGAATAAAGTTATTGAATATTGACATAAATTTTTAATATTAGTGATATAATTAACACTAATTTTCTCATTCTTGATATTGGTAATTCATGCTTTCTCTCTTTTATTTCCCTAATTATTCTGGATAGAGGCTTATCAGTTGTACTGATATTCTTAAAGATCAGATTTGATCTCTTTAATTTCCTCTATTTCTTTTTTGTTGTTGTCTACTTCAGTGATTGCTACACTTTCCCTTATTTCCTTTCTTCTGCTATTTTGGTTTTAATTGTATCTGCATTCTTTTTCCTAAATATTGAAATTTAAATTATTGATTTAATTCTGATTTTTAAATATAGGCATTTTGTGCTATAAATTGGTTTCTAAGGATTGCTTTAGGTGCATCCTACAAATTTTAATAAGTTGTACTTTACTTTTCATTCAGTTCAAATTACTTTCTAAATTTCTTTTTTATTTCTTTCACCCATATGTTATTGAAGAGTATGTTATATTGTTTGCAAATATTTTGGGAATTTTACAGATACATTCCTGTTATTTACATCTAATTTAATTTCATTGTCCTCCAGGAAAATCCTTTAGGTGATGTTAATTCTTTCATTTGTAAGATGTATTTATGGCCCAGAATATTGTCTATCATGGTAAATTTTCATGTACATATGAAAACAATGTGTGTTCTTTTTTTGTTAGGGATAGTGCACTTAAAATGGAGAACAGTATGGAGGTTCCATTAAAAACTGAAAATAGAGCTACCATATGATCCAGCAATCCCACTCCTAGGCATATACCCAGAGAAAACCATAATTTGAAAAGATACATGCACCCCAGTGTTCACTGCAACATTATTCACAATAACCAGGACATGGAAGCAACCTAAATGTCCATCAACAGAGGAATGGATAAAGAAGATGTGGTACATATATACAATGGAATATTACTCAGCCATAAAAAAAGAATGAAATAATGCCATTTGCGGCAACATGGATGGACCTAGAGATTGTCATACTAAGTGAAGTAAGTCAGATAGAGAAAGACAAATATCGTATGATATCACTTATATGTGGAATCTGAAAAAAAAAGTCTACAAATGAACTTATCTATAAAACCAAAATAGAGTTACAAATGTAGAAATAAACTTACGGTTACCAGGCAGTAAGGAAGGGAGGGATAAATTGGAAGATTGGGATTGACACATACACACTACTATATATAAAATAGATAACTAATCAGGACCCACTGTATAGCACAGGGAACTCTATTCAATACTCTGTAATGGCCTATATGGGAAAAGAATCTAAAAAAGAGTGGATATATGTATTTGTATAACAGATTCACTTTGCTGTACACTTGAAACTAACACAACACTGTAAATCAATTATACCTCAATAAAATATTTTAAATGTTAATTAGATTAATTTGAGTGATAGCATTTTCAAGCATTCTATACACTTACTGATGTTTCTTGTCAACTTGTTCAACTGTGGAGAGAAAAGACAAATCTCTGACCCTAATTGTGGATTTTCCTTTCTTTCATATATTTCTAAATTCCGTTTTTAGGTGTATAAACATTTAGAATTTTTATGCCCTCTTGATGAATTGGCCTCTTTAGGCAATCATAAATACAAACAATCCTCTTATAAATGATCCTCTTTATCCCTGACAATACATTTTATTCTGAAATCTGCTTTATCTGATATTAATATATCCATTACAGCCTTGTTTGGATTATTAGTAGCATGATATATCTTTTCCCATACTTTTACTTTTAACCTATAGGTACAATGGGATTCATGTACACTGCATATAGCAGGATCTTTTTAAAATCCAATTTGTCATGCCCCACATCGTATGTTATTAGGGAAATGCAAATTTAAAAAATGAGATACCACTACACTCCTATTAGAATGGCCAAAATCCAGAACACTGGCAATACCAAATGCCTGCAAAGATGTGTATCAACAGGAACTCTCCTTCATTGCTGGCGGGAATTCAAAATCATACAACCACTTAGGAAGACAGTTTGACAGTTTCTTATAAAATTAAACCTATTCTGACCATGTAATCCAGCAATCATGCTCCTTGGTATTTACCCAAATGAGCTGAAAGTTTATGTCCACAGAAAAACCTGCATATGCATGTTTATAGCACTTTTATTCACAATGCTGCAGCTTCGGAAGAAACCAAGATGTACTTCAGTAGGCGAATGGATGAACAAACTGTGACACATCCAGATAATGGAATATTATTCAGCACTAAAAAGAAATGAACTATCAAGCCCTGAAAAGACATTCAAGAACCTTAAATGCATATTACCCAGTGAAAGAGGCCAATCTGAAAAGTGTATATACTGTATGATTCCAACTATATGACATTCTGGAAAAGGCAAACCTATGGAGACAGTTAAAAAATCAGTGGTTGCTAGCAGTTAGGAGAGAGGGAGGGATGAATATGTGGAGCACAGAGGATTTGGGAGGCAATGAAATTATTCTGTATGATACTGTAGTGGTGGCTACATGTTGTCTAAACCCATGGAATGTACAACAGCAACAATGAGTCTTAATGTAAACTACACACTTTGGGTGATAATGATATGGCAATGTAGGTTCATTGATTGTAAGAAGTGCACCCCTCTGGTGCAGGATGTTGACAGTGGGGGAGGCTCTGTCTCTGTGGGGGCAGGAGGTATATGGGATGGCTCTGTAATTTCTGCTCACTTTTGCTATGAGCCTAAAACTGCACTAAAAAATAAAGTCTACTTAAAAGAGGAGTCCAATTTTAGACAATTTGTATTTAATATGGTTACTGATATGGTTGGATTTAAAGCTGTCATGTTAATTTTTTTCTATTTTCTCATCTGTTGTTTTATTTTTTCTCTTTTAAAGCATTTTAAATTAAATGAGCATTTCATGATTCCATTTATCTTCCATATAGGCTTATTAGCCATAATTCTTTGGATAGATACGTTAATGTTTATAGTTCATGCTTCTTTAACGTATCACAATGTACCTTCAAGTAATATTGTACCACTTCACATGTAGATTTAGAACCTTACATACACTTATATTCCCCCATACTTGTGCTATTATTTTCCAAGAAGCTAATTCCACATAAGTTACAACTCCACAATGCATTATGAATTTTTGCTTTTACATCATTAATAATAAAATATTCTTAAATGTGAAAATTAGTAGTTTATATCTACTTTCATATCTGCCATTTCCATTATTGTTTACTCATTTATGTAGACCATATTTCCATTTACAGTCATTTTTCTTGTGCCTGAAGGACATCCTGTAACATTTCTTGTAGGGTAAATCTGATGATTAATATTTTCAGCTTCAGTATGTACGAAGAACTTTTATTTCAACTTCATTTTTAAAAAGATATTCATTGAGTATACAATTCTGATTGGACAATTATTGTTTCACTATTTTAAAAATGGTATGACACTTTCTTCTGACTTGCATTGTTCCTTATGAGAAGTGTCCTCTAATTCTTATCTTTGGTCCTCTTAATGATTCTATATTTTTCTGGTTTTATACTTGTCCAGGAATAGAAGTAAAACCCTGGGGAAGCAGATTGGAAAAATATCATGAATGCACATCATGCATTAACTGTGCATAGCAACTTGGATACATATTAAAGCATAAGGGTCACTGAAAAAAAATTAAAAACCAGGATGGATACTTATACTTGCAGCCACGATGAATTAACAGGAATCCGATGTGCTCTGCCTCCTAAATATCTATAAACCAAAAAAGTTATAAAGCTTTACGTCGTGGCTCTACGAGCCACGCAGGACATTGTCCCCAAGGTAAGGGAAATTAAAAAGGCGATCCCCAGGATTGCCCAATTCCCCCCAACTTCTTGCCTAGATAGAGTTTACAGGCTGCGGCACAGGGAGATTGAACACAAACAGAGGTGAATAAGTGAAGGAGACAGAGCTGAGAATTCCAAGAGGCCAATGTGACTAGAATATTCTGGGAGTAATGGAGGGGAGAGAGCTGCACAGAGAGGTAGCCCTGGAGAGCTGCAGAGGTTTCCCATCTGGGTGCAGTGTATGAGAAAAGGGCAGTGGTGGTAGCTGACTTCCATTTTCTGGAGTGAGTAGTTGTGCGGATCATGGTGCCATTTACTGAAATTGTGAAGATGGGAGTTTTAAAAACAAGAGAGATGGGGGACGTGAGTGTGTGGGAGGGGTGGATATAGCAATACCACAGTGAGACAGACTCACTGTGAGGAGCCCTTGAAACATCCAAGTGGAGATGTCAAGTAGACGAATGAATATATGGATTTGGATCTCAAAGGTGAAGTTCGAACTGGGGTTGTAGATTTAGGAGTTGTAAGCATATTAGCATATATAGTTATAAAGCATCTAGCATATAGAGGGGCTGGTATAAAAACGAATACAATAGAAGTTCTCATCATAAAAAATTGTAACTATGTGTGATGATGGATGTTAACTGGACTTATTGTGGTGATCATTTCACAGTATATACAAATATTGAATCATGATGTTGTACCCCTGAAACTAATATAATGTTATATGTCGATTATATCTCAATTAAAAAAAAGAAAAAGAAAACATAAGAATAAAAAATAAAATAGAGCGAATATAAAAGTCCACTACGGATTTTGTAAAAAAAGCACAGTTTCAAAATGAGATGGGAACATAGCATTTTCTATTAGCATATAGCGGTTTGTCAAGGCTTTCGCTTCTAAGGTCTGGTCACGTCCCACAGAAACGTGTTGCACAGGAAGGGCTGAGAGACACAAGCAGCTGACAGGGAAGGTTGCTATGCAACAGCTGAGGAAAGCCATCCAGACAGGCAGAATTGATGTTGGTCACTGGAGAGTAAAAGCTCTGGTCCTAGCAATAGCTTCCATTCAGACACAGGGGTGGACAGCCTGGAGAGGCTGATATAAAAACGAATATAAAAGTCCACTATGTTTTTTTGTAAAAAAAAAAAAAAAAAATAGACGTGCAATTGGAGATGGGAACATAGCATTTTCTCCAGTCATTCTGGAAGCGCAGCAGCATGTGTGTGCTTAGGTAGGACCCCAGTAAGTTCTCCTTTTGCTTCACATTTTGCATATTGAGAAACCGGGCTCAGAGATGTCCAGTGACCCGAGCGGGCTTTCACACAGCTAGCGACAGACTGGCCCAACACTCCATCCCCGGAATTCGGAAATCCAGCCCAGCTTCTATCCACAAGACCACAGCTGCCCCAGGCCCCAGCCATGGAAGGAACCAGGCCAAACATTTACTCTGAATCAGGGCTTGCCATGGCTCAGACACACAAGTGCCTGATTGTCCTGGCCGCTCCAGTGGGCACCAGGAAGGCCTCAGGGGCAGCGTGTTTGTGCCACTCACAGCGAAGAGGCCTGACAGTCGGAGCAGGGAGTGGACCCCAAGGAGCAATTCTCACACCTGGATGGACCCACACAGAGCAGGCAAGGGGTGGGCCTGGGGCTCCTACCTGTTCCCCCCAGAATGCAGAGCGTGAGCTTAGGTCTCAGAGAACAGAAACCTGGCTTGTTGGGACAGATGTTGACAGGGCAGGGGAGGTGGGGTGGATCTGCTGCTCAAACTGAAGAAGGGAGGGTGCCTCAGTCCCCGGGGCCAGTGCTAGCGGAATATGGATTTTTGGAGTCAGCGAGACCCCGGCCCAAATTCTGCATTTTCAACTTACTGGCTCTGTGGCCTTGTCTAGTTCGTGCGATGTGTCTGTCTGTGCCTCAGCTTCCTGATCTGTAAAATGGGGATGCTGACATCCACCTCCCAGGGCTGCTGTGAGAGGAAGATAATGCCCAGCACAGCTCAGGCTGTGACACACAAGCTGCATGAAGAGCGGCTGGGGAAGCAGATGTTCCCAGTGTGTCTGGGGGCCCTAGAGATGGATAGTGGAGGGGAACACAAAGGGAACTGGTGTCCTCTCGCCATTTCCATTTCTCTTGTTGCAGTTGCAGACTGGGCTAGAGACCTCTGTATTGGTGACCTAGGGGTCACGCTGGGGAAGCAGGGCTCAGTGTATTCCAGACCACACTGGAGGAGCTTAGAGGCAAGGGGGCGCGCAGGGCTGAGAAGCATTGTGCAAAAGTGGGGGGACTGAGGGTATATGATGGATGGGTTGGAACCGCAGTACAGGGTGTGAGTGCCCGCGCCTGCGATCGGGGGCGCGGAGGCGGAGGTGGGGAACGGTGAGGGGAATCTGGCGGGAAGGAAAAAACGCCCCCCACCCCGCCCACCCACTGGCGGAATCGCATGCGCACTGGGGACCTGGTGAGAAAGGCTTTTGTTGGGAAAGCGGGCCGGCTGAAGGGGTCCGCGCATGCGCAGGCTGCCCAGCCGCGCAGCGAGGGGGGCGGTGCGCGGAGAAAAGGGGCGGGGTGGTCGGAGCTGCTGTGCTGGCAGCAGTAGGCGAGGGCGCGGCTGCGGGGTTCCTGGTGCTGAGGACGGACGCCATTGGAGCCCCAGGGAAGGTAAGGATCCAGCCCCAGACAGGACCGGGAGAGAGCGAGTGGAACGAGGGTACGCTGTGCCCTCCCCATCCCCAATCCCCCGCCCCCGGATCTGAACAAAGCCCGAGCACGCAGAACCTGAACCCCGTTAGACCCGCGGTCTAGATAGGAGCCGCCCCCCTCCACCGCCACCAGATGCAGGCTCCCCGATCCGAGCCCTACTTACACCGGAGCCCACCATCCGAACCCCTTTAACAGACCCGTGTGCTCCGTGCTGAGCTTCCTTAGAGCGGAGGCCCCACCTCCACCCCAACCACTCTGAGATCAATCCAGTGGAACTGAACGTTTTGCCCCCTTCCTGGAGTTGCAGTCCTGGCCTCTGAGACCTCCAGCACTCCAGTTCGAGCCTCACCTAGTCCGAAGACCCCCACCCCATCCACCTTGAGCGCTCCTGTATGAGCGCAACCTAGACCTGAATCAGCTGAATCCCCCCCACCGGCACTTAGAGGGTCCCTGGGATTCATTTTCCCAGAGCTTCCAGCGGTCCCCGTTTGTCTGAGCCCTCTCATGTCATCTCCTCCCCACCGTCCTGGCCCCCTGCTCCAGGCATTAAATTCAGGCGCTTTATTTCTCCCTCTCTCAACGCATCTCCTATGGGACTCTTTGGACCCAAGCCCGCCAGTGCACCCCCTGTTCAAATCCAGCCGCTGGGCCGGGGAGCCTGCCTGTCCTAAACTCCCCTTTCAGTGTAGGGTCTCCTCCGACCTCCTCTATCCTTCTCTTAGGGCTCTGTCTCTGAGGGAATCTACCCCAGCAGCCCTCACTCCCCCACCCACCCCGACCTTATACTGCCTGGTGACCTGATGATTGCAGCCCCCCACTTCCTGAGAGATCCGGCCTCCTGCTGGGTCCCGCCCCCTCCCTCTGAAGAGGCCTCCCCGTCCCTCTCAGGCTGAGCTCTCTTCTCCTTGGGACCCCCGGCATGGCTGAGGGAAGCTACCGCAAAGAATCTGAAGTGTACAACGTTGAAGACATGGACGAGGGTAGTGATGAAGTCGGGGAGGAAGACATGGTTGAAGGCAACGACTATGAAGAATTTGGTGCTTTTGGAGGCTACGGAGCCCTCACCAGCTTTGACATCCGTATCCTCAGAGCCTTTGGGAGCTTGGGTCCAGGCTTTCGCATCTTAGCGGTGAGGCCCCTTGTCGGCCACCTGCTAGCCCTGGGCCTTCCCTCCTGCGACGTCAGGGAGGATGGGAGGAGGGGGTGGGTGAAGGCTGGAGTTGAATGGGGAAGGACTGCCCACATCCACCAAACCTTCCCTCTCCTGCTGGGAGAAGGGGGGTTTGGGAGGGTCTGGGGGCTGGTCGGGGGCTGGCCAGCACAGGGCGAGTGTGTACAGCTGTCTGCCTTGCCCTCCCCTCCCTGGTCTTGCAGAATGAGCCCTGGGAACTTGAAAACCCTATGCTGGCCAGGACTCTGCTGGAGGCATTTCGGATGGATCCAGAAACGCTTGCCAACGAGCCGGCTGCCCGTGCTGCCAACGTAGCCCGGGCCGCCTCCTCTAACCAAGCTGCTCGGGCCACTGCTGCTGCTGCCCATGCCACCTACCATCAGGTGGTCGCTAACCACCCAGTGGCCACAGACCAGGGCTCAGGAGGCGATACCCAGCCCATGACATCGGCTGCCGAGGCTCAGGCAGCCACCCTTGAGACAAGCCTTGCTTCTCCGCACAGCTCCCAGATGCTAGTCAAGAGCGAGATGGCCACCCCCGGGGCTCCAGCAAGGTCCACGCAGCCCCAGACATCCTCCCGGGCCCAGGAGGCTGCTGCCGAGGGCCCTAGTACGGCCTGTGCTTTCTCCCAGGCCCCGCGTGCCAGTGAGATGGATGCCACCCGGCCCAAAACAGCCTTCCTGGGTCAGAACGATGTCTTTGATTTCACCCAGCCGGCAGGTGTCAGTGGCATGGCCTTCCCACGCCCCAAGAGACCTGCCCCGGCCCAAGAGGCTGCCACAGAGGGCCCCAGTGCTGCCTCCGGGGGGCCCCAGGCAGCCTCTGCCGGGGAGGGGGCAGCCACCCGGCCCAAGACGACCAAGTCTGGGAAGGCTCTCGCCAAGACTCGGTGGGTGGAGCCTCAGAATGTTGTGGCAGCAGCTGCTGCCAAGGCCAAGATGGCCACGAGCATCCCTGAGCCTGAGGGTGCAGCTGCCACCTCTCAGCAGAGTGCGGAGCCCTGGGCCAGGATGGGAGGCAAGAGGACAAAGAAGGTGAGACCTCCCTGCTGTCTCCACCCCCCCTTGCTCCCCTGCTTTCTCTGCCCTCTCCTCTCCCTGCCTCCTCCTCTCCCTCCCTCCTCCTCTCCCTCCCCGCATCCCCTCCCCTCCCCTCCCCTCCCCTCTCCTCCCCTCTCCTTCCCTCCCCTCTTCTCTCAGCTTGTGCATGTTTCTCCAAGACAGGTTAACTAGCATGTTTTTACTCCACGTAGTCCCTACCCTCGGGCCTGGAGGGAGAAGCGGTTGGCTCAGTGCCTGGCACTTAGTAAGCACTCGGCACGTGTCATCCGCTGTTCCTACTACCCTTACCTCCAAGTACCTGCTCTGGTTAAGATGTGTGCCAGGTGCTTTTGCACGGGTAGCCTGGAAGCCCTGAGTCTCTCCTCTGTCTAATGGTACAGTCCAAGCACCTGGATGACGAATATGAGAGCAGCGAGGAGGAGAGAGAGCCTCCTGCGGTCCCACCGACCTGGAGGGCATCGCAGCCCCCACTGACGACTGTGCGGCCTCAGATGGCCCCTCGGCCCCCCATGGCCCTGAGGTCCCAGGTACCCTCAAGGCACGTTCTGTGCTTGCCACCCCGCAATGTGACCCTTCTGCAAGAGAGGGTAAGAAGCCTGCCCTTCCCCCATCTCGCTCCTCCCCTCCCTCGCGGGCCTGTTCTTTGAGGTCGCCCACGCCTTGGTCTCCCCGTGTGCTCCCTCCTTCTCCAGGCAAATAAGTTGGTGAAATATCTGATGATTAAAGACTACAAGAAGATCCCCATCAAGCGCTCAGGTGGGCAACCCGTGCCCCCTCCCTGAGCTCTGCCCTTCCCCCCTCCCACAGCCCTGCCCTGTGGGCCTCCCATCAGATGCCCGCACACACACATCAGGCCTGGCTGATGGCTCCATTTGCACGGTGTGGGGTCCTGAGTGTGCTCCCTTCAGCAGGGCTGACAGAAAGGCTGCAGCTCTGTGGCCCCTGCTCAGGCTCGGTGCTTTGCCCACCCCTCCCCTCCCGCAGACATGCTGAAGGATGTCATCCGAGAATACGACGAACATTTCCCTGAGATCATTGAACGAGCAACGT
This sequence comes from Balaenoptera ricei, assembly GCF_028023285.1. Lineage (NCBI taxonomy): Eukaryota > Metazoa > Chordata > Mammalia > Artiodactyla > Balaenopteridae > Balaenoptera > Balaenoptera ricei. The sequence continues at coordinate 46,949,892 of NC_082660.1, forward strand.
ACACTCTGGAAAAGGTGGGTGCGGGGCCGGGGGCAGCTCTGTGGAGCAGGAGCCTCAGGGAACCCTTGCCCCCTGCATCCCCTCGAGGCCCAAGGGCAGGACTACGTGCTCTGGAAGGAAGCCCTCCCTGGCCTCTCCACCTGGGAGCTTCCTCTGCCTGCCTCCTTCCCTCCTTCTTGCCCTTCGTGCTCTCTGAGTGTCTGGGGTGGTCTTCTGAGGTGGATCCCATTGTCTCAGCCAGCGTCAGTGCTCCCACAGGGCACTTCCTCTGCGGCCTCTCTTCTTCCTCCTCCCCCAGGGCTTGGGGCTCCCCGCCAAGGAAAAGTTCTAATGGGGAATTGAGTGACTGCCTGCAGGACACCCAGCATGGATGTTTGATCTCACACTCTGTTTTCTCCCTCATGTAGAAGTTTGGGATCCACCTGAAGGAAATCGACAAGGAAGAACACCTCTACATTCTTGTCTGCACACGGGATTCGTCAGCCCGCCTCCTGGGAAAGTGAGAGAGCACAGGAGGGTGGTGGCCTTCCTTGGTGGTGCTTCCGCCCTCCTCTCAGAGAAACGGGAAAGTGGGGTTGGGGGGCCTAGCACGGCTCCCACCCAGAGTTAGCAGTGCTGAGCAGTTAAGGGCTGGCAGGGGCAGTAGCCTGGGCCGAGGATTTGCTGCTCTCCGGGTTTCGCCCCTGCCCACCCTTCCCCACCCCCATCTTCCTAGGAAAGCAAGCTTCTTGGTTGCCTCTCCCTGCTAAGGTCCCGGCCAGGGCTCGGCAGAGTGGGCCTCGGGAGGGGGACGGGGGTGTGGGGGGGCTCTCCAGTGGAGTCGTGCTCCCGACGCAATGCGCAAAGGGCAGGGAAGGTCTGGATGTGCCTCTGGACACAGGGTTGCCAATCGTTTGCTGCCTGCCTAACGCCATCCTCGTCAGAGCCCTGGGAGGAGGTGTTAGCATCCCCATTTGATGGATGAAGGGACTCGGCCTCAGGCCGAGGAATGAATTGTCTGGACCAGGTAGCGCAAGCCATACAGAGTGGGAGGAACTGCCCTGTAGCCCAGCAATCTGGGAGAGGCTAGTTGAGTGAGCCGGCTGTGGTCCCCCCGGGCAAATGGCTGCTGGACAGGATCCCTCTTTCTACACTTTCAGGACCAAGGACACTCCCAGGCTGAGTCTCCTCTTGGTGATTCTGGGCGTCATCTTCATGAACGGCAACCGTGCCAGCGAGGGTGAGTGGCTGGACCTGCAGCTGGGGGGTTGCCCGCCGTCTCACCTCCGTGCGCTAAACTCTTGTACCTCATCTCCCCTCGCAGCTGTCCTCTGGGAGGCACTACGCAAGATGGGACTGCGCCCCGGGTATGATTGGGGTCTCTCGGCTCCCACTCCTCAGTGTGTCCTTGGGCACAAGAGGCCCTGGGATTGCAGTGGCCTAGTGGTCTCTGCGGGGCGTGGCGTCCTGGACTAGGTAGAGCGCAAAGGGTCCCACCAGGGTGCGTGGGGAAACGGTCCTGAACTCTGAGCACCCCCTCTGCTCCGTGTGCCTTCTCTGTTCCCAGATGAGAACTAAGAGAAACCATCGGACCTGGGGGCTCCGTCAAACCCCTCCCTGGGGCATCGCTGACAAGTGGCCGTCTGGCCTCTGCTGCCGGCCCAGGCGTCCATGGGGACACCCCACAGGCTGGGAAGCTCTCAGTCCTGCTGGGAGCGCTCCCGCCCACCCCGGGCACTGCCACTGTCTCTAGTCATGCGTTCCTTTCCTTGCACTCAGGGTGAGGCACCCATTCCTGGGCGATCTGAGGAAACTCATTACAGAGGACTTTGTGAAGCAGAAGTGAGTATCGACTGAGTTCACTTTGCCTCCCACTCAGGCCTTCCTCGTGTGCCGCTCTGGCTGAGGAAGCCATTCCCCAGCCCATGTCTTAACACCAGAGGGATGGGTGTCTGGTGTGAGAGTGGGGTGGGGGGGGGAATGTGAGTGTTGGGGGGAGGGCCACTCCAGGGAGGCTTGGGGAAAGGGAGCAACACATGCTGACTGCGAGCACCGGGTGGGGTGGTACAGCCCCCATCTCGTTCAGCACCTGCCCTCTAGGCAGTGTCCCCGGCTTTACACCTCAGGAGCCAGGGGCTCAGAGAGTGGAAGCCTGACATGGCCCTGGCTGGGATAAGGCCCATTTGGGCCTGGAGCCCAGCCCCGCTGACCTTCTAGCCCAGGCCCACCCCATCCTCGGTGCTTGGAGATCTCGTGTGCCCTCACACAGGCCCGTATGCATGTTCACCACCAACGCCCCCCGCCACACACACAAACACACACACACACACACACACACACACACACACAGATGGTCGAGAGTATGTATGGAGTCCACTGCTCTTGGTTGACTGTTTCTTCCCGTACATTTTCTAGGGTGGACTGTCCCAGGGTTCAGCCAGGCCACGGACGAGCCCCATGGTGGGGTGTGCTCAGAGCAGGGGGCCTGAAGAAATGGCTCCTCTGTTTACAACACACCCAACAGGAACCTGGGTTATTGTGACAAGGGGCACAAAACTCGTGGCCTTCCTATGAACAAATACCCTACACGTGCCCCCTGCCCCTCCACATGGCTGCTGGGCAGGACCAGTGGCCTAAGGGTGTGAGCACCTCAGTTTTGGAGGCGGAAACCCCTGGGAGCGAGCATGGGAGCGAGGCAAGGGCGGCGGGGCCAGGGCAGGCCTCCTGCGGCAGCCAAGCTGCAGCCTCGGGGCTGGGAAGGGGCCACCTGGGAGCCACTGGTGCAGCAACAGGTCTGCCTGGCTGGAAGCAGAAGTTTATTTTCCTCTCTCACGCAGGTACCTGGAATACAAGAAGGTCCCCAATAGCAGCCCACCCGAGTATGAGTTCCTCTGGGGCCTGCGCGCCCGCCACGAGACCAGCAAGATGAGGGTGCTGAGATTCATCGCCCAGGTAAGGCAGAGCCTCTGTTCTGGCTGGAGTTTGCCATACCTCGTTGGTTCGCTGAGGCCCAGAAAGGTTCCTAAGTCACTGACACAAGTTCACAGACGTAGTGAGTGGATGGGGCGAAATCCCAGGTCTGGCACAGAATAATGGGAGCCCGATTCCAGTCGTGTGGGTTTCTATCATGATTTTGCAAAGCGCTCAGGAGGGCGTATGGCAGGAAGCAGGTGCCGAGCGAGGTGGGGTAGCTGTTCCGACGGCTGCTGTTCTTCCACCGCAGTATCAGAACCGAGACCCCCGGGAATGGAGAGCTCATTTCTTGGAGGCTGTGGATGATGCTTTCAAGACGATGGATGTGGATATGGCTGAGGAACATGCCAGGGCCCAGATGAGGGCCCAGATGAACATCGGGGAGGAAGCTCTGATTGGACGGTGGAGCTGGGACGACATACAGGTCGAACTCCTGACCTGGGATGAGGACGGAGATTTTGGCGACGCCTGGTCCAGAATCCCCTTCGCTTTCTGGGCCAGATACCATCAGTACATTCTGAATAGCAACCGTGCCAACAGGAGAGGCACCTGGAGGGCTGGCATCAGCAGTGGCACCAATGGTGCGGCCAGCACCAGCATGCTCGATGGCCCCAGCACCAGCTCCACCATCCGGACCAGAAACGCCGCCAGAACCAGCGCCAGCTTCTTCTCCTGGATTCAGTAAGATTGGAGGTCATTAGATGAGACTCTGAAGGATGGGGTGTGGAGGGGCTGGGAGGAGTCAGGGGAAGGCCTGGGGTGTCGCGGGGGAACGAGGAGGGCCTGACAGGACACTCAGTTTGTCCTTCCTATCCCTCACGGTTCACCTGTATTGACCCTTGTGTTCTGGCCTTTGTGTCTCCCGGTTCCAGGCAGCGCTGAGGAGCTGCAGCAGTCCCCCGCCGAGCCAGAGTGCCTCCTCTGCCCCCTCCCCGACAGAGCACTCTAGGCAGCTTCTCCCCGTCCATGGAAGATGGCATGCCAGATGACGCGCTCTCTGCCCTTCCTGCTTTCCTGTGTGCTTTTTGTCGTGCTGTCGTGTTTTGGGTATCAGTGTTGCATTAAAGTTGCAAAATCAGTCGGACGTCTTCTCCTTTTCCTGGGCAGGTGTGGCTCTGAGTGGCCCGTGGTCAGGCCCTCTGAGACAGGCGGGGGCCGCCTCTCCCTAAAAGGCAGGCGGGTGTGGCTGGGTCAGCCACTGGGAGGCGCGGAGATGCCAGCTGAGTGTGGAGGCCAAGAGTTTCCAGGGGCTCCGGTCCACACAGTTTCATGATTTCCTACACTGTGTGGCCCCGGTTAAATGCCAGTGGGGGTCCTCAGGAGAAGGGGTGGGGTGGAGGGCCGTGAGCTGGTGCCACCGTCCCTCCCACCAAGGGACGGGATCCACAGACATCCCCTAGGACCCACCTCCGCCCCATCTCTGGAGGCGCTGTCCTGGAATCCTTCCCTCATCCTCCACACCATTTCAGGACCTCCTCCCTCAGACCGAGTCTTAAGGACAATGAGGTAGGCCTCACAGTGGCATTCTCACCCCTCCAGCAGGTAGAAGGAGGAGCCATTACTGCCGCGAGAGCCGATTTAGTGAAAGAAAGCTGTAGGCAGACCTGGACAGCCCATTGCCTGTGACCATGACCCGAGGCCCTTCGGGAGGCTCCGGGGCTCTTCTCCATGGAAGCAGGGCTCTCCCGGCGAGGCCAAGGCCAGCCTAGGTCTCTGTATCTTCAAGGGCTGCGTGGTCCCTGCGGGGGGCGGAGGCTAGAACTTTAATTCCCCAGGTGCACGACAGTGAGGGCAGAGACACTTTGGAACCCTGGGAAGGACTCCGTAGCAGGAAGGGGCCGTCTGGGGCTTTTCTGGGTCCCCCAGTGATGTCCACAGCTTGGAGGACAAGGCTCCAGGTTAAGAGGAAGGAGAGAGTAGTGTAAGGACCCCAGCCCACCCAGCCCCCCCACCCCCCGCTTGCCTCTTTGCCCCAAGAAGTGGTCCCGCTCCCTCAGCCAGACCCGGATCCTGACCCAGACCCAGCTACATCATTTGCCAGAGCCAGTGGAAGACAAAAACTCCGGTCACCTGGCTCAAAATGTGTTAACAATTGCAAGAGAGCAGCAGCAGAGCACTGAACCCCTAGTGCAGACCTGCTGAGGGACGGCCCGGGCTGCACCCCCAGGAAGCAGGCTCTGTATGGACCCCCCTCCCCTAAAGACAGGCTTCACGCGGGTTTCTGCCTTACTTGTTGGTGCTTTGATCTCTGCCTCCCTGGCTGCTGGCTTGATGCCTGGCCTTGTGGACACTCTGTGATTCCGACAGAGATTCAGGCCCCTTCCAGGTGCAGGTTTCCAGGTTGACGGCCTGGGATTTGGGAACCCAGCCCTGGCATGATGAATGACACTGGAACGTTCCTGGCTCCCTTGCCCTGGGACCTCCCAGGACCCTGCTGTGCATGCAGTGGGCACCTGCCTTGTCATGGACAAGGGTGGGGCACTCACCACAAGCCACAGGTATGAGCTGGAGCACTGTGTGCAGAGGGCACCTGAGATAAGGCAGCTCATCTAGAAAGGAGGAGAGAGCAGCCCTCAGAGACAGGGTGCTGGGGAAGGCACCACCTCCCCGGGCCTCCAGGCTTGCAGCACTCTCCCCTTCCACCCCCTTCCCCATGGTTGTCTTCACCTGGGCCCTGCTCCCCCACACTCTGCTGCTGAGAGCAGGATGGGGAGGGAGGAGGAGAGCAGAGAGGCTCCCTCCTCAGGAGCAGGGTGGGGAGGGAGGAGGAGAGGAGAGAGTCTCCCTCCTCAGGAGCAGGGAGGAAAGAGGGCCCTGGGGATCGCGGACAGACCCTGGGTCCCCCAGAAGCCGAGGATGGTCACCTCGGAGGCGGCCGACCTCCTCACCCACAGGGCAACCATGAGACCAAGGCAGGCCTCCCTCCCGGCCCCAACCTCAGCCCTTCCACGGGCTCCCCCACCACAAAGGCCCACAACAGGTCTCAGCAAGTGTTTTCTGAGGCCCTACTATGCGCCGGGGCCTTGGCTGAGGTGTGCGTGCACCTTGGCAGCTCCTGCAGCTTTCTCCCCAGCCCAGGCCTGTGCCCTCTGACTCCTGGGACACTTGTTCATGGACAAGCATTCACCGATTCACTTGTTTCCAGTTACTGACGATTATGTATAAAGTCGTTCTGAATATTCGCATGCCACTACTCGTATGGCCTTGACGTCATTCACCAGACAGCCCTGATGGGAGGTGATGATCAGGCCCATTCCATGGATGAGGACACTGAGGCTCTGAGAGGGAGGACACTTGCCCCGCGTCCCACAGCCAGGAAGGGGGCAGTGCTGGGACTCGAGCCCAGGGCGCTTTGAGGCCAAATGTGTGCTCTGCCCACTGCAGTCTGCTGCCACTGCCTTCGAGGGACTCACAGTGTCGTGGGGTGACACCCCCAACTCTCACTCCTCTCTGCAGACACCCACCCTCCTGACCACCCGGGCAACCCATACAGCTCCCCATCTCCCTTCACTGAGCCAGCACCCCACCCTTCATGGCCTTCCTGCCCCTGAGGTTCATCGTGGGCTTTTAAGGCCTGCCACCGCCCACCCAGCCTCCTGACACATCCTCACTCCTGTGTCCTGGAGAGGCCAACGCTTCAGCATCCTCATCAGAAATGGACTCGCCCACCTGAGGGTGACACAACAGTCCCTTTCCAGGCCAGCTGCCCTAGTATGGGGTTCAGCAAATACATGCAATTTATTTTGAAACGGGTGACCTACCCACGGGTTACAAAGTTCAAGAAGTGAAATGGGGTGTACACACCCAATGACCACATGAAAGAAGAAAACTATAAAGACTGGATACTAAGAGTTGATGAGGGTGTGAAGCCAATGAACTCCCCTACACTGTCCATAGAAATCTTCATTTGCAGGAGGCCTCCGGAAAACAGGAGGGATTAGAGCATGTGGCTACTTCAGGCAGCCTGGACGGAGGAGGCATCAGAGATCAGGTCTAGGCGAAAGTGAGCCTTCTGAAAGCAGGGAGGGAAGACGTGGGAAGATGTAGCTTCACTATGAGCAGCGCACTGCTTTTAGCCAGGAATCTGAGAGAGCTGAGAGCCAGATAATCATGGGCCTTTCGGGAAGGCAGCAGCTACAAATTATCTTTAGCTTGTCTCTGAAGCTCTCTAGGACACTGAGGGGTCCCAGCACCCAGAATCAGGACACAGAGGAGGAGCCCTGGGATCAGGCCACCCTCACAAATCTCCTCCTCTTGCTTCCTTTCGCAACACGGGGGTGGGGGTGCGGGGTGGGAAGGGCCCCAGGCACAAGGTTCGGAGGCAGGAGGGACAAGGGCAAGGTCAAGAATCAATGCAGAAGGGCGTTCCCGATGTGCAACCTCAGCTGTAGTTTCACATTCTTGTCCGAAGCACGCTTTGTTCTTCTGCGTGTGGGCGGGTTTCAGAGGCCTGCAGAGGCTGGCGAGACTCCCCTGCTTGCTACCCACAAGGAGAACATTGCAATGACTGATAAAGCCCTGAATATTTTCCTTATCAGAGGTCCACATTTTGGGTGTTCGCTCATTTGCAAACTGAGTTCCTCCAAATGAAACTAATAGTCAAGGTTTCTCTTTATCAGTTGTACTGGGGTTTCATTGGCCAACAAAAATGTATCCATTTAAGTGTACAGTTCCATGGACTTTGACAAATGCTACCATCCATGTAACCACCACCTCAGTCAAGAAAGAGAACATTTCCCATCACCTAATAAAGTTCCCTTGTGCCCCATCCCAGTGGATCCCTACCATCCACATCCAGCCTTAGGCAACCACTGATCTCCTCTCTATATTGCTTATAGGTTAGAATGCTGTTTACGAGAGCCTGCTATACACATAAATATGCAATATGTAAACTTTTGCGTCTGCCTTTTTTCCCCTCTGCTTCAATGCTTTGGAAATTCATCCATGCTGTGGCACAAATCAGTAGACTAAATTAAAATTGTTCCAATTCACAAGCTGATTGTCTCTGTTGAAATCACACAAATACACCAAAATCTCCTAGAACTGGTAGGTGAATTTACCCAGAGTGCAAGATACAAGATTACAGCACAAAATCAATCATATTTCTATATACTAGTAAAAGAGCGTTGGAGAAATGAAACTTAAGAGAGGAATACCACGTACCACTCACAAATGAGGGCGATTCTTAGTTGTGAATCTAACAAATGACACATAGTATTTGCATTCTGTAAACTGCAAAACACTGAGGAAAGAAATAAAAGAAGACCTAAATAAACGGAAGAACATAACACGATCATGGATTGGAATATTGACCGTAGTAAAGATGTCAGTTCCCCCTAAATTTATGTATAGATTTAATGCAATTCCAATAAAAATCCCAGCAGCACGTTTTGTAGGTATAAACAAGCTGATTCTAAAGCCTGTACAGAAAGTAAAAGAAACTAAAATAGCCAAAACAACTGTGACAAGAAGCATAAAATTGGAGTCACATTATCCCATTTAAAACTTATAAAACTACAGTAAACAAAAGTCAGTGTGACAATGGTGAAGCAACAGACACACAATTAAATAATTCAGAGGGAAGATTCCAGAACTAGTTTCACAAAATATGGCCAATTCGTTCTGGACCAAGGTGCAAAAGCGACTGAATGAAGAAAGGATTGGCTTTTCAGCATATGCGTGGGAGCCACTGGACGTCCATCTAAAAGAAAAAGAACCTCACACCTTATCCTAAAACCCACTAAAAATGAATCTTAGATATAAACCAGGAACATGAAACTGTAAAACTTTTAGAAGGAAATAACACAAAATCTTCAACCTGGAGTTTGGCAAGGATGTTTCAGGTATGACACCCCAAAACCCTTTTCCTCTGTGAAAGACACTGTTAAGGGTTTGAAAAAACAAATCCCAGGCTGGGAGAATGTATTTAAAAATTACATATCCAACAAAGGTCTTGTATCCAGGATATATAAAGAACTGTCAAAACTCAACAGAAAGAAAAGAGTGGAAAAAATATCTGAAGAGACAACTTCAATAAAAAGAATATATAGGTGGCAACTGAGCACATGAACAGATGTTCAACTTCCCTGGCTCTCAGGCAAATGCAAATTAAAACGAAGGTGAAATACCAGTCTTCCTGTCCTAAAAACACTAAAACGTAACAAAACCCAAAACAAAACAAGAAAGAAAGAAGCAAGCAAAGAAACAAACCAAGGAAAAACCACCTGACAATACCAAAGGATGTTAAGGATGGGCAGCAGCTGGATTTACCACAGGTTACTGATGGGAATGCAGAGTGGCACAGCCACTATGGAAAGACTTTTACTGCTTCTCGTGAAGTTAAACTTACACTTAGCCACGTGACCAACAACTTCACCCCTGAAGTATTTCCCCTAGAGAAGTTTAAACGTGAGTTCACACAAAAACCTGTACACGAATGTTTATTACAACAGCTCTGTTCATAATCAACAAAACCGTGCCGCAACCCAAATGTCCTTCAACAAAGTGCATTATTCCCATACAATTGAATATTATTCAGTGGTAGAAAGGAGCGAACTACTGATACAGTCAACAACGTGGATGAAACTCAGTAACATTATGCTTACTGATAGAAACCAGTCTCAGGTTACTTTTTAAATGGCTCCATTTGTAGGATGGTCTTGAAAAGACACAACTAGCGTGACTGAGAGCAAATTGGTGGTGCCGTGGTTAGCCATGGAGGTAGAGCATGACTACAAATGGATAGCACTGGGGACTTCTTGGGGGTTGCAGAAATGTTCTGAATACTGACTGTGATGGTGGTTACAAGAAGCTATACAAGTAAGTGTTGAAATTCCTAGAAGGGGATGTCCAGAAGAAGTCTATGTCACTGAACATTAATTTAAAAATAAAATGAAAGAAATAATGATGCAATAGCCTTTTTCAGTCAAACAAACAAAAAAAGTATTAGAATTGTCCACCAGTGGCCTGTACAATAGAAAATACTGAATGCATTTCTTTAGGATGAATGAAAACCATGCCAAATTTATGCCCAGATCAACACAAAGGAACAAATACCCATAGAAATGGTTAAATATGTGGAGGGGGGGGGAGGGGAAGGGTTTCTAAAAGATTCCTTTCTTTAAAAGTTAACTGAATGTTTTCAAGACCAATAACAATGCATTATCTGGGATATAATATATGTACAAATAAACTGTATGGTAACAAAAGCAAATAGATGGGATTGTAAAAATAAAGGCACACGTGTGTGTAAGGAATCTTATTCTTTGAAGATGAAATGCCCGAAGTGAGAGAGTGGCATGGACTTATATATACTACCAAATGTAAAATAGATAGCTAGTGAGAAGCAGCCACATAGCACAGGGAGATCAGCTCGGTGCTTTGTGACCACCTAGAGAGGTGGGATAGGGAGGGTGGGAGGGAGTCACAAGAGGGAGAAGATATGGGGATATGTGTATATGTATAGCTGATTCACTTTGTTATAAAGCAGAAACTAACACACCATTGTAAAGCAATTATACTCCAATAAAAATGTTTAAATAAATAAATAAATAAATTTAAATATGTATAGTATACTCTTCTACAGGAACCACTTAAATATAAAACAAAAGGAATAGGTAATAAATATGTAGATTAAAATGGAATACTGAAAACTACATCAGCAATACATAAGATGGCAATGGAATCGGGTGAAAGAAAAAATGAAAAAGCAAATCCAGGAATTAAGGAAAGAAAGGGAGGAAGGAAGGAGGAAGGGAAGGAAGGAAGGAAGGAAGGAAGGAAGGAAGGAAGGAAGGAAGGAAGGAAGGAAGAAAAAAAGAAAGAAAGAAAGAAAGAAAGAAAGAAAGAAAGAAAGGAAAGAAGAAAGGAAGGAAGGAAGGAAAGAAAGAAAGAAAGAAAGAAAGAAAGAAAGAAAGAAAGAAAGAAAGAAAAGAAAAGAAAGAAAAAAGGAAGGAAAGAAAGAAATCTACTTGAAATAAGATGGTGGATTTAAAGCCAATAGTATTTCTACTTAAACTAAATGTAAATATTCTAAACCCTACAAATAAAAGGCTGAGATTTCTAGATAGAATAGGTGCAGGATTCCATAGTATGATGTTAAATAGGAACTCCCTCTAATGTAGAGACAGAGATAGGTTCAATGAAAAAGATATGCCACGTGAAGATGAATTGTAAGAAAAAAGAGAAGATATAATAACAGGTAAGGTGTATTTTAGGATCAGGAGTATTAACTAGTGATAAACAAGCATATTTAATAATGAAAAAATGGGCTAATTACTCAGGAAAGCACAACAGTTCTCAATGCACTGGATAACTGAACGTTAAATTACATAGAGGGAAAACTGACTGAACTTAAAAGAGATATAGACAGACAAATGTATTTAATAGTTGGAAATTTCAAACATTTTTTCTGAGATTTTCGTATAGTAAATAGACAGAAGGCCAATAATGATAAAGAGAACTTTAACAACACTATCAACTAATTGCACCTAATTATAGTACATTCCACTCAATAGCAGTAGAACACACATCCTCTTCAAAGGCACATGGGACATGCAGCAAGAAAGAGCCTCTCTTGGCGTTATAAAACAATACTCCATCAATGAAGAAGGATTGAAGTCATGTAGAGGATGTCCTCTGGGCCCAATGGAATAAAACAAGAAATCCATAGCAAGAAGATTTCTAGAGAATCCCCAAACTTTGAAATTTAATAAGGATTTCACAATAACACACGGTCAAAGAAGAGGCACTAGGGAAATTTGAAAGTATGTTGAACTAAAGGGAAATGTAAATGCAACATATCAACTTTTGTGTGATTAAGCTAAAGCATTGCTTAGAGAGAAATTCTCACTTTGCATGATTATATTCGGAAAGAAGAAAGGGCTAACATCAATGAACTACAAAACTAAGATGCTACCAAAAGAAGTAAAAATTAAACCGAGAGGAAGTAGAAAGAAGGAAACAATAAAGATATCAATGAAATGGAAACCAAAGAAATAATAGAGAAAATACAATGAAGTCAATAGCTGGTTCACTCCAAAGATTTATACAATTTATAAACTCAATGTAGACTAATCAAGAAAAAACGTATTGATAGCTAAGACACAAGTGGCCAGTATCAGGAGTAATAGAGGAGATATGACTTTAGAGTGCAAAAAATGCTAAAACGACAATAAGGGAATAATATGAAAAACTTCATTTTAAAAATTGACAACATAGAAAAAATGAGCAAATTGGTAGAAAGACACAGCCTATCAAAACACACTCAAGAAAACAGAGAATACTCGAGTAGCCTTATGTCTCTTAAAGAAACAGAATTTTTGGCTAAAAATCTTCCCACAAAGGAAACTCCAGGCACAGTTTTGGCTTCACTGGTGTGTTCTACAGAATATTTCAGGAAGAAATAGTGCCAAATTTGTACAATTCTGCCAGAAAGAGAAAGAGGAAGGAGTACTTCCCAACTCACTCTCTGAAGCTATTGTCCTTATACCAAAACCAGACCAAGACATTGCAAGAAAATATAGCTGCAAACCAATATCCCTCAAGAACATAGACACAAAAATTGGTAACAAAAGGCTAGCAAATCGAACGCAACAATACATAAAAGAACATTTTTATGACCAAGTAGGGTTACTCTCAAAATGTAAGTTCTCTTGAACATTTGGAAATCAATACATGAAGTTAATCATATTAATAGACTACAAAAGAGAGCCATACCATCACCTCAAATGATGCACATCCTAGGCAGAACAATGGCACCCAAATGTATCTACGTATTAATCTCTGTAGCCTGTGAGTACGTTACCTTACCTGGCAGAAAATACTTTGCAGATGTGATGAAGTTGAGGATCTTGAGATGTGGAGATTATCCTGGATGATCTGGGTGGGCCAATGGAATCACAATGGTCCTTATTTATAAGGGGGTGGCAGGAAAACGAGAGTGAAGAGTAGGACATGTGATGTCAGAAGCAGAGGTCAGAGAAGAGAGAGGTTGCAAGATGCTATGCTGCTGCCTTTGGACATGGAGAAACGGGCAGGATCCAAGGAGTAGAGGTGGCCTCTAACATAGGAAAGGCAAGGAACAGATTCTTGCCTGGTAGCCTCAGAGGAACATAACACCTTAGACACATTTACTTTGGCCCTGCACAACCCATTTCAGACTTCTGACCTCCAGAACTCTAAGATAACAAACTTGTGTTGTATTAAGCCACTGAAGCATGTGGTAATTTGTTAGAGCTGCAAGAGGATACTAATCTAGTTCAGGAAAAGCATTTAACAGACTGTAACACCTACTCAGATTAAAAGTTCTCTGGAAACCAGGAATAGGAGAGACTCCTCAACCTGAGAAAGTTCACCTAAAACATACTTCACAGTTCAAAGCTGAAAGCTTTCCCCTTAAGATCTCTCACCACTCCTGATCAGCACTGGGCTGGCAGTCCTCACTAGGGCATTAAGGCAAGATTTTGAAGTATGCAAAGTGGAAAGGAAGGAGTAAAATTCTCTTTATTCATAGATGAAATAAACCATCTACATGGACAATCTTTAAGTATCTTTTTAAAAAATTACTAGAACTACTACTGGTGAGATAAGCAAGGTTGCAGGATATGAGGTTGGTAAACCAAAGTCAATTACAGTTATCTATTGTGAAAACAAGCAACTAGAGTCTTAAACAAAAATGTCATTCATAATTCACGCAAAACATGAACGACTTACAGGTGAATTTAACAAAATGTGAGTGGAGTTGTAAAATGATACACAGTAGGAATTGCCGAGAGAAATTCACAACCAAGTAAATGAAAGGAAACATGGATCATGTGTTTGGATTTTAAGGCTCAAATATGTTAAGAAGTAAAGTGTCCCACGGTTGATCTATTGGTACACAGCACTTCGAATGACTAGAAAGCAGCAAGATACTTCTACAACATTTACTGACATACAAAGGATTGGAATAGCCCAAACAACACAGAAAGAGAATCACATATTTGGAATTCTCAAATTGCCTAACTTTGTAAATTACTACAAAGGTACAGTCATCAAGATAGTGTGGTACTAGCAAAAGGATAGACGTATAAACAAATAGAAAATGAATAGAAAGTCCAGAAAGAGACGTACACATGTAAGGGCAATTGCTTTTCAACAATGGTGCTAATGTAATCCATTGGGGCAAAACACGCTTTCAACAAATATTGAAGAAGCATTGAGTATGCATATGGAAAAATGTGACTTTCACATTACTTCAAATGACATACAAATATAAGCCAAAATAGATAATATGCATACATGTAAAGGGGAAAATTATAAATTATAATACTTGCTCATGAAAAACCTATGTTAGTTAGTTAGGCAAAGACTTCTTAGAACACAAAAAGCATGAACAGTAAAAGAAAAAATCAGAAAACTATAAAAAAAAATTTTTAATGCAAATGAGAAATTTTGCTCCTTGGAGGATCCTGTTAAGAAAATAAAATCCAGTCACAGAGAAAAAGAACACATTTGTAATACAGAACTTACTTGCACATCTGAATATATAAAAATCTCTTACAACTCAATAACGGGAACGCATAACTTGTTTTTAAAATGGGCAAAAATTTTTTTACTATAAGCATAAACCTGCTCCAAAAATAAACTCTATTAATTTAAGTTAGAAAGGGAAAAGGTTTTCCCAGCACATCCACACTAAAGGAGGTACTTAAGTGTGTTCTTTAAGAACAGAAACAATGACCTCTGATCAAACAGAAAGACATGGAGGTAATGAAGAGTGACATACAAGATAAATATGTGGATATATTTAAATGATATTGGTCTTATAAAATGATACTAAAAATAATAATGTCTCTTGAGGTTAAGACTGTATGTGTTTGCGTGTTTATATCTACGAGGGATTAAAATTCATTACAGCAACAATATTAAAGTAAGGAGTGGGTAAATATAGACCACATGTTCCAACATACTTACATTTTCTGTGATGAGATAAAGGGACCAATTTATTTTAGACTTGGAGAAGTTAAGAATGCAGGTTTTAGTCTCCAAATAACCACTAAAAGAATAGTAACAGAGTGAATAACTATCAAGGTGATAGAGGTGGGAAATAGAAAAAATTTTAAATTAATCAAAAAGAAGACAGCAAAACTAAGAGATAAATGAGCATAGAGAAACAGGAATAATAGAAAATAGTAAGATGGTAGATATAAAGCTAAGTATATCGATAATCACATTAAAGGTAAATACTCCAATCAAAAAAAAAAAAAAAACAACAGCACAAAGATTAGCAAGCTGATTGAAGAAGGAGGAGGAGGAGGAAGAGGAGAAGGAGTAGGCAGAAGAAGAAAAAGAAGGCAATATATGCTTACGGTATATGCTGCTTCAAATATAAGTATACAGAAAAGTTAACATTACAAACTGGTAACATATGTACCTGAAAAGTACTAATCAAAACAAGCTGGTGTACCTCTATTTATATCAGAAACTTTGGCCTCTGAGGCAAAAAACCATTACCACAGGTAAATATAATGAGTGTTAACAATCATAAAGGGTTCAAATTCACCACGAAAATAAAACACTTATGAGTCTGTTTGCACCGAATAATGTGATTTCAGCATATGATGTAAGCCTTGGCACAGCTGCAAGGACATATACACATATACATTACTCCACAATCATAGTAGGAGATTTCAAAACACTTCTCTCCGGAAACGATACATCACACACATAAAAATTTGCAAAGACATGAGAGATTTGAAAAATACAGTGAACAAACTTGGCAATATATATTTATACATTCCTATCAACATTCAGCTCAGCATTCAACTCCACAACTGCAAGATACACAGTCTTTTCAAGTGCTAACGATATTTACCAAAAAAGACCACATGTTGACCATAAAGCAAGTCTCAGAAAATTTCAAGACAACGAAATAATGGAGTATATTCCCTGACCAAAATGCTATTAAGCTATAAGTTAATAAACAATGATAACTAGAAAATCCTCCCTGTTTTAAAATTAATATCCTTCTAAATTACCCAGAGCTCGAAGAAGAAATCAATGAAATTATAAAATATTTTGAACTGACTCATAATGCAGATTTGGGGGATCCAGCATCAATACGTATACTACCAAAAAAGAAAGGCAAAAAAATCAATGACATGACATGTGCGTCTATCTCAACAAGGTGATAGAACAGCAGATTCAACACAACGAAAGCAGGAGAAATGAAATAAGAACAAGAGCATTAATCAGTCAGAGATAAAATAGCCAAGGTTGGTTCTTGGTAAAGACAGCACAACTGACAATCAGCTCATGTAAACTCGAACAAGAAAAGAGAGAAGTTATCTAAAAATCAATGTCTGGAATGAATGAGGAGACATGATTATAGATACAATAAAGATATCGATGATACAGCCACTATGGAGAACAGTACGGAGGTTCCTTAAAAAACTACAAATAGAACTACCATACGACCCAGCAATCCCACTACTGGGCATATACCCTGAGAAAACCATAGGTCAAAAAGAGTCATGTACCAAAATGTTCATTGCAGCTCTATTTACAATAGCCAGGACATGGAAGCAACCTAAATGTCCATCGACAGATGAATGGATAAAGAAGATGTGGCACATATATACAATGGAATATTACTCAGCCATAAAAAGAAATGAAATGGAGGTATTTGTAATGAGGTGGATGGAGTTAGAGTCTGTCATACAGAGTGAAGTAAGTCAGAAAGAGAAAAACAAATACAGTATGCTAACACATATATACGGAATCTAAGGGAAAAAAAAAAAAGGCCACGAAGAACCTAGTGGCAAGACGGGAATAAAGACACAGACCTACTAGAGAATGGACTTGAGGATATAGGGAGGGGGTGGGGTGAGATGTGACAGGGTAAGAGAGTGTCATGGACATATATACACTACCAAATGTAAAACAGATAACTAGTGGGAAGCAGCCGCATAGCACAGGGAGATCAGCTCGGTGCTTTGTGACCACCTAGAGGGGTGGGATGGGGAGGGTGGGAGGGAGGGAGATGCAAGAGGGAGGAGAAATGGGAACATATTGTATATGTATAACTGATTCACTTTGTTATAAAGCAGAAGCTAACACACCATTGTAAGGCAATTATACTTCAATAAAGATGTTTCAAAAAAAAAAAAGATATCGAAAGATCATTAGTCAAAATCATGAGCAACTTTATGCAAGAAATGTGAAGAGTTAGTTATAATGTACAAGTTTCAAGAAAGCACAACAAAATGACACCAAAACTAACTAAAAATCTAAATTGTCCTATAAATACTAAATGAATGGAATCTGAAGAAAACAACAGCAAAAACGATTTCCATATTCTGATGGCCCCACCAATCAATTCTACAAAACTTGAAAGAAGAAAGAACAGCAATCTTACATACAAGGCAGAAAGTATAAAAAAACAGGACTCACTTCCAAGCTTGTTCTAGGAGGCCTAAACGTTATAAGACATGAAATATACTGGCCAGTATTTCACATAAACATAGAAGGAAACATTGTGAATAAAACACTGGCAAAACCAATCCAGTTATATGCTTTGAAAGGATAATATATCACAAACAAGTCAAGACTACTCTAGAAATGAAGTGGTTCAACACTTGAAAAATTAATGTATTTCATAGAATTAACATATTAAGGATAAAAAATATTATATTTCCTATAGATGCAGAAAAAGTATTGTGTGAATTTGATTGTCAAAAAATAAACATCCAAGGATGTGGAGAAAAGGGATCCCTTGTGCATTGTTGGTGGGAATAAAATTGGTATAGCCACCATGGAAAACGATGTAGAGGCTCCTCAAAAAATTAAAAATAAAACTGCCATAAGATCCAACAATCCCACTTCTGAGTATACATCCTAAGTAAAGGAAGTCACTATCTCGAAGAGATATCTGAGCCCTCCTGTTCATTTCAGCACTATGCACATTAGCCAAGACTTGGAAACAACCTAAGTGTCCATCGGCAGGTAAATGTATAAAGAAAATGCAAGATATATATAACGGAATATTATTCAGTCATAAAGAAAAGAATGAAATCTTGGCATGTTGATAATATGAATGGGCCCTGAGGGCAGTACACAAAGAGATATAGGTCAGAAAGTGAAAGACAAATACTGTATGTTCTCACGTATATGTGGAATCTAAAAAAGCCAAACTCATAGAAACAGAATAGATTGGTGGTTGCCAGAGGCGGGAGAGTGGGGGAAATGGATGATGTTTGTCAAAGGCTACAGACTTCTAGTTAAAAGACGAAAAAGTTCTGGGGGTCTAATGCACAGCCTTGTGATTATACTTAACAATACTGTAACACATACGTAAAAGTTCTAAGGGAGTAAATCTTAAATGTTCAAACCACACCACACACACACACACACACACACACGCACACACACACACACATTGTAATTATGTGATAAAAGGAAGCTGTTAACTAACCTTATTGTGGTAATCATTTCACAGCACGTACCTGTATGAAGTCATCACGTTGTATCCCTTAAGCCTACACAATGTTATATGCTAACTATGTATCAATAAACTGGTAAATAATTTAAAATGCAATATAAAAATAAACATCCATTTATGATTTAAAAAAATCCTCCTAGTAAACTAGGAATAAAAGGGAACTGTCTTAATCCAATCAGAATATCGTTTAACAGCCTACAAAATCCACCTCACTTAGTGATGAAATGTTGAAAACTTCCTCTCTGAGATCATGAAAAAGACCAGGCGATCCATTATCACCACAGACATTGCCACAGGGGAAGAAAGTAATAAAAGGGATCCTGCAAGTACAGCCTTAAAGGAATCAGAGAACACGGATATGAATGTTCACCACAGTAACATTTTTAATACTGCAGGACTGGAAAACTACTGAAATGTCCATTAAACATAGAAGGCATAACTAAGTTGTGGTATGTTCATACAAATGTAATTACTATTCAGTAATGGAAATCAATGAACTACAGCTAACACTACAACAAAAATGAATAGCAATACATAAAAATATAATGTCACGAAAAGAAAGCTAGATTATAAGAATACGTATTTAGGTGTGCAGGAGGGATAAATTAGGAGTTTGGGATTAGCAGATACAAACTACTACATATAAAATAGATAGAAAACAAGGTCCTAATGTATAGCACAGGGGAACTATATTCAATGTCCTGTAATAAACCACAATAGAAAAGAATTTGAAAAAGAATATATATATATATATATATATATATATATATATCTGAATCAGCTTGCTGTACAGCAGAAACTAACACAGCATTATAAATCAACTATACTTCAATAAAAAGTTTTTTAAAAAGGATACGTATTTATTATGTGTAATAAGTTTCACAAACAGGCAAAATTATAGTGCTAAAAGTCAAATACTGGTTAGATTTCCTGAGGTGGCAGATGGTAGTGACCAAGTAGAGGCACGATGGTGCTTTTGGGTTGCCGGCAATGCCAAATATCTTGACCTGGATTGCAGTTACTCAGTCGTTTGTGATGTAAAAGTTTACTGAGCAGAACATTTACGTTTCGTGCAATTCCATTTTTGTGTTGTATTCCGTTGAAAAGTTAATACTATTCAGATAAATAGACTCCCACGAGCATACATAAAGAATAGACTCTTCGGTGATTTGTATATTTTCTGACCACTATAAACTATAAAATGCCATTAAAACTGTAAATTGATAACAAAGATCATTCGAAAATCCCCCATATGTTTGTAAACGAAGACATACCTCCTAAACAACCCATGTCTCTGAGAAGAAATCATTGAAATTAGAAAATATTTTGAACTAATATTGAAAACTTGGGGACCATTGCCTGCTATAATTGTGAAATCTCTACCCTTGGGATGGTTCGACTACCCAGGGAAGAACCTCCTGCATCTATGGGAAAAGGCAAGATGCCGGCACTTTGTATAGCACATTGGGCATGAGGCTGAGGATCGAACTTTTGTGTACAGTACATTTTTCACTTAAATCCCTATGTTGGGTTTGGATGCCTGCTTTCCCCTGATCCCGAGGTTCCAGGTCCATAAGTCTGCTGATTCACTCCCTCCAGAGAGTAAGTCTCTCCTCAAACTCCCTAGGGTTTGGAGAAGGCAATTTGCCCAGGCTACAGGTTGTTGAGAGGGGCTCTGGGTGTCTAAATGTTTCTTAACTATACCTAAGAGCAATCGTGCAATTTACAACCCCCACTACTACCCCTAACTTGTAGGGGTACTTGCCATTGCCAATCTCGCAGACAGTTTGAAGGTCTGGTGAGGGAGGTTAAAGACTGTTGCTTTGGGGCTTTCCTCACTGCTCGGCTCTTAAATCAGCTAAGTCAGATAGCACTCATCTGTCTGCTTTCCACCTTCTAATACTTTATAATTATTATTGTCTCCTCGCCCATCCTTTTTGTCCTTGTGGGGTTAGGCCTCTAAGAAAAAGGATCTAGCCAGGTGAGAGGGAGGAGGAAGAGACGGAAGAAGAAAGAATGAGCAAGAGAATGGATGAAGGACACAAACAAAGGTGCCGCTGTGGAGCTTGGAAGCAGGAACAAGGATGCACTGACAAGATGAAACAGCTCCTTACCCTGTTTTGGTCTGCTTGTTAGTCAGATTCCAAGAAGTGGGCATCCCGTTGGATTTCACTTTTACACCTTCAAGAGTGGGCTGGACACCTTATGTGAGAGTCCCATCATGCTGCAAACGATGGAAGAAGGTAGTTGCCCCCCACGTGAAAGAGAAGGCAGTTACCTAAAGAGGCAATAAGACGATGTTGGGTGGCAGGATGCCAAATACTGATGACATTCCCTTCACTGAACCCACCACGGAAATGAGGTCCGCTATTGTTCACACTCATAACTCCTTGTTGTTTAATTCCATATCACTTATCATAATTTGCAATGGAACGGTAATGTCTGCAATTAATTTTATGATGCACTGTCCGATGAAGCTGGAAGCTCAAAATAAATGGCCCATATTAAGCCAATCATAATTGAGTGAATGAATTCTTAGTCGCTTCATACTAGGGGCAGGCGAGCGGGTGGGAGGAAGAACAAAATACAGAGGGAAGGAGGAAGGGCAAAGAGCAAGGCACAGTGGAGGACCAGAAGGAAAAACTAAGGAGGGAGAGAAGAGGCGAGGGATACGGGAAGACAGAGGAGGGAGAAACTGAACGACAATGCAGGGAGGACAGAGCGAAGCGGGAGAGGAGAGATGAGAGGGAGATGACGTATGTTGAAGGGGTCGTAGCACAGCTTCGCCCACAAGAATCCTATGGGCCAGCCAGCATGATGCACAGAATGACGTCTGTTTTCATTGTACGTGTGCATGTGCGTGCGCGCATGCATGCACCTTTGTGTTTTCTGTGTAATAATAATTACAGGGATCAACGTGCCTGTGGAAATTGTGAATTCTTTCAATATGAGCGCTTTGCTCATATTGAAAGAATTTACTCGAATCTCTTCTCCCAAGGGCCTTTGTGTCAAGACCACCTTTGCTTTCCGCCCACAGTCCAATGCATCGCTCAGCTTCAGTTTCCATGGTAACCAAGGTATTGTTTCCTGTCATGTCTAGGGACTAAGGATGAGACAAAGAGAAAGGCAGAGAAATGTGTGAGCTCTGTCTTCCTCTGAGGTACACAAGCTACTATTTAGGGATTTAAAAAGCACATTCTATTTAATTCTACGTTGCCCTGCACCCACTGCCTGGTGGAGGAGGATAGAAATTGTAGAGCAGCCCAGTATGAATCTAGAATTTCTACCTCTCCACAGTGCACTTACATGGTTGGGAGACGTACGCTTCCTTGACCTTTAGCCACCTTCTTACCAGCAATCTTTTGTTACCTCCAAACCATGCCCATGGATTCCAGGACTCTGGTTACCCAACTCACTTCCCCTGTTCTCACCTTGTAGCCTCTGTCTCACTGTGTGGGTTTCCAGTAGCCCCAATTTTCTAGCACAAACCTCAGTTCCAGCCAGGTTTCAGAAGTACTGCTCCCAGAAAAGTTCCATGATCCCCAGTAGGGAAGTCACACAGGACAGATGACTCCCTCCTCTCCTCTTTGTTCTGGGAAACCTCTACCCAGACCATGAGACCAGTTGATAGGGTTCCCACTTCCTGCCCCACCCCTGTTTTAGCAGGGCCTTGGGGAGACTCAGAGGAGACAGGTCTCTGCCAGCCTCCTCAATTTGGAAAGCAGCAGAACTAAGCAAGCACCTCTTTCTCACCCCCTTATCCCAAATAACCAATTACCTCCTTTGCATTTTCTCCTCATTTCAGAGGCCGGACAACCACGGTCCCAGGCAGGACGTGAGATGTCTCAGGACACCAGTTTGTGAGCAACGGCAGCACAAAACCTGGGGGTATGTCCCCATCTACCCCTCCCTTCTCTCTCAGTGTTGTAGGATGTCTCTAGAAGTCCATTTGTCCAGCCCTGCTATCATTTCCTGGGTCCCAGCTGCCCACCACTTCCTGAGTACTGCAACCCCTCAATCCAAAATGTCTAAGGAATCTCCTTTCCACCCCAACTGAATGACCTGCACTGAACCGAACCCAAAGGCTTGCCCATCCTCCTGACCTCGGGGTCTTTTTCAGATGTCCCTCTGTTTTTGGAAAGGGGGTTTGCCTCATATCCACTCTCAGTATCCACTTGCCAGCCGCTTCTCTGTGTCACACTTCTTTCAGAGGATCCCAGATCTGCTTGGATGCTGGTCTCTGCCTGGATGCCTGGGAGGAGAGTCCCGTGGAGTAGGACCAAAGAGGAACAGTAATGCAAGGAAGGTAATCTTTTCCTGGAATGTCCTGCTCCTTAAATCCCCCCAAACACCACTCTAGACTGTATGGGAGAAGCACATTTTAACAACAGGTGAAAAGTAACTGAGGGAATGATAATAGGGAACAAAACTACTAGGAAATGATGGCTAAATATCAATGTTCCTAAAGTCCAGGGAAAATCACCCATCTCCTGCTCCCCCACCCCCAAGAGTTAAGGCCTTCTGGGAAGATTCCATTCTGGGTTGATCTCTGTTCCTAGCTTTTCTTGAAGACTGCCCTTTTCTCTCCCTTGAAAAGGAGAAATCCCCTCCATTAATATCCTCCATTGTAAGGATTTCTTATTCTCTTAGCAGTGGGGTCTACCCAAATTTTCACCCTCCCCTGAATATGCAAACACACACAGACACTCACAGACATGCCAATAGAACTATCAGTGGCACGCAATAATCCCTAACCCATACATTTCTCAAAATTGAAATTTGTCAGTCTAGATTAACCTCCAGAACTCATTCTGGATCTCTTGGACTTCAAACCGCATTTCCTCATCCTCTGGCCATTGTTGGTGCACTAATCTCTCATTCTCAGTTTGGCCTTGCATGGGGATGTAGGTATCAGCACATCTGTAAGTAAGAGTATGAAGCATGGGGCATGTGGGTTATAATTTTAACAAAGTCAGTGTCTCCAGTTCATCTAATCTTTACCCCCACCTTTTAAAAGATTTAACCGCTGCAGATGACCACCACTGTTTCTCTTGCATCTCCAACTTCTCCTGCTCTAGCGGTTATTCCCACCAGCAAACAATCAAGCTCCACTGTCCTCCATTTTAAACAATACCTTCCCTTGCTGACACTTCCCTACCAACTATTGTTCCATATACCTGCTGCCCTTCACAGCAAAACTTTCATGATAAGTTGTCTCCACTTCCACACCTCCACCTCCGACAAGTCTTGCATGCCCTTCTGTCTTCTAAACTGCTTTTTTCTTGTTCTCCAATAACTAGCATGATGTCAAATCAAAGCATCATTCCTCCGCCCCTGTTTGACTTCTCAGTGGCTTTGAACTTGCTGCCTACTTCCTCTTCCTTGAAATCTTCTGGATTTCATGAAATCGCTCTCTCCTGGTTTTCTTCCTTCCTGTGTGGATCTTATTCCTTTGACTCATTTTTGGGGGCTCCTCTTCCTCTAAGCTCGTCTACAGGTTGCCACGCTCGAGGTTGTGGCTTTGGGCTCTCTTTTCCTTCTTTTGTGCATTTTCCCTCTTAGAAATTTCTTTTAATCAGTTTGTACACATTGAATATGTACAGCTATTTGTATGTCAATCATACCTCAATAAAGCAGTCTAATAAAATGTTTCTTTTCCTTTTATGACTATAAATAATATCTACATCTGCCAATCTCTGTGTGAATCAGGGTGTGCGACTATGGTCAACAGAACAAGGCTCAGGATCGCTTAACCAAAAATAAATCTTACTCAAGGATATCAGGTTGCTCATGTTGTCCATCGAGACCTGGAGAACCAGGATTGGAAAGCAAGCAGGAACTAGATGAGTCTGAGAAGTAGAACCAATCATGAAAGGCATGCCTGAAGCATAGCGTAGTTTTGATATTTTTGCTTGTAGCATTGCAGAGGTTGCATTGGGGGCTATCTCTCCCATATCATTTCCTATTACAAACCTTTATATTTATCTGTTTTATAAATAATTTAAAGAACATCTATATTTTATACTGATATATAGGCATGCATAGATGTATGTAAATCTAGCAATATACTATGAACACTATGGGTGCCTTCAGAAATTCTTTTTTTTTCACTTTAAATAATGGATTGAGATACATTCAAATACCATAAAACTCATACTTTAAGGTGTACAGTGCAGTGATTGTTAGTATATTCATAGAGGTTTGCAACTATCATCATAATATAATTCAAGAACTTTTTTCTTTCCAGAAGAAACTCAGTATTTATTAAAGTCACTTCCAATCCCTCCCCTTTCTCCAGTCCCTGGGAATCTCTCTTTTCTGTTTCTCAGATTTTGCATACATTTAACATTCCAAATAGAAGGATTATACAGTAGATGGCCTTTTTTAACTGCCTTCTTTCATTAATCATTATGTTTTCTACAACATAATCATTATGTTGTAGCATGTATCAATACCTCATTCCTTTAATTGCCAAATGATATTTTATTATATGGATATACCACATTCTCATTATCCATTCATCCTTTGATGGACATTAGTGTTGTTTCCACTATTTGGCCATTATGAATAACGTTTTCAGGAACACTATTGTACAGGTTTTTGCTTGACATATTTTCAGTTCACTTCAGTAGATGTTTAGAGTCAAATTGTCAGATCAAAAAGTAACTGTAAAATTAGAGCACTCCTTAACACCATACACAAAAATAAACTCAAAATGGATTAAAGACCTAAATGTAAGGCCAGACAACATCAAACTCTTAGAGGAAAACATAGGCAGAACACTCTATGACATAAATCACAGCAAGATCCTTTTTGACCCACCTCCTAGAGAAATGGAAGTAAAAACAAATGGGACCTAATGAAACTTAAAAGCTTTTGCACAGCAAAGGAAACCATAAACAAGACCAAAAGACAACCTTCAGAATGGGAGAAATTATTTGCAAATGAAGCAACTGACAAAGGATTTATCTCCAAAATTTACATGCAGCTCATGCAGCTCAATAACAAAAAAACAAAGAACCCAATCCAAAAATGGGCAGAAGACCTAAATAGACATTTCTCCAAAGAAGATATACAGATTGCCAACAAACACATGAAAGAATGCTCAACATCATTAATCATTAGAGAAATGCAAATCAAAACTACAATGAGATATCGTCTCACACTGGTCAGAATGGCCATCATCAAAAAATCTACAAACAATAAACAATAAATGCTGGAGAGGGTGTGGAGAAAAGGGAACCCTCTTGCACTGTTGGTGGGAATGTACATTGATACAGCCACTATGGAGAACAGTATGGAGGTTCCTTAAAAAACTAAACATAGAACTACCATACGACCCAGCAATCCCACTACTGGGCAAATACCCTGAGAAAACCATAATTCAAAAAGAGTCCTGTACCAAAATGTTCATTGCAGCTCTATTTACAATAGCCAGGACATGGAAGCAACTTAACTGTCCATCATCAGATGAATGGATAAAGAAGATGTGGCACATATATACAATGGAATATTACTCAGCTATAAAAAGAAACGAAATGGAGTTATTTGTAGTGAGGTGGATGGAGTTAGAGTCTGTCATACAGAGTGAAGTAAGTCAGAAAGAGAAAAAGCAAATACAGTATGCTAACACATATATATGGAATCTAAGGGGGAAAAAAAAGGTCATGAAGAACCTAGTGGTAAGACGGGAATAAAGACACAGACCTACTAGAAAATGGACTTGAGGATATGGGGAGGGGGAAGGGTAAGCTGTGACAAAGTGAGAGAGTGGCATGGACATATATACAGTTCCAAATGTAAAATAGATAGCTAGTGGGAAGCAGCCACATAGCACAGGGAGATCAGCTCGGTGCTTTGTGATCACCTAGAGAGGTGGGATAGGGAGGGTGGGAGGGAGGGAGATGCAAGAGGGAAGAGATATGGGAACATATGTATATGTATAACTGATTCACTTTGTTATAAAGCAGAAGCTAACACACCATTATAAAGCAATTAAACTCCAATAAAATGTTAAAAAAAACATAAACCAGCAAATAGGCAAAAAAAAAAGAAATTAGGAAAAAAAGAATAGAAAATTAAACTCAAAGTAAATAGAAGAAAGAAATGATAAATTGAACAGTGGAAATCATCAACAGAAAAAATGAAATAATTCAGAAAGTCAACAAATTCAAAAGGTCATCCTTTAAAATATTAATAAATTCTATATAACCCTAGCCAGACAGATCAAGGAAAAAAAGACTCAAAATTGTGAGAAATGTAAGAATAAAAATCACAATAGAGCATAGAGTAATTTAAAAGAAAGTAAAATACACCATAAGAGCTGGATAACAACAATTTGGAACAGTAGATGAAATGGGCAAATTTCCTTGAAAAATAAAACTTATGAAACTGACACAGGGAAAAATAGAATATGTAAATGTTCCTATAGAGAATGTATAATCAAAACGCTCCAAAAAGCAAACTCCATCCCAGTCAGCTTCACTAGTGTATTCTCTTAAACACTTAAGGAGGAAATAATGCCAATTGTACACAAATTCTTCCAGAAAATTGATTAGAAGTGAAAATGTCCCAAGTCCTTCTATGAGGCTATTATCAACTGGATAAAATGTTAAGTTGCTTAACATTTACAAATCAAGTAATGTAATGTATGTCATTAACAGAATAAAGTCAAAAATTATATGGCCTTCTCATAGATAAAGAAGAAGATTTTGACACAATTTAATATACATACATGATAAAAACACTCAGCAAATTAGGAAGAGAAGGAAATGTCCTCAACCTGATAAAAGATATTAATGAAATACCCATGTGTAACATTATACTCACTGGTGAAAGACTGTTTAGTCCATAAGATTGGGAATGTCTCCATTATTTAATACTGTACTGGAGGTCCTCATCAGTGCAATAAGGCAAGAAAATGAAATAAAATCATAAAGATTGGCAAGGAAGAAATGAAAGTGTGATTATTCACAGAATATATGATTTTGTTCATAGAAAATCATATTCAATTTACAAAAAATTGCTCAAAATAACAAGCATGTTTAACATGGTTACAGGATACAAAATCAATTTTTAAAAAATCCACTGTGTCTACACACTAATAATGAATGATCAAAAAACGCAATTTAAAAAATAACACCATTCAAGGATGTGGAGAAAAGGGAACCCTTGTACACTGTTGGTGGGAATGTAAATTGGTGCAGCCACTGTGGAAAATGGTATGGAAGTTCCTCGAAAAACTAAAAATAGAACTACCATATTATCTAGTAATTTCACTCCTGGGTATGTATCTGAATAAAATGAAAATATTAATCATAAAAGATAAATACACCCCAATATTCATAGCAGCATTATTTACATTAGCCAACATATGGAAGCACCTAAGTGTCCATCAGCAGATGAATGAAGATGTGGTGTATATATATATATATATATACATATACACACACACACACAATGGAATATTACTCAGCCATAAAAAAGAATGAAATAAGGGCTTCCCTGGTGGCGCAGTTGTTGAGAGTCTGCCTGCCAATGCAGGGGACACGGGTTCGAGCCCTGGTCTGGGAAGATCCCACATGCCGCGGAGCGGCTGGGCCCGTGAGCCACAACTACTGAGCCTGCACATCTGGAGCCTGTGCTCCACAACAAGAGAGGCCGCGATAGTGAGAGGTCTGCACATCGCGATGAACAGTGGCCCCCGCTTGCCACAACTGGAGAAAGCCCTCGCACAGAAACGAAGACCCAACACAGCCAAAAATAAATAATAAATAAATAAATAATAAATAAAATTTTTTTTAAAAAGTCATCCCATTTACTACCAACTCAATTTCAATTCCCGGTACTAAAAAAGCTTACGTTCTTTTAAAAAAAAAAAAAAGAATGAAATAAAATCATTTGCAGCTACATGGATGGACTTGGAGGGTATTATTCTTAGTGAAATAAGTCAGACAGAGAAAGACAAATACTGTATGATATCACTTATAGTTGGAATCTAAAAAATACAACAAACTCATGAATATAACATAAAAGAAGCAAACTCACAGATATAGAGTACAAACTAGTGGTTATCAGTGGGGAGAGGGAAGGAGGACAGGCAAGATAGGGGTAGGGGATTAAGAGGCACACATTACTGTGTATAAAATAAGTAAGCTACAAAGATATATTGTACATATTATGACATAGTATGAGTGTGTTTCATGTTTGGTAATTGCAATCATTGTTGCTTTTGTTGTGGTCATCCATGTACAATGCTTGGTGTCAGTCTATTTATCTCTTGTAAAAATAAAATACAGTGTGTGTGTGTGTGTGTGTGTGAAAAAAAAAAAAAAGGGCCATGCTGAATAAAGTGTCAAAACCAGAAAAAAAAAAAAAAAAGATATATTGTACAGAACCGGAAATATAACCAGTATTTTATAATAACTATAAATGAAGTATAATGTATAAGTTTTGAATCACTATGTTGTACACCTGAAACTAATATAAATTATAAATCAATTATACCTCAGTAGAAAAAATTCTAGGGAGTTCCCTGGTGGTCTAGTGGTTAGGATTTGGCTCTTTCTCTGCCGTGGCCCGGGTTCATTCGTGGCAGGAAACTGAGATCCCACAAGCCATGTGGTATGGCCAAAAAAAAACACCTAATATTATAACCAAAAAATAAATAAATAAAAAATAATGCCATTTAAAATAGTATCAAATAACTCCAAATATCTAAGAATAAATCTAGTAAAAGTGTACAATATTACAACACCTAAAACTACAAAATATCACTAAGAGAAAATTTAAAAGACCTAAATAAATGCAGAAAGACTGAAAAAAATCAATAGTTTTATGTTATTTCTCCCCCAAAATGATCTATAGATTCATTTTGATCCCCATCAAAACTGCAGAAGACTTTTTGAAGAAATTGACAAATTGATTCAAAAATTATGTAGAAAAACAAAATATTTAGAAGAGGCAAAATATTCTTGAAAAATATGTTACATTACCCTACTTCAGGACTTGCCATAAAGTTACAGTAATCAAGACTAAAAGGGATTGACATGAGTGGACAAATAGGTAAATGGAAAATAATGGACTCCAGAAATAGACCCACATTCACAGTCAACTGATCTTCATTAAAGGCATCAAGCAAATTCAGTAGGTTAAGGTGTCAATGTCCTTCAGCCAAAGACCTCCAGAAACATATGTGTTATTAAACAAGTTGCAACAAGGGAGAACACACAAAATGGAGAATCATGGGTTGTGTCAGTAAAAGGGTGTTTAAAAGAACCTACCAAAGGATTTGAGCTTTGGTTGAATGATTTGGGGAGGGTCTAATGAAGGGAGGGTTCAATCTAGTTTGAATGCTTCAGAAGGCATGGGCAATTTTGTAGATAAGCTGGGTATTCAGCTTATCTACAGGGAGAAGGGACCAGAAGGAGGATAAATTTTTAATTGGTAAAGAAAAAGCAGTCACTCATTTTGGCCAAGAGAGT
This sequence comes from Balaenoptera ricei, assembly GCF_028023285.1. Classification (NCBI taxonomy): domain Eukaryota; kingdom Metazoa; phylum Chordata; class Mammalia; order Artiodactyla; family Balaenopteridae; genus Balaenoptera; species Balaenoptera ricei. Next base: position 46,979,808 of record NC_082660.1, read on the forward strand.
GAGTGTACAGTATTTTATGTGTGGCACAGGGACATTTTTTTGCATGTACTTAGACAATTATGGAGCAACCATGCTTCAGCTCACTGTATCATGGTCTCAGAATAACCTTGTCTGAGATTGGTATTCTGTGAAAATGCTTATGTTTGTCAGGAGAATAACATGGCCCACCTGTGAGTGCCAGGCCAGCTTCTGGATGTTAGGGACTACTATTTTTACTGTTCTGAAGGAAAGCCGTTTTTAAATATAAATAATCCTTTGGGGTGAAAAATTTTAGATTTACAGAAAAGTTGAAAAGACATTCAAAGAACATTGATGTCCTTTCCCTTGTAGGTTAATTAAGCCTTTAGTACTTAATTAATAGGGGAAATAGGGAAGATGTTTCTGCTAGAATTTTGGCAGGGGCTACTGTTTCTCTCTCGCAGCAAGTACCAAGAGTGATCTTTCTAAGGATCCTCCCAGATCTTTTATTGTGGGCATCTAGTGGGGTTCCTGGAGGAAAAGCTCATGAGATGGTTTGAAACTCTTGAGACTTTATACTCTCCTGGTAGCCCACTCTCAGCCTTTAGAAATTTCTTGAAATTTTCTAATTTAACCTTCTTAATGGCTTACATGGCATTCAGGCAGTTTCTGTCCCATGTAAGCAAACGTTCAGGTCCTCTTTCTACCTATAAGCAACTGTCTTTCACTAAATTTTGTGTTTGAAGTTTTCCATGAGACCTCAATTCTCTGACAGGTTCCAAAATAAATCATTAATTTGCAGTTTTCCCACCTCTTCTTGTTTTCTGAGTAGGTGTGAATGAAAAATATTGCCTGCCATATCAGTAAACAAAGGGTGTTGCAGCCATCAAGCCATCATATTACAGCCTCCCTGATGGTGAGCCCTGAGGGAACTCAGGTTGGAAACATGATGCCCACCATCTATCAGTCAACTGCTGCAGCTACCCCAATGGTGTACCCTGAGAAGACTCAGGATGAGAAAGCACAGGATACTGGACCCAGATATCTGAGGTGCTTTTCAAAGGAATGTTTTCAGTGAGCCAGGCCCTTGCATCTTCCCATACATAGAAAAGTGCTAAATTCCTTAACTTGAGATATCTGGTTTTCTTTAACTAATAGTAATCTTTCGATGTTCCAACTACCTGGTTTTTGTTGCAAAAACTCCTATATATCCTGGTTCCCATTCTTGCCTCTTCAGAGCAGTCTCTCAGAGTTATCTGAGATGCTGTGTCCCAGGCTTAAGTACTCAGTTTTGTCTTCTGAATAAAACATAATTCTCAACTTTTAGGTTGTGCATTTTTTTCCAGTCGACCTAAGAATGATGCTCCTTATAGCTCTTGGCATTTCTGAGCTCAAAGAAGCCCAGAAGTATTCAGTAAAGTCTTTTTAACAGATGGTGTCACATCAGTTGAATATCCATATGAAAGGAAATTTGATCCTTGACCCATATCAAGCTTCATATACATCCTTACACTGTCCATTGTTTGGGCCTCCTGAAGATACCAATGTCAGGCCACCTGTGTGTTCTTAAAAGTTCTACCAGCTTTTTCTTACTCCAGCAGAGTCCCTTTGCCTATTATTGCTCTGATCCTTTGTCCACACAGATTCAGTACATAACTCTAGGGGCTACTGATCTCTGCTCACCAAGCAAACATGTCCTGCTATGAAATTTTGTTTCCTTAAACTTCTTTACATATACAGCTCTTTTGTGTCTTTTTAAATGCATGCTTTTTTCCAATTTGCTTATTTACTTACTTTTTATTTTATATTGGAGTATAGTTGATTAACAATATTGTGACAGTTTCAGGCGTACAGCAAAGTGATTCAGTTATACATATACATGTATCTATTCTTTTTCAAATTATTTTCCCATTTAGGTTATTACATAATATTGAGCAGAGTTCCCTGTGTTATGCAGTAGGTCCTTGTTCGTTATCCATTTTAAATATAACAGTGTGTACATGCCAAACCCACACTCCCTATCTCTTCCTCCCACCCTTACCCTCTGGTAACCATAAGTTCATTCTCTAAGTCTGTGAGGCTATTTCTGTTTTGTAAATAAGTTCATTTGTATCATTTCTTTTTAGATTCTGATATCATATGATATTTGTCTTTCTCTGTCTGACTTACTTTACTCAGTATGACAATCTCTAGGGTCATCCATGTTGCTGTAAATGGAATTATTTCATTCTTTTTAATGGCTGAGTAACATTCCATTGTATATATGTACCACATTTTCTTTATCCATTCCTCTTTCGACAGACATTTATGTTGCTTCCATGTCTTGACGATTATAAACAGTGCTGCAATGAACATTGGAGTGCATGTATCCTTCCAGACCATCATTTTCTCTGGATATATGCCCAGGAGTGTGATTGCAGGATCATATGGTAGCTCTATTTTTAGTTTTGTAAGGAACCTCCTTACTGTTCTCCATAGTGGCTGTACCAATTTGCATTCCCACCAACAGTGTAGGAGGGTTCCTTTCTTTCCACACCCTTTCCAGCATTTGTTGTTTGTGGATTTTTTGAAGATACCCATTCCGACAAGTGTGATGTGATATCTCATTGTAGTTTTGATTTGCATTTCTCTAATAATTAGCAATGTTGAATATCTTTTCATGTGCTTCTTGGCCATCTGTGTGTCTTCTTTGGAGAAATGTCTATTTAGTTCTTCTGCCCATTTTTTGATTGGGTTGTTTGTTTTGATGATTTACAAACAGCCACATAAGCTGTTTGTAAATTTTGAAGACTAATCCCTTGTCGGTCTCATCATTTGCAAATATTTTCTCCCATTCTGTGGGTTGTCTTTTCATTGTGTTTATGGTTTCCTTTGCTGTGGAAAAGGTTTTGTGGGTTTTTTTTAACCTTATCAAGTTTTTGTCTTAGTTGGTATAATTATCACAATGGTCTGTCATGATATTCCATGTCTTAAACAGAAGTGACACACCTATTGTAGTTATTTAAATGGGATGCTCAGGAAAGGTGAATTGAGGACTGCCTGCCACAAGCCATTCCTAACTAGAGGCCCTCATGTTTATTTTTCTGAAATAAAATTGAAATAATATTCCACAAAACTTTTTGTAAACTTCATATCCCATGTACATGGACATATTTGAATATTTTAAATAATTTTTAACCATATATTTATTAATGCCTGAATGTTACAATACAGTATGAATGTACCATAATTCACTTAAACAACACCCTACTGATGTTCATTTACATTCTCTACTGGCAATAAGCAGGAAAACCTATGGGTTTAAGTATAGAAGATATAATTGGTTAGATAGTTTTTAAATGTACAGACATGTTTTTAACTATGCCTGAAGTTAACATTTTACGTTAGAAATTTTTGAAAGGACTAAATTGGTGTATTTGATGGAAAAATTCTTGGTCACTAAAATATAAGGAGATACAGATGAGATAGTAAGAAAAGACTACCACTATTTCCAAGTCCCAGGACCACAAAATTTGACTGAGCTGAAGATACAGGTAGAAACTGAGCAGGAAGGGGAGAAATTTAACATAAAACTGGAATGGATCAAGGTAAAATAACTAAGCAGAATCACGGTAAAATAACTGGGTCTTTATAAGACCAAATTGCATACTTCTGTTATTTTTAGAAGACATAGCCTGGAAGAGGGGGACCATTCCTCTCTTTGGTGGCATGTTTGAATTGATGGAAGTTGTTAGTCCTCATGGAAGTCTGTTGTCTTGACTGCTCTTCTTCCCTCTTCTGCTGCCAAAGATGGTCAGTTTACCCAGGGTTGGTTGAATGAGTATATTTTAAAAATCTTGGACACACAATATGTAATATTTTATTATTCCTATTACAGTTGTAATGGATGTGCTGTACACAAAATTCTGATTAATCTCTGAATTTTTCCTTAAGATTAATTTCCAGAAGTTATGATGCCAGGTTACCTTCCCTTTACATATTGTCAAATTCAACTGAAGATTCTTCTTTTTATGATCAACTTCAAAAAGCTTCTACAAAATTAATTTTCCCCAAACTAGGCATAAGTTACGAGAAGATTACAAGAAAGGAAAATTATAGATTAGTCTATGTCATTAAAAATGGATGCAAAAACACATGTTAGAAAATAGAATCCAGAAATATATAAAAAGGATAATACATCACACTGGAAAACCTATCAGTGTGATTCCTATTTTCACAAAAAAAGAAAAATCATATGATAATCACAATAAGTACAGAAAAACAATTTGACTAATCCAATAGCCATTCATGATTTATTTTTTAAAACTCTTTTAGAACTAAGGAATATAAGAAAATTAATTATTCTGATAAAGACTACATCCAAAAATCTACAGCAAAATCATAATTAATGGTGAATTACTGAAAGTGTTCTTCCTGAGACTTGGAATGGTAGGAGTGGCACAAGGATGGTCATTATCCCCACTTTTGTTCAATGATATACTGGCAATCCTACCTGCTGAAATAAAACAAGAAAAATCAATTTTATTTTTAAAAAAGGAATTAAAATGTCTTCATTCATAGATGACATAATTATGTGCATATACAATTCAAAAGAACCTACAAGGTCTTAGAATATGTGAGTTTAACAAAGTCACAGAATACAGGGTCAATATATAAAGACCAATCATTTCAGCAAGCAACAGATGTTTTGGAAAAAATTGAAACCACACTGTATACAATAGCATTAAAAAAGACCAAATACAAAGGAATTAGTATAATGAAAGATGTACAAGTAAACCACAGTAAACCACAAAGTATTATTCAGAGAAATTTAAGAATTTCCAAATAAATGCCATGTTCCTGGATTGGAAGAATCAATATTGTAAAGATGTAAATACTCCCCAAATTTTCTCTACAAATTCTATACAATTCCAATAAAAATTATAGCAGGGTTTTTTAGTGGAAATCAGTAAGACGATTCTAAAATGAACTTAGAAATACAATGACAAAGAACAAAGACAATCTTGAAGAATAAAAAAGCTGAAAGACTCATACTCATGTCAAACAAACTTTAAAATAAAGCCTGTTACAAGAGACAAAGAAGGACACTACATAATGATCAAGGGATCTATCAGAGAAGAAGATATAACAATTGTAAATATATATGCACCCAACATAGGAGCACCTCAATATATAAGGCAAATACTAACAGCCATAAAGGGAGAAATTGATAGTAACACAATAATAGTGGGGGATTTTAACACTCCACTTTCATCAATGGACAGATCATCCAGACAGAAAATCAATAAGGAAACACAGGCCTTAAATGACACATTAGACCAGATGGACTTAATTGACATTTATAGAGCATTCCATCCAAAAGCAACAGAATACACATTCTTCTCATGTGCACATGGAACATTCTCCAGGATTGACCACATGCTGGGCCACAAAGCAAGCCTCGCTAAGTTTAAGAAAATTGAAATCATATCAAGTAACTTTTCCGACCACAAGGTTATGAGATTAGAACTCAACTACAAGAAAAAAACTGTAAAATACACAAACACATGGAGGCTAAACAATATGCCACTAAACAACCAAGAGATCAGTGAAGAAATCAAAGAGGAAATCAAATAATACCTAGAGACAACTAAAAATGAAAGCATAATGATCCAAAACCTATGGGATGCAGCAAAAGCAGTTCTAAGAGGGAAGTTTATAGCAATACAATCTTACCTCAGGAGTCAAGAAAAAATTCGTATAAACAACCTAAACTTACACCTAAAGCAACTAGAGAAAGAAGAACAAACAAAACCTAAAGTTAGTAGAAGGAAAGAAACCATAAAGATTGGAGCAGAAATAAAGGAAATAAAGAGGAAGAAAACAATAATAGCAAGATCTATGAAACTAAAAGTCGGTTCTTTGTGAAGATAAAATTGATAAACCTTTAGCCAGACATATCAGGAAAAAGAGGAAGAGGACTCAAATCAATGAAATTGATGTAGAATTTATTTAACCTGTGACTGTATCATCATTACAATAAAATGATTTTCCATAATTGAAAAAAATCTGGCTCCATCAAAATGCTGATTCACATTTTTATTGATACTGAGTAAAATTTATGAATTAACTTAAGGGGAAATCATTATTTTCTTATGTTGAATAATCTTATCCAAGAACAAATGAAAACTTTTATTTGTTTGAGTTTACTTTGTTTCTTTTACAGGCATTAAGAATTTTTTCTCAACAGATATTAGTGTTTGTATAAAAGCTATTAAGATCTTATGGTAATTTACTATTCTGTTTATTGTATTGAACTCTTTTTGTTTGAGTAAACCTTATCATTGATTCTGTTGGGTTTTTCAGTTATACGAACATACCATCTGTAAATAGAGGTAGTGTTAATTCTTTCTGAGTTTTTATACCTCATATTGATCTCGAATTGATTTATCTAGTTGCATCGGTTAGCACCTCCAGGACAGTGATGAATATCGGTGGAGATAGTGTGCATCCTTGGATTTGTCCTGATCTCTTAAAGTGTTGTTTATGAGTTTCATTTTTATTCATTTATTAATTTTTAGGTTCCAAATATAAGAGATATCATATGGCATTTTTCTTTGTCTGACTTATTTCACTTAGCATAATGCTCTTGATGTCCACCCATGTTGTCACAAACGGCAAGATTTCCTTCTTTTTTATGGCTGAATAATATTCAAATGTATATATATACCACAGTTTCATAAGTGTTAGCCTGTACTATTCTTTTTGGTACTGTCTTATCCAGTTTAAGTATCAATGTTTTAGTTGCCTCACAAAACAGTTATGAAGTTTCCTTCATTTTCAATACTCTGGAAGAGTTTCTGGAGCACTGGGACTATCTGGTCTTTGAATATTAGGAGATTGCTCCTTTGAAACCATCTAGACCTGGTGCTTTTAGTGGGTTAGTTATAATTTTCCTTTTTTTCTTTCTATGGAAATTGGTCTGTTTAATCTGTCTATCTCTAATAGGTTCAACTTTGATAAACATTGCTTTCCTATGGAATTATACATTTCATCTAGGTTTCAATATCATATGCATAGAGCAACAGAAAGAAATACTTTATTATTTTTTAAAGTACTCCTGTTTCAATAGATATTATCCCTTATACTACTTTAGATTGTATATTTGTAATTTCTATGTTTTTATTAATTAAGTTAGCTAGCATGTTTTCTATTTTGTGATTTTTCCCAAAAATCTATTATTTTATTAACTAGATCAAACATTTATCTCTCCTTTAACTCATTATTTTCTCTTGTCATCTTTGTTTTTCCTTCTTTGGCTTTCTCTTGGTTATTTTGCTGCTTTTTTTCTAGCTTTTTGATGTGGATATTTAATTAATTTATTTTCCTTCCTTCATTTTAATTGATGAAATGTCTAAGACTATGAAATTTTTTCTCTGGTCACTGTTTTAAATGTGTGCCACACATTCCTGTATTCGGTGTTTTCATTGTCATTAGTTTAGAAATCCTATAATTTTTCTTTATATTCCCCATGTTACCACAGAGTTTTTAAAATAGACTTTTAAAAAATTCCAGGTGGAAAGCCCTGTGTGCTTTCATATTTTCTTTATAATTTGTAGTCTTATTATACTGTAATCAGGTAACGTAGTCTGTAATACTTCTACTTTAAGGAATGAGATAAAGTTTTATTTGTAAGCTAATGACAAAGATTTTAAGACAAGTCCAGACAGCCAAAAGTAGTTTTAAAGTATATATATATATATGTGTATATACAGGCTATACGTGATAAAAATTGAAAATAATTTTATTTTTTACCATTAGCATGAACTTCTGTTCAAAAGCTACTATTCAGAGAATAAAAAAGCAAGTCACAGAATATTATGCATGGTTGCAATGCATGTCTGCAAAAATGTTATCTTGCTTATTATATGTAAAGAACACTAAAAATCAATTTAAAAACAGGACAGATAAATCAATAGAAAAAATGGCAAAAGTATGGAATAGGTACTTCTCAAAACAAGATTCCAAATTACTAAAAATTATATGACAAGGTGCTTGATATCATTAAGCATGAGGGAATTAAACCTACATGACTATGGCACATCCTACGTGCCAACTTTTTTTTAATTGAAGTATAGTGGATTTGCAATATTGTGCTGTAAATCAGGTGTACCGCATATAATATGTGGGGTATTGTACATTATTTTCATTTACAGGTTATTACAAGATAATTCAGTAAATTCTCTGTGCTATACAGTAAATCTCGTTGCTTATCTATTTTATGTATAGTAGTTTGTATCTGCTAATCCTATGTTCCTAATTTGTCCCTTCCCCTTTCCCGTTTGAAACCATAAGTTTGTTTTCCATGTCTGTGAGTCAGTTTCTGTTTTGTATATAGAATCATTTGTATTGTTTTTTAGATTTCACATATCATATAGTATATGTTTTTCTCTGTCTGACATATCACTAAGCATAATATGGCTGAGTAATATTCCTTTGTATATACATACCACATCTTCTTAGGCTAATAGTCTGTTGGTGGGCACTTGGGTTTCTTCCATGTCTTGGCTACTGTAAATATTGCTGCAGTGAACATTGGGGTGCATGCACCTTTTCAAATTAGAGTTTTCTTTTTTCCCAGACATACACACAGAAATGGAATTGCTGGATAAAATGGTAGCTCTATTTTTAGGTTTTTAAGGAACTTCCATACTGTTTTCCATAGTGGCTGTACCAATGTACATTTCCACCAACAATGTATGAGGGTTCACTTTTCTCCCCACCCGCTCCATCATTTATTATTTGTAGACTTTCAGATGATGGCCATTCTGACCAGTGTAAGGTGATACCTCATTGTGGTTTTGACTTGCTTTCTCTAATAATTAGTGATGTTGTGCACCTTTTCATGTGTCTGTTACCCATCTGTCTTCTTTGGAAAAATATCTATTTAGGTCTTCTGCTCACTTTTTTCTTGGGTTTTTTGTTTTTGTTTTTGTTTTTGATATTGAGTTGTATGAGCTGTTTGTACATTTTGGAAATTAAGCCCATGTTGGTCACATCGTTTCCAAACATTTTTTCCCAGTCTGTATGTTGTCTTTTCATTTTGGATATGGTTTCCTTTGCTGTGCAAAAGCTTGTACGTTTGATTAGGTCCCATTTAGTCATTTTTGCTTTTATTTCTTTTGCTTTGGGAGGCTGATCTAAGAAAATATTGATACAATTTATGTCATGAAAGTTTTGTCTACATTCTCTTCTAGGAGTTTTATGGTGTCAAGTCTTAGATTTAGGTTTTAAACCATTTTGAATTTATTTTTGTATATGGTGTGAGGGAATATTCTAATTTTATTGTTTTACATGTGGCTGTCCAGCTTTCTCAGCACCACCTGTTGAAGAGACTGTCTTCTCTCCATTGCATATTCTTGTCTCTTTTGTACTAGATTAATTGACTTTAGATGCATGGGTTTATTTCTGGGCTTTCTATTATATTTCATCGATCTATGTGTCTGTTTTTGTGCCAATACCACACTGTTTTGATTGCTATAGCATTGTAGTATAATCTGAAGTCTGGAAGGGCTATACCTCCAGCTTCATTCTTTATTCTCTGGATTGTTTTGACAATTCTGGGTCTTTTCTGGTTCCATATGAATTTCAGTATTATTTGTTCTAGTTCTAGTTCTGTGAAAAATGTCACAGATAGGGATTGCATTAAATCTGTAGATTGCTTTGGGTAGTATAGTCATTTTAATAATATTAACTCTTCCAATCCAAGAGAACATGATAACTTTCCATTTCCTTGAGTCATCTTCAATTTTCTTTATCAATGTTTTATAGTTTTCAGTGTATAGGTCTTTCCTATGTGCCAACTTGAATGGCTCAAAAGAAAAAATGGCAAATTTTAATGAGATTATGAGAAAATTTGAACTGTAATACACAGCTGAAGAGAGTGTAAATTGATATGGCTATTTTGGAAATCTCTTTGGTAGCATATAGTAAAGCTGAACATATGTGGTGTCCTATGACATAGCACTTCCACCTGTGGGTACATACTTAAGGAAATCAATATACATGAGTATAATTATCAACAAAAATATGTACAAAATTGTCCATACAACACAATATGTAATATCCTAGAAGAAAAATTACCCAAATGTCCATAATGACTACAATTAATGAATAAATTATTCTCTATTCATATGATGGAGTATAATGACTGAATAAGTACTAGACCCAAGAGCACGGATAAAACACAGGAAAATGATGTTGATTGAAAGAAGCTAAACACAAAAGACTCTACACCATATGATTCCATTTAAATAAATTTAAAATCAGACAAATCTAAACCATGCTGCTGAAGGTGGGGATTTTGGTTACTTTTGCAGAAAAGGGATCAGGATTACTGGAAAGTGGCACAGAGGGCCTTGTAGGGAGTTATATAATATATCAATACTACTATTTGATCTGAGTGGGGTTTACAAAGGTATGTTCACTTTGTGAAATTTTATGGAGCAGTACACTCATAATTTCTATACTTTGCCATATGTTTATTATACCTTAATGAATAAGTGTATGTGAAGAAACTGGGTTATGGAGGAGCATATAGCAGGAAGTACAATGGGGTTATCCACCTGACATTTGATCTTCCAGAGCAGGGAATTTCCCTACTCTACCAAAATTTAAATATGCTATTAAAAATAATTGTGGTTTCAAATCTGTATTGTTTTTGAAATTATTTTTCTTTAACCTTGGAGGAATCTTCCAAGAACTACTATCTCTTCAGTTAAGAAGAGATTCAGTTAGATTCCATATATGTGTGTTAGCATACGTTATTTGTTTTTCTCTTTCTGACTGACTTCACTCTGTATGACAGACTCTAGGTCCATCCACCTCACTACAAATAACTCAATTTCGTTTCTTTTTATGGCTGAGTAATATTCCATTGTATATATGTGCCACATCTTCTTTTCCATTCATCTAAGAAATCGTTAACCAAAGATTCACCTCTTTCTTGCTTCCTTTCCTTTATCTTATCATAATCTAATAAAATGAAGTCTAATAATTTTTTATTTGAATAGCATGCATGGTATAAGATCATCATTGTAAAATCATTTCTGTAGGTTAGCTTCCTTTCTGGCTATCCACCTTTTAACCTATCAATTTATTTCATAAGTGAAAAGAAAGATGTTTGCATGTAATGATTTTGAACCATTGTCAGAACTAGCTAATTCTGAATGTTGCAATTTGATATAATTTATTGTATCTGCTTTCATATTTTCTTGTAGAGCTTGATTTCTTAACAATGGCCATGTTTTAATAAATTTATGAAGTAGTTATCCTTCATTTATTAATTTACATAAAGCTTGACCTGTTATATCTTGTAAATATAGCTGTATGTTTTCAACCAAACCATGTGATCTATTTACACTATGATTATAAGATGTTAAGTAGTCAGGATTTATATGCTAAATTTTGTTGTTTATTTTCTAATGAAAATTCACTTTTGTGAATTCACATTTGTTTTTCTCAAAAGGCCCACATTTTAAACTTTCCAGAGTTGATGTATTTGAGATTTTTAACAGCAAAATCAATTTTTACACATGACCTAATTTTTCTATGATCAAATCATTTTCTATCCGTGGTTCTAGGTCACTGGACATGGGGCCAGACATCTCTTTCCACTACTCACTCCAGAGAAAGCCCCCTTCTCCCAAGCCCTTTGTTCACTCTTCCCTTAGAGGGAAGACTGATGTGATGGGCCAGATTCCGGAGCACTGTGAGCAGTACCAATGTGCACTGGGACAGGTTACCCATGCATGGAGGACATGTCCATGCCCTCTCTTTCTTACAATACTAAGAGGTAGGTAAGCTGAGCCACTGCCTACCCGTGAAGGCTGGGAGCTGCCACATCACTCTCTCCTCCTTTCTTCTCACTGGGGATTTGGGGCTCTGTCATCCTTGCACATTAGGGATCAGCTGGTGGTAAGAGGTAGAATTAGAGTCTCGGAGATCCTGCTTCATTCTTGAGTCCAAGCCTGTGCTTCACCCCAACTCCACCAGAAGGCGCTTCACTGAGGGGCTCTGAGAACTGGCCCAGTGAAGGATATTCCAGATTCCTGTGTGTCTGTCTCCTTTAGGGAAAGCCCTGGGAGAGGGCAGAGCTGCTGTGTTGGGTAGGAGGAGGGCATTGTTGTATCGCTGAACAAATACTGGCCCCATACTGTCAGATTCTCACCAGTAACTCCACACCTTCACGTCTCTCACTCTACTGCAGATGGTGAACACACTCACCCAAATGTCATAACCCACATTGAAATGTCACAGGTACCCATTCAAAAAGACATGCCCTCAGGTATTGCCATGCTCTCAGCCAGAGGCCAGCACTTGGCGTTTGCAGACATGGTGGTGGACACAACTCATGAAATGATAAGGTAAATGTCTGTTGATAGGTTAAAGCCTCCTGAATTCCAGTGGTTCCCCCACACCTGCTTTCCATCAGGGGCTCATGCACCAATGTCAGGTACCATGAAGCCAGTGTTCTCGTTCTTAAACTGGTCCCACTGTAACACGTTGTCCTTGTTTAGACCTCATGTTATCTCTCAGCACTTTGGCCTTGACATTTAGACTATCTCACTGGCTTCTGCTATTTCTCAGTTAGAATTGGCTGCTTCTGGTCATCTTCAGTAACTAATCGGACATATGTAACTAATTATTGTCTCTCTTTTCACACAATGTTATTTTTCTCACATTTTACGATTACTTTGAGATAGACAACACATATCACTACTGCTCTTTTAAGAAACCCCTTTCGGCTGTCACTAAGGTGCATATTTTTAAATTTCTTCTTTCTTAGAGGTTTCCCAGTGTCACTACCACTTACTAATACATATGTTTTTTCATTGCACAAAAATCTCACACTCCCAGGTCCATGCCAGCTATGAATAGAGTCAAAATGGAATGAGACAAATTTCTGCTGGGTGATCAGTTTCCAAATATGCCTCCACACGAGCAGGTGGAGTCTCTTCTATAGTCTCTATAATCCATCTAAACTGCATGTTCCAAAACTGTTTCTCCAACACTGGAAAATCAATTCTCTGTTCCCATAGGCTTTAGTCATGCCCACATTCCTCTGCCATCCCAAAATAAATTCACTACTGAGATCACACCCATATCACATGGTGCTATCATTCAAATTGAACCCTAGTGGAAAAAAAATAGTTATACACGAAGTAAACCCTAATGCATGTTTAGGAAAGGGGAATGAAAGTCGTCATGGCAAAGTTAAGATTGATGTGATAAAGTGGTTTCAGGATGGGAGACGCTTTTTTATTTCAGTTCATCTGAATATTAAATATCTTGGATAAAAGACTCAGTAACAGACAATATTAATACTGGATCACGGTGGATTATAACACAACACATTACTTGAGAAACATTAGCAAAATTTGCAACTTATTTTTTAACATTCACCTTGGTGTTTAATGATCATAGTTGACCACATTTATTTGTGCCAAGGGACTAATTTTTTCCATAGCTCCTGAATGTAAGTACCCTATTTAGTAGATTTATTTTTATCTAACAAATTAAAAATACAAGCATGAGTAATTTTGCTAACAGAGAGGATTAGATAGCATCCCACTATCCCAAAAAGGGGAATGTGTATTTCATCATGAAATATTTAAAGAATTTCCAAGAAGAACTTTTAGCAATGACAAATGCAGCCATTTATACTATTCACTATGTGAGAGAGGAGGTCTCCATAACTCTTGTCTGTCCTTTTTTAATTTATTTAATTACTTTCAACTGGGGCATTTTTTTGTAGTAGCAAAAGGTTTTTTTATTTTTTTTAATTAAGTATTGTTGATGTACAGTATTATATTTTACAGGTGTACAATATAGTGATTCACAATTTGTATAGGTTATATTCCATCTATAGTTATTATAAAATATTGGCTATATTCCCTGTGTGGTATAATATATCCTTGTAACTTATTTTATACATAATAGTTTGTACCTCTTAATCCTCTACCCTTATATTGCTCCTCCTCCCTTCCTTCTCCCCACTGGTAGCCACTATTTTGTTCTCTATATCTGTGAGTTCATTTCTTTTTTGTTATATTCTCCAGTTTGTTGTATTTTTTAGATTCCACACATAAGTGATATCATACAGTATTTGTCTTTCTCTGACTTATTTCACTTAGCATAATACCCTCCAAGTACATCCATGTTGTTGCAAGTGGCAAAAATTCATTCTTTTTTATGGATGAGTAATATTCCATTGTAAACATATACCACATCTTCCTTGTCCATTCATCTGTTGATGGACTCTTAGGTTGCTTCCATATCTTGGCAATTGTAAATAATGTTGCTATGAATATTGGTGTGCATATATCTTTCTAAATTACTGTTTTTGTTTTTGTTTTTGTTTTTCAGATATATAGCCAGGAGTGGAATTGCCAGGTCATATGGTGGTTCTATTTTTAGTTTTTTGAGAAACCTCCATACTGTTTTCCACAGTGGCTTCACCAACTTACATTCCCACCAATAGCATATGATGGTTCCCTTTTCTCTATATCTTTGCTAACATTTGTTATTTGTGTTCCTTTTGATGATAACCATTCTGACAGGTGTGAGGTAATATCTCACTGTGGTTTTGATTTCCATTTCCCTGATAATTAGCTAGAAGACATGGACAAATTTTTAAGACTGAACCAGGAAGAAACAGAAAATATGAACAGACACATTACCAGTAATGAAATTGAATCAGTAATCTAAAAACTCCCAGCAAACAAAAGTCCAGGACTAGATGGCTTCACAAGTGAATTCTACCAAACATTTAGTAAAGAGTTAACACCTACCCTTCTCAAACTATTCCAAAAAATTCCTAAGGAAGGAACACTTCTGAACTCATTTTTTTTTCACTTCTTTCTCTTTTTTTATTGGAATATACTTGATTTACAATGTTGTGTTAGTTTCAGGTATACAGCAAAATGATTCAGTTATACATACATTTTTTTTCAGATTCTTTTCCCTTACAGGTTATTACAAAATATTGAGTATAGTTCCCTGTGCTATACAGTAGGGCCTTGTTGGTTATCTATTTTATATATAGTAGTGTGTATATGTTAATCCCAAACTCCTAATTTATCCCTCCCCACCCCCTTTCCCTTTTGGTAACCATAAGTTTATTTTCTATGTCTGTGGGCCTATTTCTGTTTTAGATATAAATTCATTTGTATCATTTTTCTAGATTACACATATAAGTGATATCATATGACATTTGTCTTTCTCTGTCTAGCTTACTTCACTTAGTATGATAATCTCTAGGTCCATCCATGTTGCTGCAAATAGCATTATTTCATTCTTTTTTATGGCTGAGTAATATTCCATTGTATAAATATACCACATCTTCTTTACTCATTCATCTGTTGATGGACATTTAGGTTGCTTCTGTGTCTTAGCTATTGTAAATAGTGCTGCAATGAACATTGGGATGCATTATCTTTTTGAATTATGTTTTTCTCCAGATATATGCTCAGGAGTGGGATTGCAAGATCATTCTATGAGGACAGCATCACAATGATACCGAATCCAGACAAAGATATCACACACAAAAAAGAAAATTACAGGCCACTATCATTGATAAACATAGAGGCAAAAATCTTCAAAAACAACTATTAGCAAACTGAAACCAACAATACATTAAAAGCATCATACACCATCAAGTGGGATTTGTCCCAAGTATATAAGGATTTTTCAATACCCACAAATCAATCAATGTGATAAACCCCATTAACAAAGTGAAGAATAAAAACCATATGATGATCTCAGCAGATGCAGAAAAAGCTGTTGACAAAAATTCAACATCTATTTATGATAAAAAGTCTCAACAAAGTTGACATAGAGGAAACATACCTCAACATAATAAAGGCCATATATGACAAACCCACATCTAACATTATACTTAATGGTGAAAAGTTGAAAGCATTTCCTCTAAGATCAGGAACAAGACAAGGATGCCCACTCTTGTCATTTTATTCAACATAGTATTGGAAGTCCTTACCATGGCAATCAGACAGGAAAAAGAAATAGAAGGAATCCAAATTGGAAAGGAAGGAGTAAAATTGTCTATTCTTTATAGCTCTTCCATTAGGAATTTTCTAAAAACGTACTCCTGTCAAAATACTTTGAACTATCAACTACGTGATAAAGTTAAAACTGCTTGGCATGTGACTTTTAAAAAAATGGACTTGATATGTTAGAGAAGTTTTAGTTTCATACCAAAATTGAGTGGAAAGTACAGAGATTTCCCACTTATTCCCTGACCCCACACATGCATAGCCTCCCCATTATTAACATCCCACATCAGAGTGGTACATTTGTTATACTTGATATATGTATATTGACACATTAGGGTTAACTCTTGGTATAGTACATTCTATGGGTTTTGGCAAATGTATAATGATAAGTATCCACCATTATAGTATCACACAGAGTAGTTTCACTCCCCTAAAATCATATGTGCTCCAGCTATCTAACCCTCCCTCATTCGTAACCCCTGCCAAACACTGATCTTTTTATTTTCTCCGTAGTATTGCCTTTGCCAGAATGTCATATAGTTGGATCATTTGGTATATAGCATTTTCAGATTGGCCTCTTTCACTTAGTGAAATGCATTTAAGATTTACCCATGTCTTTTCATGGCTTGTTAGCTCATTTCTTTTTAGCACAGACTATCATTCCATTGTCTGGATGTACCAAAGTTTTCTTTAATCTGTTTACCTACTGAAGGATATTTGATTCTTTCCAAGTTTTGGCAAATATGACTAAAGCTATTATGAATATCCGTGTGCAGATTTTTGTGTGAACATAAGTTTTCAACTCTTTGGGATAAAAGTGAGGAACATGATTGATGGATCAGAGTAGGTCTTGTTTTGTAAGAAACTGCCAAACTCTCTTCCAAAGTGGTTGTACAATTGTGTATTCCCACAAGCAATGAATGAGAGTTCCTGTTGCTCCACATCATTGCCAGTATTTAGTGTTCTCAGCGGTCAGGATTTTGGCCATTCTAATAACTATGTATTGGTATCTCACTGATATTTTCTTTTTTTTTTCACTGATATTTTCATTTGCATTTCCCTGATAACATCTGACTGAGCATCTTTTCATAGGCTTACTTGCCATCTGAATATCTTATTGGGTTAGGTATTTGTTAAACTTTTTGGTCCATTTTCTAACTGGGTCGTTTGATTTCTTACTGTTGAGTTTTAAGAGTTCTTTGGCTTGGACCTTCAAGATGGAAGAGGAGTAAGACGTGGAGTAAGACGTTCCTCCCCACAAATACATCAAATATACATCTACATGTGGAACAACTCCTACAGAACACCTACTGAACGCTGGCAGAAGACCTCACACTTCCCAAAAGGCAAGAAACTACCCACGGACCTGGGAAGGGCAAAAGAAAAAACAGAGACCAAAAAATAGGCATGGGACCTGCACCTTGGGGAGGGAGCTGTGAAGGAGGAAAGGTTTCCACATACTAAGAAGCTCCTTCACTGGTGGAAACAGGGGTGGGTGGGGGGCGAATCTTCAGAGCCACAGAGGAGAGCACAGGAACAGGGGTGCAGAGGGCAAAGCAGAGAGATTCCTGCACAGAGGATCTATGCTGACCAGCACTCACCAGCTGAGACGCTTGTCTGCTCACTCGCTGGGGCGTGTAGGGGCTGGGAGCAGACGCTCAGGCTTCGGAGGTCAGAACCCAGGGAGAGAACTGGGGTTGGCTGCGTGAACACAGCCTGAAGGGGGCTAGTGCACCACAGCTAGCCGGGAGAGGGTCCAGGAAAACGTCGGGAACTACCTAAGAGGCAAGAGACCATTGTCTCAGGGTCCGTGAGGAGAGAGGATTCAGAGCACCACCAAAATGAGCTCCAGAGACAGGCGCGAGCCACGGCTATCACCACAGGCACCTGAGACAGTCATGGAACGCTAAGGCTGCTGCTGCAGCCACCAAGAATCCTGTGTGCAAGCACAGGTCACTCTCCACACCTCCCCTCCTGGGAGCCTGTGCAGCCTGTCACTGCCATAGTCCCCTGATCCACAGACAACTTCCCCGGGAGAACACACAGCCTGCCTCAGGCTGTTGCAACGTCATATCAGCCTCTGCCACCGCAGGCTCGCCCCACATTCCGTACCCGACCCGCCCCCACGGCCTGAGTGAGCCAGAGCCCCCTAATCAGCTGCTACTTTAACCCAATCATGTCTGGGCAGGGAACAGAAGCCCTCAGGTGACCTACAGGCAGATGTGGGGCCATAACCAAAGCTAAATCCAAGGAGCTGTGCAAACAAAGTAGAGAAAGGGAAATTTCTCCAGCAGCCTCAGGAGCAGCGGATTAAATCTCCACAATCAACTTCATGTACCCTGAATCTCTGGAATACCTGAATAGAAAAAGAATCATCCCAAAACTGAGGTGGTGGACTTTGGGAACAACTGTAGATTTGGGGTTGGCTTTCTGCATCTAATTTTTTCTGGTTTTATGTTCAACTTAGTTTAGTATTTAGAGCTTATTATCATTGGTAGATTTGCTTATTGATTTGGTTGCTCTCTTCCTTTTTTTCTTTTTGTGAGTGTGTATGTGTATGCTTCTTTCTGTGATTTGGTCTGCATAGCTTTGCTTTTACTGGGGTTGTGACTGTCCTTTTTTTTTTCTTTTTTTTCAGTATAGTTTTTAGCACTTGTTAAACCTGGTGGATTTGTTTTTTGGACTGCTTGCCCTCTTCTGTCTTTTGTTATTTCTTTCTTTCTTTTATCTCTTATTTACTTTTTTATTTTTTTTACTTTTAATAATATTTTTTATTTTTTTATTTTAATACCTTTATTTTATTTTTTTTCTTTCTTTCATTCTTTCTTTCTTTCTTTCTTTCTTTTATTCTCCCTTTTCTTCTGAGCCGTGTGGCTCACAGGGTCTTGGTATTCCAGCCGGGTGTGCCTCTGAGGTGGGAGAGCCGAGTTCAGAACATTGGTCCACCAGACACCTCCCAGCTCCACCTAATATCAAATGGCAAAACCTCTCCCAGAGATCTCAATCTCAACTCTAAGGCCCAGCTCCACTCAACGACCAGAAAGCTACAGTACTGAACAACCTATGCCAAACAACTAGCAAGACAGGAACACAACCCCACCCATTAGCAGAGAGGCTGCCTAAAATCATAATAAGGTCACACACACCGCAAAACACACCACTGGATGCGGTCCTGCCCACCAGAAAGACAAGATCCAGCCTCATCCACCAGAACACAGGCACCAGTCCCCTCCACCAGGAAACCTACAAAACCCCCTGAAACGACCTTAGCCACTGGCGGCAGACACAAAAAACAACAGGAATTACGAACGTGCAGACTGCAAAAAGGAGACCCCAAACACAGTAAGTTAAGCAAAATGAGAAGACAGAGAAACACACAGCAGATGAAGGAGCAAGGTAAAAACCCACCAGACCAAACAAATGAAGAGGAAACAGGCAGTCTACCCAAAAAAGAATTCAGAGTAATGATAGTAAAGATGATCCAAAATCTTGGAAATAGAATGGAGAAAATACAAGAAACGTTTAACAAGGACCTAGAAGAACTAAAGAGCAAACAAACAATGATGAACAACACAATAAATGAAATTAAAAATTCTCTGGAAGGAATCAGTAGCAGAATAACTGAGGCAGACGAATGGATAAGTGACCTGGAAGATAAAATAGTGGAAATAACTACCACAGAGCAGAATAAAGAAAAAAGAATGAAAAGAATTGAGGACAGTCTCAGAGACCTCTGGGACAACATTAAACGCACCAACATTCGAATTATAGGGGTCCCAGAAGAAGAAGAGAAAAAGAAAGGGACTGAGAAAATATTGAAAAAGATTATAGTTGAAAACGTCCCTAATATGGGAAAGGAAATAGTCAATCAAGTCCAGGAAGTGCAGAGAGAACCATACAGGATAAATCCAAAGGGAAACATGCCAAGACACATATTAATCAACCTATCAAAAATTAAATACAAAGAAAAAATATTAAAAACAGCAAGGGAAAAACAGCAAATAACATACCTGGGAATCCCAATAAGGTTAACAGCTGATCTTTCAGCAGAAACTCTGCAAGCCACAAGGGAATGGAAAGAAATATTTAAAGTGAGGAAAGGGAAAAACCTACAACCAAGATTACTCTACCCAGCAAGGATCTCATTCAGATTCGATGGAGAAATCAAAACCTTTAGAGACAATCAAAAGGTAAGAGAATTCAGCACCACCAAACCAGCTTTACAACAAATGCTAAATACACTTTTCTAGGCAGGTAACACAAGTGAAGGCAAAGGCCTACAATAACAAACCCAAAACAATTAAGAAAATGGTAACAGGAACATACATACCGATAACTACCTTAAATGTAAATGGATTAAATGCTCCAACAAAAGACATACACTGGCTGAATGGATACAAAAACAAGACTCATATATACGCTGTCTAAAAGAGACCCACTTCAGACCTAGGGACACATACAGACTGAAAGTGAGGGGATGGAAAAAGATATTCCATGCAAATGGAAATCAAAAGAAAGGTGGAGTAACAATTCTCATATCAGACAAAATAGACTTTAAAATAAAGCCTATTACAAGAGACAAAGAAGGACACTACATAATGATCAAGGGATTGACCCAAGAAGAACATATAACAATTGTAAATATTTATGAACCCAACATAGGAGCACCTAAATACATAAGGCAAATATTAACAGCCATAAAAGGGGAAATCGACAGTAACACAATCATACTATGGGACTTTAACACCCCACTTTCACCAATGGACACATCATCCAAAATGAAAATAAATAAGGAAACAAAAGCTCTAAATGATACATTAACCAAGATGGACTTAATTGATAGTTATAGGACATTCCATCCAAAAACAACAGAATACACTTTCTTCTCAAGTGCTCATGGAACATTCTCCAAGATAGATCATATCTTGGGTCACAGGTCAAGCCTTGGTAAATTTAAGAAAATTGAAATCGTACCAGGTATCTTTTCTGACTACAATGCTAAGAGACTAGATATCAATTACAGGGAAAAAAAACTGTAAAAAATACAAACAAATGGAGGCTAAACAATACACTACTAAATAATCAAGAGATCACTGCAGAAATCAAAGAGGAAGTCAAAAAACACCTAGAAAAAAATGACAATGAAAACAGGATGACCCAAAACCTATGGGATGCAGCAAAAGCAGTTCTAAGAGGGAAGTTTATAGCAATAAAATCCTACCTCAAGAAACAAGAAAAATCTCGAATACATAACCTAAACTTACATCTAAAGCAATTAGAGAAAGAAGAACAAAAATTCCGCAAAGTTAGCTGGAGGAAAGAAATAATAAAGATCAGATCAGAAATAAATGAAAAAGAAATGAAGGAAACGATAGCAAATATCAATAAAACTAAAAGCTGGTTCTTTGAGAAGATAAACAAAATTAATAAACCATTAGCCAGACTCATCAAGAAAAAAAGGGAGAAGACTCAAATCAATAGAATTAGAAATGAAAAAGGAGAAGTAACAACTGACACTGCAGAAATACAAAGGATCATGAGAGATTACTACTAGAAACTCTATGCCAATAAAATGGACAACCTGGAAGAAATGGACAAATTCTTAGAAATGCAAAACCTTCCGAGACTGAATCAGGAAGAAATAGAAAATATGAACAGACGAATCACAAGCACTGAAATTGAAACTGTGATTAAAAATCTTCCAACAAACAAAAGCACAGGAGCAGATGGCTTCACAGGTGAATTCTATCAAGCATTTAGAGAAGAGCTAACACCGATCCTCCTCAAACTCTTCGAAAATATAGCAGAAGGAGGAAAACTCCCAAACTCATTCTACGAGGGAACATCACCCTGATATCAAAACCAGACAAAGATGTCACGAAGAAAGAAAACTACAGGCCAATATCACTGATGAACATAGATGCAAAAATCCTCAACAAAATACTAGCAAACAGAATCCAACAGCACATTAAAAGGATCATACACCATGTTCAAGTGGGGTTTATCCCAGGAATGCAAGGATTCTTCAATATATGCAAATCAATCAATGTGATACACCATATTAACAAACTGAAGGAGAAAAACCATATGATCATCTCAACAGATGCAGAGAAAGCTTTCGACAAAATTCAACACTAATTTATGATAAAAGCCCTCCAGAAAGTAGGCATAGAGGGAACTTTCCTCAACATAATAAAGGCCATATATGACAAACCCACAGCCAACATCGTCCTCAATGCTGAAAAACTGAAACCATTTCCACTAAGATCAGGAACAAGACAAGATTTCCCACTCTCACCACTATTATTCAACATAGTTTTGGAAGTGTTAGCCACAGCAATCAGAGAAGAAAAAGAAATAAAAGGAATCCAAATTGGAAAAGAAGAAGTAAAGCTGTTACTGTTTGCAGATGACATGATACTATACATAGAGAATCCTAAAGATGCTACCAGAAAACTACTAGAGCTAATCAATGAATTTGGTAAAGTAGCAGGATACAAAATTATTTCACAGAAACTTCTTGCATTCCTATACAATAATGATGAAAAATCTGAAAGAGAAACTAAGTAAACACTCCCATTTACCACTGCAACAAAGAATAAAATACCTAGCAATAAACCTACATAAGGAGACAAAAAACCTGTATGCAAAAAACTATAAGACACTGATGAAAGAAGTTAAAGATGATACAAACACATGGAGAGATATACCATGTTCTTGGACTGGAAGAATCAACATTGTGAAAACGACTATACTATCCAAGGCAATATACAGATTCAATGCAATCCCTATCAAACTACCAATGGTATTATTTTTCACAGAAGTAGATCAAAAAATTTCACAATTTGTATGGAAACACAAAAGACCCTGAATAGCCAAAGTAATCTTGAGGGGAAAAAAAGGAGCTGGAGGAATCAGGCTCCTGGACTTCAGACTATACTACAAAGGTACAGTAATCAAGACAGTATGGTACTAGCACAAAAACTGAAATATAGATCAATGGAACAGGATAGAAAGTCCAGAGATAAACCCACACACATATGGTCACCTTATGTTTGATAAAGGAGGCAAGAACATACAATGGAGAAAAGACAGCCTCTCCAATAAGTGGTGATGCAAAAACTGGACCGCTACATGAAATTAGAACACTTCCTAACACCATTCACAAAAATAGCTCAAAATGGATTAATGACCTAAATGTAAGGCCAGACACTATAAAACTCTTAAAGGAAAACATAGGAAGAACACTCTATGACATAAATCACAGCAAGATCCTTTTTGACCCACCTCCTAGAGAAATGGAAATAAAAACAAAAATAAACAAATGGGACCTAATGAAACTTAAAAGCTTTTGCACAGCAAAGGAAACCGTAAACAAGACCAAAAGACAACCATCAGAATGGGAGAAAATAGTTGCAAATGAAGCAACTGACAAAGGATTTATCTCCAAGATTTACAAGCAGCTCATGCAGCTTAATATCAAAAAAACAAATAACCCAATCCAAAAACGGGCAGAAGACCTAAATAGACATTTCTCCAAAGAAGATAGACAGATTGCCAACAAACACCTGAAAGGATGCTCAACATCACTAATCATTAGAGAAATGTGAATCAAAACTACAGTGAGGTATCACCTCACACCAGTCAGAAGGGCCATCATCAAAAAATCTACAAACAATAAATGCTGGAGAGGGTGTGGAGAAAAGGGAACACTCTTGCACTGTGGTGGCAATGTAAATTGATACAACCACTATGGAGAACAATATGGAGGTTCCTTAAGAAACTAAAAATAGAGCTACCATACGACCCAGCAATCCCACTCCTGGGCATATACCCTGAGAAATCCATAATTCAAAAAGAGTCATGTACCACAATGTTCATTGCAGCTCTATTTACAATAGCCAGGACATGGAAGTAACCTAAGTGTCCATCATCGGATGAATGGATAAAGAAGATGTGGCACATATATACAATGGAATATTACTCAGCCATAAAAAGAAACGAAATGGAGGTATTTGTAGTGAGGTGGATGAAGTTAGAGTCTGTCATACAGAGTGAAGTAAGTCAGAAAGAGAAAAACAAATACAGTATGTTAACACATATATATGGAATCTAAGGGGGAAAAAAAGGTCATGAAGAACCTAGTGGTAAGACGGGAATAAAGACACAGACCTACTAGAGAATGGACTTGAGGATCTGGGGAGGGGGAAGGGTAAGCTGTGACAAAGTGAGAGAGTGACATGGACATATATACACTACCAAACGTAAAATAGATAGCTAGTGGGAAGCAACTGCATAGCACAGGGAGATCAGCTCTGTGCTTTGTGACCACCTAGAGGGGTGCGATAGGGAGGGTGGGAGGGAGGGAGATGCAAGAGGGAAGAGATATGGGAACATATATATATGTATAACTGATTCACTTTGTTATAAAGCAGAAACTAACACACCATTGTAAAGCAATTATACTCCAATAAAGATGTTTAAAAAAAAATCTTTCAACAAACAAAAGCCCAGGACCAGATGGCTTTACAAGTGAATTCTATCAAACATTTAGAGAAGAGCTAACATCTATCCTTCTCAAACTCTTCCAAAATATTGCAGATAGAGGAATACTCCCCAACTCATTCTATGAGACCACCATCACCCTGATACCAAAACCAGACAAAGTCGTCACATAGAAAGAAAACTACAGGCCAATATCACTGATGAACATAGATGCAAAAATCCTCAGCAAAATACTAGCAAACAGAATCCAACAGCACATTAAAAGGATCATACACCATGATCAAGTGGGGTTTATTCCAGGAATTCAAGGTTTCTTCAATGTATGCAAATCAATCAACATGATACACCATATTAACAAATTGAAGGAGAAAAGCCAAACAATCTTGAGAAAGAGAAACAAGTTTAGAGGTGTCTCACGCCCTGATTTCAAACTATACTACGAAGCTACAATAATCAAAACAGTATGGTACTGGCACAAAAACAAACACATTTGTCAATGGAACAGAATAGAGAGCCCAGAAATAAACCCACACACTTATGGTCAATTAATCTACAACAAAGGAAGCAAGAATAAACAAAGGGAAAAGGACAGAATCTTCAACAAATGGTGTTGAAAAAAACTGGACAGCTACATGCAAAAAACTCAAACTAGACTGCTTTCTTACACCATATACAAAAATAAACTCAAATGGATTAAAAAGTTAAATGTAAGACCTGAAACCATAAAACTCCTAGGACATTGGTCCTAACAATATTTTTTGAATCTGTCTCCTCAGGTAAGGGAAACAAAAGCAAAAATAAATAGGACTATAACAAACTAAAAAGCTTTTGCACAGCGAAGGAAATTATCAACAAATAGATAAGGCAGTCAACTGAATGGGAGAAGATATTTGCAAACCATATATTTGCAAGTGGGAGAAGATATTTGATAAGGGGTTAATATCCAAAATATATAGAGAACTCATACAACTCAATATAAAAAACAACCCAATTAAAAAATGGGCAGAGGACCTGAATAGACATTTTTCCAAAGAAGACATACAGATGGCCAACAAACACATGAAAAGATGCTAAACATCACTAATCATTGGGGAAATGAAAGTATAAAACCACAATAAGATGTCACCTCTCACCTGTCAGAATGGCTATTATCAAAAAGACAACAAATAACAAGTGTTGGCAAGGATGTGGAAAAAGGGAACCCTCATGCACTGTTGGTGGGAT
Organism: Balaenoptera ricei; assembly: GCF_028023285.1. Lineage (NCBI taxonomy): Eukaryota > Metazoa > Chordata > Mammalia > Artiodactyla > Balaenopteridae > Balaenoptera > Balaenoptera ricei. The sequence continues at coordinate 47,005,547 of NC_082660.1, forward strand.
TGTAAATTGGTGCAGCCACTATGGAAAATATTTTGGAGGTTCCTCAAGACATTAAAAGTAGAACAGCCATATGATCCATCAATTTTCTTCTGGATATTTACCCAAAGAAAAGAAGAGCACTCATTGGAAAAGATGTATGCACACCAATGTTCACTGCAACATTATTTACAGTAGCCAAGATATGGAAACAATCCAAGTATCCATTGATAGATGAGTGGTTAAAAAAGATGTGGTAGATTTATACAGTGGAGTATTACTCAGGTATAAAAATAATGAAATCTTGCCACTTGCAGCAACATGGATGGATCTAGAGGATATTACTAAGTATAATAAGTCAGATATAGAAAGACAAATTTACATGATCTCATTATATATGGAATCTGAAAAACAAAACAAACAAAACAAAAACAAACTCATAGATACAGAGAACAAAAAGGTGGTTGCCAGATGGGAGAGGAGTGGGGGATGGCAATAAATATGTGAAGGGGATTAAGAGGTACAAACCTCCAGTTAGAAAATAAGTAGGCCATGGGGGTGTAATATACTGCATAAGGAATATTGTCAATAATATTGAAATAACTTTGTATAGGGACAGATAGTTACTCGACTTTCACGGTAATCATTTCACAATGTGTGCAAATGTCAAATCACTATGTAGTGGATGTGAATCTAACATAATATTGTACATCAATTAGGTTTGAATACAATTTTTAATTTAATAAACTTCACTACAGCCCTATAAAAAGAAAAATAAGTATTTTCCTGATTTCGTAACTTTGATATGTACCATATCTATGAAGAGCACTACTTTCCTTAGACTTAGGCAACCACCAGAAGCCCTACTCTGGCTTTGTTTTTGCCTTGCGCCTCACCACATAGAGTCCACATCCCCCTTCTATACCATATTTCAGGTACCTGAAACCTTGAAATTCCTTTCCCAAATGATTCCAAGCCAGCTTTCAGGAACTTTTTCCAAGTCTGTCTTCCTGAGGATAAACCATGATGTAACTATGTGCACCCCCAAGCCTGGGAGATGGTCCTGGGGTAAGTATTTATGTTAGAAGAGGTGAATGTGGTTATATCTTGGACTTGGAAGGCTAGAGTATCTATGGTGTCTACATGCATGCACATAAAAACACTTGTGTTGAGGGACAGAGTTTGAAGTGGGGAGATAACCAGTATAAGGCATGGTCCAGGGACCTCTAGTTTTCCTCATGTGCTATACCCTACAAATATTAGGAGCAGACCTGTTGGTTTATGTCAAAATTCTCTTTTATATCTACACAGAAATAAATGTAATTTCTACCTGTGCTCTCAGCAATTGCAATAAAAAGACACAAAGTATGTATCTTTTCCACACTATTCATCCTGTAAATTCAATATGTAGAGCATTAGTTTTTATAAGTTAGATTCGTATTTGTAAATAGTTGCTTCTATTTAAAGCACAATTTCTGTTAGACATATTTGTCATTTCTAAAGGGTTTTGATGCCAAGATTTATTTTTTTCACTTAATAGTAGATAAGGTCATTTGGCTCACTCAATCTCCATCCCGTCCTCTTTCTAGTGTATCTTGCTACAGATTCTCTTGCAGCCAGATTTCTGAATGCAAATTGTTTTTTCCAATTAAATGCATTCACACTATATTTAGAAGGCAGAAGTTGGGTGGAGGCCATTTTATTATAGCTTTTTGTTGTCATCTTCTCAAAAGTAATGTTGTGAAAATTTTAGTGTCCAATCTCTAGCTTTGTGGGGGTCAAGAAGTTAGTTTCACTGCCAGGGTACAGATTCTGGAAGTAATTTCTAGAGATTCATACAAGAGTACATTTCTCCAGCTTTTCCAATAATTTTGATAACTTCTAATTGTCATGGTAAATCCCCTTCTGCACAACTGGCTGGAAAAACAAAATTTTGATGTCAGCTGGCTGCTTCTTGCTGCCTTTGTCAAAGTCCTGCAAGAAAGATGAACGCATAAAAAGTGGCTATTGTTATAAAGAGGCAGCCTTAGCAAGAGACAAGTCTGTGGCCCTAAACTTTTCTTGAGTACCACCTATAAGGTCTTCCCTGTAAGAAAGTGGGCATCAACCCATTGGCAAAATTCAGACAGTCTTCCCAGCCAAGTCTATCATTTTCAAATAGCCTCAAGTTATCCTCCACTAAGAGGAGGGAGTAAAAATGGGTAAAGCACAAGAATGAGTAAATAAAAATTAGAATTTTTCAGCACTAAAAAACATGACTAGAGGAAGCACTTACAGAAGGGTGGAGTGTGGATCTCCAAAAACCTGCTCCTCTATGAAAGCAATGAGATTGTGCCAAACCTTGTCACAATCAACTTTCCCAGAATTCTGGAAATTAGCCAAAGTCATGCAAAAATCTGAGGAGTGACCATGCAAGTAACATGGTCAAATCTCACTAAGAGCAGATTCGAATATGAATTTGATAAAAGTCATCTGTAAGAACCATCAGCAAGCATCAAACTTAATTGTAAAAGAGTGAATTCTTTTCCCTTAAGGTCAGAAACAAGACAAGCATGCTCATTCTTGCCACTTCTATTCAAAACTGTAATAGAGGTTCTAGCCAGGGCAATCAGGCAAGAAAATAAAATAAAATGTATCCAGATTGGAAAGGAAGAGGCAGAACTATTCACAGGTGACATGGTCTTGTATATAGAAAATGTTAAGGAATTCACATACAAAAAAAAAAAAAAAAACTGTTCCAATTAATAAAAGGATTCCAAAAGGCTGTAGGACAAGACAAGAACTAATTGTATTTCTATACAGTAACAATGAACAATCCCAAAATGAAATTAATTGCAAAACTCCATTTAAAGCAGCATAAAAATAATATAATACTTTGGATTAAATTTAACAAAATAAATGCAAGATATACACTTAAAACTACAAAATGGGGCTGACTGTGAAAGAGATTGCTTGCTGTCCTATCAATTTTCTTCATTTTCTGCAAGAGTAGAAATTTTAGCTGGGCACATGGTCATATGATGAAAATTCATCTTTCTCAACTTTATTTGCAGCTATATGTGGCCATGTGACTAAGTTCTGTCCAATGGGTCATGAATAATAGTGTTGTAAACAACCTCTAGATCATGCCATTAGAGCAAATGGTTTAGCCTCCCCTTTTTCTCCCTTCCCTCTTTTCTGCTAGCTGAAATAAGCATCTTATTATTTTGAAGATGCAAAGGCATCTTCAACCATACAGAGGAGGGCAACACCCTAAGGATGGTTCTTTTTTTATTATTATTTCTATCTATTCTTATTCTCTGTTTGGTAAGCCATAGTTGTCATACTTTACTTCTTTAGACATGGTTTCTTTTAGCTTTTTGAACAAATTTTAAATATCTGACTTAAAGTCTTTGGTTACTAAGGACATCATCTGGACCACCTCAGGGACAGTTTTTTTAGGGCTGCTTCTTTTGGGGTATATGGGCCATGCTTTCTTGCTCTTTGCATGTCTCATAATGTTTGGTTGAAAACTGGACATTGTAGATAATATGTTGTAGTAACTCTGGAATTAGAAAACTCCTGCACCTCTAGTTTGTTGTTGTTGTTGTTGTTGCTGCTGCTCCTTATTTGTTTAGCAACATTCCTAGATTGATTATATGGATTCTGTATTCCCTACAGCATGGGGGCATTGAGCTCTCTCCTCACATTTTTTAAAAATAGTATTGCTTTTATTTATAAGCTTGGCTTCCTTGGAGCCATCTCTAGTCAGTATAGTTAGTGGTCAGCCAATAATAATCAGTCAGAATATTTCTTTAAACGCCCTGAACTAGCAGGTCTTCCATGAATTTATCAAAGGGATCTGTGTGTGAAAGCACACCTTGAAAGTTCAGGCAGTTTATAAGTCAGCATTAGCTTTCACTTCCTGCTTGTGCAGAGCCTCCAGGTCAGCCAGAGGTGAGTTGATGGGGCTGTCTCAGCCCTTTCTTGGGCATGCACACAACTCTGCACATATGAGCAGCTTCCTAGATTCCAAAAATACATTGGCACTTCACCAAGTACCCTGCAGGTGTGTAATTCTTTGGGTCTAAATTTTAAATTTTGAGCCGCAGCTGGATTTTAAATTTTCAGACCCCAAAATTTGTTTGCCCCAACTGAAATCACAGGCTTATGCGTCTGTGGTATTACCAATTCCACATAATTGCTCTTGTTGTCAGCATGAGAATAGGTTTCTTTCTGCAAAACTGGGCTCTGAATATGATCAAATAGAAACAACACCATGGGTGTGAAACTTTTCCAGGGAACTAAGAATCTGCTCAAAATACTGACTGTGCTCTGAGGAAGGGGCTTTTCACAGACCTCTAAAAGAGGTCATTCCTTCTTATTCGCTACAAGGCTGCCGAATTTTCATGGCTACCACACCACTTAGTTGGGGATGGCGGTGTGTGAAGTCCCAAGTTAAAGTGCCACAGGCAGGCACTGATGTTCTTATAGCTGTTCAGTACTTTTTCTTGATTAATTGCTTTTCAGCTTACTCTGTGCCTTTGGTTAATTTCCAGAGTTCTGAAATGGTTGGTTTTAACAGTTTTGTCAGTTATTTGTATTACTTTTGTGGTGGAGTGGGTTCACTGAGGTCCTCATTCCACCATTTCAGAAGCCAATTCTCAACACCCTGAGGATGGAAGAGCCACCAGATGGAAGGAGCTTAGGTCCCCAACGCTGTCAACCTACTATACCGGCCCTTGACTTAAAAGATTATTTGAAAGAGAAATGTCTTTTTTTAAGCTAATGTATTTTAACTCCCTTATTAAATAGACTAGCCTATGTCCTAACTAAACTATGTCCTATAAATAGTACATGCACGGCAGCATCACTGACAAGCAAACTCTATAGAAATTTTGGTTCTTGTTTTCAGTTTAATGAATTTTCCATCATACATCTTTTCCAAACAGCAAATCATATTTTTTCCTATATTTGTTTCCTAATAGCATATTAGGTTGTATTATTTTGGCACAGACATCCTTTGCATTGTAAGGATGTAGGGAAATTCTTTACTGGCCCTAAAATTATGATTCTAGAGCTTGTGCTCTTATCTGTTATAAAATTATGTGAATAAGATTTATTGAGTATATACTTTGTGTCAGGCACTATGCTAAGTCCTTTATATGTACTGTAGTCTCATTCATGACAGAAACCTTATCAGGTAGGTAACTCTAATTATCTCCATTTAACGGATGAGAAAGAAAACTGCTGCTTAGAGAGATCACTGCTAGGGGTGTCTCTATTATATGAACCCTATGATGACTCTAGGGACAGATTTCCTTTGAATCTCATTACCAGGAACACTGGTACTTGCCTTGAGAAAATGGTTTGTTTTGATCCAATAGTGACTGTAGTTTATGCAAGTGATCCTGTAGAACTCTTTTCATTGGCTGCTAAACTTGTTGAGAAAAATATATAAAGTGATTCAAATAGAGGTTAAAGCCTTTTTCCAGCTGATGTGCATCACCTTAAGACCAGGTAACACTGAACTGAAACAGAACTAGAGGTTTTATAGGGAAAGGAGGAGAGAGATACATTACTAGTATTTGCCAGGTTTCAGTTTTTAACTGCTACAAATGTGTAGTTGGAATGGTCGGGAATTTGTTCTACTTTTTCACAGCTCTTGCTCATATCTTTAGTGCAATCTCATTCCAATAGGCGTCAGAACAGTTTTTCAAGGGTTATTTTTGTATTTGTTGTTGTCATGTTTTAGTAGTGGGGAGAGGTAACAAAAAAGATGAGGTAGGTTAAAAAAAAGAGAGAAAAAAAGGTAAAGAAAGCAAAGGTTGAAGCAAGGAAAACTGGGGTCTATTGTACAGTTGTCCCTTGGTATCTGCCAGGGATTGGTTTCAGGACCTGCCTTGAATACCAAATTTCAAAGATGCTCAAGTCCCAGAGTCAGTCCCTATCCATGGTTCCACATGCATGGATTCAACCAACTGAAGATCATGTAGTACAGTTGTATTTATTGAAAATAATACTGAGTATAAGTGGACCCATGCAGTTCAAACCCACGTTGTTCAAGGGTCAACTGTAATTATTTTTCAGTTTCTCCTCTTAGACAAGATGAACTTCTTTCATCACTAGCCAAATCTTTTCAGAGATAAAATTACAAGGATGTACAAGGTTCAGGAATTGAGTCAAGAAGGCCCTCATCGTGGGTTAGAGGAGCAGTTTGTTCTTTCATCTTCTGTTCCTTAATTGTAGCTTGGATCATCTATTTGGACAGTGATGCTGGTTCTGACTAGGTGTGTGCTATAGATTGAATGTCTGTGTACACCCCTCCCAAATCCATATGCTGAATCCTAACCCCTAATGTGATGGTATTTGGATTTGCAGCCTTTGAGGGTGACTAAGTCATGAAGGTAGAGCCCTCCTGAATGGGATTAGGGTCCTTATAAAAGAGACTCCAGGGACCTCTCTTACCCCATCCATCAGGTAAAGATACAACAAGAAGTCCATCTATGAATGAGGAAGCGAGGCTTCAACAGACACAGAATCTGCTGGCACTTTGATCTTGGACTTCCCAGCCTCCACAATTGTGAGAAATAAATGTTTGTTGTTTAAGCCACCCGGTCTATCATATTTCATTATAGCAGCCCAAAAAACTAAGACACAATGATTGAATGCAGTTTCATTGATGATATTTGTGTCTATATTAATGGGTTATTAGTATTTGCTTTGCTTTTCCTGAAAGGTCTTTGTCTGGTTTCGGTATCAGGGTTATAATACTGGCCCCATACAAAGAGTTTGAAAGTATTACCTCTTCTTCTATTTTTTGGAAAAACTTGTAAAGTTTTGTTATTAATATTTGTTCTTTCAATATTTGGTAGGTTTACCAATAAAGTCATCTCAGCACCAGACATTCACTGTGGAAAGTTTTTAAATTATTAATTCAACTCTTATTATAGGTATATTCTTATTTTCTATTTCCCCTTCAGTTATTTTTGGTATTTTGACTTTTTCTAAAATTTTCCTATTTTATCAAAGTTGTCTTTCTAATTTGTTGTCATACAGTGTTCATTATATTCACATATAATACTTTTTAATTTCTGTAAGGTCAGTAGTAATGTCCCATCTTTCACTCTGATTTCATAATTTGAGTTGTCTCTCTCTCTGCTTGGTCAGTCTAGCTAAAAGCTTGTCAATTTTGTTGATTTCTTTCAAAGAGGAAGCTTGATTTCACTGATTTTCTCTATTGCTTTTCCTGTTCTCTATTCCATCTATTTCCATTAGAGTCTTTATTATTTCATTCCATCAGCTTGCTTTAGATTTAGTTTGCTCTTCTTTTTCTAGTTCCTTAAGGTGAAAATTAGGTTAATTATTTGAGCCATTTTTTCTTTTTTAATATACGTATTTATATGTCAATGGACACTTAGGTTGCTTCCATGTCCTGGCTATTGTAAATAGAGCTGCAATGAACACTGGGGTACATGTCTCTTTTTGAATTATAGTCTTCTCTGGAAATATGCCTAGTAGTGGGATTGCTGGGTCATATGGTAGATCTATTTTTACATTTTTACGGAGTCTCCATACTGTTCTCCATAGTGGCTGTATCAATTTACATTCCCATCAACAGTGCAAGATGTTTCCCTTTTCTCCACACCCTCTCCAGCATTTATTGTTTGTAGATTTTCTGATGATGGACATTCTGACTGGTGTGAGGTGATACCTCATTGTAGTTTTGATTTGCATTTCTCTGATAATTGGTGATGGTGAGCATCTTTTCGTGTGTCTGTTGGCCATCTATATGTCTTCTTTGGAGAACTGTCCATTTAGGTTTTCCGCCCATTTTCTGAATGGGTTGTTTGTTTTTTTGATATTGAGCTGCATGAGTTGCTTGTATATTTTGCAGATTAATCCTTTGTCAGTATATTCATTTGAAAATATTTTCTCCCATTCTGAGGGTTGTCTTTTCGTCTTGTTTATGGTTTCCTTTGTTGTGAAAAAGCTTTAAAGTTTAATTAGGTCCCATTTGTTGATTTTTGTTTTTATTCTCGTTACTCTAGGAATTGGGTCAAAAAAGATCTTGCTGCAATTTATGTCAAAGAATGTTCTACCTATGTTTTCCTCTAAGAGTTTGATAGTGTCCGGCCTTACATTTAGGTCTTTAATCCATTTTGAGTTTATTTTTGTGTATGGTGTGAGGGAGTGTTCAAATTTCTTTTCATTCTTTTACAGGTAGCTGTCCAGTTTTCCCAGCACCACTTATTGAAGAGGCTATCTTTGCTCCATTGTATATTCTTGCCTCCTTTGTCATAGATTAGGTGACAATAGGTGTGTGTGTTTATCTCTGGGCTTTCTAACCTGTCGCATTTGTCTATGTTTCTGTTTTTGTGCCGGTACCATATTGTCTAGATTTCTGTAGCTTTGTAGTAGAGTCTGAAGTCAGGGAGTCTGATTCCTCCAGCTCTGTTTTCCTTCTCAAGATTGCTTTGGCTATTCAGGGTCTTTTGTGTTTCCATACAAATTGTGAAATTTTTTGTTCTACTTCTGTGAAAAATGCCATTGGTAATTTGATAGGGATTGCATTGAATCTGTAGATTGCTTTGGGTAGTAGAGTCATTTTCACAATATTGATTCTTCCAATCCAAGAAAATTGTATATCTCTCCATCTGTTTGTGTTGTCTTTGATTTCTTTCATCACTATCTTATAGTTTACTGTGTGCAGGTCTTTTGCTTCCTTAGGTAGGTTTATTCCTAGGTATTTTATTCTTTTTGTTGCAGTTGTAAATGGGATTGTTTCCTTAATTTCTCTTTCTGATCTTTTGTTGTTAATGTATAGGAATGCAAGAGATTTTTGTGTATTAATTTTGTATCCTGACACTTTACTAAATTCATTGATTAGCTCTAGTAGTTTCCTTGTGGCATCCTTAGGACTTCCTATGTATCATGGCATCTGCAAAGTGACAGTTTTCCTTTTTTCCCAATTTGGATTCTTTTTATTTCTTTTTCTTCTCTAATTGCCATGGGTAGGACTTCCAAAACTATGTTGAATAATAGTGGCAAGAGTAGACAACCTTGTCTTGTTCCTGATCTTAGAGGAAATGCTTTCAGTTTTTCACCATTGAGCATAATGTTTGCTGTGGGTTTGTCATATATGGCCTTTATTATGTTGAGGTAGGTTCCCTCTGTGCCCACTTTCTGGAGAATATTTACCATAAATGGGTGTTGAATTTTGTCAAAAGCTTTTTCTGCATCTATTGAGATGATCATATGGTTTTTATTCTTCAGTTTGTTAACATGGTGTATCACATTGATTGATTTGTGTATATTGAAGAATCCTTACATCCCTGGATAAATCCCAGTTGGTCATGGTGTATGATCCTTTTAATGTGTTGTTGGATTTGGTTTGCTAGTATCTTGTTGAGGATTTTTGCCTCTATGTTCATCAGTGATATTGGCCTGTAACTTTCTTTTTTTGCCATATCTTTGTCTGGTTTTGGTATCAGGGTGATGGTGGCCTCGTAGAATGAGTTTGGGAGTGTTCTTCCCTCTGTTATATTTTGGAAGAGTTTGAGAAGGATAGGTGTTAGCTCTTCTCTAAATGTTTGATAGAATTCGCCTGTGAAGCCATCTGGTCCTGGGCTTTTGTCTGTTGGAAGATTTTTAATCACAGTCTCAATCTCAGTGCTTGTGATTGGTCTGTTTATATTTTCTATTTCTTCCTGGTTCAGTCTCAGAAGGTTGTGCTTTTCTAAGAATTGGTCCACTTCTTCTAAGTTGTCCACTTTATTGGCATATAGTTGCTTGTAGTAGTTTCTTATGATGCTTTGTATTTCTGCAGTGTCAGTTGTCACTTCTCCTTTTTCATTTCTAATTTTATTGATTTGAGTCCTCTCCCTTTTTTCTTGATGATTCTTGGTAAAGGTTTGTGAATTTTATTTATCTTCTCAGAGAACCAGCTTTTAGTTTTATTGATCTTTGCTATTGTTTTATTTGTTTCTATTTCATTCATTTCTGCTCTGATCGTCATTATTTCTTTCCTTCTACTAGCTTAGGGTTTTGTTTGTTCTTATTTCTCTAGTTGCTTTAGGCATAAGGTTAGGTTGTTTATTTGAGATGCTTCTTGTTTCTTGAGGTAGGATTGTTTTGCTATAAACTTCCCTGTTTGAACTACTTTTGCTGCATCCCACAGGTTTGGGGTCATCGTGTTTGTGTTGTCATTTGTTTCTAGGTATTTTATTTCCTCTTTGATTTCTTCAGTGATCTCTTGGTTATTTAGTAGCATATTGTTTAGCTTCCATGTGTTTGTATTTTTTCGTGTTTTTTTTCTTTTTCCTGTAATTGATTTCTAATCTCATAGTGTTGTGGTCGGAAAAGATGCTTGATATGATTTCAATTTTCTTAAATTTACTGAGGCTTGATTTGTGACCCAAGGTGTGATCTATCCTGGAGAATATTCTATGTGCACTTGAGAAGGAAGTGTATCCTGGACTGTCCTCATTTCTTTTCATTCGTTTTTCTTTATTCTGCTCCTCAGCAGTTATTTCCACCATTCTATCTTCCAGCCCACTTATCCGTTCTTCTGTCTTAGTTATTCTGCCATTGATTCCTTCTAGTATATTTTTCATTTTAGTTGTTGTGTTGTTCATCACTGACTGTTTGTTCTTTATTTCTTCTAGGTCCTTGTTAAACATTTCTTGTATCTTCTCAATCTATGCCTCCATTCTATTTCCGAGATTTTGTATCTTCTTTACTATCATTACTCTGAATTCTCTTTCAGGTAGATTGCCTATTTCCTCTTCATTTATTTGGTCTTGTGGGATTTTACCTTTCTCCTTCATCTGCAGCATATTTCTCTGTCTTCTCATTTTGTCTAACCTACTGTGTTTATGGTCTCCTTTCTGCAGGCTGCAGGGTCATAGTTCCTCTTGCTTCTGTTGTCTGCCCCCTGGTGAGTGAGGTTGGTCCAGGAGTTTCTGTAGGTTTTCTGTTGGGAAGGACTGGTGCCTGTGCTCTGGTGGGTGGGGCTGAGTCTTTTCCCTCTGATGGGCAAGACCACATCAGTTGGTATGTTTTGGGGTGTCTGTGAGTTCACTACAACTTTAGGCAGACTGTCTGCTGATGGATGGTGCTGTGTTCCTGTCTTGCTGGTTGTTTGGTGTTATGTGTCCAGCACTGGAGCCTGCAGACAGTTGGGGGGATCCAGATCTTGGTGTTGAAATGGATACCTCCAGGAAAGCATATGCCAATTAATATTCCCTGGGCCTGGGAATTCTCTGGCAGTCCAGCATCCTGGACTCAGTGCTCTCACCCCAGAGGCCCAGGCCTGACCCCTGGCCAGGGAACCAAGAGCCCACAAGCCACACAGTGGGGTCAGAGGAAAAAGAAAGAAAAAGAAAAAAAGAAGGAAAGAAACAGACAAACAAAACCCAAGACAAATAGCAAAGACAAAAACAAACACACAGTAGCAACAACACAACACACACCCACACAGAAAAAAAATAGAAGAAAACAGACACAGCCAATCCAAGACAAATGATGACAACAAAACTAAACTAACAGAAACAGAGGCAGACAGAAAAGAAAAAAGAGAAAGGAAAAAATCAAAACAAGAGAACAAACAAATGAAAGATTTCAAAAATGAGAACAATCAATAAGGACTAAACTAACAAAAACAAAAAATGGAAAATAAAACAAAAACAGATGTAAACAAACAAAAAAAGCAAAGAAAACATAAAACAAACACATAAAAACAACCAAAAAAGGAAAAAATAAAATAAAATAAAAAACAAAGAACCAAAAGCACAAAACAAGAAAAAGAAACACAAAACACAAAAGTAAAAATAGAAAAATAAAAAATATATATTTAAAAAATTAAAAATAAATTAAAAGTAATAAAACAACAACACCAACAACTGAACAAAATGAAACAAACAAAAAAGAATAATAGTAATAAGAATATTTTCCTGGGGCCTCCTCTGTCAGTGTACTTGCTCCCACTGTGAGCCAGAGCCAATCCCCACCTCCCCAGGAGGCCTTCCAATACCTCTTGGTAGGTCTCTGTACCTGCTGTAGGCACTGTGGGGTCAGCTCAGACTCTGTCCTGGCTTGGCTCCCACCTGTGCTAGTCCCCAAAGTCCACTGCTGCTAAGGCTAGACGGGTCTCAATTGTGGGAACACTTGTTATCCATTCAGATATTCCATAGATGCAGGATTTACCAAGCCGATCTCAGGGATTTAATCCATGGCTTGTGCAGCTGCAGGGAAATATATCCATTCCTCTTCCTTAGTCACCTGTCCCTGGGGTTTAGCTTTGCTTTTGGCCCCGCCTCTGTGTATGCACCACCCTCAAGTGTCTGTTCCCCACCCAGGTGAGAGGGAGCAAAAGCAGCAGCTGATTGGGGCACACTCCTTCAGGCCCAGGATGGGCACGGCGGCCATAACTGGCGTGTGCGCAAGTTCCCTGTGGTGGCAGGGACTGGCAGACAGTTGCAACAAACTGTGGTGTGCTTACTCTGGAGGGAGTCCCTCCCAGTGCCTGAGGAGGCAGGGGCTGGTGTGTGGGGAGTGGTGGTAGTCCTGCCCCTTGCACGTCTCTCAACAATGGCACCCTGTTTCCTAGGCAGACTACATTTTTTTAAACATATTTATAATGGCTGCTTTCAAGTGTTTTTCTGCTAAGTCCAAAATTTGGGACCTTCCAAAGACAGTTTCTATTAACTGCTTTTTTGCTATGTATGGGTTACATTTTCCTGTTTCATTACATGAATCATTTATTTTTTCTATTATTGAAAACTGGAAATTTTAGATAAATTTATATATTTATCTAATTAGATATTGTTTCTATTACAGATATGGACCTCCCCCTACTCTGGAATTGTTGTTGTTGATTTGCCATTTATTTATTTTTAGTGATTTTGCTGAACTAACTTTGTGAAGTCTATTTCCCCTAGTGTTCAGCCTCTGGTGTCCCTGCTCATGTTTTTTCCTTGGTTTTGTGTCTTTTAGCATGACTACATAAGGGTCAACCATGGGTCAGCATAAGCCACTTATTGGTCAAAGATTGTGTTTAAACCCCTTTGCCAATTAGATTTTTACCTTTTACCATTGGATGTGTGTTTGGCTGCTATTACTGTTCAAAGAGTTTACACTTTTGCCTCACATTCAGTCAGGGACTATTAGCTTGAATTTTCTCTTTCAAATCACTCCTAAGAGAACAAAGCTTTGAGCATGCACACAATCTTCTAATTTCCATGGGTACCTGTGAATTTACTCTTAAGCCTGGCTTCCTAGGAATTGCCCCTATCAGAATAGATTATACAGCTGGTGTTTGGTCAGTGAGACTTGGACTCTTGGTTCATGGGTCTGTGTGAGGTCTGGGAAATGTTTTCAAGTCTTCTTTGTGTCATTTCTAATTGCTCTTGAGTGGGTGCAGCATAGTGTTTATGTACAGCCTTCCTGACCCCAGGCTTGGTTATGATCCCAGACAGCTCTTCTTGGCTTTCTTTTCCCTAATTCTCTCTGTAAACTGCTGATTGCTCTGCACTTCCTTGTTGCTACCAGTATGATGGGGCTGTGAATGCTGTTTTAATTGCTTTGCAACAGGATCTCTATTGTTTTTGACAACATTGCTGGGCATGGAATTATCCATATTCTGTTCCAAATAAAGTTAGTCCCCTTAGGCAGAGCTAAAGAGCTTTTCATCCTTATAGCCTGCCTTTCTCCTTGCCCAGCACCTCTGCACAGGAACTGGAGTGACAGACTGTCCCAGAGTGACACTCCTGTTCTATAAGTGGGCACTGAGGCAAAAGTAGCCTCTGTTCTTCTTGGCTTACCCCTGCTGGCGTGGAGCCTCCACCCTATAAACAGTTGTGAGTGGGACTGATCAGACCTGTGTTCTCAGCCTTCTCCAACCGGAGTAGATTTTCTACCCTATGACTAGGTGGAGGAACAGAACTCAGTCCTCTTGGCAAACCCTATCAGGAATAGACCTTCTGCAAAACAGGGCTGGAGGAGATAAGAAATGCCAGTGGCCTGCCCATCCTGGGGTGAAACCATAGCCCTAGGCTGGGAGCTGGGGGCAGAGGAAGCCTCATCTTCTTGGGCACATCTGTCAGGAGTAGCTCCCCAGATTTGTTTCCATAAAATATAGCTGGGAGGAAAAGAAGAAACAGGCTGTGGCTCAAGTTTAGCCACAGATTATCACTGTTATTACCTCAATTTAGTGTATTTTCTCTTTTTTTAACATCTTTATTGGAGTATAATTGCCTTACAATGGTGTGTTAGTTTCTGCTTTATAACAAAGTGAATCAGATATACATATACATATATCACCATATCACCTCCTTCTTGAGCCTCCCTCCCACCCTCCCTATCCCACCCCTCTAGGTGGTCACAAAGCACCGAGCTGATCTCCCTGTGCTATGCGGCTGCTTCCCACTAGCCAGAGACTTTAAATGATTGGGTTTTTAAAATAGTTTTCTCCAGTTAAATGGCTATTTTGTGGGGAAAGTCTGCCATGTAATAGGGCAAGAGAAATATAGAATGGCTATAACTCTGCCTGGTGAGAGGAACTTACCATCTTGGGATAGACAGATTGATAATTTGGACCCGACAAAATAGTGATTGATCTTTAGAAACTTCATGTCTTTTTATAACCTAATTTTCCAATAAATAGACTCCTCTTAATAAGAGGTTAGACCAGGTGAACATAAGATCAAGTTATCTACATATTGATTGATCGAGTTAAAAGAATGAGGAAATTACAAAGCTTTGAAAATATGGTTGAGAATCTTACAGAAATATGAGAGGGCTTCAGTGAAGCCTTGAGACATCACAGTCCAAGTGTATTGTTGTTTATTCCATGTGAAAGCAAAAAGACAGTATGAATCAGAATAAGGGAATACTAAGGAAGGCTAAACAGAGCCCTACTACTGTGTTGAACTTGGAGGTAGAGAAGCCAGCGTAGTATTTGGGTTAAGGACCACAGAGAAACATATGCACATGGTGTGATTTATATCCCTTAAGTCTTAAACATAGAATTACCCACATCCATTTGGACTTTTTACCTGGAGAATAGAGGTACTACATTGATCAGTACAAGGAATAAGTAAGCCCTTAGCTATGAAATCTGCAACAATCTGTTGTAGTCTCTTTAATGCTTAGGGTTTTAGGGGGTACTGAAGCAATTTAGGCAGAGGAATAATGGTGTCAATCTTGACTTGTAAAACTTCTATATTACTAATTTATCACATGTCTGTAGATGATGTGGAGAATATGGGGTACTGAAAAAAATAATCAGAAAATTACAGTAATTCTAAGGGTAAGAGACTTGGGGACATCAGAGTGCAGGGTAGTCAAAGGAAGCCACCATAAGATGGTTTACTGGGTCATCCAACTCCATGAAATCAAGAAAAAGTCTTTCTGGTGTTCATCTAATAGTGGCTCCTCATTGAGCCAAAGGACCCCATCCTAATAGGATAGTAGAGTTGGAAAGACCACAGAGAAAGACATGTTGAGAAGTTAAGGGACCCAAATAGATGGGTAGAGAATGTAAACAACTGGCAAGTCCTACCACTGAAATCTCTTTATTACTTCAAGGAAAGTTCAAATGAAATTGTGAAGAATTATTGGTGGAGACTGTGGTTCCAATATCTATAAAAAAATTAGGTCAGTGGCTGTGATGGTTGATTTTATGTGCCAACTTGTCTAGTCCACTGAAACACTAGTTTAAATATTGTGGTGAAGGTTTTTTTTTCAGATGAGATTAAGATTTAAATCAGTAGATTTTGAGAAAAGCAGATTAGCCCCCATAATGTAGATGGGTCTCATTCAATCACAAGAAGGCCTTAAGGGGAAAAAAGACTGACATTCCCCAAATAAGAGGGAATTGTACCATCAGACTACCTTCAGACTCAAATTGCAGGATCAACTCTTCTGTGGGTCTCCAGCCTGCTAGCCTACTTGCCAGCCTTCACAACTGCATGAGCTAATTTCTTTAACACACACACACACACACACACACACATACACACACTATTGGTTCTGTGTCTCTGGAGGACTCTGACTAATACAGTGATCATTTACTAATAGGGTTCTTTCTCTTTGCTGAACCAAAGGCACTTAGAGACACTGAAAGATGCCTTCCTTGGAAGGGAGTCATTTTGTTCTGATTGAGCAGTTTGTTTGGCTGCTTGGGTCCTGGCCAAAGCAATACAATTTAGGCCCAGTGATATTTTTCCACCAATATGTGCAAGTGTCTTCATCTATCTATGTTGTATTTGAGGAGGGCCTTTGTTTCCCTCCAGTTGTTTATAGTATCATAAGTTTGTGTATGTAGTTTTCTCTTTGCTTATCAGATTATCCACAAAATGCTGGGGTAATTGTTATAACTCATGGATGGGCAAGGTCTGCCAGTCTTTCTTCTGTTTCTGAACAGCAGCTGATATCTCAGTCTTCATACCATTAACAACAACAACAACAAAAGGTAGAGATCTCTGCGATGGTGTTAGCATTAATGCCCAGCCCGCAGCATTCCTGAAAGTAGGTGCTACTCGATCTCTATAGTTAGAGTTGGATTCATCTCGCCCCTGTCAACAGGATTGGATTATTCCCCAGGAAATGCTGGGCTGTGGTAAACTTCAAGGATACCATTTACAAGCTGTTCTCCTTTCACTAGGGCTACAGCATGTGCAGAGGGAGTGTTATTTCTATCAGAGTTAGATAAATTCTCATTTATGGTTATCCATATGGCCTTGTCAAAGCAGGCTCTGGCACCTCCTGGTCCTACTAAAAGGTGTGCTGAAATGAATAAGAGAGCCATTTCAGTCAGCCTTTTAGTTGGTGGGAAATCCCAGATTTTGCCAAATAGTTGGGGGTAAATCCTAACTACCTGTGGTTACTGTGAATTTTCATTTGTTCTGTGTCTTTAAGGCATTTTAGTGGGGGATTTAGTCAGGGGACTAGAAGCACAGAGAAGAATAGGGATGAAAATAAGTAACAGAACAGATGGATTAGGAAGGACTTTACCAGCATTGTACCAAAGAGTGAAGCTATGCATGAAACATTGATGGAATTAGTTACATAAAAATAAGACTATCTATGCATCTGTAAACCACAAATAATTAAAAAGCAAAATCCAAGTATTTGCAATGTATATGCCTGAATGTGGGTAAAAGTCTTCACACGTAACTGTTCAAATCACTGAGCTAATTGTTTTAAAAACATGAATATATGCTGATGAGAGTACAAAAACCAAGAATTCTCATAGAAAGTCAGTGACAATACAAATGGGTATTATGTTTCTTGCAATATGCATCAAGTGTGTCAAGTGTTCACATCTTCCAATTCAGTAAATCTACCCCTGGAAATCAGTTATAAACAGAGATGGTGAAAAAATACATACATATAAAAATATTCTTTTCATTTTATGGAGGAATAATCTTTGAGGAATATATCAATGTGCTTTCCTCCTACACATCTCCTTGACTGAATTTCCCTACAAATTACTACCAATTCCCTGCAAATTATGTTTTCCACCAGAAAGCAGAAATGGGTAGTAGAAGAACAGATATCAGCTGTAAGGAAGTTTAAAGAGAACATTTTTATCACACCGAGTCTTGTGGCTTGAAAATCTTTACCTACTACACATTATAGTGAATACTGACGATAACACCAACAATAATAACATGATAGCTACAAGTGCCAAGCTAAGAACCTGTTGGTAATTGATTCTGGACACCACCCATGAAGCAGATGCTATTACCGCCCTCATTTTATGCCTGTGGAAACTGTGGCACACAGAGAAAGAGCTGTCAAGGGTCTCAGGGTTCCTCAGAGGGTCCCTACGTTCAGGTCCCAGGTCTGTCAGACTCTAGATTGCACACTGGTTTGCAGGATGCTTTCCAGCCCCCAATACAAGAATGAAATAAAATACTCACTGGGAAAGAGGGTAAAACAACACGCAAAACTTTTTTTAAAGTGTAATAATATAGTTATTGCCCCCAATAAAGTGCTAAATGGAAGGAATTAAAAGCAATGTAGGAAACTGTTCATAGAGTATCATTCAAGTATTATAAAAAGATGTCATAATTACAAAGAAAAGCATAGAGAAGAAATCAGGCAGTTGTTCATTTAATCAACAAATATATATTGAGAATACACTGCTAAGCACTGTTTTGTTAATGTGCTGCAAATACTATGGTGAGCAAAAACAAAGCAAAAAATACAGCTCCTGTCCTTAGAAGGGTTACATCATGATACTTTCTTTTGAGACAGAGGTCACAAAGTATTTCTGCTTTCCATCTCAGGCATTAAGTTTTTCACTGTTTTAGACAAAGGATTCTTTTCAGAAGAAAAATGAATAAAAATTTTTTCTTTCTCAAACGATTTTTATGACTTGGGGAACATGCTAAAATTCTGAGTTTAAAAAGCGAGATATTAGGGGACCTTCAAGATGGCAGAGGAGTAAGACATGAAGATCACCTTCCTCCCCACAAATACATCAAAAATACATCTACATGTGGAACAACTCCTACAGAACACCAACTGAACGCTGGCAGAAGACCTCAGACTTGCCAAAAGGCAAGAAACTCCCCGCATACCTGGGTAGGGAAAAAGAAAAAAGAAAAAACAGAGACAAAAGAATAGGGACGGGACCTGCACCTCTGGGAGGGAGCTGTGAAGGAGGAAAAGTTTCCACACACTAGGAAGCCCCTTCACTGGTGGACAGGGGGCGGTGGCCAGGGGGAAGTTTCGGAGCCATGGAGGAGAGTACAGCAACAGGGGTGCAGAGGGCAAAGCAGAGAGATTCCCACCAGAGGATCACTGCCGACCAGCACTCACCAGCCTGAGAGGCTTATCTGCTCACCCACCCCAGGGCGGGTGGGGGCTGGGAGCTGAGGCTCCGGCTTCTTTGGAGGTCAGACCCCAGGGAGAGGACTGGGGTTGGCTGTGTGAACACAGCCTGAAGGGGCTAGTGTGCCACAGCTAGCCAGGAGCGTGTCTGGGAAAAACACTGGACCTGCCTAAGAGGCAAGAGACCATTGTTTCAGGGTGTTCAAGGAGAGGGGATTCCTTCCCTGTCTGCCCACAGAAGCAGAGCACCGCCTAAATGAGCTCCAGAGAGGGGCACAAGCCACAGCTATCAGCTCGGACACCAGAGACGGGCATGAAACAATAACGCTGCTACAGCAGCCACCAAGAATCCTGTGTGCAAGCACAGATCATTAACCACACACTCCCAGGAGCCTGTGCAGCCACCACCAGGGTCCCGAGATCCAGGGACCACTTCCCTGGGAGAACTCACAGCAACCTCATGCTGTTGCAATGTCACAACAGCCTCTGCCACCACAGGCTCACCCCGCATTACAGTTATAACACCATAACCCTCCCTCCCTCAGGCATGAGTGAGCCAGAGCCCCCTAATTAGCCACTGCATTAACCCCGTCCTGTCTGGGCAGGAACAGAAGCCTGAGGGCAACCTACACACAGAGGTGGGGCCAAAAACAAAGCTGAACCCCAGGAGGTGAGTGAACAAAGAAGAGAAAGGGAAATCTCTCTGTGTAGTTTCAGGAGCAGTGGATTAAATCCCCACAGTCAACGTGAGGTGCCCTGCATCTGTGAAATACCTGAATAGACAACGAATCAACCCAAAACTGAGGTGATGAAATTTGAGAGAAACTGTAGACTTGGGGTTTGCTGTCTGCGACTTACTTGTTTCTCATTTTTATGTTTATAGTAGTATAGTTTTTAGCACATGTTATCATTGGTGGATTGGTTCATTGCTTTGGTTGCTCTCTTCTTTTTTTTATTACTTTTTTATTTTTTTATTTTAATTATTTTATTTTATATTATTTTTAACTATTTTTCTTGCTATTTTTCTCCCTTTTCTTCTGACCTGTGTGGCTGACAGGGTCTTGGTGCTCTGGCCTGCTGTCAGGCTTGAGCCTCTGAGGTGGGAGAGCCAAGCTCAGGATATTTGACCACCAGAGACCTCCCGGCCCCACGTAATATCAATTGGCGAGAGCTCTCCCAGAGATCTCTGTCTCAATGCTAATACCCAGCTCCACCCAATGGCCAACAAGCTGCAGTGCTGGACGCCCAACTAGCAAGACAGGAACACAGCCCCACCCATTAGCAGAGAGGCTGGCTAAAATCATACTAAGTTCACAGACACACCAAAACACACCACCAGATGCAGGACTGCCCACCAGAAACACAATATACAGCCCCACCCACCAGAAAACAGGCACCAGTCCCCTCCACCAGGAACCCTACACAAGCCACTGAACAAATCTTACCCACCAGGGGCAGATACCAAAAACAACAGAAACTACGAACCTGCAGCTTGTGAAAAGGAAAACCCAAAACATGGTAAGTTAAGCAAA
Source organism: Balaenoptera ricei (assembly GCF_028023285.1). NCBI lineage: Eukaryota > Metazoa > Chordata > Mammalia > Artiodactyla > Balaenopteridae > Balaenoptera > Balaenoptera ricei. The sequence continues at coordinate 47,025,877 of NC_082660.1, forward strand.
ATGGGAAGACAGAGAAATACGCAGCAGATGAAGGAGCAAGAAAAAAACCCACAGACCAAACAAATGAAGAGGAAATAGGCAGTCTACCAGAAAAAGAATTCAGAATAATAATAGTAAAGATGATACAAAATTTTGGAAATAGAATGGAGAAAATACAAGAAACATTTAACAAGGACCTAAAAGAACTAAAGAGCAAACAAACAATGATGAACAACACAATAAATGAAATTTAAAATTCTCTAGAAGGAATCAATAGCAGAATAACTGAGGCAGAGGAATGGATAAGTGACCTGGAAGATAAAATACTGGAAATAACTACCACAGAGCAGAATAAAGAAAAAACAATGAAAAGAATTGAGGACAGTCTCAGAGACCTCTGGGACAACATTAAATGCACCAACAGTCGAATATAAGGGTCCCAGAAGAAGAAGAGAGAAAGAAAGGGTCTGAGAAAATATTTGAAGAGATTATAGTTGAAAACTTCCCTAACATGGGAAAGAAAATAGTCAATAAAGCCCAGGAAGTGCAGAGAGTCCCATACAAGATAAATCCAAGGGGAAACACGCCAAGACACATATTAATCAAACTATCAAAAATCAAATACAAAGAAAAAATAATAAAGGCAACAAGGGAAAAACAACAAATAACATACAAGGGAATCCCCATAAGGTTAACAGCTGATCTTTCAGCAGAAACTCTGCAAGCCAGAAGGGAGTGGCAGGACATACTTAAAGTGACGAAAGAGAAAAAACTACAACCAACATTACTCTACCCAGCAAGGATCTCATTCAGATTCAACGGAGAAAGCAAAACCTTTAAAGACAAGCAAAAGTTAAGAGAATACAGCACCACCAAACCAGCTTTACAACAAATGTTAAATGAACTTCTCTAGGCAGGAAGCACAAGAGAAGGGAAAGATCTACAATAACAAACCCAAAACAATTAAGAAAATGGTAATAGAAACATATATATTAATAATTACTTTAAATGTAAATGAATTAAATGCTTCAACCAAAAGACATAGATGGGCTGAATGGATACAAAAACAAGACCCATATATATGTTGCCTACAAGAGACCCACTTCAGACCTAGGGACACATACAGACTGAAAGTGAGGGGATAGAAAAAGATATTCCATGCAAATAGAAATCAAAAGAAAACTGGAGTAGCAATTCTCCTAACAGACAAAATAGACTTTAAAATTAAAACTATTAAAAGAGACAAAGAAGGACACTACATAATGATCAAGGGATCAATCCAAGACGAAGATATAACAATTATAAATATATATGCACCCAACATAGGAGCACCTCAATACATAAGGCAAATGCTAACAGCCATAAAAGTGGAAATCAACAGTAACACAAACATTGTAGGGGACTTTAACACCCCACTTTCAACAATGGACAAATCATCCAAAATGAAAATAAATAAGGAAACACAAGCTTTAAATGATACAATAAACAAGATGGAGTTAATTGATATTGATAGGACCTTCCATCCAAAAACAACAGAATACACTTTCTTCTCAAGTGCTCATGGAACATTCTCCAGGATAGACCATATCTTGGGTCACAAATCAAGCCTTGCTAAATTTAAGGAAATTGAAATCGTATCAAGTATCTTTTCCAACAACAACACTATGAGACTAGATAACAGTTACAGGAAAAAAATATGTAAAAAATATAAACACATGGAGGCTAAACAATACACTACTTAATAACCAAGAGATCACTGAAGAAATCAAAGAGGAAGTCAAAAAATACCTGGAAACAAATGAAACTGAAAACACGATGACCCGAAACCAATGGGATGCAGCAAAATCTGTTCTAATAAGGAAGTTTATAGCAATACAATCCTACCTCAAGAAACATCTCAAATGAACAACCTAACCTTACATCAAAAACAATTAGAGAAAGAAGAACTAAAAAAACCCAAAGTTAGCAGAGGGAAAGAAATCATAAAGATCAAATCAGAAACAAATGAAAAAGAAATGAAGGAAACAATAGCAAACATCAATAAAACTAAAATCTGGTTCTTTGAGAAGATAAACAAAATTGATAAACCATTAGCCAGACTCATCAAGAAAAAAAGGGAGAAGACTCAAATCAACAGAATTAGAAATGAAAAAGGAGAAGTAACCACTGACACTGCAGAAATACAAAGGATCATGAGAGATTACTACTAGAAACTCTATGCCAATAAAATGGACAACCTGGAAGAAATGGACCAATTCTTAGAAAAGCACAACCTTCTGAGACTGAACCAGGAAGAAATAGAAAATATAAACAGACCAATCACAAGCACTGAAATTGAAACTGTGATTAAAAATCTTCCAACAGACAAAAGCCCAGGACCACATGTCTTCACAGGCAAATTCTACCAAACATTTAGAGAAGAGCTAACACCTATCCTTCTCAAACTCTTCCAAAATATAGCAGAGGGAAGAACACTCCCAAACTCATTCTACGAGGCCTCCATCACCCTGATACCAAAACCAGACAAAGATGTCACAAAGCAAGAAAACTACAGGCCAATATCACTGATGAACATAGATGCAAAAATCCTCAACAAAATACTAGCAAACAGAATCCAACAGCACATTAAAAGGATCATACACCATGATCAAGTGGGGTTTATCTGAGGAATGCAAGGATTCTTCAATATATGCAAATCAATCAATGTGATACAACATATTAGCCAACTGAAGGAGAAAAACCATATGATCATCTCAGTAGATGCAGAAAAAGCTTTCAACAAAATTCAACACCCATTTATGATAAAAAATCCTCCAGAAAATAGACATAAAGGGAACTTTCCTCAACATAATAAAGGCCATATATGACAAACCCAAAGCCAACATTGTTCTCAATGGTGAAAAACTGAAACCATTTCCTCTAAGATCAGGAAGAAGAAAAGGATGCCCACTATCACCACTATTATTCAACATAGTTTTGGAAGTTTTAGCCACAGCAATCAGAGAAGAAAAAGAAATAAAAGGAATCCAAATCAGAAAGAAGAAATGAAACTGTCACTGTTTGCGGATGACATGATAGTATACACAGAGAATCCTAAAGATGCTACCAGAAAACTAGTAGAGCTAATCAATGAATTTGGTAAAGTAGCAGGATACAAAATTAATGCACAGAAATCTCTGGCATTCCTATACACTAATGATGAAAAATCTGAAATTGAAATTAAGGAAACACTCCCATTTACCACTGCAACAAAAAGAATAAAACACCTCGGAATAAACCTACCTAAGGAGACAAAAGACCTGTATGCAGAAAATTATAAGACACTGATGAAAGAAATTAAAGATGATACAAATAGATGGAGAGATATACCATGCTCTTGGATTGGAAGAATCAACATTGTGAAGATGACTATACTACCCAAAGCAAACTACAGATTCAATGCAATCCCTATCAAAGTACCAATGGCATTTTTCACAGAACTAAAACAAAAAATTGCACAATTTGTATGGAAACACAAAAGACCCTGTATAGGGCTTCCCTGGTTGTGCAGTGGTTGAGAATCTGCCTGCTAATGCAGGGGACATGGGTTCGAGCCCTGGTCTGGGAATATCCCACATGCCGCGGAGCAACTAGGCCCGTGAGCCACAACTACTGGGCCTGCGCTTCTGGAGCCTGTGCTCCGCAATAAGAGAGGCCGCGATAGTGAAGAGGCCCATGCACCGCGATGAAGAGTGGCCCCTGCTCACTGCAACTAGAAGCCCTCCCACAGAAACGAAGACCCAACACAGCCAAAAATATATATATAAATAAATAAATAAATAAAAGATTACTATAAAAAAAAAAGACCCCAAATAGCCAAAGCAATCTTGAGAAAGAAAAATGGAGCTGGAGGAATCAGGCTCCTGGACTTCAAACTATACTACAAAGCTACAGTATACAAGACAGTATGGTACTGGCACAAAAACAGAAATATAGATCCATGGAACAGGATAGAAAGCCCAGAGATAAACCCACACACATATGGTCTCCTTATCTTTGACAAAGGAGGCAAGAACATACAATGGAGAAAAGACACCCTCTTCAATAAGTGGTGCTGGGAAAACTGGACAGCTACATGTAAAAGAATGAAATTAGAAGACTCCCTAACACCATACACAAAAATAAACTCAAAATGGATTAAAGACCTAAATGTAAGGCCAGATACTATCAAACTCTTAGAGGAAAACATAGGAAGAACACTCTATGACATAAATCACAGCAAGATCCTTTTTGACCCACCTCCTAGAGAAATGGAAATAAAAACAAAAATAAACAAATGGGATCTAATGAAACTTAAAAGCTTTTGTACAGCAAAGGAAACCATAAACAAGATGAAAAGACAACCCTCAGAATGGGAGAAAATATTTGCAAACGAAGCTACTGACAAAGGATTAATCTTCAAAATATACAAGTAGATCGTGCAGCTCAATATCAGAAAACAAACAACCCAATCCAAAAATGGGCAGAAGACCTAAATAGACATTTCTCCAAAGAAGATATACAGATCACCAACAAACACATGAAAGGATGCTCAACATCATTAATCATTAGAGAAATGCAAATCAAAACTACAATGAGATATCATCTCACACCGGTCAGAATGGCCATCATCAAAAACTCTACAAACAATAAATGCTGGAGAGGGTGTGGAGAAAAGGGAACACTCTTGCACTGTTGGTGGGAATGTAAATTGATACAGCCACTATGGAGAACAGTATGGAGGTTCCTTAAAAAACTAAAAATAGAACTACCATACGACCCAGCAATCCCACTACTGGGCATATACCCTGAGAAAACCATAATTCAAAAACATGTACTACAATGTTCATTGCAGCTCTATTTGCAATAGCCAGGTCATGGAAGCAACCTAAGTGTCCATCGATACATGAAGGGATAAAGAAGAAGTGGCACATATATACAATGGAATATTACTCAGCCATAAAAAGAAACAAAATTGAGTTATTTATAGTGAGGTGGATGGACCTAGAGGCTGTCATACAGAGTGAAGTAAGTCAGAAAGAGAAAATCCAATACTGTATGCTAACACATATATATGGAATCTAAAAAAAAAATGGTTCTGAAGAACCTAGGGGCAGGACAGGAATAAAGACCCAGACGTAGAGAACAGATTTGAGGACACAGGGAAGGGGAAGGGTAAGCTGGGACAAAGTGAAAGAGTGATATGGACATATATACACTACCATATATGAAATAGATAGATAGTGGGAAGCAGCTACATAGCACAGGGAGATCAGCTCGGTGCTTTGTCACAACCTAGAGGGGTGGGATAGGGAGGCTGGGAGGCAGACGCAGGAGGGTGGTGATATGGCAATATATGTATATGTATAACTGATTCACCTTGTTATAAAGCAGAAACTAACACACCATTGTAAACCAATTATACTCCAATAAAGATGTTAAAAGAAAAAAAAAACTACAGTGAGGTATCACCTCACACCGGTCAGAATGGCCATCATCAAAAAAATCTACAAACAATAAATGCTAGAGAGGGTGTGGAGAAAAGGGAACCCTCCTACCCTGTTGGTTTGAATGTAAATTGATACAGCCACTATGGAGAACAGTATGGATGCTCCTCAAAAAACTAAAAATAGAGCTACCATATGACCCAGCAATCCCACTACTGGGCATATACCCTGAGAAAACCAAAATCCAAAAAGAGTCATGTACCACAGTTTTCATTGCAGCACTATTTACAATAGCCAGGACATGTAAGCCACCTAAGTGTCCATCGACAGATGAATGGATAAAGAAGATATGGCACATATATACAATGGAATATTACTCAGCCATAAAAAGAAATGAAACTGAGTTATTTGTAGTGATGTTGATGGACTTAGAGTCTGTCATACAGAGTGAAGTAAGTCAGCAGGAGAAAAACAAATACCATACGCTAACACATATATATGGAATCTAAAAAAATTCTTTAAATGGTTCTGATGAATCTAGGGGCTGGACAGGAATAAAGACAGAGGTAGAGAATGGACTTTGAGGACACGGGGAGTGGGAAAGGTAAGCTGGAACTAAGTGAGAGATTAGCACTTACATATATACACTACCAAATGTAGAATCGATAGCTACATAACACAGGAAGATCAGCTTGGTGCTTTATGACCACCTAGAGGGGTGGGATACAGAGGGTGAGGGAGATGCAAGAGGGAGGGGATATGGGGATATATGTATACATATAGCTGATTCACTTTATTATACAGCAGCAACTAACACAACAATGTAAAGCAATTATACTCCCATAAAGATGTTAAAAAAATAAAAGGGAGATATTCAAGTCACGATGCAATAGGATCCTCATGTTTAAAGTTCACATTTATGAATGAAAAACCTCTAAGGAAACTTATCATGAAATATTATCAATGGTTATCACCGGGTAATGGGATTGTGGATAAGATTAGCTTTCTTTGTTACACTTTATCTGTATTCCAAATTTCTTATATTGCGGTCCAGTGACTTTAATAATGAGAGAATATATTCTATCATATGTAAAACCCAGGTCCATAAAACACAGGAAAACCCAGGGTAAACCCATAACAAGACCATTCAGAGAAACAGAAATACAAGTTGCTAAGGAACAAAGGCAGCTCCGAGGGAGAAAGGTCAATTTGAAAAGCAAAAGGGTTCTGTCCCTGGGCGGTGAGTTTTCAAAAGGGACCCCACTACGGGAGCAGATCCAGCCTTAGGACCGGCCTAGCGCGCGCAGACTCCAAAACAGGCCGACTTTTTCGCGGAAAAGGCTCCTTGGGGTTTTTTAAAGCACGAAGGGAGGGGCCGGAGGCGGGCAAGGCTGCTGCACGGTGCAACACTGCCATCTAGCGTCTAATGAGATTAATTGCCACCAATCCCAGAGAAAAAATTCATCTTTTCCGCTGGTTTTCCGCGCAGAGCCCTGGAGGTCGTGGATGTGGAAGCCAAGCGGGATGCCAGTGTTGACCACAAAAATGCAGGGAACCCGCCGAACTGTCCGCCGCACCGAAGCCTTCCCTAGTCCCGGCCCCAGAACCATAGCAACAGGGGCAAGAAGTCCCGGCGCCCAGGAAGGACGACAGCCCAGGGGGCGGGGCTGCGCTCCGATTGGCGGGTTCTGGGCCTGCGCGCGGGAGTCAAGTGAGGTTAGTGCCACTCTCGCTGCCCGGGTCTCTTTGAAGTTCTTTCCTGGACCCTGCTGTGATCTGTTGGCTAAGGGACTGGACCGGTGACGTCCGGGTCCCGTCGCCCACTGCCCCAGCCCCCCACATGCGGGATCTGTACCAATCCCCTGGACATTCTCCTCCCGCCCACCCCCGGCGTGTAAACGCACTCGTCCCGTGGCACACTGAACTGCGCTCTTCTCAGCCCTCATTCTTCTGATCCGTCCCGGCGACCTAAGTGCCCAAGAGACTCACCCGGTCACACCGGAGCCTCTCCGTCCTCAGCGATGTTCTTCTCCTCCCCACCCGAGCATCCCCCTGCCCACGGTCACGCCCTGGGCATCAGGAAAGACCGCGGCCTTCATGGTGTCCGTTTCTAGCATTCCTCCCTCTCATCACCCCAAACACAACGTCCTGTCCTCCAGCTCCCTCGCTCTAGTGCCTCTTCACCGACAGCCTTCAACCTTTTGGGGAGCCTCCAAGACTGGCCTCCAGTCCAGCGACCCCACCCCCCGACTTTCTCACGGTCCACCAAGCCCCTCCGCACCCAGCTTACCCAGGGCTATAAATTCTCCCCCCTCTAACATACCTCATATGCTTCTTTCTCCCTCCTGCCTACTCTCCTGGCAGTTCCACCAAGAGGACAAACTTTGCACCCTCCACACCTGTATCTTCTTTCTCCTCTACCTGCAATAGACTTCCACAAGCATAAGCACCCACTCTTATGATATTCGATGATAACTGAGAATAGAAAAGCGATCAGACAGGAACTCTCACCACTTGCCAACACTGGATCTGCACTTGTATTCTCTGCTGCGCCTCTGGAGGAAGTGACCAGATCCCATCTGAGGCCAAGCCCTTCACCTGGATCCCATATCCTTCCTCCTTCTCCAGGAGTGGGCCTTTGCAATGATCATCCCTTTTTCCTGAATCGTCACGTTCCCCGTTTCTTCTCGATCATTCCATCATCTACAAAGTGGGCAGAAGGATGGCTGCAGTTTAGGAATTTAGCCTTCTGGAGCTGATCCTGGTTCCTGCTGTGGTGGTGAGACCCCTAGGGCCTTCATTCCCTGTAGCGGGAATGTGGAAATTGGCTGAGTCCAGAGCCAGGGGTTCTACCATGAAGGAAGTCTAACCTGTCTAAGGGGCTTAGATGACCCTGCAACTGAGGCTGTGGAGCCAACACCCTGCGCAGGGGTGGGATGGAGGATGCGACCCAGATTCAGAGGGGTCTGCAGATGCCAGCAGAGTGAGCTGAGGCTGAGTCAGCCAGGGAGCACCGGCTCCCCACCAAGAGGAGAGAGACAAAAATGCAAGTTTCACCAGCCCCACCCATGGGCGGTGCAGGTCAGCATCACCAGCTGGACCCGGGAGAGGAGAGCCGTCCTTCCCTCAGAAACCACCAAGGATACTGTGAGCAGCGTTAAGAATTTCATAGACCCCCACCCCTTCCCACATCACCCAGGAGATTTGTAAACCATACATACGCCTTCCCCACCTTGGAAAGGAGCTGGGAAGTGGGGTGGAAATCTGAGAGACTGAGCATTTCACCAAAACAGACAGCATTATTTTAAATGAACCATTCACATGATAGCATCAGATTGCACTTACCAGATTAGATATAAATTCAGTGGGTTTGTTTTTTTTTTTTTGCCACTTACTATCCACTCCAGAGAGCGGGCACTCGTGATAAAGATCAGATCAGATCGGCCAGAGAGAATAAGTTAACCAAAGTGCCCATGCCGTCTGAGGAGTGTGAGTGAGTCTGTGATTTCAGCACACCATCCCCACCAGCTCCTCCTCTGCCCACCATCTCATCGGTCCATGTTTGAGGAGATTGGGGCATCCTCGCCTCATCCTCCCCTTTAACTGAGGACAACGTTTCACATCCCATAAAGAGAGCCCCCCCACAAAAAAAGGGAGCACAGAAGGAAGAACGGACCAGACAGACACACAGAGTGGAGTAACAGATGAGAGTTGTCACTGAGGTGAGCAGGGCCTCCTCAAGGCCATCCTTGCCCTCCATAAGCGATGTCAGGCTCCATTCTCCTTTAACAAACAACACAGGCCCCATTTTCCAAGGCCTGAGGCATGGAGCTTGGCTTCAGAAAATGGTTGTAGCACTGTGTACTGCTGGAGAAAATCACGGAACCACACGTTAGAGCCACTGTGCTTTCATAGTCTTCATTGTCTCCCGAGATCGCAGTGCTGTACACAATGCTTTCTTTGTGACTCCCGCACCTCCCCCAGTCCCTTCTGAAGGCTCCCAAGATTTCACCTCCCTCCTTAAATTCTCTACCATGCATCTATCTCTTCACTCTTAGCCAAAGCACATTCCCATTCTCAGGTGAGATCCAAGCGTGCAGGGAGGGGGAGGGAGAAGTGCCTCAGTGCTGGACAGGAGTGTGGGATTCTGTTGTCTTGGCAACATTCTTCTGCTCATCCTCACTGGATCACTCATCTCAGGCGACAGCCCAGGTGGAAGGGCCAGGACCGATGGGAGATTCTTCTCTCCATCTTGCTGTCTTTCTGTGACCAGAGGCTGAGATAAAATACCGGTGTTGGTTACCAGGGAAACTGAAGCTTAATCCATCTGACTCAAGAGAAAAAGAAACCAACAAAAGAGTGGAAACTAAGACACAGGATGTATTGTGGGAGGCCACGCACAGACATGGAATTGTGATTCTCAATAGATGCGCTTCTCCCAAGTGTCCTGTGCATGCACAAACATGTCTACTCATGAGCACCCCTTCCAGCCCAGAGCAGCACAGTGACTGTGGCATAAGGTTCATAAGGGGGAGGCAATGAGGCGGGAATGGAGGCAGAAACCAGTCCATGAAAGGCTGGGAGGATGACTTTTAATTTTTAAATTATTACCTACCTGTTCTTTCAAGGCTTATTTTGACATTTGCATTTCATTTAGATCCATTTGTACAACTACTTGTTTAGAACAAACTATGCTAAGTCACATTCACCTAAAAGAATGTGCAGCCCTATTTTTAAAAAAAAAAAAAAACCATAATAGTACATCACTGACACTGTGATAATGTTATCTTATGAATCAGCTCTGGAGTTCAGCAGATGAACCCCATCATGGGAGGTCAGTTGAATAAGTTGCTTTTCATTTATAGCAACTTAAGAACAAAAAAGCACAGATCCTCTCTCCAGGGCTGAAACTTTACCTAGTGATAAACCAAGTGGAGAAATAGATGGAGGTACAGTGGTACAATACAGGAGGAGGCTTGTCCTATATATGAAAAATTGACCCACAAACTGTACTTTTTCACAAAGCTTCAGATGTTACCCTTCCTGCTCTGTGATTTATATTGAGTTGAGAAGCACCACTCAAATGGACATGTAGAACTACATCATTTGTGAATGTTCTAGTGTTCTGATGTTGGTCAGTGGGGAGAAACCAAGTGATCCAGCAGCTAGAAAGATACATAAGAAGTATAGTTCCATCTGAAAGCATTTGTTTATGAGCTGGCAATAAATATGTCACAGAATGCCGAAAGAGGCAATCAGTCCCAGAGGAGAACAGAGAGGACCAGAGTTCTGAAACAGGGAGAAGGTTCCTTAAGAGAGTCCCTTGCCCTGCCTCACAAAATGATAATGAAGCTTTTTAATGGGGTGTGGACTGTAGTGCATGGCCTATTGAAGCTCTAGAAACATATTTCTTGGATGGATAGATGGATGAAGTCATGATTTCCATGCATGGATGTGCAGATGGGTGGATGGATGGATGGGCTGAGACAAGTTTATGCAGTTTCTATGGGGGGGTCACTTTGCTATTACAAAAGACTTTGTGCAATTTGCACAATAAAAGGAAGCCCCAGATCTTTCAGAGCATGCTTTTTGTCGGTGACAACCATTCTAAGGAAAATGGAATCAGCAACTATTCAGAGCCCTTATGGGCTTTGAAATCAGACAAAACAGGGTATCACTATTTCTTATTTCAACACTAACATTTCATTTAGATCCATTTACAGCTACTTATTTAGAAAAAACTCTATGGTATGTCACCTTCACCTGAAACTTCTTTTCTTATTTTTTATTGTGGAAAAATATACATTACAAAATTTATCATTTTAAGCATATTAACTGAACAATTCAGGGACATTAGGTACACTCACATTATTGTGCAACCATCGCCACTATCCATCTCCAAAATTTTTCATCATCCCAAACTGTGAATGCTTTCTTTGTAATTTTTTTTTTATTTGGTTGCGCCAGGTCTTTTTTTTTTTTTAACATCTTTATTAGAGTATAATTGCTTTACAATGGTGTGTCAGTTTCTCCTTTATAACAAAGTGAAACAGTTACACATATACATATGTCCCCATATCTCTTCCCTCTTGCATCTCCCTCCCTCCCACACTCCCTATCCCAACCCTCTAGCTGGTCACAAAGCACCGAGCTGATCTCCCTGTGCTATGCGGCTGCTTCCCACTAGCTATCTATTTTACGTTTGCTAGTGCATATATGTCCATGCCACTTTCTCACTTTGTCCCAGCTTACCCTTCCCCCTCCCCGTATCCTCAAGTCCATTCTCTAGTAGGTCTGCATCTTTATTCCCGTCTTGCCCCTAGGTCCTTCTGACCACTTTCTTTTTTTTTTTTTTTTTTTTAGATTCCATATATACGTGTTAGCATACGGTATTTGTTTTTCTCTTTCTCACTTACTTCACTCTGTATGACAGTCTCTAGGTCCGTCCACCTCACTTCAAATAACTGCAGTAATCAGTAGACTGAAGTCCGGGAGCCTGATTCCTCCAGCTCTCTTTTTCTTTCTCAAGATTGCTTTGGCTATTAGGGGTCTTTTGTGTTTCCATACAAATTGTGAAATTTCGGTTCTAGTTCTGAGAAAAATAACAGTGGTCGTTTGACAGGGATTGCATTGAATCTGTATATTGCATTGGGTAGTAGAGTCATTTGCACAATGTTGATTCTTCCAATCCAAGAACATGGTATATCTCTCCATCTATGTGTATCATCTTTAATTTCTTTCATCAGTGTCTTATAGTTTTCTGCGTACAGGTCTTTCGTCTCCGTAGGTAGGTTTATTCCTAGATATTTTATTCTTTTTGTTGCAATGGTAAATGGAAGTGTTTTCTTAATTTCAATTTCAGATTTTTCCTCATTAGTATATAGGAATGCAAGAGATTTCTGTGCATTAATTTTGTATCCTCCTACTTTACCAAATTCATTGATTAGCTCTAATAGTTTTCTGGTAGCATATTTAGGATTCTCTATGTATAGTATCATGTCATCTGCAAACAGTAACAGCTTTACTTCTTCTTTTCCAATTTGGATTCCTTTTATTTCTTTTTCTTCTCTGATTGCTGTGGCTAACACTTCCAAAACTATGTTGAATAAAAGTGGTGAGAGTGGGCAACCTTGTCTTGTTCCTGATCTTAGTGCAAATGGTTTCAATTTTGAACCATTGAGGATGATGTTGGCTGTGGGTTTGTCATATATGGCCTTTATTATGTTGAGGAAAGTTCCCTCTATGACTACTTTCTGGAGGGTTTTTATCATACATGGGTGTTAAATTTTGTTGAAAGCTTTCTCTGCATCTATTGAGATGATCATATGGTTTTTCTCCTTCAATTTGTTAATATGGTGTATCACGTTGATTGATTTGCGTATATTTTTTTAACATCTTTATTGGAGTATAATTGCTTTACAATGGTGTGTTAGTTTCTGCTTTATAACAAAGTGAATCAGTTATACATATACATATGATCCTCTATCTCTTCCCTCTTGCATCTCCCTCCCTCCCACCCTCCCTATCCCACCCCTCTAGGTGGTCACAAAGTACCGAGCTGATCTCCCTGTGCTATGCGGCTGCTTCCCAGTAAGCTATCTGTTTTACCTTTGGTAGTGTATATATGTCCATGCCACTCTCTCACTTTGTCACAGCTTACCCTTCCCCCTCCCCATACCCTCAAGTCCATTCTCTAGTAGGTCTGTGTCTTTATTCCCTTCTTACAACTAGGTTCTTCATGACCTTTTTTTTTTCCCTTAGATTCCATATATATGTGTTAGCATACTGTATTTGTTTTTCTCTTTCTGACTTACTTCATTCTGTATGACAGACTCTAACTCCATCCACCTCACTACAAATAACTCCATTTCGATTCTTTTTATGGCTGAGTAATATTCCATTGCATATATGTGCCACATTTTCTTTATCCATTCATCTGATGATGTACACTTACGTTGCTTCCATGTCCTGGCTACTGTAAATAGAGCTGCAATGAACATTTTGGTACATGACTCTTTTTGAATTATGGTTTTCTCAGGGTATATGCCCAGTAGTGGTATTGCTGGGTCGTATGGTAGTTCTATGTTTAGTTTTTTAGGGAACCTCCATACTGTTCTCCATAGTGGTTGTATCAATGTACATTACCACCAAAGTGCAAGAGGGCTCCATTTTCTCCACACCCTCTCCAGCATTTATTGTTTGTAGATTTTTTGATGATGGCCATTCTGACAGGTGTGAGATGATATCTCATTGTAGTTTTGATTTGCATTTCTCTAATGTTTAATGATGCTGAACATTCTTTCATGTATTTGCTGGCAATCTGTATATCTTCTTTGGAGAAATGTCTATTTAGGTCTTCTGAGCATTTTTGGACTAGGTTGTTTGTTTTTTTGTTATTGAGCTACATGAGCTGCTTGTAAATCTTGGAGATTAATCCTTTGTCAGTTGCTTCATTTGCAAATATTTTCTCCCATTCTGAGGGTTGTCTTTTGGTCTTGTTTATGGTTTCCTTTACTGTGCAAAAGCTTTTAAGTTTCATTAGGTCCCATTTCTTTACTTTTGTTTTTATTTCCATTTCTGTAGGAGCTGGGTCAAAAAGGATCTTGCTGTGATTTATGTCATAGTGTGTTCTGCCTATGTTTTCCTCTAAGAGTTTGATAGTGTCTGGCCTTACATTTAAGTCTTTAATCCATTTTGAGTTTATTTTTGTGTATGGTGTTAGGGAGTGTTCTAATTTCATACTTTTACATGTAGCTGTCCAGTTTTGCCAGCACCACTTATTGAAAAGACTGTCTTTTCTCCACTGTATATGCTTGCCTCCTTTATCAAAGATAAGGAGAGAATATGTGTGTGGGTTTATCTCTGGGCTTTCTATCCTGTTGCATTGATCTATATTTCTGTTTTCGTGCCAGTACCATACTGTCTTGATTACTGTAGCTTTGTAGTATAGTCTGAAGTCAGGGAGCCTGATTCCTCCAGCTCCATTTTTCGTTCTGAAGATTGCTTTGGCTATTCGGGGTCTTCTGTATTTCCACACAAATTGTGAAATTTTTTGTTCTACTTCTCTGAAAAATGCCATTGGTACTTTGATAGGGATTGCATTGAATATTTAGATTGCTTTGGGTAGTGGACTCATTTTCACAATGTTGATTCTTCCAATCCAAGAACATGGTATATCTCTCCATCTATTTGTATCATCTTTAATTTCTTTCATCAGTGTCTTATAATTTTCTGCATACAGGTCTTTTGTCTCCTTAGGCAGGTTTATTCCTAGATATTTTATTCTTTTTGTTGCAGTGGTAAATGGGAGTGTTTTCTTAATTTCAATTTCAGATTTTTCATCATTAGTGTATAGGAATGCCAGAGATTTCTGTGCATTAATTTTGTACCCTGCTACTTTACCAAATTCATTGATTAGCTCTAGTAGTTTTCTGGTAGCATCTTCAGGACTCTCTATGTTTAGTATCATGTCACCTGCAAACAGTGACAGCTTTATTTCTTCTTTTCTGATTTGGATTCCTTTTATTTCTTTTTCTTCTCTGATTGCTGTAGCTAAAACTTCCAAAACTATGTTGAATAATAGTGGTGAGAGTGGGCAACCTTGTCTTGTTCCTGATCTTAGTGGAAATGGTTTCAGTTTTTCACCATTGAGGACGATGTTGGCTGTGTGTTTGTCATATATGGCCTTTATTATGTTGAGGTAAGTTCCTCTATGCCTACTTTCTGCAGGGCTTTTATCATAAATGGGTGTTGAATTTTGTCGAAAGCTTTCTCTGCATCTATTGAGATGATCATATGGTTTTTCTCCTTCAATTTGTTAATATGGTGTATCACACTGATTGATTTGCGTATATTGAAGAATCCTTGCATTCCTGGGATAAACCCCACTTGATCATGGTGTATGATCCTTTTAATGTGCTGTTGGATTCTGTTTGCTAGTATTTTGTTGAGGATATTTGCATCTATATTCATCAGTGATATTGGCCTGTAGTTTTCTTTCTGTGTGACATCTTTGTCTGGGTTTGGTATCAGAGTGATGGTGGCCTCATAGAATGAGTTTGGGAGTGTTCCTCCCTCTGCAATATTTCGGAAGAGGTTGAGAAGGATAGGTGTTAGCTCTTCTCTAAATGCTTGATAGAATTCGCCTGTGAAGCCATCTGCTCCTGCGCTTTTGTTTGTTGGAAGATTTTTAATCACACTTTCAATTTCAGCGCTTGTGATTGGTCTGTTCATATTTTCTGTTTCTTCCTGATTCAGTCTCGGAAGGTTTTGCATTTCTAAGAATTCGTCCATTTATTCCAGGTTGTCCATTTTATTGACATAGAGTTTCTAGTAGTAATCTCTCATGATCCTTTGTATTTCTGCAGTGTCAGTTGTTACTTCTCCTTTTTCATTTCTAATTCTATTGATTTGAGTCTTCTCCCTTTTTTTCTTGATGGGTCTGGCTAATGGTTTATCAATTTTGTTTATCTTCTCAAAGAACCAGCTTTCAGTTTTATTGATCTTTGCTATCATTTCCTTCATTTCTTTTTCATTTATTTCTGATTTGATCTTTATGATTTCTTTCCTTCTGCTAACTCTGGGGGTTTTTTGTTCTTCTTTCTCTAATTGTTTTAGGTGTAAGGTTAGGTTGTTTATTTGATATGTTTCTTGTTTTTAAGGTAGGCTTGTATAGCTCTAAAATTCCCTCTTAGAACTGCTTTTCCTGCATCCCATAGGTTTTGGGTCGTTGTGTTTTCATTGTCATTTGTTTCTAGGTATTTTTTGATTTCCTCTTTGATTTCTTCAGTGATCTCTTGGTTATTAAGTAGTGTGTTGTTTAGCCTCCATGTGTTTGTATTTCTTACAGATTTTTTCCTGTAATTGATATCTAGTCTCATAGCGTTGTGGTCAGAAAAGATGCTTTATACGATTTCAATTTTCTTAAATTTACCAAGGCTTGATTTGTGACCCAAGATATGACCTGTCCTGGAGAATGTTCCATGAGCACTTGAGAAGAAAGTGTATTCTGTTGTTTTTGGATGGAAGGTCCTATCAATATCAATTAAGTCCATCTTGTTTAATGTATCAATTAAAGCTTGTGTTTCCTTATTTATTTTCATTTTGCATGATCTGTCCATTGGTGAAAGTGGGGTGTTAAAGTCCCCTATTATGATTGTGTTACTGTCGATTTCCCCTTTTATGGCTGTTAGTATTTGCCTTATGTAGTGAGGTGCTCCTATGTTGGGTGCATAAATATTTACAATTTTTATATCTTCTTCTTGGATTGATCCCTAGATCATTATGTAGTGTCCTTCTTTGTCTCTTGTAATAGTCTTTATTTTAAAGTCTATTTTGTCTGATATGAGAATTGCTACTCCAGCTTTCTTTTGATTTCCATTTGCATGGAATATCTTTTTCCATCCCCTCACTTTCAGTCTGTTTGTGTCCCTAGTTCTGAAATGGGTCTCTTGTAGACAGCCTATATATGGGTCTTGTTTTTGTATCCATTCAGCCAGTCTGTCTTTTGGTGGGAGCATTTCATCCATTTACCTTTAAGGTAATTATCGATATTTGTGTTCCTATTCCCATTTTCTTAATTGTTTTTGGTTTGTTATTGTAGGTCTTTTCCTTCTCTTGTGTTTCTTGCCTAGAGAAGTTCCTTTAGCATTTGTTGTAGAGCTGGTTTGGTGGTGCTGAATTCTCTTAGCTTTTGCTTGTCTGTAAAGCTTTTAATTTCTCCATCAAATCTGAATGAGATCCTTCCTCGGTAGAGTAATCTTGGTTGTAGGTTTTTCTCCTTCATCACTTTAAATATGTCCTGCCACTCCCTTCTGGCTTGCAGAGTTTCTGCTGAAAGATCAGCTGTTAACCTTATGGGGATTCCCTTATGTGTTACTTGTTGTTTTTCCCTTGCTGCTTTTAATATTTGTTCTTTGTATTTAATTTTTAATAGTTTGATTAATATGTGTCTTGGCGTGTTTCTCCTTGGATTTATCCTGTATGGGACTCTCTGTGCTTCCTGGACTTGATTAACTATTTCCTTTCCCATATTAGGGAAGTTTTCAACTATAATCTCTTCAAATATTGTCTCAGTCCCTTTCTTTTTCTCTTCTTCTTCTGGGACCCCTGTAATTCGAATGTTGGTGCATTTAATGTTGTCCCAGAGGTCTCTGAGACTGTCCTCAATTCTTTTCATTCTTTTTGTTTTTTTCTGCTCTGCAGTAGCTATTTCCACTATTTTATCTTCCAGGTCACTTATCCGTTCTTCTGCCTCAGTTATTCTGCTGTTCATCCCTTCTAGAGAATTTTTAATTTCATTTATCGTGTTGTTCATCTCTGTTTGTTTGCTCTTTAGTTCTTTTAGGTCCTTTGTTAAACGTTTCTTGTATTTTCTCCATTCTATTTCCAAGATTTTGGATCATCTTTACTATCATTATTCTGAATTCATTTTCAGGTAGACTGCCTATTTCCTCTTCATTTGTTAGGTTTGGTGGGTTTTTGCCTTGCTCCTTCATCTGCTGTGTGTTTCTGTGTCTTCTCATTTTGCTTAACTTACTGTGTTTGGGGTCTCCTTTTCGCAGGCTGCAAGTTTGTAGTTTCCGTTGTTTTTGGTGTCTGTCCCCAGTGGCTATGGTTGGTTCAGTGGGTTGTGTAGGCTTCCTGCTGGAGGGAACCAGTGCCTGTGTTCTGGTGGATGAGGCTGGATCTTGTCTTTCTGGTGGGCAGGTCCACATCTGGTGGTGTGTTTTGGGGTGTCTATGGCCTTATTATGATTTTAGGCAGCCTGTGTGCTAATGGATGGGGTTGTGTTCCTGTCTTGCTAGTTGTTTGTCATAGGGTGTCCTGCACTGTAGCTTGCTGGTCATTGAGTGGAGCTGGGTCTTGGCGTTGAAATGGATATCTCTGGGAGATTTTCGCCATTTGATATTACCTGGAGCTGGGAGGTCTCTTGTGGACCAGTGTCCTGAACTTGGCTCTCCCACCTCAATGGCACAGCCCTGACACCTGACTGGAGCACCAACAGCCTGTCCTCCACATGGCTCAGAATAAAAGGAAGAAAAAGAAAGAAAGAAAGAAAGAAGAAGATAAAATAAAATAAAGTAAAATAAAATAAAATAAAGTTACTAAAATAAAAAATAATTATTAAGAAAAAAAATTTTTTAAGTAATAAAAAAAAAGCGGACAGACAGAACCCTAGGACAAATGGTAAAAGCAAAGCTATACAGACAAAATCACACACAGAAGCATGCACATACACACTCACAAGAAAATGAAAAGGGGAAATATATATATATATATCATTGCTCCCAAAGTCCACCACCTCAATTTGGGATGATTCGTTGTCTATTCAGGTATTCCACAGATGTAGGGTACATCAAGTTGACTGTGGAGATTTAATCCACTGCTCCTGAGGCTGCTGGGAGAGATTTCCCTTTCTCTTCTTTGTTCGCACAGCTCCTGGGGTTCAGCTTTGCATTTGGCCGTGCCTCTGCATGTAGGTCGCCTGAGGGCGTCTGTTGTTCGTTCAGACAGGATAGGGTTAAAGGAGCAGCTGCTTCGGGGGCTCTGGCTCACTCAGGCCGTAGGGAGGGAGGGGTACGGAGTGCGGGGCGAGCCTCCGGCGGCAGAGGCCAGCGTGACGTTGCACCAGCCTGAGGTGCGCCCTGTGTTCTCCTAGGGAAGTTGTCCGTGGATCACGGGACCCTGGCAATGGCGGGCTCCACAGGTTCCTGGGAGGGGAGGTGTGGATAGTGACCTGTGCTTGCACACAAGCTTCTTGGTGGCTGCAGCAGCAGCCTTAGTGTCCCATGCCCGTCTCTGGGGTCCTCACTGACAGCCGCGGCTCGCGCCCGTCCCTGGAGCTCCTTTAAGCGGCACTCTTAATCCCCTCTCCTCGCGCACCAGGAAACAAAGAGGCAAGAAAAAGTCTCTTGTCTCTTCGGCAGCTCCAGACTTTTTCCTGGACTCCCTCCCCGCTAGCTGTGGTGCACTAGCCCCCTTCAGGCTGTGTTCATGCAGCTAACCCCAGTCCTCTCCCTGGGATCTGACCTCCGAAGCCCGAGCCTCAGCTCCCAGCCCCCACCCGTCCCATCAGGTGAGCAGAGAAGCCTCTTGGGCTGGTGAGTGCTGGTCTGCATGGATCCTCTGTGCGGGAATCTCTCCGCTTTGCCCTCTGCACCCCTGTTGCTGTGCTCTCCTCCATGGCTCCGAAGCTTCGCTCCTCCACCACCCACAGTCTCCCCCCGTGAAGGGGCTTCCTAGTGTGTGGAAACCTTTCCTCCTTCATAGCTCCCTCCCACTGGTGCAGGTCCCGTCCCTATTCTTTGTCTCTGTTTTTTCTTTTTTCTTTTGCCCTACCCAGGTACGTGGGGAGTTTCTTGCCTTTTGGGAGGTATGAGGTCTTCTGCCACCATTCAGTAGGTGTTCTGTAGGAGTTGTTCCACATGTAGATGTATTTCTGATGTATTTGTAGGGAGGAAGGTGATCTCCATGTCTTACTCTTCGGCCATCTTGAAGCTCCTCCCTGCGCCAGGTCTTAGTTGCGGCAGGCGGGCTCCTTTAGTTGCGGTTCACAGGCTCCTTAGTTGCAGAACGTGGGCACCTTAGTTGCGGTTTGCCAGCTCCTTACTTGTGGCTCCAGGGCTCCTTAGTTGCAGCTTGCTGGCTCCTTAGTTGTGGCACGTTGGCTCCTTAGTTGCGGCATGCATGTGGGGTCTAGTTCCTTGGCCAGGGATCAAACCCAGACCCTCTGCATTGGGAGCGTGGAATCTTAACCACTGCACCACCAGGGAAGTCCCTGTAATTATTAATTATTGGTTTGGTGAGGGATTTTCAATAGAAACCTGGACATTTTGGGTATTATGGTATGAGATTCCAGATTTTATTTAAATCTTGAACTTCAGTAGTTTGCTGCCTCATTACTGACAGCTTGGTGTCGATGTTTAGGTTTTCCATTTGGCTTTGAGGAGGTGGGCATGGACTAAATGGTTTTCCCTTTGTCGTGTGTGTGTGTGTGTGTGTGTGTGTGTGTGTGTGCATGGTGTTTGGCTGGAATACGGCTGTTTATTGTCAAAAAGTTTTCTGTCAAGCGGTGTGATGAATTGGGCTATTGGGATTGACATGTATACACTGATATGTATAAAATTGATGACTAATTAGAACCTGTTGTATAAAAAAATAAATAAAATAAAATTCAAATATTAAAAAAAAACAGAAAACAAACAAACAAAAAAAACTTTTCTGTCTTACTAAGCTGACTTTTTCCTTCTCCTTTGTCTTCCCCAGTGCCCAGAACAGGATATATAAGCCAAAAAGAAAACCTAAGGAACCCACCACCATGTTGATCATTGGCTTCTGAGAACCCTAATCAGCTTGCTACTTTCTTCTCTTAAACTTTCAGAATCCTCAGGTATATTTTATATGTAACTTCCAGCATTTTTAGTTGTATTTAGTGAGAGGAATAGGGAAATATACATTGACTTCCAGAAGTGGAAGTCTTTGTCCTGAAAATTTTTTAAAACTTTCTGAAGTGTTTAAGTTTTTCAAAATGGGTGGGAGGGGGCAGATACTAACTAGGAGGAGGTGAATCAAACTTTGTGGCAGCAATTCTATTTTCCTGGATAGTCAAATCAACACATCAGCTAGCAGTATGGTTTCTTAAAGGAAATGTTCTCTTACATCTTCTCATACCTAGAAAAGCACTAAAATCATTAATGGAGACATCTGCTCCTCATGACTAGCAGCAACCTTCTACTGAGATGTGTGCTTGACTGCATGTACCCCCTTCATCAGATCATATATATACTGACCTCCCCCCGCACCTGTTTGGAGCAGTTCCTTAGAGAAATCTGTGAGGGTGTCTCCCGGCCTACAGTCCTCAGTAAGTCCCCAAATTCAAATTGAATTCACAGTTCTCACATTGTGCTTTTTTTTTTCAGCCAATAGCCATTTCCAAAGGAAAAATTATGCTCAAACAACAGATGGCTAAGAAAATTAGAGTGATTCACAAAATAACAGGGAAATATAGAGTGGAGAATCAAAGAGCTTGTTCCAGCAGGATGGAAATCTTTAAAAGGTTATTAAGAAAAGGGATGAATAAATTGGACATTGACGAGGTTAAAGTAAAGGTCTTAATGTGACACTACCAGTGGTTGACATTGATGAGGTTAAAGTAAAGGTCTTAATGTGACACTACCAGTGGTTGATTGGACAGATGGGAACTCCTGATGGTCCCCCAACATTGAAGGGCCCTAAACAAATATGCTTTATTTACCCTACTTTATAGGAATTTTAAAAGCTGGAAGGCAAGTATGATAATGAGAAACCTGACCTCAAATCAGCTCAGACAGGGCTTCCCTGGTGGTGCAGTGGTTAAGAATCCGCCTACCAATGCAGGGGACACAGGTTCAAGCCCTGGTCCGGGAAGATCCCACACTCAGTGGAGCAACTGAGCCCGTGCACCACAACTACTGAGCCTGTGCGCCTAGAGCCCGCCTGTGCTCTGCAACAAGGGAAGCCACCACAATGAGAAGCCCGCGCACCACAACAAAGAGTAACCCCCACTCGCCGCAACTAGGGAAAGCCTGCGCGCAGCAACAAAGACCCAACACAGCCAAAAATAAAATTAATTAATTAATTAATTTAAAAAATATCAGCTCAGACAGTGGTCCCACAAATTAATCATGATTAGGATTAGTGAAAGAGTCAGGGACCGAAGACCCTATGTGCACGTGTGGGTAAAATGGATAAGTGGCTAAGATAGGACCCCAGTGTTCTGTGATTCCAAACTCATTGCAGTTAGATTGAGAGGATGTGTGGATGCAATGGTCGATGGGATTAAGGTGGCAGTTTGGATGAAAATTGGAATGCTTGAATAGACTTTATGTGAAGTCATGTCTTCTTTACCTGAATGTATTATTGGAATGGAAATTATGTCTGAAAGGGGAACACTTTCACTACCTAATATTGTAAAACAGAAGGCATGTTAAACTTATCCTTCAGCCAGTGTTAATTGGACATGCTAATTAGGAATCTCTAGAATCATCCACATTTGTACAGTTTAACTTGAAACATTATACTGTTTCAAGTACAGTACAATTTTATACAATACCTGGTGGACAAAAAGAGATTACCACTTTAATTAATGGCATGTTAGAAGCTGGAGGGCTGTACTGACAAATTCTCTGTAGTTTAGCCCCATGTGGACCACAGACTGGAGTTTATGGCAAAAGCCTGTGAGAGCCACACAGAGGCGACCACTGGTTTTTTAGACCAGAAAATTTCCAGATGCGGTGGTAAGATATAAGCAACTTGTGAAACAATTACTAGCTTGCTATTGGACATTAATAGAAACTGCCCTTATGACTGACTGAAGGACATAAATAATCTTGAAACCTGAAATACCCATAATGTCTTGGGTGATGTTGGAGAAACACTCCAATAAGGAAGGCAGTGTGCAGAAGAGATCCATAATAAAATGGAAATGGTTTATACAGGAGCATGCTACCAGAGGAATGCAAGGAGGTACCCATCATATTCAAAAGCAGGTAACTTTTTTTCCTGAGAGCTGACTTTGGAACAACCTGAGGAACTACCATATCCTACTTCACCTGGGAAATACCCTATGAACAGTTTTCTATTAACCAACAAAGAGCTGCTTGGTTTATGGATGGCAGTTCCAAAGTGAACAGACAGAATCCTATTTAGAAGCTTGCTGCATTACAACCGATTGAAGCAGATAAAACAAGTCAGCTCAGTGGGTTGAATTGCATGCTGTTTTCCCCCATGCTTGGGTTTTACCAACTCATGAGTGGTAGCTAATGGCTTGGTTACATGGTCAGGCAGATGGACAATGAAAAACCGGACTATTGGGGAGGCCCAACTTGGAGGCAGCTGGCAGGTTCCCAGGCGGGAGTTGTGAGGCGTGGCCAGGTGGAGGAGGCGCCTGGCAGGGCATGGGGCTCCCCGGCGGGTGGGAGGGACCGAGCGAGGGGCACCAGCTGAAAAAAAAAGGAATAAATGAAAAAGAAAATTGGACTATTAAAGGGACGCCCATGTGAGGCAAAGCAGTATGGAAATAACTATAGGAATTTAAGGGGTGAATTAAAGTATCAATAGTATAATGGCTTTTCTGAGTTCTGTGAGTCCATATAGAGAATTACTGAACCTGAGGATCATCTTAGGGACCCGCAGACTGCAGTATGATTTGCCAGTGAAACCAATTGGGTCTGGAGATTTTTTTTTTTTTGACAGTTTTTCAACTTCGAGTTCAACTTTTTAATTGATGAAGATCTATTCAGGTTATGTATTTATTCTTGGGTGACCTTCACTAATTGGGGTCTTTCAAGGAATTGTTCCATTTCATCTAAGTTGCCAAATGTATATTTGTAGAGTTATTCCTAGTAATCTCTTCTTGTCCTTTTAATTTCTGTGGGATCTGTACTCTTTCATTCCTGATATTGATAATTTAGGTTTGCTGGCTTTCTTGCTTGCTCTTTTTCTTTCTTTTTTTTTTTTTCTTGCTTTCTTTCCCCTTTCTCCTTTTTTGTCAGTCTGACTAGAAGTCTATAAATTTTATTGATTTTATTGATTTTTTTCAAAGAACCAACTTTTGGCTTCATTGATTTTCTCTATTTTCCCGTTATTCTTTTATAAGAATAAAAGACAAACATTTTTTAATGTCTTTATTGGAATATAATTGCTTTACAATGTTGTATTAGTTTCTGCTGTATAACAAAGTGAATCAGCTATATTATAATACAGACATTTAATGCTATAAATTTATCTCTAAGCATTGATTTATCTGATTCCTGCCAATTTTTATATGCATAATTTTCATTTTCATTTGGTTCAAAATATTTTATAATTTCTCTTGAGACTTGCTCTTTGATCCACGAAATATTTAGAAGTGTACTGTATAATTTCAAAGTGTTTGGAAGATTTCTCTTAATTTCTTAACTTTCTCTTATTGATCTCTGGTTGAATTACTTTAAGGTCAGAGAACATTCTTTGTATAATTTCAATTATCTTACATTTGGTAAGATTTGTTTTATGATCCAGAATATGGTCTATCTTAGTGAAACTCCCATAAGCACTTGAATAGAATGTGTATTCTGCTGTATTATGTGGAAGATTCCATACATGTCAACTTGATTCAGTTGGTAGGTGATGAAATAAAAATTCATATTCTAAGGCAAGTCAAGGAAAATTTAGACATAAAAACTTTTCTCTGACCTTTGGCCTCCTCTCTCCCCTCTACTATGTGTTGTGTATCTCCATTATGCATCAACCAGACCTCCCCATTGGCAGAAATACCTGCTCAACCATATAGAGCAACATTCTCCTAGCAACACAAGATAACTCCTTAGGAGATAACCTTCTTTTTTTTTTTTAATTAATTAATTTATTTATTTATGGCTGTGTTGTGTCTTCGTTTCTGTGCGAGGGCTTTCTCTAGTTGTGGCAAGCGGGGGTCAGTCTTCATCGCGGTGCGCGGGCCTCTCACTATCGCGGCCTCTCTTGTTGCGGAGCACAGGCTCCAGACGCGCAGACTCAGTAATTGTGGCTCATGGGCCCAGTTGCTCCGCGGCATGTGGGATCTTCCCAGACCAGGGCTCGAACCCGTGTCCCCTGCATTGGCAGGCGGACTCCCAACCACTGCGCCACCAGGGAAGCCCAACCTTCTTTCTTAATCTTGTAAGGGGACATGATTACCCATGACTCACTCGTTTTGTATGCTTAGATCTGGATTGGGTAAACTGTCAACAATATGCCATTTAATATACAACTTTCTGTCTCAAAAAACTTACATAACTGTGCTTTGACCTTTAATGGGCGGAACAGTTCTCATAGCTTTCTGAGACGCTGTTCCCGGGTTATAATCCTCAATTTGGCTTGAACAAAATTTTTCATTTCTTTCTTAGATCAACTGATTATAATTTTTTTCATTGACAAAGGTGTGGTTCAGTTCTTCTATATCCTTAATGCTTTTCATTACACTAGTTCTAGATATTACTGAGAAAGTGTTAAAGTCTCCAACTTAATTGTAGATTTCTTCATTAATCCTTTCAGCTATGTCTGATTTTGCTTATGTATTTTTTTAACATCTTTATTGGAGTATAATTGCTTTACAACGGTGTGTTAGTTTCTGCTGTATAACAAAGTGAATCAGCTATACATATACATATATCCCCATATCTCCTCCCTCTTGCATCTCCCTCTCACCCTCCCTATCCCACCCCTCTAGGTGGTCACAAAGCACCAAGCTGATCTCCCTGTGCTATGTAGCTGCTTCTCACTATCTATCTATTTTATATATGGTAGTGTATATATGTCCATACCACTCTCTCACTTTGCCCCAGCTTACCCTTCCCCTTCCCTATGTCCTCAAGTCCATTCTCTACATCTGGGTCTTTATTCCTGTCCTGCCCCTAGGTTCTTCAGAACCATTTTTTTTTTAGATTCCATATATTTGGGTGTTGTGCAAGATAGAGTTAACATACCAGGTCTGAGGCTTCTATCCTTAGAAAGGCCTGATTACAAATTGGGCCCTTGTCTGAGGTCTGGTAACTTGTACTTATAGAAGATCCCCACCATTCTTTAACTAATAAAAGTGGTTTACTGAGCCTAAATTGTTTGTGCAAACAATTTATTTTATGCTAAATAGCTGCATTTCTTCTGGGAGTAGGGATCTTGGTACATCATGCTAGGCAGAGAGTGCCTACTTGACCAGCTCCCAATAAAAACCATGGGCACTGAGTCTCTAATGAGCTTCCCTGTGTCAACTGAAAAAAAATGCACAATGTGAGAGTTGTGAGTTAAGTTTTATTCAGGGACTTTCTGAGGACTGTAGCCCAGGAGACAGCCTCTCAGATAGCTCTGAGGAACTGCTCCAAAGAGGTAAGGGAGGAGCCTGGATATATGTGAATTTTTTTGCTAGGAAACACATGTAGTCAAACATTTAAAGACTACCGCTACTCAAAAAAAACAGACATCTTAGTTAATGATTTTTTTTAATTTTTTAAATTAATAAACTTTATTTTTTAGAGCAAGTTTAGGTTCACAGGAAAATTGAACAGAAAGTACAGAGAGTTCCCCTAAACCCCCTGTCGCCACGCATGCACAGCACCTCCCCCATTAGCAACACCCTGCCCCAGAGGGGCACATTTGTGAATTGATGAATCTACCTTGATATATCATTATTACCCAAAGTCCACAGTTTACATTAGGGTTCACCTTTTGTATTGTACATTCTATGGGGTTTGACAAACATATAATGACATGTATCCACCATTGTAGTATCATGTGGAATAGTTTAGCTGCCCTAAAAGTCCTCTGGCTCCAACTATTCATCCCTCCCTTCCACCTAGCCTCTGGCAAACACTGATCTTGTTACTGTCTCGACAGCTTGCCTTTTCCAGAATGTCATATAGTTGGAATTATACAGTATGTAGCCTTTTCAGATTGGCTTCTTTCACTTTGTACTATGCATTTAAGGATGAAAGCCATGTCTTTTCATGGCTTGATAGTTCATTCCTTTTTAGCACTAAATAATATTTCATTATATATACCACAGTTTATTTATCCATTCACCTTAGTTAATGATTTTAATGCTTTTCTATGTATAGGAAGATGCAAAAATCTGGGATCATTGAAATCTTCCTTAGATATGCATCTTAACTATCTGGGGCCAGTATATCCAAAGCACAGAATCCTTCCTGTTTTTCTCCATCCTGAATTCCCCTCAGAGCACACTGTTGGTGGGCAACTGCTGTGGCTCATGACTTGATCCTTGTAGACCTGGAATGGTTGGCAACATTATTTTGTTTACACCTAGCAGACAACACTTCACAGTGTGTTGCCACAATTCTTTGCTAGAGTAATGTATTGTGTGACTCCCCTGGGTAGCTTGAGCTGATTTCGTCCAGACTTTGCTTCATACACTTTCCCTTTGGTGATTTTTATTTTTCACTGTAATAAATCTTAGCCATGAATACAACTACATGCTGAGTCCTGAGTCCTCCTAATGAATCATCAAAATTGGAGGTGGAGGGGGCATGGTCTTGGGGATTCCTGACACAGTAGTGGCAATGGTTACAGTGTGACAATGGTAGCAATGGTAGGATTATTTGCTAGAATGACCTTGACTCACTAAAACATGGCAAAAGCCTTGTTTGAGTAATAGAAGCATGAAGAGGTAGTGTTGATGAACCTTTTGTGCCTGGGTGACTATGGTTTTACCCATGATATAAAACAGCAGCTGAGCTGTTATCTGTTATGAAAAGTAAATATTGCATATAGTATTTTAAAATAATAGGTCCAACTCCAGGAAAGTTGGCTCACTAGGTCCCTTGACTGCTTTTGCCATGCTGGATGATGGGAGGGAGGGGTGGAGACAGGGGAGCACACAACCTGGTCAAGACTTTGATTTTTGTTCTCTCCTCCAAGCAGGAGGAGAAATGGCCTACGTATTCCCAAAGGTGAGCTTTGGGTGGGCAGAAAATGTTAAAAGTTTTCATTGTTCTTCCCTCTAAGTGGAAGGGAAAACTAAATCAGTTCCCTGGACTGGAGCACAGCTTCCAAACCAGTGGAAAAAACCTTCAGCTTGGCTGCTGCACTGCTGCAGCACCCCAGCATTTCAGCCAGGATCACGCTTGGCCACTGCAATGTTAACCCTGTAAATGCTAAATCTACTGCTAGATATTTGAATAAAATCGCAATGAGACCAAAAAAATGGAATTTTAAAAATGGCTTTGTGTCTTGTGGCTATTACATGTGGATATATCATTAAATTCATTTAAAATGTTAGAGGCTTGTAATTTCATAATTTCCCACCAGAGAAAACTGGAAAAAAAACATGTTAATGGGTTACAATATCCTTACTTTTTGCCTCTGATGAGTGAATTGAAATTCAAACTCTTTGAACATTAAAAAAGAAAACAAGCCATCATAACTGATTTTTTTTGTTGTTCTTATTATGGCCTCTGGGAAAAAAGAGAAGGAAATGTCCAGTTGATGACACACTTTGGGGGGGGGGGGTTTAAGCAGTTTTTAGTTGCTAATCAGTTCTTGTAAAATCAGATGGCTGGCCCTTAAAGGCTGGTGATTTTTCAGCCTGATATGCATAGTTTTGAGTGGTTCAATTTGAACTCTAAGACTGATGAGATCAATAGAACTTAAGCTAGCCTTGCTCGTCACTTGGACTTGGAAGAGGGCTGTCTAGTCTTGCAGCTTCTCTCCTTTGCTGCTGGCAAAGAAAAGCCTCTGGCTTCTTTGGAACCCTATATTCACAAATCCTAATTGCCTGACCTGACTCTAAGCTGAAACCTGGTATTGCCTGCTCTATGCTGTTTCAGCCTCAGCAGGAGCTGCGCTGAACTGAATGCAGGCACAGGCTCAGTGAACAGGACTGAGACTCTGGGACTGTTGCAGATTTAAGACACCCCTCTGTGAGCCCATAAACTAAGAAAACATCATGGATGCTGCCTGGACCATCTTGGTCACTTGCAGATGCCCAAAGAAAAGGGCCTCTTTTTCTGATGGAACTATCTAAAATTGAGCTGCTGATTGACTCTATATTTCTGATGCAGAGGATAGTTGCATTCCTAATATGGGATTCCTGCCAGAAGCTGCAAATTAGGAGAGGACACATCACAGGGAGTATGATGTCTCCATCCACTCCTGACAGAGCCTATTCTTGACCCTCTCTAAGTGATATCTCCCTGTTGTTGGCTTGTGTTAGAATTTCAAGATTAATTGAAATTTGCAAAAATGGACTGATAGCCTGAGTCTACTCCCTTCACCTTCTACTCCCTTCACCTATCTCCTGCTTCATACACTTTAGGAGGGCAGTTTAATTACTCAATGCAGCTGCCCCCAGCAAGGGATTAATATTTTTTTCCAGCCAGTTCACTAAATAAGTGATAGAGACAAAAGGGACAGGAGGTTATATAAATTCATTTTTTCAATTTTTTTAACATGTAGAAATATCTTTATTTTCTTTAGATTAAAAAAAACTTAAAGTTAGGGATATATTTTTATTTTATTTTTTCTTTCTTTTTTAAATTTTTATTTATATTGGAATATAGTTGATTAACAATGTTGTGTTAGCCTCAGGTGTACAGCAAAGTGATTCAGTTATACATATACATTGGGAGATTGGGATTGACATATACACACTGCTATATTTAAAATAGTTAACCAATAAAGACCTACTGTATAGCACAGGGAACTCTGTTCAATATTCTGTAATAACTTAAATGGGAAAAGAATTTTTCTAAATTCAGGATTTTGTACTGACCAATCCCTAAACGGGATCTGTCTTTGTAGTTAAGTTACATAATTTTTTTCTATGAAAATGCTTTTGTTTTTCTTGAATACAACCTTTCCAGACAAAAGATTTGGAGTAGAGTAAGGGATAATTTTTAAAATGTAGTTTTGATTAGAGAATGGGCCACACCGATTGTATATCAGTGGAGAAAACATAAAACCTGGCACCTGGAGAAAGGTGGAGAGAGGGAGCGAGGACATTAATGGTCTTGTCTGTCCAAACTGTTCCTCGAAATTTTCTGTTTCCTAAAGAAATACTCCCCATGCAGCCATTCCAAGCTGCTGTGAGCACTTTGAATGCAAACTGTCTGCTGAGGCTCCAGTCACACCTGAGGGAGCTCTGACT
The DNA here is from genome assembly GCF_028023285.1 of Balaenoptera ricei. Lineage (NCBI taxonomy): Eukaryota > Metazoa > Chordata > Mammalia > Artiodactyla > Balaenopteridae > Balaenoptera > Balaenoptera ricei. The sequence goes on from NC_082660.1 coordinate 47,055,976, forward strand.
GTGGGACCGCAGGAGTGGCCCCAGCCCCTGGACGTTTCATGCAGAGCACCTCCAGGTGTCACCCACCCTCGGAAAGAGGATGCGCTGGGGTCCTGGACAGACAGAACTGTTTGGAACGGGCTGCCTCCAGGCAGTGCCTCTGAAACCAAGGCCTCAGATGGATTATTCAAACTGGACAGGGAGTCCTAGAGAGGCAGGTTCCTGGGTGGGAGGCCACAATGGGAGCTGTCCTGCCTGCCTGATGTATGTCCTGCTTGGGGAACCCTAACAATTGTGAACTCTTTGTTTCTAGGGATGCCATGTATGCCTCGGAATTACCCTCCTTGTGTGTGAGCCCTGAATATCCCTACACGGCCTCAGCCTGGAAGACTTTCAGATCAGCTTCCGCTTAGTGACCAGAGCATGCTGTGCCTGAATTGGTGCCTCAGGCCAGCTTTTTAAAAAAAAGTTAAAGCAGAAATTTAAAAGTAGGAAGTCACCTGGTTTTCTAAGAGATCTTCATGATTAATGGGATTTGTTTTTACTGGCTAAATCCAGGGCCCCTAAAGGGCATAGCTGACATCAGTACTGTAAGCTGGTCTCACCATGCTGCATGGGGTCCTACCGTAATGACACTTTGGCAACAAGCTAAGGGGGTGGACTGCAGACAAGACAACATAGTATGTCTAAAACTGCTATCCTTAGAAAGGTCTTCTTGCAAGTTGGCCCCTGGTTGGCAACTGAGAACTTGGATTTTGGGAGGACCCCTACCATTCCCTAACTGATAAGGATGGTTCACCGTTGCTAAACTGTACAAATTATGTGGTTTATGCAAGATACCTCCTTTCCGCTGTGAGTCTGAAATTTTGCTATGTACATGACCAGCCCCTAATAATTACCTTAGGCACTATAATGAGCTTTCCTGGTAGAAAACACTTTAACACATGTTGTCACAATTCACAGCTGGAGAAATGAATTCTGTGACATCACTGGAAAGAGGATTCCTGGAAGCTTGTGCCGATCTCCTGTTGTCTTTGCAATATGCACCTTTTCCCCTTGCTGATTTTGTTTTTTGTTCTTTCACTGTAATAAATCTTAGCAGTGAGTACAACTGTGTGCTGAGTTCTGTGAGTCCTAGCAAATCATCAAACCTGGGGTGGGTTTAGGGACCCCTGATACAGGGGCATACACATTAAGGATTATTATATATTCTTTGTGAGTTAACCTTTTTGTCAGTTGTAATGTCACTCTTTATCCCTGGAAATTTTCTTTGCTCTATAGTCTACTTTGTCAGGTATTAATGCACTCGCTTAAGTTTTCTTTTTATAGTGTTCGTCTGATGTATTTTTTCCATCCTTGTAATTTAATCTACCTATATCATTACATTTGAGGTGAATTTCTTATTCATATCATGTACTTGGTTCCTGTTTTCTTTTTTATTTGTAAATCCATTCATGAAATGTTTCACTCTTAATTAGTGTGTTTAGACCAATTACATTTAATGTAATTACTGATATGATTTGATTTAGGTGCATCATTTTATCATTTACTCTTTCTTCCTTCTGTTTTAATTTCTATCCTCCCATTTTCTTCCCTTCTATGGGATTATTTAAACAAGTTTTAATATTCCTTTTTAATTTCACTATTATTTTTATGACTATATCACTGTACAAACTTTTTTTAGTGACTTACCCTAGGAATTAAGATATACACACTTAACTCTTTACCAACTACTTAGAATCAGTATTTTACCACTTCACATAGAATGTATAAACCTCCTAACCACCATATAGGTCCCTTTATTCTTGCCCTCTTTATAGTATAGTTATCATATGTATTTCATCAACATATGTTGAAACCCCATCACAAACGTTTTAAATTTGCCTTCAATCTTCAAATTTGCTTTAGATAATTCAAAAGGAGAAGAATAGTCTATTATATTTAGCCAAATATATACTATTTCTGTTTCTCTTCTTTCATTCCTAATGTGGTATGTTTCCTTCTGGTATCATTTCCTTTCTGTCTGAAGAATTTCTATTGCAAATCTTTTAGGTCTGCTGGCAATGCATTGTCTTTTTTTTCCCCTTTCATCTGCAAATGTCTTTTTTTCACCTTCATTTCTGAAGAATATTTTTGCTGGATGCAGAATTCTGGGTTGACAATTATTTTCTTGCAGCACATTAAAAGTTTTGAGACACTCCCTTCTGGTCTCCATTGTTTCTGATGAGAAATCCACAGTCATTTGAATCATCGTTCTCATACAGGTAATGCATCATTTTCCTCTGGTTGCTTTTGGGATTTTTCTCTGTCTTTGCTTTTTGGCAGTTTGATCTTTATATGCCTGGGTATGGGTTCTTTTGGGTCTATTCTGTTTGGGGATTGCTAAGCTTCTTGAATCTGTAGGTTTATATCTTTTGCCAAATTTGGAAAGTTTCCAGCCATTGTTATTTCAAAAATTGTTTTTCATCACTGCACTTGTTCTCCTCTCTTTCTGGAATTCTGATGACACAACTGTTAAATGTTCTGGTATTTTCCCATAGGTCCTTGACTTTCTGTTCATTTCTCTTGCAATCTCATTTTCTTTCTGTTTTTCAGATGCAATAATTTCTTTTGATCTATCTTCAAGTTTACTGACTCTTTTCTTGCCTCCACTCTACTACTGAATTCACCTATTATGATTTTTAGTTTGGTGATCACAGTTTTCACTTATAAAAATTTCCATTTGGTTCTTCTTTAAATCCTCCAATATTTGTGGGAGCTGAGACTTCCTATTTTTATATTTGTTTTAAAAGGCTTCATGATTGCTTGTTGGAGCATTTTTAAAATTGCAGCTTTAACGACTTTGTCAGATAATCCCAACATCTCTGTCTTCTCAGCATTGTTGTCTGTTGGTTGTCTTCTCCCATGAGAATTGAGATGTTTCTGCTTCTTCATATTTCCAGTAATTTTTAATTGCATTCAGGACGTTTTGACTATTTGGTTATGAGACTCTTGGTCTGTGTAAATCCTATGAAGAATGTTGATATTTCTGTATATTTCTGCTTAGGTTCAAGCAGCAAGTTCCAACATGCTTTCTGCATGCCCTGTTCTAATGGCAGCTGTTTTCAAAATATTGCTCTGGTGTGCCATCTAGTGGCTGGTCTGGTACTGGTTGGTGGTCTATCGGTAGTTGTTCTCAGTATGCACTGCTTAAGGTTCAGCCTAGGAATTAGTAACAAACTTTGCGGTTCAGTTTTCCATGCTTCTCTGTCTATTGATCTCATCAATATTTCTTGGTCCGTGAAGCTCCCTTTGATGGTCCTCTGGCCAGAAATCTGGGGCTTTAGTTGCTCTGTGCCTGTGCCCATTGCCAAGTGGTGGGTAGACTGGTGGAAATAAAAATGGTAAAATGAACACCGTTTCATTGGTAGTTTACATTCTGGTCTTTTTTCCAATTTTCTTGCTACGATTTAATCTTTGGAGTCCTCAAATACCTGCTCCGTGCATTCTGTCCAGATTTTATAGCTACATTATAAAATGATGAGAGGGGTGAGAGAGGAAGGGTTAAATATGCTTACTCCAAATTACTTGAAAAAGGAACCTCCAATTCGAGTCCTTTTGAGAGCAATATTCTGACTGTTTCTTTTTTGGGAGATAGTCCAAGAACTGAAACAACTCAAAAGAATTATTTTGTACAGTTTCTAGTTTAAAACTAATAAGCAAATATGTTAATCTTTTAGAATAATGATTTTCATTTTAAGAGAAAAGAGATAAAAATATAAAATAAAAGGAGGTAAGGAAAAATGTTTAATGTTATTTTGAATTTGAATTATCTGTATATATGTGTATATATACGTATATATTCCTTACCTCTGTCTGTTCACTGAAAAGATCTAGAAGAAAAGACACCTCAGTACTCAGTAGCAGTGACCAGACCTGCTTCTGAAATCATGGTTACTAAAGAAGCCAGGGCTCCTTGGTAAAATGGCTCATTCTTAGCTGGAGGTGGGAAAAGTACAAGATGAGCATGGAACACCATTGTCTTCAGAGAACAAGAAAGGGTCCAAAGACTAATGGGGTCAAATAAAAAGGATACTAATTCTAATTAACATTTTAGTCATATTAGTTGTTTAATGTGCAGACTCCTCTCCGACTCATCTACTAATATCACCAGTGTGTGAACCTCAGAGAATGAGGTTAAGGCACAGATCTGAGGCATTTCTCATCCACCCACCCAGGCTAACATCCATCAGGTTCATGATTACAATACTGGGTTTGGTCATCCAACCATTTAGAGTTTCCTTCAAATCCACAAGTGTTTACTTGCCTCCTACCATATGTCAGGTCCTCTGCTCTATCCTGAGGACAGAGTATGTTTCCAATATATCAGGAAAGTCTGGTGGCTCTGGTGAGGGAGACAGATATGGAAAAAAAACTTCAGTGCAGTAACAGCAATGGGTATAGCTGAATTTGTTCAGAAGCTCTTAAAGGATCACACTATGAACATCTCCCACTAAATTTTCCCTGTCAATTAACACTATATCATGGAGAAAATTTCTGTGGTCAGTAGAGTTGGATTCCCCTCATTCTGCGTGCTCCCATCATGCACAGCTACCATGTAAACTGATAACACGCATGTTGCATCAGATTCAAATTCAAGAACAGTATTGCCTTCATGATGTGTTTTCCAAAACAGTCAAGAATATTTAGTGAGTTTCCAAACCAAACAAGACACAGGCTTCTCTCAATACACAGGAAAGTATACGCATAGAGGGAACATACTGCAACATAATAAAAGCCATATATGACAAACCTACAGGTAACATCATACTCGACAATGAAAACCTGAAAGCATTTCCTCTAAGATCAGCAATGAGACAAGGATGTCCACTCTCACCACTTGTATTCAACATAGTTTTCAAAGTCCTAGCCACGGCAATCAGAGAAGAAAAAGAAATAAAGGGAATCCAGACTGGAAAAGAAGAAGTAAAACTGTCACTGTTTCCAGATGACATGATACTATACATAGAGAATCCTAAAGATGCTACCAGAAAGCTACTAGAACTAATCAATGAATTTGGTAAAGTTGCAGGATACAAAATAAATACACAGAAATCTGTTGCATTTCTATACACTGACAACAAAAGAACAGATAGAAAATTAAAGAAACCCCCATTTACCATAGCATCAAAAAGAATAAAATACCTAGGAATAAACCTACCTAAGGAGGCAAAAGACCTGTACTCCAAAAACTATAAGATGTCAATGAAAGAAACTGAAGATGACACAGACAGATGGAAAGATGTACCATGTTCTTGAATTGGAAGAATCAATATTGTTGAAATGACTATACTACCCAAGGCAATCTACAGATTCAATGTAATCCCTATCAAATTATCAATGGCATTTTTCACAGAACTAGAACAAAAAAATCTTAAAATTTGTATGAACACAAAAAAGACCCCAAATAGCCAAAGCAATCTTGAGAAAGAAAAATGGAGCTGGAGGAATCAGGCTCCCTGATTTAAGGTTATACTACAAAGCTAAAGTCATCAAAACGGTATGGTCCTGGCACAAAAACACAAATATAGATCAATGGAACAGGATACAAATCCCAGAAATATACCCATGCACTTATGGTCAAATAATCTACAACAAAGGAGGCAAGACTATACAAGGAGATGACAGTCTCTTCAATAAGTTGTGCTAGGAAGACAGGACAGCGACATGTAAAAAAATGAAATTAGAACATTCTTTAACAGCATACACAAAAATAAACTCAAAATGGATTAAATGCCTAAATGTAAGACCGGATACAATAAAACTCCTAGAGGAAAATATAGGCAGAACACTCTTTGACATAAATCGCAGCAATATATTTTTAGATCCGTCTCCTAGAGTAATGTAAATAAAAACAAAAATAAACAAACGGGACCTAATTAAACTCAAAAGCTTTTGCAGAGCAAAGGAAACCATAAACAAAACAAAAATGCAACACACAGAATGGGAGAAAATATCTGCAAATGATGTCACCGACAGGGGACTAATCTCCAAAATTTACAAACAGCTCATGCAGTTCAATATCAAAATACAAACAACCCAATCCAAAAATGGGCAGAAGATCTAAATAGACATTTCTCCAAAGAAGATATACAGATTGCCAGCAAACACATGAAAGAATGCTCAACATCATTAATCATTAGAGAAATGCAAATCAAAACTACAATGAGATATCATCTCACACCAGTCAGAATGGCCATCATCAAAAAATCTAAAAACAATAAATGCTGGAGAGGGTGTGGAGAAAAGGGAACACTCTTGCACTGTTGGTGGGAATGTAAATTAGTACAGCCACCATGGAGAACAGTATGGAGGTTCCTTAAGAAACTAGAAATAGAGCTATCATATGATCCATCAATCCCACTCCTGGCCATATATCCAGAGAATAACATGGTTCTTAAGTATACATGCACCCCAATGCTCATTGCAGTGCTGTATACAATAGCCAGGATATGGAAATAACTTAAAAGTCCATCAACAGATGAATGGATAAAGAAGATGTGGTACATATATACAATGGAATACTAGCCATTATAAAGAATGAAATCATGCCATTTGCAGCAACATGGATGGACTTGGAGATTAGCATACTAAGTGGAGTAAGTCAGATAGAGAGAAACAAATATCACATGATATCGCTTATATACAGAATCTAAAAAAATGATACAAATGAAATCATTACAGAACAGAAACACACTCACAGACTTAGAGAACGAACTTATGGCTACCAGGGGAGAAGGGCGAGGGGAAGGATAGATTGGGAGTTTGGGATTGACATGTACACACTGCTATACTTATTTTTTTTTATAGTTGATTTGCAATGTTGCATTAGTTTCTGCTGTACAGCAAAGTGTATCAGTTATACATATATACACTATTTTTTAGATTCTTTTCCCATGTAGGTCATTACAGAGTATAAAGAAGAGTTGCCTGTGCTATACAGTACCTTATTAGTTATCTATTTTATATATACTAGTGTGTATATGTCACACTGCTATATTTAAAGTAGATAACCAGCAAAGACCTACTGTATAGCACAGGGAACTCTGCTCAATATTCTGTAATAACCTAAATGGGAAAAGAAGTTGAAAAAGAATAGATACATATATATGTATGACTGAATCACTCTGCTATACACCTAAAACTAACACAACATTGTTAGTTGTGTATAGTATATCAACTATGCTCCAATATAAAAAATTTTTTTAATAAATAAATAAACTTCAGTACCTTAAAGACAATGGGCTTACCTGGCTTTGTTCAGCAACTCATGGCAGATCACACTATGAACATTTCCCACATAATTTTTCCCGTCCATTGACAGCATATCCTGAAGATCCCTCTAGTCAGCACAGTTGGATTCCCCTCATTCCTCTAGGCGTGTGCAACCTCAGCTATCAAGCGATACTGGTGTGTTGCGTCAAGCTCAAAGCCAGTAACAGAATGGCCTTCAGTATGTGTTCTCTAAAACACTCAAGGATTCTTTGTAAGTTTCCAGAGAAAGCAACATTCAAGCTTCCCTTAATTCACAGGGAAATTACAATTATGGAAAATCCACTTTATTTAACTCTCTGCTAGAAAGTGTTTGCCTCCCTGTAACCCTCAGCCCACAGATGCCAGTAGCTCCTCCCAATCATTTCAACACCCAAACCTACCCTCTGAAACTTCGTGTCAGCTTCCACTTACTTACCAGATGCATCACTGTGGTAGTAAACCACATAACATACTGGTTATCAACCACAAGAATAGGATTTTATGAAGGTATCCCCAGACCTCTTATTCACATCCAAAGGATAGGAATGTTATGGTCCATGTCAGGGTCTGGTCTGGGGAGATAGCATGGCAGCATGGAGTAGGACACAGGACTCCCCAGGAAGGATTCCAGGCACCTTCCTCGTCTGTCTTGCTTTCTGTGACAAGATAACGGTTCAGGGACAGATGGGGTGTGAGGTAAGGCTTCGTTTCCAAGGTCAATCACTGCCGTAGGCATCAACGTTTAGGATGGTTCTGTGGTCGTCATGGCTCTTGGCTCCCGGGTCTGGGGTCCTTCTCAGAGAGGACGAGCCCTCTCCAGGCTAGGTCACCAGAGTCACAGGCCAGGCGAGGACTTTAAGCTACGAGGGAAGGCTGTCTGCTTTGGCACGGCAGATGAGGTCAGAGGAGGAGAGCTGAGAGGAGAAGAGGGGAGAAGATCTCCTCAGGTCAGGGGCAGGTGTCTGATGGGTGAAGGGAAGACATTTTTCCTAAATTCTGGTTGCTCTGGGCTTGTGTGGCATGGAGGGGGTGAGGGTGCAAGAGAGAAGCAGAGGCTGACTGGAGGTGGGGAGAATAGGTCATATAACCTCATATTGTCTGTGTCCCATGGCCCCCGAGAAAAGCCCAGGCCATGTGGGATCTCAAAGGTCATCTCCTCTCACCACCTCCACCCACTGGCCATGAAGAGAATGGATCTGAGATAAACTGAAGCCTCAGAGAGACAGGCCAGTGGGGTGGTGATGTCTTCTCAGAAGATCCATTGCCCTGCCCTTGGTTTGACTCTCACGCTGTGTCCTTTGCCTTCTGTCTCCTGTGCTCTCAGGTTGGTCTTCCCAACTGTGTGTTTGTCCTGGGAAGAGTCAGTACATTGGAGACAAGTCTCGCTACCAAAGGAGTTTAATAAAGTTCCTGAGAGTTTCCCAGGCAGAGTGAAAAATCAAAGATTCTAGGGCACCGTTGTAGCCACACTAAATGAGATTCACTGAGTGTGGATCATGGAATCTGCATTTTTTGTTTGTTTGTTTTTTCATAATTCCTCAGTTCTGATTGACATGGACAACTTGTCTGGGCACTACCAGAGCAGAGGAACGGTCTTATTTTCCCTACTGCCAGGTTTCTCTCTCCATCGGGAGCGTGTGGAGGTGACAGAGGTTTGCTGCCTTCTCTGATGCACAAACCCAAGACCTTCAGGCTAGGAGGCTGACATGCTGTCTGCTGTTCTAAGGAGGCCCTCAGATCATTGTTTCCACAAAACATCCTGATTCCAATCCTGTCAAGCCTCCATCTAAAAGATTTCTGAAGAAACCAGATTTCTATTTAGTGTGCAGCTCCATGCTGTAAGGTCAGTTTGTGTTATGTGTTAGCTGCTTTCCTACATATTTTGCAGTAGCCATATTGGATCTTGCCCTTGACTGAGTAAATACAGAACACACTGAGTTTTCCACAATGCCTCCACAGACCTGTGGCTCCAGCCCTTATGCTGAGTGACACTGAGCAGGCTACTTAGCGTCTCTGTGCCTCAATTCTTCCGTTAGTAACGTGGAAACACTAGTTAGGAGTAAATGTAACTCCTTCTTGGGGCAGTTTAGAGCACTGACCGTGTTAAGACATGGGAAGTTGTCAGGACAGTGCTCGGCATGTGACAAGTTCCTGGTGAATTCTAGCTGTTGCCATTACTGTTGTTAATATTGTTACCGTTCCCACATTTCCCTGGAGAGTGTTCCAGAGAGACAATGTCAAGACCACCTTTGACTCACCACATGGACTTTGCACTATCACTTCAGCCACTCAGGGACTCAAAAACTGAATGTATGGGGCATGGGTGTGGGTATATATATATATATTTTTTTAGCATAATGAGTATTTAACTCTCCTTATGGGGATATTGTGAAGCCTAAATGCAATGCTGGGGTTTCATCAGGCGCTCGTATGGAAAAGTTTAGTGCCTATTCTCTAGGAAATTAGAAGTCTAATGACCTCTTCGTATGATTTGTATAATGAAGGGAAAGTAAGTGATCGCTGGACGATTGTAGAACATGAGTATATACATTTTCAAAAGCATTCCAGAGGGAAATTTAAAGGCCCAAGAACCTCATCATATAGCCCTTCTGGGGGGCCATTATTTTTATCAAGTCTAATTCTCCTGTATCAAATTCTGAATATCTGAATCTGATGAGGATACAAAAGTATTAATACTCAAACTTTCATCAGTAGGACTTTATTTCTTGTGTAGTTTTCACATTGCCGGTTTTATGGTGTTTCTTATTTCTTCCACTAATATTCACATTTTTTTAACCAAAGGGTGATGGTATGAATATTTTCTGAGTTACATCCTGAGGAGTTGGTAAACACTGTTTTTGGATGGAGAGTCTGAGGAAAGGGGCAAAGAGGAGAGAGAGTGCAGCGGCAGTGGGGGAGGAGAAAGCATGGGGGCAGGGAGAGAGGGATATGGCTACAAGCAGAAACCGAAGTGAAGAGACACAAGAAGAAAAGCTCACCCTTCTGGACCATGTTTAGCTCTCTATGTGTATAAGTATAATAAGGTCTCTGAGTACTCACAGCAACATTATGAGGTAAGCATTTTTAACGTTACCATCCTTTTTTGCAGATGAGGAAGCCTGAGACACGTAGAGGTTAATGGGTGAAGGAACTTGCCCAAAGTCACCTAGCCGGCAAGAGCTGAGTCAGATTGCTACCCAGGCCAGAAAGAAACAGAAATGTGGTATCTGACCCCCAAATCTGGAATACACTGCAGTGTCCAGCGTCCTCTGGATCAAAAGGCAGGTGAACATGTCCATCGGCATGAATCAGATTACAGTGAATCTGTGTGTGGATTGAACATGATGTCTCCTAAGTGCATGAAAGACCACGGGGTGTCGTGTCAATATGCACACGTCACAGAGCACAGTTCCTGGTCGATATCAAGCTCTATACATGTGTTTGCTCCTACTGACACCAGTATCAACATCCTCATCTTCATTCTCATTATAGAAAGTAGAGTATGGTATTATGTTAAACAAAACAGAATAAAAACTACAGACAGTATTATAAAGACATTACCACCACCCGCCAAGCTCATAACCTTTACAAATGCATTTTTAAAAGCCTGGAATGAATACACAGCGTACTAAGTTGTTTTCTCTAAGTGTGAAACTCTAGATAATTTGCAAATAACAATTTGTTTGCTGCTTTCTTAGTTTTTATTACTCAGCCAACATTTCAATTATAATTTTTAAATGATTTTTGTAAATACACATTCTCTTAAGTCTCTAAATGATTCAAGGTATCACATTGTTTTGATATCTTTCTCAGGTTAAAAACAGGCAAGTGACCAGAGGTAGCACCTAATGCAAAAAAAGATCTGAGGTACAGTAGAGAGGAGCGATGAGGAAAGGGGAGGCCCAAATAGAAGGTTAGCTAAGTTCTGCAAGCATCGTGGAAAATGCCACAGATGATACAGGCAAAAACACCAGTCCCTACGAGGACTGTTGGACTATTGAGATGAATACAGTTGATTCTCCTTATTCACGGTTCTTATATTCTATGTTGTATTCAGTAAAAGTCAGCACAAACAATGAATTAGCAAATACTGAATCACTGCTCCTAAGTGAAATACAGAGCTAGGTTCCTGCAAGACTCTAATAACAACATTTTATCAACCAAGCAATACATATTCTTATTTTTATGTGTGTTTCTATTTAAAGTCACTATATATAAATTGATTGATTGATTGAAGATTCAATAACATTGTATTCAGGCCCGTCAGCACTGTAACTCATTCCTGAACAAAACATATCTAACACATGTATGTTCTCCATTAGTCACATCACAGCCTTCCTGCACTTAGGAACACTGGACAGCACTTTAACACTATGCTTGGGAGCCATTTTAAGCAGCGAAATCATCAACAACAGGCACAAAAATTTGAAAACCATGGCACTAAATCATGGAAAGAACATTATGAGAGCTGAAACAAGATGTCAGACAGTTGGCTTGTTCTTCTACCTCAGCTGGGAATGTGTGTTGAGTTACTCAAATTTTTCAGTGCTCTGTACATGTCCGTGACTGAGACAGCACTATATTTATTTGGGAGTTTCAAATACATTTTAGCCATTAGGCAAATTGAGTACATGGAATCTGGGGATAATAAGGGTCGACTATGTCTTCATTAAGGCTTCTTAGGCCTTTATTATCTTTAGTTACTATGGTGCAGTGTGGTAGCATGTGATTCTTATAAGGCAATACTGCCTTGAGCTATGCTGAGATTGAGAGTCACAGCCTCATCTGGAGCACCACTCCTTTTCTGGACAATCTAGAGCACTTTTCTTGATATCTGGAAGCCTACAGATTCAGAAAGGGAAAAGAGAAAGAAAATACACAGTGTAACTGTAGTATATAAAATCATAAACAACTATTATGAACAATTATATACCAGCAAATTTGATAACATAGAAGAAATGGTTAAATTCCTAAAAACATACAATTTATCAAGATGAATCATGACAAAACAGAAAATATGAACAGACCAGTAACAAGTAAGGAGACTGAGTCAGTAATCAAAAATCTCCCAACAAAGAAAAGCCCAGGATCAGATTGTTTTACTGGTCAATTCTGCCAAACTTTTAAAGAAGAATTAACACCAATCCTTTTCACACTCTTCCAAAAAACTGAAGAGGACAGAATACTACCAAGTTCATTTTATCAGGCCAGCACTACTCTGATACCAAAGCAAGATAAGAACACTACAAGAAAACAAAACTACAGACCAGTATCCCTGATGAATATACAATTGACCCATGAACAATGCAGTGGTTAATCAGCACAAAACTTATAGTCAGTCCTCCATATCAATGGATTCAAACAACTATGGACCATGTAGTCCTGTAGTATTTATTATTGAAAAATATCTGCATAGAACTGGACTCTCACAGTTCAAACCCATGTTGGTCAAGGGTCAACTATAGATGCAAAAATTCTCAACAAAATATTAACAAACTGAATTCAACAGCACATTAAAAGGATCATACACTGTGGGGTTTCCCTGGTGGTGCAGTGGTTAAGGATCCGCCTGCCAATGCAGGGGACACAAGTTCGAGCCCTGGTCCAGGAAGATCCCAAATGCCACAGAGCAACAAAACCCGTGCACCACAACTACTGAGCCTGCACTCTAGAGCCCACGACGCACAACTACTGAGGCCCGCACGCCTAGAGCCCATGTTCCACAACAAGAGAAGCCACCGCAATGAGAAACCCACACACCGCAATGAAGAGTAGCCCCCACTCGCCACAACTTGAGAAAGGCCGTGCACAGCAACAAAGATCCAACTCAGCCAAAAATAAATAAATAAATAAGAAAATTTATATATTAAAAAAAAAAGGATCATACACCATGATCAAGTGGGATTTATCCCTGGGATGCAAGGAAGGTTCAACATACACAAATTAATAAATGTGATACATGACATTAATAAAATGAAAGAAAAAAATCATATAATCATCTCAATAGATGCAGAAAAAACATTTGACAAAATACAATATTCTTTCATAATAAAAACCCTCAACAAATTGGGTATAAAGGGAAGACACCTCAACATAATACAGGCCATATACAAGAAACCCACAGTTAACATTATACTCAATGGAGAAAGGTGTGAAAGATTTTCCTTTAAGATCAAGAACAAGGCAAAAGTGCTGACACTCACCACTGTTATTCAACATACAACTGAAACTCCTAGCTAGAGCAATTAGGCAGGAAAAAGAAAAGTTATCCAAATCAGAAAGGAAGAAGTTAAATTGTGTTTATCTGCAGATGATATGGTCTTGTATATAGAAAATCCCAGAGACTTAAGCAAAAAACTGTTGGAAATAATCAATGAATTCAGGAAAGTTTCCTGATATAAAATCAACATACAAAAATCAGTGGTGTTTCTATACACTAACAACAAAATATCTGAAAAAGAAATAAAGAAAAATGATCTCATTTATAATAGCAAAAAATAAAATAAAATAAAATAAAATAAAATAAAATACTTTGGAATAAAGTTAACCAAGGAAATGAAAGACCCGTACACTGAAAACTGCAAGTTTAATGAAAGAAAATTGAAGAAAACACAAACAAATGGAAAGATATCCCATATTTCTGGATTGGAGGAATTAATATTGTTAAAATGTCCATAGTACCCAAAACCATCTATAGATTCAATGCAATCCCTACTGAAATTCCAAAGGCATTTTTCACAGAAGTAGATAAAACAATCTGAAAATTTGTATGTAACCACAAAAGACACAGAATAGCCAAAGCAAACTTGAGAAAGAAGAACAAATCCAGAGGCATCACACTTTCTGGTTTCAAACTATACTGCATAGCTATAGTAATCAAAACAGTATGGTAATGGCACACATAGATAGACACATAGAACAATGGAAGAGAAATGAGAGCTCAGAAATAAACACATAGAACAATGGAAGAGAAATGAGAGCTCAGAAATAAACTCTCATATAAATGTTCAACTAATAAACACATAGAACACAGAGCTCAGAAATAGACACATAGAACAATGGAAGAGAAATGAGAGCTCAGAAATAAACTCTCATATAAATGTTCAACTAATATTGGACACAGGAGCCAAGAATACACAATGGGTAAAGGATAGTCTCTTCAATAAATGGTGCTGGGGAAACAGGAGAAACCACATGCAGAAAAATGAAATAGGACCACTGTCTTAGAGCATTCACAAAAATTACCTTGAAATGGACTAAAGACTTAAATGTAACACCTGAAACTATGAAAGTCCTAGAAGAAAACATAGGGGAAAAGCTCCTTCACATTGGTCTTTGCAACAATTTCTTATATAGGCCACCAGAAGCACAAGCAATAAAACAAAAATCAACAAGTGAGACATTAACCTAAAAATCTTCTGCACAGTGAAACAAATAATCAGCAAAATTAAAAGGCAACCTATGGAGTGGGAGAAAATATTTGCAAACCATATATCTTTAAGAGGTTAATATCTAAAATATATCAAGAACTCATGCAACTCAATAACAGTACACAATCGGAATTTTTTTAATGGGCAGATGAATTGAATAGATATTTTTCCAAAGAAGACATACAAACGGCCAACAGGAGCATGAAAAGATGTTCCACATCACTAATCATAAGGGAAATGAAAATGAAAACCATAAAGAGATATCACCTCAGACCTGTCAAAATGGCTATCATCAAAAAGAAAAGGGAGGGCTTCCCTGGCGGCACAGTGGTTGAGAATCTGTCTGCTAATGCAGGGGACACGGGTTCGAGCCCTGGTCTGTGAAGTTCCCACATGCCACAGAGCGACTAGGCCTGTGAGCCACAACTGCTGAGCCTGAGCGTCTGGAGCCTGTGCTCCGCAAAAAAAGAGGCCACGATAGTGAGAGGCCCGTGCACCACAATGAAGAGTGGCCCCCGCTTGCTGCAACTAGAGAAAGCCCTCACACAAAAACGAAGACCCAACACAGCCAAAAATTAAATAAATAATTAATTAATTAATTAAAAAACAAAAAAGAAAAGAAAAGAAATACGAAAAAGAAATAAAAGGAATCCAAATTGGAAGAGAAGTAAAACCGTCACTGCTTGCAGATGACATGATACTATACATAAAAATCCTAAAGATGCTACCAGAAAACTACTAGAGCTAATCAATGAATTTGGTAAAATAGCATGATATAAAATTAATGCACAGATCACTTGCATTCCTACACACTAATGATGAAAAATTAGAAAGAGAAATTAGGGAAACACTCCCATTTACCATTGCAACATAAAGAATAAAATACCTAGGAATAAACCTACCTAAGGAGATGAAAGACCTGTATGCAGAAAACTATAAGACACTGATGAAAGAAATTAAAGATGATACAAACAGATGGAGAGATATACCATGTTCTTGGATTGGAAGAATCAACATTCTAAAAATGCTACTACCCAAAGCAATCTACAGATACAATGCAATCCCTATCAAACTACCAATGGCATTTTTCACAGAACTAAAACAAAACATTTCACAATTTGTATGGAAACACAAAAGACCCCGAATAGCCAAAGCAACCTTGAGAAAGAAAAACAGAGCTGGAGGAATCAGTCTCCCTGACTTCAGACTATACTACAAAGCTACAGTAATCAAGACAGTATGGTACGGGCACAAAAACAGAAATATAGATCAATGGAACAGGATAGAAGGCCCAGAGATAAACCCACGCACATATGGTCACCTTATTTTTGATAAAGGAGGCAAGCATATACAGTGGAGAAAAGACAGTCTTTTCAATAAGTGGTGCTGGGAAAACTGGACATCTACATGTAAAAGTATGAAATTAGAGCACTCCCTAACACCATACACAAAAATAAACTCAAAATGGATTAAAGACCTAAATGTAAGGCCAGACACTATCAAACTCTTAGAGGAAAACATAGGCAGAACACTCTATGACATAAATCACAGCAAGATCCTTTTTGACCCACTGCCTAGAGAAATGGAAATAAAACAAAAATAAACAAATGGGACCTAATGAAACTTAAAAGCTTTTGCATAGCAAAGGAAACCATAAACGAGATGAAAAGACAACCATCATAATGGGAGAAAATATTTGCAAATGAGTCAATGGACAAAGAATTAATCTCCAAAATATACAAGGAGCTCATGCAGCTCCATATCTAAAAAACAAACAACCCAATCCAAAAATGGGCAGAAGACCTAAATAGATACTTCTCCAAAGAAGATATACAGATTGTCAACAAACACATGAAAGGATGCTCAACATAACTAATCATTATAGAAATGCAAATCAAAGCTACAATGAGGTATCACCTCACACCAGTCAGAATGGCCATCATCAAAAAATCTACAAACAATAAATGCTGGAGAGGGTGTGGAGAAAAGGGAACACTCTTGCACTGTTGGTGGGAATGTAAATTGATACAGCCACTATGGAGAACAGTATGGAGGTTCCTTAAAAAACTAAAAATAGAACTACCATACGACCCAGCAATCTCACTACTGGGCATATACCTTGAGAAAACCATTATTCAAAAAGAGTCATGTACTGTAATGTTCGTTGCAGCTCTATTTACAATAGCCAGGACATGGAAGCAACCTAAGTGTCCATCATCAGATGAATGGATAAAGAAGATGTGGCACATATATACAATGGAATATTACTCAGCCATAAAAAGAAACGAAATTGAGTTATTTGTAGTGAGGTGGATGGACCTAGAGTCTGTCATCCAGAGTGAAGTAAGTCAGAAAGAGAAAAACAAATAACGTATGCTAACACATATATATGGAATCCAAAAAAAAAAAAACATGGTTCTGAAGAACCTAGGGGCAGGAAAGGAATAAACATGCAGACGTAGAGAATGGACATGAGGACATGGGGAGTGGGAAGGGTAATCTGGGATGAAGTGAGAGAGTGGCGTGGACATATATACACTACCAAATGTAAAATAGATAGCTAGTGGGAAGCAGTCGCATAGCACAGGGAGATCAGCTCGGTGCTTTGTGACCACCTAGAGGGGTGGGATAGGGAGGGTGGGAGTGAGAGAGATGCAAGAGGGAAGAGATATGGGAAGATATGTATATGTATAACTGATTCACTTTGTTATAAAGCAGAAACTAACACACCATTCTAAAGCAATTATACTCCAATAAAGATGTTAAAAAAAAAAGATATATGTGCCCCAATATTCATTGCAGCACTACTTACAATAGCCAGGACTTGAAAGCAACCTAAATGTCCATCGACAGAGGAATGGATAAAGAAGATGTGGTACATATATACAATGGAATATTACTCAGCCATAAAATAGAATGAAATAATGCCATTTGCAGCAATATGGATAGACCTAGAGATTGTCATACTGAGTGAAGTAAGTCAGACAAAGAAAGACAAATATATGATATTACTTATATGTGGAATCTAGAAAATGATACAAATGAACTTATTTACAAAACAAAAACCGACTCACAGACTTAGAAAACAAACTTATGGTTACCATAGGGGAATGGATAAATTAGGAGGTTGGGATTAACATATACACACTACTATATGTAAAGTAGATAATCAACAAAGACCTACTGTATACCACAGGGAACTATACTGAATACTCTTTAATAACCTACATGAGAATGGAATCTGAAAAAGAATAGATATATGTACATGTATAACTAAATCGCTTTGCTGTACACCTGAAACTAACACAACATTGTAAATCAACTATGCTCCAATATAAAATAAAGATTAAAAATAAAATAAGCCACAAAAAAATAAAGGAAATTTTTAAAGAATTCTACTGAATGCTTTTTGTTAGGTATCTGATTTCCAAGAGTTTTTTTTAAACCTCTTTTTCTTCTTTTTCTTAATAAATGCCTAACACATAAACATACAGCTTACACAACTGAAGTCTCCTTTTGAGTTCTGATACCAATATTATGGCAACTTCCTTCAAAATATTAGAAAATTCATTCTTTCCCTCTGCAGTGGAAGAGTTGGCAGTAGACTTACAAACCCTGGCGTTCCCCAGCATTGACAATAACTTGGGTGTTTTTTAAAAGAACAAAAGATAACCCATAGGGAGCAGAAATTCTTAGGTTATATTAACTTTGGGTTGGAATGTTTTCATTGAGCTAAGCTAAACATGGGGTAAGCTGAGAGCCATGGAAAATTGGCTGATGTCTGCTATTTCCCCCAAGTCACTTGATGACTCTCTTTCATTCAGAAATTTAGGTGAGGAGATAATGAAAGGGAAGACAGAAAATGTGGGCAATGAAGAAAGGAGGAGAAATGTTTTTCCTTACAGAAAAAAAAGTGTATCTTTGAGGTCTGGTCTGTTTAGACTCAGGTTTACCCAATAAAGGTGGTTGGAAATGTTTTTCTACTGATAAGAGTTTGGATCACAAACCTTTGTCAGGAGCTATGCGGCTAGGTCAGAAGCCATGTTGAAGATTGGTGTCAGCTGCCTCAGCCAGGAGCCTTAGAAGAGAGATACTCACCTCTGAGCATCGTGAGGCTGAAAATCCTGTGATGAATTCTGAAAGGAGTCATCCTTCAGGCTGCTCAATTCTAGAAACCTCAGGAGATTCAAGGCCTTGGGCACCTGAAATTCGAGAACTCACAGGACGAATATTTGCAGCAGTTGTGGGCTAGAGGTCTCTTCCTCCTTCACTGAAACAGTCTGATTTGCTGGTACTGGTAACAACCATTGCTTAGTTTTTCGCTGCTTTCTCCACTTCACACATGTTTCTCTTTTTTTAACATTTTTATTGGAGTATAATTGCTTTACAATGGTGTGTTAGTTTCTGCTTTATAACAAAGTGAATCAGCTATACATAGACATATATCCCCATATCTCTTCCTCTTTCATCACCCTCCCTCCCACCTTCCCTCTCTCACCCCTCTAGGTGGTCACAAAGCACCGAGCTGATTTCCCTGTAATATGCGGCTACTTCCCACTAGCTAGCTATTTTACATTTGGTACTGTATATATGTCCATGCCACTCTCTCACTTTGTCCCAGCTTACTCTCCCCGTGTCCTCAAGTCCATTCTCTAGTAGGTCTGCGTCTTTATTCCCATCCTGCCCCTAGGTTCTTCATAATGTTTTTTTTTTTTAGATTCCATATATATGTGTTAGCATACGGTACTTGTTTTTCTCTTTCTGACTTACTTCACTCTGGATGACAGACTCTAGGTCCATCCACCTCACTACAAATAACTCAATTTCGTTTCTTCTTATGGCTGAGTAATATTCCATTGTATGTATGTGCCACATCTTCTTTATCCATTCATCTATGGATGGACACCTAGGTTGCTTCCATGTCCTGGCTATTGTAAATAGAGCTGCAATGAACATTGTGGTACATGACTCTTTTTGAATTATGGTTTTCTCAGGGTATATGCTCAGTAGTGGGATTGCTGGGTCATATAGTAGTTCTATTTTTAGTTTTTTAAGGAACCTCCATACTGTTCTCCATAGTGGCTGTGTCATTTTACATTCCCACCAACAGTGCAAAAGGGTTCCCTTTTCTCCACACCCTCTCCAGCATTTATTGTTTCTAGATTTTTTGATGATGGCCCTTCTGACTGGTGTGAAGTGATAACCTCATTGTGGTTTTGATTTGCATTTCTCTAATGATTAATGATGTTGAGCATTCTTTCATGTGTTTGTTGCCAATCTGTATATCTTCTTTGGAGAAATGTCTATTTAGGTCCTCTGCCCATTTTTGGATTGGGTTGTTTGTTTTTTTGATACGGAGCTGCATGAGCTGCTTGTAAATTTTGGAGATTAATCCTTTGTCAGTTGCTTCATTTGCAAATATTTTCTCCCATTCTTAGGGCTGTCTTTTCGTCTTCTTTATGGTTTCCTTTGCTGTGCAAAAGCTTTTAAGTTTCATTAGGTCCCATTTGTTTATTTTTGTTTTTACTTCCATTTCTCTAGGAACTGGGTCAAAAAGGATCTTGCTGTGATTTATGTCATAGAGTGTTCTGCCTATGTTTTCCTCTAAGAATTTTATAGTGTCTGGCCTTACATTTAAATCTTTAATCCATTTTGAGTTTATTTTTGTGTATGGTGTTAGGGAGTGTTCTAATTTCATTCTTTTCCATGTAGCTGTCCAGTTTTCCCAGCACCACTTATTGAAGAGGCTGTCTTTTCTCCATTGTATATTCTTGCCTCCTTTATCAAAAATAAGGTGACCATATGTGCGTGGGTTTATCTCTGGGCTTTCTATCCTGTTCCAATGCTCTATATATCTGTTTTTGTGCCACTACCATACTGTCTTGATTACTGTAGCTTTGAAATACAGTCTGAAGTCAGGGAGCCTCATTCCTCCAGCTCCGTTTTTCTTTCTCAAGGTTGTTTTGGCTATTCGGGGTCTTTTGTGTTTCCATACAAATTGTGAAATTTTTTGTTCTAGTTCTGTGAAAAATGCCAGTGGTCGTTTGTTAGGGATTGCATTGAATCTTTAGATTGCTTTGGGTAGTATAGTCATTTTCACAATGTTGACTCTTCCAATCCAAGAACATGGTATATCTCTCCATCTGTTTGTATCATCATTCATTTCTTTCATCAGTGTCTTATAGTTTTCTGCATACAGGTCTTTTGTCTCCTTAGGTAGGTTTATTCCCAGTTATTTTATTCTTTTTGTTGCAGTGGTAAATGGGAGTGTTTCTTTAATTTCACTTTCAGATTTTTCATCATTAGTTTATAGGAATGCACGAGATTTCTGTGCATTAATTTTGTATCCTCCTACTTTACCAAATTCATTATTAGCCCTAGTAGTTTTCTGGTAGCATCTTCAGACTCTCTATGTTTAGTATCATGTCATCTGCAAACAGTGACAGCTTTACTTCTTCTTTTCTGATTTGGATTCCTTTTATTTCTTTTTCTTCTCTGATTGCTGTGGCTAAAACTTCCAAAACTATGTTGAATAATAGTGGTGAGAGTGAGCAACCTTGTCTTGTTACTGATCTTAGTGGAAATGATTTCACTTTTCCACCACTGAGGATGATGTGGACTGTGGGTTTGTCATATATGGCCTTTATTATGTTGAGGTAAGTTCCCTCTATGCCTACTGTTTGGAGGGTTTTTATCATGAATGGGTGTTGAAATTTGTCAAAAGGGTTTTCTGCATCTATTGAGATGATCATATGGTTTTTCTCCTTCAATTTGTTAATATGGTGTATCACATTGATTGATTTGTGTATATTGAAGAATCCTTGCATTCCTCAGATAAACCCCACTTGATCATGGTGTATGATCCTTTTAATGTGCTGTTGGATTCTGTTTGCTAGTATTTTGTTGAGGATTTTTGAATCTATGTTCATCAGTGATATTGGCCTGTAGTTTTCTTTCTTTGTGACATCTTTGTCTGGTTTTGGTATCAGGGTGATGGTGGCCTCGTAGAATAAGTTTGAGAGTGTTCCTCCCTCTGCTATATTTTGGAAGAGTTTGAGAAGGATAGGTGTTAGCTCTTCTCTAAATGTTTGATGGAATTCGCCTGTGACACATGTTTCTTGAACCAAACCTTTACTACTGATTATCAAAGTTGAGGATTAAAACCTATTTCTCCAAGGTAACACAGTCTAGGTACATTTTCTTCCTGATCACATCATCCAACACTCTCAGCTGTTCCAGAATAAAGATTTCATGGCTCTGAGCACAACTTGGGTATGTTGACATAGATCCTTTGGAAGTGTAAGTTCAATCAGCTGGGTCGCTCCTGAGTCACTCTGTAGTACCTCGATTTATTCTATGTCTTCTTATTTTTAGTATAGAAGCATAATTCAAAAACAGAAAAATTCACTCTTTCTGGTTTCCAGTTTTATGGGTTCTGACAAATGCATACAGTATGTAACCACTACCACAATCAAGATACGGAATAGTTCCATCACCAGAAAAAATTGTCTCCTGCCTTTTTTAGTCAAACCCCCTCCTGAACTCCAGCCCCTAGAGATCACCAATCTATTCTCAACCTGTACAGTATTGCCTTTTGCAGAATGTCATAGATATGAAAACATAAAGTATATAACCTTTTGAGTCTGGCTTTTTTCTTTTCTTTTTTTTTTATAAATTTATTTATTTATTTATTTATTTTTGGCTGTGTTGGGTCTTCGTTTCTGCGTGAGGGCTTTCTCCAGTTGCGGCGAGCGGGGGCCACTCCTCATCGCGGTGCGTGGGTCTCTCACCGTCGCAGCCTCTCCTTGTTGCAGAGCACAGGCTCCAGACGCACAGACTCAGTAGTTGTGGCTCATGGGCCCAGCTGCTCCGCGGCATGTGGGATCTTCCCAGACCAGGGCTCGAACCCGTGTCTCCTGCATTGGCAGGCAGATTCTCAACCACTGCGCCACCAGGGAAGCCCGAGTCTGGCTTTTTTCACTTTGCATAATGTGTTTGAGATTCATCCATGCTGTTGCATATGTAAGTAGTTGGTTCCTTTTTATTCCTGAGTAGTATTTTCCTGTATGGATCGAATATAGTTTGCTTATCCATTCACCAGTTGAAGGACGTTTGAGTTGTTTTCAGTTTTTGGTGATTTTGGTGATTATGAATAAAGCCACCATAAATAACCACCTACAGGTTTTCAGTTTTGGTGATTTGGGTGATTACGTTGTTTTCAGTTTTGGTGATTATGAATAAAGCCACCATAAATAACCACCTACAGGTTTTATTATTATGAAAAGCCACCATAAATAACCACCTACAGGGTGATTTTGGTGATTATGAATAAAGCCACCATAAATAACCACCTACAGGTTTTCTGTGAACATAAGTTTTCATTTCTCTTGGATAAATATCTAGGTGTGGAATCACTGGGTCATGTAGTAAGTATATGTTTAACTTCATAAGTTTGTAAACATATACAAACATATTACAAACATATGTGTTTGTGAACATATACTTCATATCGTAAGTATATATTTAACATAAGTTTTCATTTCTCTTGGATAAATATCTAGGTGTGGAATCACTGGGTCATGTAGTAAGTATATGTTTAACTTCACGAGAAACTGTGAAACTATTTTCCAAAATGGCACTATCATTTTGCATCCCCACCAGCAATATGAGAGTTCCAGTTGCACTATATCCTAACCAGCAACTGATACTGTCAGAGTTTTTTCTTCTCATTTTAGCTATTAGAATAGGTATGTGGAGGTATCTCATTGTGGTTTTGATTTGCATTTCCCGCATGATTTATGATATTGATATCTTTTCATGTATGTATTTGCCATCCATACATCTTTGGTGAAGTATTTGTTCAAATCTTTGGCCCACTTTGTAATTAGTTTGTTTATTTTCTTATTATTGAGATTTGAGTGTTTTTTTGTATATTCTGGAAACAAGTATTTTATCACGTAGGTGTTTCATAAATATTTTCTCCCTGTGTGTGTCTTGTCTTTCTTTCTTTTAACCATGTCTTTCTAAGAGCAAAACTTGAAGTCCAATGTATCAATTTTTCTTGTATGGACTGTGCTTGTAATGCCTTATCTAAGAAATCTTTGCCTAACTATATTAGTTTCCTAGGGCTGCCATAACAAATTACCACAAATTTGGTGGCTTAAAACAACAGAAATTTATTCTCTACAGTTCCAGAGGCCAGAAGTCCAAAATCAAGTTGTTTCCTTTTGGATGCTCTAAGGGAGAATCCGTTCCATGCCTCTCTCCTAGCTTCTGGTGGCAAGCCCTGATGTTGCTTGGATTACAGATGCATCACTTCAGTCTTCGCCTTCGTTTTCACATGGTATTTTCCCCTCCACTTGTGTTTCTGTGTGTCCTCTCCTCTTCTTATAAGAGCACCACTCTTTGGATTTAGGACCCACCTTAATCTAGTATGACCTCATCTTAACATAACTAACTACATCTGCAAAGACCCTATTTCCAAATAAAGTCACATTCTGATATTCTAGGTGAACATAAATTTTGAAGACACACTATTCAACTCACTACACTAACTAAAGGCCATAAATATTTTCTTCTATGTTTCGTCTAGGAGTTTTATAACTTTGGGTGTCACATTTAGTTCTATGATCCATATTGGGTTAATTTTTGTATGTGATGATAGTTATAGGTAAATGTTTATTTTTGTTCTTATCGAATCCAATTACCCCAAAACTATTTGTTGAAAAGATTGTCTTCTGCCTTGAATTGCCTTTGTACCTTTGTTGAAAATCAATTAATCATATATGTATGAGTCTATTACTAGACTCTTGATTTTTTTGGTCAATATCACACTGTCTTGATTACTATGGTTTTATAGTAAGTCTTGAAATCAGGTAGAGTGAGTACTCCAACATAATTCTTCTTCAGAATTGTTTTAAGTATTCTAGCTAATATGCTTTTCTATATAATTTTGATAATCATATTTATTGAAATAGGTTGAAAACAGAATGGTCTCAGGGTAAGTTGAGGTAATCTGCTTTGAAGGACAACACATAAAAGTGCCAGTATCTGCAGAAGGACATGGGGAAGAGGGTGGATTTCTGCCCCCCCACCCCAGATTGGAGAAGGCTCAAATATAGAAGGAGTAGTTGATGGTTCAATGGAGAGGAGTGATAATTGCAGGAGCAAAGTCCCTGAGAAGGTAGAAGGCATGGGATCTGAACAGAGGTGAGGGGCTGGGTGCTATCAGGAGCATGTATGCAGAGGGGTGGCAGAGAATGCCAGGGCAAAGACAGGTAGATTAGGTTTGGAAAGCTCTGAGAAGTCTAACCTGATTACTTCCACCTTTTCCATGAATTATTGCAGGGGGGTCATTAGAATGGAGGAAGTTCGCTAGTGATTGTGGAGGAGTAATGTAGTAGTGTAGGTAGGATGAAAATAAAAGAAGCAATTCTTTCATGGTCATGAATTTAAGATATATAATTCAGTGTGGTTTTTAAGGTTTTCTCATCATTTCTTGGTTGCTCAGATAGGCATTATAATATGGTCACTTTATTATTATTTGTACTAGGAGTAATAGCATATAAAATAAATATAATAACACTCGCATCCTCAAAGGCACAAAAAGTATGTGTCTTCGTTTGCTCAGGCTTCCATAACAAAGTACCAGAGACTGAGTGATTTAAACAACAGAAATTTATTTTTCTACAAATCTGAAGGCTAGAAATCCAAGATCAATGTGTCAATAGAGTTGATTTCTTCTAGGCCTCTCTCCTTGGCTTATGAATGGCTGACCTCTCCTTGTGTCCTCACATGGTCTTCCCTCTGTACATGTCTGTGTTCTACTTCCCTCTTTTTATAAGGACACCAGTCATATTGGGTTAAGGCCCACACTAATGACTTCAAGTTAACTTATTGACCTCTTTTAAAACCCTATCTCAAATACAATCACATTCTGAGGTACCAGGGGTTAGAACTTCAACATATGCTTGTTATGGGGATGAAATCTAACCCATAACAGTATTATTGTTAGTTTTATTTTAGCACTATCTTTACTCACATTACTAATAGAATGTCTCAGATAGTTAAGATGCATATCTAAGGGATAATCTCAGTGAGCCCAAACTTTTGTTTTTATTGGAGTATAATTGCTTTACAATGTTGTGTTAGTCTCTGCTGTACAGTGAAGTGAATCAGCTATATGTATACATATATCCCCTCTCTCTTTTTATGGCTGAGTAATATTCCATTATATATATGTACCACATCTTCTTTATCCATTCATCTGTCGATGGACATTTAGGTTGTTTCCATGTCCTGGCTATTGTAATTATACTCCAATAACAAAAAAGAATAAACAACAAGGACCTTGTGTATATCCTTGTGTATAGCACAAGGAACTATATTCAATATCCTGTGATAAACTATAATGGAAAAGAATATGAAAAAGAATATATATATGTATATATGTAGATAGATATATAGATATATAACCAAATCACTTTGCTGTACAGCAGAAATTAACAAAACATTGTAAATTAACTATACTTCAATAAAATAAATTGAAAAAAAACCCAAAACATAAAACAGAAGCAATATTGTAACAAATTCAATAAAAACTTTTAAAATGGTCCACATCAAAAAACAATCTTTAAAAAAAATTTTTTTAGAAGAACTAGATTCACATTGCAATATCTAATGAAAAACAATATGAAAACAGTTGTCATTGCTTTTGTAGAGTAAGTGCAATTTGGGAGTTCATTGATGAAAGTAGATTTCAGTACTGGGCTTGTGTTTCATCATAGATACTATATACACAGCAACCCTAATCCTCAAAATCACTGTTAGTCTAAATGTTCATTGAGCACATGTGTGCCAGGCACTGGGTTGGGCACTTAAACATGTGCTATCCCAGTAAAACTTTAAAACATTCCAAGCATGTAGATATTCGTTTTGTATCTTACAGGGAGGAAACCAAGGGGCTGAGAGGTTGATTTGCCCCAAATTGAATGTCAATCCTAGATTGTCCAGGTTCTGTCAAAATGATATTGTGTTGGTGCTTTACCCTTTTATGAGCCTCAGTTTACTCATCTATAAAATGGGATTAGTTAGACTATACATTGTCTTTTTTTGTGTGAGTTCGACATACTTGTGTCTGTGTGAATGAAATAAAATCACATATGTGAGGCACTTAGCCCAGTTGCTTGCACAACTTAACAAAACACAATAATTTTGGTCATTAATATCGCTATTGCTACTACTGTAGAAAATTCCAGACTGTACATTCTATGGAAGATGGTTGGAACCACTAATTTGCCAACTCTTACCACAACAATGTCCTTTGAGAAGAATCTTGACAATATACAACTGGCCAATCCCCTCTTTCTTGGGATGTTATTAAAAACCTAATAAAACAATTAAAAATACAAGTTTAAGGCAGGGGTAAGGGACTTCTTACAGAGCTTGTGGAGATGCTAGGCAATGATGACTTCTTATCTCATTAACCATAGTTGCTGCCAAGAATCATATCACCTGATCAAGATTTTTAAATACCATATTAGGTGTATTTTTCAAGAGACAAAGATGATGCCCAAGATGACTATTACTTGCTTTTTGGTGTTGTATGAGTTATTTTGCATGCAGATTCTCACACTTATTTACAAGGTACACTGAAGTAAAGCAAAGAAAGTTCTTCAAGTTGAAGATACTTGTCCAATATCTCCATTCCCTACAAGATCCTGGCAGTAAATAAGAGCATCCACATTTTACAAAACTGAGGCTCAGAAATGTTAAGTGATTTGTCTTCAATCACATAGTGTAATCTCACTAAATCCAAAGACTGTCTTGCCTGCTCTGACACATGGTCCTGACTCAAGTCAGGCTTTTCCCAAAATCTTCCACTTTTCAGAAGGTTGTATGACAGAAGATAATTCTGAAAAGTGATGCATTACTGGTCTTACCTGTCACCCAGCTGTGAGTTTGATTGAAGAATAACTGTAAAGACACGTGTTCTTTCCATGGTCCACTCACTCACAGAGTTTCTTCAGCTTCACCAGGTTTGGAAGCTGTGGCTTGGACCATGATTATGTGAATCTAAGGAACCTGGGCACATCCTGGCTCAGTCCTGTGGTTACTCTAGGGTCTGTTCCAGTGAACCAGACCTCTCTCTGCCAAGGGAATAGAGAGGGCTTTATCAAACACACGTTCCTACTCTAGAATCCAGGAGTCCTCATAAACTTTTCTTTGGGGCACAAACAACTAGAGGTAACACCCTGAGCTCTGACATTTTCAATCTCTGTGACCTTTAACAAGACACTCAATCACTCTGAGCCTATTTCCTCATCTGTCATGTGGGGGGAACATCTGCCTTGCAGATTGGCTCTGAAGATTTCATGGAGTAATATACATAAATGACCTGACATGGTGGAGGAAGGGCACCAATAAGCAACATAGTTCCCTTCCTTCTTCCACTTATTGCATATTCTATCCCTTGGCTTCAGCTACGAGCCCAACCCAGACCCATTATTCCATGGACCAAATCTCTGCCTAAGTCACTCCTGCCACAAGCTTCCTTCACCTGATTAGCTTCTGAGAACAGGGGGGAAATTTTTGTGAACCCAGAGGAATAGTTTCTGGTCACAGCTTCAGTCTGGGAGGCAATTTCCTTGTTTCATGGATTCCCACAATTTACCACACCTCCTTCTAGCTAGATCCTAAGGACATTTACTAGATGCCCACCATGAACTGGGTCCTTTGCCCTCTCTTGTCTTCTATATTTCCTACAGACCAACAGCTCACCTTCCCTCTCTCCTTTCTGCCCTCCACAGCAGCCTCTAGATCCTCCAGACTCTATCTCCTCCTCAGCACTTTGCCCAAAAAGAACAATTTCCATCTCTCTCTCTCTGAGACCCCTATCTGAATTCTTACTCCCAGAAAACAGCTCTGCAACTAAAACCCCTACTTAGAATGCTCACTCCTTAATAGTCCTCAGGTAGGTGTAAATAACAATTGTTTTATGCTCTCAGAAGACTTTAAAGTATCTATTTTCCTCTGTTCTAGCAAGTCTCAGTGTTGACTGTATAGGCAGTGGGCCAGAAAATCTGGGGAGTGGCCTGTGGGATGAGGAGCTGCTGAAAGTGTGAAGAGGAGCTGGCCTGAAAACCAGGGAAGTCTGGATCAGTGAGAAAAAGGGGAAGGGAATCAAAGAGAATCATTTGGAAACAATACAGTTGGGGACTGCCTACAGTGCACTCCATGTGGGCTTTAGCATCAGATAGACTTGGATTAGAGTAGTCTCATCTATGGCAATAGAACTACCTATGTATTCTTTGAAGAATTTTGAGGATCAAAGAAGAAGAGATACAAGAAATGCACAGAATTATACATTTTTTCTTCTGAAATTATTTATTTAATCATTTATTTAAAATTTTTAATTATGGCAAAATACATATAACATAAAATTTACCATCTAACCTTTTTTTGGAGATTATATTCCATTATAAGTTATTACAAGATATTGGATATAATTCCCTGTGCTATACAGTAAATCTTTGTTGCTTATCCATTTTATGTATAGTAGTTTGTATCTGTTAATCCCATACTAGCAATTTGTCCCTCCTCCCCTCCCTTTTCCCTTTGGTAACCATAAGTGTTTTTCCTATGTCTGTGAGTCTCTTTTTGTTTTGTGCATAGATTCATTTGTACCTATTTTTTTAGATTCCACGTATAAGTGATATCATATAGTATTTGTCTTTCTCTGACTTATTTCACTAAGTATAACATTCTTTAGATCCATCTATGTTGCTGCAAATGGCAATATGTCATTATTTGTTATGGCTGAGCAATATATGTATATATCACATCTTCTTAAGCCAATCATCTGTTGATGGTCACTTGGGTTGCTTCCCTGTCTTGGCTACTATAAATAGTGCTGCTATGAACATTGGGGTGCATGTATCTTTTTGACTTAGAGTTTTCATTTTTTCCGAATATATACCTAGGAGTGAGATTGCTGGATCTTATGGTAACTCTATTTTTAGTTTTTTAAGAAACTTCCATACTGTTCTTCATAGTGGCTGCGCCAATTTACATTCCCACCAACAGTGCAAGAGGGTTCCCTTTTGTGCACATTCTCTCTAGCAGTTATTATTTGTAGACTTTTTGATGATGGCCATTCTGACAGGTGTGAGGTGAAACCTCATTGTGGTTGTGATTTGCATTTCTCTAATAATTAGCGATGTTGAGCAACTTTTCACGTGCCCATTGGCTATCTGTATGTCTTTGAAAAATGTCTATTTAGGTCTTCTGCCCATTTTTTGATTGGGTTCTTTGTTTTTTTGCTACTGAGTTGTATGAGCTTTTTGGATATTTTGTCTATTAACTCCTTGTTGGTTGCGTCATTTGCAAATATTTTCTCCCATTCCATAGGTTGTCTTTTCATTTTCCTGATGGTTTCCTTTGCTGTACAAAAGATTTTAAGTTTAATTAGGTCCCATTTGTTTATTTTTGTTTTTATTTCTTTTGCCTTGGGAGACTGATCTAAGAAATATGGCTACAATTTATGTCATGAAAGTTTTGTCTATGTTCCCTTCTAGGAATTTTATGGTGTCATGTCTTATATTTAGGTCTTTAAATCATTTTGAGTTTATTTTTGTGTATGGAGTGAGGGAGTATTATAATTTCATTGATTTACATGTAGCTGTCCAGCTTTCCCAACACCACCTGTTGAAGAGACTGTCTTTTCTCCATTACATATTCTTGCCTCCTTTGTCATAGGTTAATTGACCGTAGGTGCGTGGGTTTACTTCTGGGCTTTCTATTCTGTTCCTTTCATCTATTAGTCTGTTTCTGTGCCAATATCACACTGTTTTGATTACTGTAGCTTTGTAGTATAGTCTGAAATCTGGAGGGCTTATACCTCCAGCTTTGTTCGTTTTTCTCAGGATTGCTTTGACAATTCTGGGTCTTTTGTTATTCCATATAAATTTTAGGATTATTTGTTCTAGTTCTGTGAAAAATTTCCTGGGTATTTTGATAGGGATTGCATTAAATCTGTAGATTGCTTTGGGTAGTATGTCCATTTTAACAATATTAATTCTTCCAATCCAAGAGCACAGGGTAGTTTTCCATTTCTTTGAATTATCTTCAGTTTCCTTTATTACAGTTTTATAGTTTTCAGCGTATAGGTATTTCACCTCCTTGGTTAAGTTTATTCCTAGGGTTTTTTTTTTACTTGACTTTAAATGGGATTTATTTTTACTTTCTTTATCTGATATTCCATTATTAGTGTAAAGAAAAGCAACAGATTTCTGTATATTAATCTTGTATCCTGCTACCTTGCTGAATTCATTTACTAGTTCTAATAGCTTTTGTGTGGAGACTTTAGGGTTCTCTACATAGAGTATCATGTCATATGCAAATAGTAACAGTTTTATCTCTTCCCTTCCAATTTGGACACCTTTTATTTCTTTTTCTTGTCTGATTGCTGTGGCTAGGACTTCCAATACAATGTTGAATAGAAGTGGTGAGAGGGGACATCGTTGTCTTGTTCCTCAATTCAGCAGGGAAGGTTTTCAGCTTTTCACTGTTGAGCATTATGTTGGCTGTGGGTTTTCACAAATGGTCTTTCTTATGTTGAGATATGTTCCCTCTATATCCACTTTGGTGAGAGTTTTTATCATGAAAAGACGTTGAATTTTTGCAAATGATTTTTCTCTATTGAGATGATCATAGAGGATCCATAGGAAAAAACATAGAAGATCATGGTTTTTGTCTTTCCTTTTCTTAAAGTGGTGTATCACATTGATTGATTTGCGTATGTTGAACCATCCTTGTGACCCTGGGATGAATCCAACTTGACCATGGTGTACAATCCTTTTATGTATTGTTGGATTTGGTTTGCTAATATTTTGTTGAGGATTTTTGCATCTATATTCATCAAAAATATTGGCCTGTACTTTTCTTTTTCTGGTTTTGGTATCAAGGTGATGGTAGCCTCATAGAATGACTTTGGGAGTGTTCACATTGATTCATTTGTGGATATTGACCCATCCTTGCATCCTTGGGATAAATCCAACTTGATCATGGAATATGATCCTTTTAATGTATTGTTGAATTCAGTTTGATAATATTTTGTTGAAGAGTTTTGCATCTAAGTTCATCAATGATATTGGCCTGTAATTATCTTTTTTGTGGAGTCTTTGTCTGGTTTTGGTATTAAAGTGATGTTGTCCTCCTAGAATGAGCTTGAAAGCATTCCTTCCTCTTCGATGTTTTGGAATAGTTTGAGAAGCATAGGTATAAGTTCTTCTTTGTATGTTTGGTAGAATTTCTCAGTGAAGCTGTCTGGTCCTGGACTTCTGTTTGCAGGAAGTTGTTTTATTACAGATTCTATTTCACTTCTAGTGATTGGTCTGTTCAAATTAGCTGTTTTTTCTTGACTCAGCTTTAGCAGGCTGAATGTTAATAGAAATGTGTCCATTTCTTCTAGGCTGCTCAATTTGTTGGCACATAACTGTTCATAGTATTCTCTTATGATTTGTATTTCTGTGGTATCGCTTGGTATTTCTTCTCTTTCATTTCTTATTTTGTTTATTTGGGCCTCCTCTCTTGTCTTCTTGATGACCCTGGCTAGAAGCTTGTCAATTTTGTTTATCTTTTTTAAAAAAGCAGCTCTTGGTTTTACTTATCTCTTCTATTGTTTTTTCGATCTCTGTTTTATTTATTTCCTCTCTGACTTTCTTATTTCCTTCCTTCTGCTGATTTTGGGTTTTGTTTGTTCTTCTTTTTCTAATTATTTTAGGTGTTAGATTAGGTTGTTTATATGAGATTTTTCTTGTTTCTTGATGAAGGCCTGTATTGCTATGAACTTCCCACTTAGAACTGCTTTTGCTGCATCCCACAAATTCTGTAAACTTGTGTTTTCACTTTCATTTTGTCTGGACGTTTTTCTGATTTCGTCTTTGATTACATCATTGACCGATTGGTTCACGTTTTTTTTTTTTAGTAGCATGTGACTTGGTCTCCATTTGTTCATTCTTTTCCTGTTTTTCTTTCAATGGTTGATTTCTACTTTCATACCATTGCGGTCAAAAAAGATGCTTGAAATAATTTCTATCCTCTTAAATTTGTTGAGGCTTGTTTTGTGACCTTGTATGTGGCTTATACTACAGAACATTCCATGAGTGCTTGAAAAGAATGTGTATTTCTGTCTTTGTTAAATGTAGTGTTTTATAGATATCAATTCTGTCCAACAGATCTATTGTGTGATTTAGGACCTCTGTCATCTTATAGATTTTCTGTCTAGATGATCTGTTCATTGATGTCAGTGGGGTGATAAAGCCTCCTTACTATTATTATATTATTGTCAATTTCTCCCTTTATGTCTGTTAGTATTTGTTTTATATATTTAGGTGTTCCTATATTGAGTGCATATATGTTAATGATTGTAATATGCTCTTATTGTATTATCACTCTATCATTATATACTGCCTTTCTTTGTCTTTCTTTGTGGCCTTTGTTTTAAAGTCTATTTTGTCTGATATGAATATTGCTACCCTGCTTTCTTGTCGTTTCCATTTGCATCAAGTATCTTTTTCTATCCCCTCAATTTCAGTCTATGTGTGTCTTTCACCCTGAAGTGAGTCTCCTGTAAGCAGAATATTGCAAGTTCTTGTATTTTTATCCAATCTGCCACTCTATGCCTTCTGATCAGAGCATTTAGTCCATTGACATTTAAAGTAATAATTGATAGATATGTACTTACTGCCATTTTAATTCTGTTTTCCAGTTGTTTTTGTAGTTCTTTATTCATCTCTTCTTCATTTTGTTTTTACTTTTGTGGTTTGATGATTTTCTTTTGTAGTATGCTTGAGTTCCTTTCTTTTTGGTATTTATGAATCTATTGCATGTTTTCAATTTGTGATTACCATGGAGTTCAAGTATGTTGGCCCATAACTATATCTACTTACTTTTAACTGATATTCATTCAAGTTCAAACACATTCTAAACGATCTACATTTTTATACTCTCCTCCCTACCATTTTGTGATTTTGGTGTCTTATTTTGCATCTCCATGTTTATCCTTTTACTGTTAACTGTAGTTATAATCACTTTTACAATTTTTTCATTGTTTTTTAATATATGTACTGGCTTATTTAAGTTATCTTTAATCCTTTTATGTATTTCCCTTTCCTATTGTGATTTTCCCTTTCCTATAGATTATTCCTTCTTTTCTCTTTAGAGAAGACCCTTCAATATTTCTTTTAGGTTAAGTTTAGTATTGCTGAATTCTTTTAGTTTTTTCTTGTCTGAGAAATTCTTTCTCTTCTTCTATTCTAAATGATAATCTTGCTAGGAGAGTATCCTAGGTTGCAGGTTTTTCCCTTTCAGGACTTTGAATATATCATGCCACTACCTTTGGCCTGCAAAGTGTCTGCAGAAAAATCAGCTTATAGCCTAATGGGGGTTCCATTGTAACTGACTCTTTGTTTTTCTCTTGCTGCTTTTAGAATCCTCTCTTTATCTCTAACTTTTGCCATTTTAATTATGACGTCTTGGTGTGGGTCTGTTGGGGTTCATCTTGTTTGGGACTCTGTGCTTCCTGTACCTGGATATCAGTTTCTTTCTTTAGGTTTGGGAAGTTTTCAGTCATAATTTCTTCAAATACAGGTTCGAGCTCCTTTTCTCTCTCTTCTCCTTCTAGAACCCCTATTGTGCATAGATTGGCACATTTTCTATTATCCCATAGATTTTGTATGCTGTTTTCTTTTTTTAATTTCTCTTTCTGTCTGCTGTTCTGATTTGGTGATTCCCATTATTCTATCTTCCAGATCATTTGTTTGTTCTCCTGTGTCATTTAATTTGCTATTCATTGCTTCTACATTGCTTTTTATCTCAGCAATTAAATTATCCATTTTTGATTACTTCATCTTTACATTTTCTAGTTCCTTGTTACAGTGATCTGTGTTTCTACTGGTAATCTTTCTTAATTCAGTAATTTTTATTACTACTTTTTTTTTTTAGAAGAGAGACAAGTGTTTTTTGTCTGTTTGTTTGTTTTTAATTAATTTATTTATTTATGGCTGTGTTAGGTCTTCGTTTCTGTGCTAGGGCTTTCTCTAGTTGTGGCAAGCAGGAGCCACTCTTCATCGCAGTGTGCGGGCCTCTCACTATCGCGGCCTCTCTTGTTGTGGAGCACAGGCTCCAGACGCGCAGGCTCAGTAATTGTGGCTCACGGGCCTAGCTGCTCTGTGGCATGTGGGAATCTTCCCAGACCAGGGCTCGAACCCGTGTCCCCTGCATTAGCAGGCAGATTCTCAACCATTGCACCACCAGGGAAGCCCTATTACTACTTTTTTTAACTCAGGGTCTGGGTAGACTGGTGAGGTCTATTTCATTATTCGTTCTTTCAGGGGATTTCTCTTAGTCTTTTGACTGGAAGTAGTTACTCTGCCTTTTCATTTTATTTAACTTTCTCTGTTTCTATGAATTTAGGAGAAACAGCTATCTACTGTCTTGAAGAGGTGTTTTTATGTGGGAGTGTCCCTGTGTAGACTCTGTGTGTCTAATGTCTTTGGTGTGAAGGCTGGTTTTGATATACCATCTTAAGCATTTTTAAGTGTACAGTTCAGTAGTGTTAAGTACATTCACACTGCTGTGCAGCCAATCTCTAGAACCCTTTTCATTTTGCAAAACTGAAACTCTATATCAGTTAGAAAACAACACCTCATTCCCCCTTCCATCCAGACCCTGGGAACTACCATTCTATTTTGTCTCTATGAATATGTAGAATTATGCAATTTTTATTATTACTTATACCTAGTCTGAACGTTATATTTTAAAAGTTTATAGTCTTATTTTGTTTTGCTGTATTTAATTTTAATTAGTTGAGTGTGTTTAGTTTTTTGCCAAATGGAATTTTTTATTTAAGTAAAAGTATCAAGTCATAGTTCAGATGGACTGCCAAGAAAGTAACAACTCTGAGGGAGATACTTAATGACTTAACTCTGGAAACTATTTCATTCATTGAGTCAACATTCAGTGATGTTAAGCAGGATTCTAGCTGTGTCCTGGAGAACAGACTTCCAAAATCTAGAGCCCTTGACCTGGAAGTTCTCTTAGTTTCATGGGGAGCCAGAGCAATCCGTTCAATCTACATCAATTTATTAAGTGCCTACTATGTGCCAGACAATGTTCTGGATGTGTGGGGTACAGCATTTCACAAAACAGACAAATATCCCTGTCCCACAAAAGATTATATTCCTTCAGGATCACTGATGGGTGAGCATAATATTAATAACTTACAGATCATCTGATCAAGGTACATGCCTGATATCTGTCAATAGCATTTGGGACTTGAGTACACCACAGCTCCGTGTCACATAGTATAATATTTTTATTCCCCACCCCTCAATTGGATATAGACAAAGCAGAGACATTAAGATTGAAGACATATGAACTCATGTGATGCTGATTAATAACTCCCATAAATAGCACACTAAGTGAGCCATGGCAACAAAATCTTATAATTGTGGGCTTCCCTGGTGGCACAGGGGTTAAGAATCTGCCTGCCAATGCAGGGGACACGGGTTTGAGCCCTGGTCTGGGAAGATCCCACATGCCACGGAGCAACTAAGCCCTTGAGCCACAACTACTGAGCCTGCGCGTCTGGAGCCTGTGCTCCGCAACGGGAGAGCCCGCGACAGTGAGAGGCCCGCGCACCGCGATGAAGAATGGCCCCCGCTCGCCGCAACTGGAGAAAGCCCTCGCACAGAAATGAAGACCCAACACAGCCAAAAATAAATAAATAAATTTATTTTTTTTTAATCTTATAATTGTGAAGTAGTACCATGACATCACTGCGTCCTGGAGGATCCACAACTGTGGAGGGCCATGGTGACTGTCACCCCTCATCTCAACCCCAGCCAACCAACAGCCTCACCACCAAACTATCTTGAGAGTCTCTTAATTCATTTAAATTCTCTTTTAGAGTGGTAAGTAAAATTTCATTGTTTTCGTCTATGAAGAACTACAGATTTCATTTTGGATTTTCTCAGTATTTTATTCTAAGATATTTTCTAACTGATTCTTTTGCTTTTCTGGACATATAATGTTGATACACAAAAATCATGTCATTTCAATCAAGTACTGATTCAGTATTTCACCTAGATTTTAATGTAAGATTTATATTATCTCAGATTTTTCCCTTACTGTTCTCTTTTGCTACATGTTCAGGGTTCCATATTTGCTTTTAAATGTACTGCATTTTAAAGGAAAATACATAAATTTAACAATAAAACACTTTAACAAAACATGCTGGGCAAAAATTGTATATAAAGTATATTTTAAATGTTGTAAATTATGTATATGTATACCCATACTCACACATAGAGAGAGAAAAATGCCTGGACGGTGATATGCAAAAATGTTAATAGTGTTTGTGTGTGGGCTATTTCCTTTTTCTGTATCGTTGGAGTTACATGACTTTTTAAGTATTCTACCTTTTAAAAAAAAAGACCAATGAAAAAACATTAAAGACAGCTCAAACAAAATAGAATGTTTTATATAATATGATACCTATTATCTGGCAGAAAATTAAAGATTCATGTGTTGTCTCTTAGGTTGTATATATCAACCATGTAAAAATTACATTTATAATTACTTTTAAATGAGCCAAAATTAGACCTTTTTTCATTCAGGGTGTTTTAATGAGCCTTCATCATTTTCTATCCAGCAAAACTTTATTATTTCACTTGTGAATTCTTAAGCAGTTTTAACCTCTGTTTGTTGTACAGGAAATTGGCCAAGTATTCATATCTGCTTATGAGTCCACTCCCATTATTTGAGTTTAAATTATAATAGTTTTTCCCAGAAGTGTGAATATTTTCCAGGACACGTGTGATAGAAAGTTCACAGGTTGAGGTGCTAAATCAGAGCTTTGTCTCTTATTGATTGTATTAACCTTAGTCCAGTTATTTCCTTTGCTAGGCCTCAGTTTCCTCTTCAGTTAAATGGGCCTAATCATTCCTATTAGAGTTTTATGTCTTCAGCCCATGGTGATTGGCAGAAATAATCATGGTTATTACACTTGATTGTTCTTTAGCAGAAGGAAGAGATCAGATTGCAGTGAAAACATTCATATTTTTCATGGTAAGATATCCATTTTTAATATTTACAATCAAACACAGGGTGACTGGGAGTTTGAAACACTTAAAAAGTAAACATGAGGTTTGATGAGTGGTCATAGAGGAAAGTACAAAGGATCCAGCTCCTGCTTTCTGCCTCAGTGCCCCTCTCTGTGCTGGATATGGACAGGCTGACTAATGGGGATGGCCCCTACTCTGCGGGAGTGAGAAGCACCTACTCAGTTGGGAACAATTGCCAGGGCTCTGGTCTGGGAAACTAGGTGGGTGGTGACCACATCCAATAACTTCCTCCTTCTTCTATGTCCAGCAATTTGCACTGTTCTCTCATTGACTGTCTCCCCTCCAGCATCGCTCAACCGGGAAAACAACAGTAATAAAGGCTGCCATTCACTGAGCACCTACTCTGCACCAGGCACTTCATTCATTCCAGGAACTGACGTTTATTGAGGATCATCTATGCGCCTGGCAGTGTTGTAGGAGCCGAGGATGCACCAGTGCACTAAGCAATCTAAAATCTGCCCTTGTTGAGTTTATATTCTAGTGGGGGAGACAGCAATAAACAATGAATTTAATAAATCAACAAATGATGCAGTGTGGTATGTGTTATTAGAAAAGTAGTGAAGGAAAGGAGGCCTGGCAGTGCTGATCGCTGGGTATGCAGGTTTAAATGGGTGTTCAGGGTCAGCCTCATTGAGAAGGAGACATTTGAGCAGATACTTGAAGATGGTGAGGGACCAGGACACAGGGATATCTAGAGGAACAAAGCTACAGGCATTTGGAACAACCCTGCACTCCTCTGAAGAGGGGGTGGGTGTGCTGTGAATTCCAGAACACTGAGCTGGGCATTGGAGTTACAATGCTGAAATCACACTCCCATGGGCTTGGGAGAGACGGACAATTCTACGAACAATTACAACAAACTTGCAAGTACTACCTGGTTTAGAGGGAATGAAGGGGATTTTGTCAGCATTTATTTGCCTTTTTAAGGAAGTCAGAGGAGCTTGCCTGAGGTGCCAGGAACCTCAGAACAGAAGGAATAGGAGAAGTTACCTAGGATGGGGGGAAGAGTTTTCTAGACAGTGTGAGTGCCATTAGGAAGTGTGTCTCAGGAATCTGAGGGCAGGGAATTTAATTGTCTGAGGGCACCAGCTGCTGCATTCTGAAATCCATCTCCACATTTTTACTAGACTACACTTCCCACAGGCTGCTCTCAGCCTATAACTGAATGTGACAGAAATAGTAAGTCAGGACTGTTCCTGGGAGGCTGATTTTGTTTCTGTTCCACCTGCCCTTTGTTCCCTTTGTGCTTTTTTTCTTCCTTTTTTGGTACTTTGTGTGTGTGTGTGTGGTTCATTTTTCCCCTTTGTAGGCTTATTAGCAATAAATTTTGTTTTGTTAGTGTTTGATCTTGAACTTATCACATATACTTTTTTTTAATATAAATTTATTTATTTATTTATTTATTTTTGGGTGTGTTGGGTCTTCGTTTCTGTGCGAGGGCTTTCTCTAGTTGTGGTGAGCGGGGGCCACTCTTCATCGCGGTGCGCGGGCCTCTCACTGTCGCGGCCTCTCTTGTTGCGGAGCACAGGCTCCAGACGCGCAGGCTCAGTAGTTGTGGCTCACGGGCCTAGTTGCTCCGCAGCATGTGGGATCTTCCCAGACCAGGGCTCGAACCTGTGTCCCCTGCATTGGCAGGCAGATTCTCAACCACTGCGCCACCAGGGAAGCCCCTCACATATACTTTTATTACTTAAAAGTCTATTGCTGTAAGATAAAAGTATTTTTATTTAGCTAGATTATACTATGAGAATATTACAGTAATACTCAATTTCTCTGCAGTCAACATTTGCGAGGTATTTTCATACATTTTACTTTCACATAGTATGTTTAAATCCCTACACTGCATTGTGGTTTTTCATAAACAGTAAATATCTTTGAAAAAGTTTAAATAGTAGGAAAAATTCTCATACCTTTGCCCATGCAGTTACTATTTCAGGTGTTCTCCACTCCTTTGTGTAGATCTATGTTTCCATTTGCTGTCATTTTCCTTCCTCCTGAAGGACTTCCCTTAACATTTCTTGTAGGATGGGGCTGCTGGTGATGGAGGCTCTTAGATTTTGTGTGTCCGAAAAAGACTTTCTTTTGCCACTGTTTTTGAAATGCTACCAAACCAAACTTGGGCCCATTCACCCAAGTGTTGTAAAGCCAAACTACTGACACCGATTCGTGGTGAAGGAAAGTACAACATTTACTCTAAGGTGATCAACATGGGTCCAAGCAAGAGGACATGCAGCTCATGCTTAAAAGACCTGAACTCCCAGAAGGCTTTCAGGGAAGAGTTTTTAAAGGCAAGATGAAAGAGAGGGTCATGGGGTGCATGATCAGTTCATGCTCAATTCTCTGGTTGGTTGAAGGTGAGGTAACAGGATGTTTTGGGAATCTCAATCATCAATCTTCTGGTTCCAACCAGTCTGGGGTCTATGTGCTGGTGGTCAGCATGCAGTTAACTTCCTCCACCTGGTGGGGGTTTTAGTATCCGCAAAGCAACTCAAGAACATGGCTCAGAATATTACCTATAGCTCTTGAGGAGGAACTAAAGGTCCTTGACTTTGTTTTATGACTAAACTAATAGTATTTTGTCTTCTTTGACTGTTTTCCTCTGTTTCTGCATTTTCTCACTTCTCTGATTAAATTTGCTCCCGTTTACCATTGCAACAAAAAGAATAAAATACCTAGGAATAAACTTACCTAGGGAGACAAAAGACCTGTATGCAGAAAACTATAAAACACTGATGAAAGAAATTAAAGATGATACCAACAGATAGAGAGATGTACCATGTTCTTGGATTGGAAGAATCAACATTGTGAAAATGACTATACTACCCAAAGCAATCTACAGACTCAATGCAATCCCTATCAAATTACCAATGGCATTTTTTACAGAACTAGAACAAAAAATCTTAAAATTTATATGGAGACACAAAAGACCCTGAATAGCCAAAGCAGTCTTGAGGGAAAAAAACGGAGCTGGAGGAATCAGACTCCCTGACTTCAGACTATACTACAAAGCTACAGTCATCAAGACAATATAGTACTGGCACAAAAACATAAATATAGATCAATGGAACAGGATACAAAGCCCAGAGATAAACCCACGCACCTATGGTCAACTAATCTATGACAAAGGAGGCAAAGATATACAATGGAGAAAAGACAGTCTCTTCAATAAGTGGTGCTGGGAAAACTGGACAGCTACATGTAAAAGAATGAAATTAGAACACTCCCTAACACCATACACAAAAATAAACTCAAAATGGATTTGAGACCTAAATTTAAGACTGGACACTATAAAACTCTTAGAGGAAAACATAGGAAAAACACTCTTTGACATAAATCACAGCACGATCTTTTTTGATCCACTTCCTAGAGTAATGGAAATAAAAACAAAAATAAACCAATGGGACCTAATGAGACTTAAAAGCTTTTGCACAGCAAAGGAAACCATAAACAAGACAAAAAGACAACCTTCAGAATGGGAGATAATATTTGCAAATGAATCAATGGACAAAGGATTAATCTCCAAAATATATAAACAGCTCATGCAGCTCAATATTAAAGAAACAAACAACCCAATCCAAAAATGAGCAGAAGACCTAAATAGACATTTCTCCACAGAAGACATACAGATGGCCAAGAAGCACATGAAAAGCTGCTCAACATCACTAATTATTAGAGGAATGCAAATCAAAACTACAATGAGGTATTACCTCACACCAGTTAGAATGGGCATCATCAGAAAATCTACAAATAACAAATGCTGGAGAGGGTGTGAAGAAAAGGGAACCCTCTTGCACTGTTGGTGGGAATGTAAATTGATACAGCCACTATGGAGAACACTGTGGAGGTTCCTTAAAAAACTAAAAATAGAACTACCATACGACCCAGCAATCCCACTACTGGGCATATACCCTGCGAAAACCATAATTCAAAAAGACACATGCACCCCAGTGTTCATTGCAGCACTATTTACACTAGCCAGGTCATGGAAGCAACTTAAATGCCCATCAACAGACGAATGGATAAAGACGTTGTAGTACATATATACAATGGAATATTACTCAACCATAAAAAGGAACGAAATTGAGTCATTTGTTGAGACGTGGATGGATCTAGAGACTGTCATACAGAGTGAAGTAAGTCAGAAAGAGAAAAACAAATATCGTATATTAACGCATGTATGCGGAACCTAGAAAAATGGTACAGATGAACCGGTTTGCAGGGCAGAAGTTGAGACACAGATGTAGAGAACAAACGTATGGACACCAAGGGGGGAAAACCGCGGGGGGGTGGGGATGGTGGTGTGCTGAATTGGGCGATTGGGATTCACATGT
The DNA here is from genome assembly GCF_028023285.1 of Balaenoptera ricei. Taxonomy (NCBI): domain Eukaryota; kingdom Metazoa; phylum Chordata; class Mammalia; order Artiodactyla; family Balaenopteridae; genus Balaenoptera; species Balaenoptera ricei. The sequence continues at coordinate 47,098,195 of NC_082660.1, forward strand.
ATACACTGATGTGTATAAAATTGATGACTAATAAGAACCTGCTGTATAAAAAAATAAATAAAATAATATATTTTTTTAAAAAAGGAAGAAAGCAGGGAATGGTGGCTTCCAGGGATGGGAGGAGGGGGGTGGGGAGTTGACTGGGTAGAGAGATTCAATTTGGAAAGATGAATAATGTTCTGGAGATGGGTGGTGGTGATGGTTGCACATCAGTGCAAATGTACTTAATGTCACTAAACTGTGTACTTAAAAATGGTTAAAATAGTATATTTTATGTTATGCATATTTTACCACAATTTTTAAAAAAACCTGTACCCTGTAGCTATCACATCCCCCCCCCCATATTTCCTATACTCCCTATCCCCACCCTCCCAGCCACTGGCAGCCTCTAAACTATCTTCTGTCTCTGTAGATTTCTCTGTTTTGGACTTTGACATGAATGGAATCATGCAATATGTGGTCTAGTGTGACTGATTTCTTTCACTTAGAGCAATGTTTTCACAGTTCATCGAAGTTGTAGCATGTATCTGTGCTTCATTCCTTTTTATGGCTGAATATCCTCTTATCTTCTAAGTTTTAATAATTAAACCTCTTCCGTTGGTTCCTTTCATCCTAGGAATGGGAAGCTGCTTCCTGCAGTTGCTACCTCTGTGATCCCTTTTTTTACCTGTTTAGTTACTAGTGAATAACTTTATATGTAGGTAACAATTCTTTATATTAAATTCTTTCTGTTCAAATCACTAGTGTGACTTCTGTCTCCTGATCAAACCCTGATAGTCAAGAAAAATCAAGATAATTTGAATTCCTGGGCTATTCATGCAGCTGCCTCATACATCCTCTGTCAGGGATGGTTCCCTCCATCTTCATCTGGTCAATTCCTGCTTACCTTCAGCTCTCAGGTTACACTTATCTTTCTCTAGGGGGCTTTATCTGTCCCTCTGAAATTAGGTTATTTCCTGCTATGTGCAGACAAATCCATATAATTACCTTCTCTCTGATAGAAAGCACTTATCCCAGTTCCTTGTCAGTGCTTGTTTTATCGAATGTCTCCCAACAGACTAGGAGTCCTTGAGGGTAGAGATTGTACATGTCTTTTCCTCCCTTGAACCCCAGAACCTAACATAATCTGAGAGACACGGTGTTACATATTCATTGTTTTAGTTCAATATCAGATGTTAGAATGGGGAAATAATCAAATATGAAATCATACATCAAATTCCTGTTCATCCAACAAAGGTTAAATCTGAATGGAAGACTTCAGTTAATAAATTTGATTTTTTTATTTCTCATTATAAAAACTAGACTTGGTTTTTATGGATAATTTGAAAACAAAAGGATAAATAAGAAAATTAAAATCACTTATAACCCCATGATCTAGAGATTATTCAATATTTTGGTATATTTCCTTCTAATCTTTTTTGTAAGATGAAGTATATCAGTGCCTTCTGAAGCCTGGATGCTGTGTAAGCAATGAATATGTAACACTGTGTCTCCCAGATTATGGTAGGTTCTGGGGTTCAAGGGAGGAAAAGACATGTACAATCTCTACCCTCAAGGACTCCTAGTCTGTTGGGAGACATTCGATAAAACAAGCACTGACAAGGAACTGGGATAAGTGCTTTCTATCAGAGAGAAGGTAATTATATGGATTTGTCTGCACATAGCAGGAAATAACCTAATTTCAGAGGGACAGATAAAGCCCCCTAGAGAAAGATAAGTGTAACCTGAGAGCTGAAGGTAAGCAGGAATTGACCAGATGAAGATGGAGGGAACCATCCCTGACAGAGGATGTATGAGGTTGTTTACAACAGCATGTATGAGGTTGTGGAAATCAGAGACAGCATGGGGAATGTGATGAACAGAAAGAGGTTCAGATTGGCTGGAACATACAATGTGGGATGCTGATTCAAGATACTGCCTGAAACATTGTGAGCTTACTGAATATTTATTGACTTGAATAGTCTTTATGCTCCTGACTGGAAGAACACTCCCTCAATCCTTGAGTCAGTACGGAGGAGATATCTGTGAAGTCACTAATCTATAACTTGTGTGTACCAAGTGTTGGACAATCTCCTGTACTGAGCTGCAAGTTGTTGCAGGAATAGAACTTTGACTTGCTTTCCTTTGTTATCACACAACAAGTAATACAGTTATCATCCACCACATGACATGCCAGCAATTGCAGGACTCAGTCATTTCCAGAGAAGCTTTGGGATTATTGGAATATCTGACATGGACTGAAGTGTTATTTAATTAATTTATTTACTTATATCAATTTTAACAGCTTTATTGGAATATAATTCACATATCACACAAAGTATTCCTTTAATGTGAACAACTCAGTGATATCTAGTATGTTCACAAAATTGTGCAACCATCACCACAACTTAAGAACATTTAAGAACATTTTAATCACCCCAACGAGAAACGCTAACCCTAGGCATCTACCAATGTACTTTCTGTCTGTCTGCCTGTTCTGAGCATTTCACATAAATGGAAGCATACAATATATTGTTCTTTATGACTGGCTTCTTGTGATTTAACAAAATGTTTTTAAGGCTCATCCATCATGTACTTCATTTCTTATTATTTTTGAATAACATTCCATTGTAAAAATGTACCATATTTATTTATCCAGTTGTCAGTTCATGGATATTTCTATTGTTTGTACTTTTTGGCAATTATGAATAATGCTACTATGAACATCATATACAAGTTTTTTTGAGTATACATAAGTTTTTATTTCTTTGTGGTATATACCTAGGAGAGGAATTGCTGGGTCATATGGTAACCCTATATTTAACTTTTGAGGACCTGCCATATTGTTTTCCAAAGCAGCTGTACCATTTTACACTTCAACCAGCACTGTATGAGGCTTCCAATTTCTTCACACTTATTATCTGTCTGTTTTATTGTAGCTATCCCAGTGCGTGTGAAGTGGTATCTCATTGTGCCTTTGATTTTTGTTTTCCTGAAGCTAATGATGTTGAGCACCTTCTCATGTGCTCATGGGCTATTTGTATATCTTCTTTGGAGAAATTTCTATTCAAATCCTTTGCCCATTTTTTAACTGTGTGGTTTGTCTTTTGTATTGAGTTGTAAGATTTCTTTGTATATTCTGGATACAAGTCCCGTATAATGTATATGATTTGCAAGCAATTTCTCCCATACTATGGGTTGTCTTTTCACTTTCTTGATAGTGTCCTTTAAAGGATAAAAGTTTTAATTTTGATGATTCCAAATTACCTATTTTTGTTTCTTCTCTTGCTCGTTCTTTTTGTATCATACCTAGGAAATCATTGCCTAATCCAAGATTATTAACATTTACATCTACGTTTTCTTCTGAGTGTTTTATAGTTTTAGCTCTTACATTTAGCTTTTTGATCAATTTTTAGTTAATTGTTGTATACAGTGTGAGGTATAGGTCTAAATTCATTCTTTTGCATGTGAACATCCAGTTATCCCAAGATCATTTGTTGAAACATTATTCTTTGCCATTGAATGGCCTTGGCACCCCTGACAATAATCAATTGACCACAGAGATATGGGTTTGTTTCTGGACTCTCCATTCCATTCCATTATCTGTCTATATACTATCCTTATGTCAGTACAATACTGTCTTGATTATAGTAGCTTTGTAGTGGGTTTTGAAACTGGGAAGTGTAAGTACTTGAACTTTGTTCTTCTTTTTCAAGACTGTTTCATCCATTCAGGGACACTTTTATTTGCTATTGTTAGAATTCTAGGATCAGATTGTTAATTTCTGCGGGGAAAGAGCAGTTCAAATTTTGATAGGGATTTTATTGAATCAGTAGGTCTACTAGGGGAGTATTGCCATCTTAACACTAAGTCTTCCAATCCGTGAATGTGAGGTGCCTTTCCACTTATTTAGATCTTCTTTAATTTCACTCAACAATGTTTTGTGTAGTTTTCAGTGTACAAGTCTTGTATGTCATTTGTTAAGTTTATTCCTAAGTATATTATCCTTCTGATGCTATTGTAAATGGAACTGTTTTCTTAATTTCATTTTTGAATTATTCATTGTAAGTGTATAGAAATACAATTGATTTTTGTATATGATCTTGTATTGTAACCTTGTTGAGCCCCTGTATTAGGTCTAATAGTTTTGTGCAGGGGGGTGGGGTTCTTTAGGATTTTCTACACACAGGATTATGTCATCTGCAAATAGAAAAGTTTTACTTCTTTTCCAATGTAGATTCATTTTATTTCTTTCCTTTGCCTAATAGTCCTGTCCAGAACCTCCAGAACAATGTAGGCTAGAAGTGGTGAGAGATGACATCCTTGCATTGTTCCTGATTTTAGGGGGAAGCATTTCTGTCTTTCACCATTAAGTACTGTGTTAGCTGTGGGTTTTTCGTAGATGTCTTATATCAGGTTGAAGATGTTTCTTTCTATTTCTAGTTTGAGTGTTTTTATCATGAAGGGATGCTGAATTTTGCCCAATGCTTTTTATGCAGCTACTGAGATGATAATGTGGTTTTAGTCCTTTATTCTATTGATGTGGTATATTTAACTTAATTGAGTCCTAATATTAAATCAATGTTGCATTTCTGGAATAAAACCCACTTGCTCATGCTGTATAATTTGGTTTGCTAGTATTTTATTAAGGATTTTTGTGTCTATATTCATAAAAATATTGGTCTATGGTTTTCTTTTCTTGTGTTGTCTTTGTCTAGTTTGGTATCAGGGTAACAATGGCCTCATAAAATTAGGGAAAGGAATTAAATTCCTTAATAGATATAGTGTTATTCATCTTTATTTCTTTTTGAGTGGCCTTTGCTACTCAGCATTTATCAAGGAATGTTCTCATTTTATTTAAGTATCAAATTTTTTTAGATAACGTTCTTTCTACTGTCCTTTTTTAAACAGCTTTATCGAGGTATAATTGATATACAACAAATTGTTTATATTTAATGTGTACAATTTGATGAGTTTGGACATATGCAAACACTGATAATACCATCACCACTATCAAGGTAATAGACATATTCAACACCTCCTAAAATTTCCTTGTGTCCCTTTATTTTTGTTTTTTGTTAGGTTGTGTGTGTGTAGTGAGAGCACTTAACGTTAGATATACTCTCAACAAATTTTGAATAATATTTTTTAAATCTTCCCTTATTGTGCATTTAATATCTGAAAGCTCTGTATTGATGTCCCCTATGGCAGTGGTCCCCAAACTTTTTGGCACCAGGGACTGGTTTTGTGGAAGACCATTTTTCCACGGATGGGGGGGAGGGGGGAAGGATAGTTCAGGCAGTAATGCAAGTGATAGATCAGGCAGTAATGCGAGTGATGGTTCAGGCGGTAACGTGAGTGATGGGGAGCGATGGGGAGCGGCAGATGAAGCTTCGTTCGCTCGCCCGCCTGCTCACCTCCTGCTGTGCGGTACAGTTCCGTGGCCCAAAGGTTGGGGACCCCTGCCCTATGGCATTACTGAACTCGGTAATTTGTGTCACTCCTTCTTTTTCTCTTTTTTTTATCAATCTGGCTAAAGGTTTATTATTTTATTAATCTATTCAAAGTATCAACCATTGGTTTCGTTTATTTTTTGGGTACTGATTTTCTGGATTCTATTTAATTGATTCCAGCTCATATGTTTGCTATCCTTTTCTTCTCCTGGCTTTGGGTTAAATTTGATTTTATTTTTCTAGTTTCTTAAGGAAGATTATTGATCTTTGAATGATCATTGGCCTTTTACCTTTTCTAATACAAACGTTTAATGCTATAAATTTCCCTCTATGAAGCTTTGGCATCACCTCATAAATTTTGATATGTTGTTATTTTCTATTTCTCCTTTGATCCTTGTATTAATTTGAAGTGTTGTTTAATTTACAAATAGCTTGTGATTTTCCAGCTATCTTGCCACAGCTAATTTCTATTTTAATAGAAACAACTTTACCATTTTCAGGCTTGCTTTCAAGCACTGTTAGATGGGACAAGAGCAGTCACTAATCTAGTGCTAATTTGCCCCACTACTGAGGTAATATCTTGCTAAGTAATCTACATAATACATATCTACATAATATGAGAGTTTTCTTCCCTCTGGTAGGCGAAGATGAGCTATTTCCATCCCTCTGTGAGCTCTGGGGTTGTTCCGCCCACTCCTTTTTGGTGGTTCTTTTCCCAGCCATAGGTAGTTTCTTCACACACACGTGCTGATCAGAATTCAGCAGGAGACACCCAGGGAACCCTGTGCAGATCTCCAGGGAGCACTCTCTCTCTCTCTCTCTCTCTCTCTCTCTCGCTCGCTCGCTGCAGTCCTACCCCTCCATGCAACTCCCTTTTCTCTGGTCCTGTGCTCTAGGAATTCTAGATGCCTTGGCCTCCCTGAGTGCTGAACTCTGTTTCCTCAGCTCTGGGAGAATGCTGGCCCCTGTATGGGTTCCCTCTTTCTGAACCAAAGCCTGGAAAGCCTCTCCAGGAAGTAAGCTGGGGGAAATTGTAGTGCTCACCTCATTTTTCCCCATCTCTCAGGTATCAACATCCTGCATGCCTGTTGTACCACATCCGAAAACTGTCACTTCCAATTTTTTAGTTATTTAAAGTGGGAGGATAAATCCAGACCCTGTTACTCCATCATGGCCAAAACCAATTCCTAGTTCAGTCTTAATTAGCCCTTGAATGCTCTGTTCAGAGGATCAGTTATCTTTCTCATATGACGTGTGTGCGTGCTGTGATGAAGAGGTTGAGGGAAACTCCTGAGGTTCTGTCAGTGTAAAGATGTAACTGCTGTTGCTATCCTGACAATTACCACTGTTGATGATGATGAGAAGGCATCATGTGTAAAGCATGTGGCAGCTGAGCACGATTTAAAGAGCACCTGCTATACTAGAGGCAGAAGAGAATGTTGTTTTACGTCAGGACACAGAGTCAGAGAGTGCAGTGTGTGAATCCAGGCTTTGCCATGAACTAGTGGAGAGACCCTGGGCAAGCTGTCTAACTCTTTGATACCTCAGTCTCCTTGCCCATTGGTCTATTAGCAGAATCAGGGGTGAATGTGGCCTGTTGCAGCCACTCAAAGGAGGGAGTGCCAGGAAGGAGGTTGTGAAGGGTCAGCTGGGGCAAGGGGCAGAGGGTTCCTAGAACGTGGGGCCTCAGAATGCCTTGCCCAGCAGCAGGGAGAGGTGGGTTCAGCCTTGGACATGATCCTGCAGGTGACTAACAGGTCTCTGGAGGACAAGACCCACAGGATGGATTCTCCAGCCCACAGGACATGCACAGAGAGGAGTGGTCACTGAGACTGAGAGTATTCCAAATATCTGGTCTTTCCAATTCATGTGATGGGGACCACATTTCTTTCCGGGATTATGCAGATGCGGTCTTGATTGGCTTTGACTGTCTTTCTGATATCAGTGGCTACTGCTGTCACTGATATTGATGTGGAATAAGGCACAGACAGGGGTAATGGGCAGGAGCTCTGTGACCAGACAGACCTGGGTATGAGTATGGTGTTTCCCCCTCTGGTGAGCTTGAGTAAGTTAGTGAGCTGATGCACAGTACATCAGTTTACTCATCTGTAAAATAGTGATTAATAATAATAACCACCTCCCAAGGATGTTAGAAGGAGTTAACTGATGGTTAAAATAGAGCATCTCTGGAAACAATAATAATGACAAAAACATTAATAATACTGGCTAATATTTATCTCACATTTATTCTGTGCCAGGCCTTGCGAAAACTCTTATTGGGATCATCTCATTTACACTTCGTGAAAGCTTGTGAGGATTGATACTATTTCACAGTGGAGAAGACGGAGGAACAGGGAGAGAAAGGGAATGAACCAGTTACACAGCTGATATGAAGAGGACAAGCTGAGATCAACACTCAGGGAAATGTCAGAACCCAATGCCAGAACCAGTGCCAGTGTTCGGGCTAGGCCGTGGAGACATCTATTCCAGATGGGGCTCTGCTGGGGCTGAAAAGTGGAAGAAGGAATCAGAGTGGGCTGCTGTGGGCAGTGAGTACTGGGAAGATACACCGAGTGGACGAAGGGGTTGAAGGGCAGTGATGATGCCTACCGATGTGGGGGATTGGAGTGTCGACTGAAGACCCTAGGAACGGAGGAGAAAGAGGACTGTATGGGAATCAGAGGGAACATCACTGGCTGAGAACAAGGACCCTTCTGGATGTTAATGTTAACTCCTGAATTTGTTCGTTCATTCATTCACTCATTCATTACTTCACAAACCATTTCCTGAGCTCCTGCTGTCTTCTGAAAGGGCTCCAAAAAGGAGCGCTCAGACTCAATCCTGTTCCCAGACATATTGTTCTACATGACTTACACAGAGTTAGACTGAAGAACAATTTTTTTCACTTTAATTTCTATCATTTAAAAAAAAAAAGCAGAATATGACAAAAACCCAGACCTCCAGCTTCTCTGGGAAAATCACAACCCCTGCCCATGCAGGGGTCTCATTCCTGCACAGAGATAGTAGGCGATAGCAGCATTGTGGATGTCCCCTCAGACAGGGTGAGGGTCTGGGGTCTGCGCAAGCCCCATCTTCTCTATCGTACCCACACGCTGGCCTCTGTCTGGGTTCCCGCTCCCTGCACTGATGCCTGGAAATCCTCTCCAGGAAGTAAGCTGGGGGAAACTGTAGTGCTCACCTCATTTTCCCCCTTCTCTCAGGTATCAGCATCCTGCATGCCTGTTGTAGTGCATCTGAAGACCGTCACGTGCAAATTTTTAGTTACTTAAAGTGGGAGGATAATCCAAACCTGTTAATTCAACATGGGCAGAACCAATTCCTAAGTCAGTCTTAATTAGTCCTTGAATGCTGTGTTCAGAGGATCGGTTATCTTACTCATCTGACATGTGTGTGTGTCCTGTGATGAAGAGATTGAGGGATGCTCCCAAGGAGTTTACATCAGTGTAAAGATGTAACAACTGTTGCTATCCTGACAATTACCACTATTTATGATGCTGAGGAGGTTGTTGTGAGGTTCTGGGGTCTGTGCCAGCCCCATCTTCTCTATCGTACCCACACTGGAAGCAGGTTGGCAGGGAACATTTACCATACCCATGTGCTGCCCTTCCCTACCCTCACATGAGCTGCGTTCTCTAATGCACAATAACTGCCTGGCCCTGGGGCATGTAAGTTTGAGAACCCTGTTGCTGGAGACCCTCCAGATACCCTCACACACAAATGCTCTGTGGTACAGGTATTGTTTTCACCACATGACTTTGCTTTAGACAGAGTTATTCGAATAATACGTGAATAAGTGGCTGCTGTGAAAGATTCCGTTAGTACATCAGTACATGGACTACACAGGTCATCACATTCCTCCACATTCTCTACTTCCTGTGCCTACCAGTGGGGCTAGTTATAGGTGCTTCCTTGTTCCTTTCAAAAATATTTCCCTGTATTTAAACCACACACACACACAGACACAGAGCAGGCCCCACTATGAGCATCTCCCATTTGCTTCCCCTCCCACCTAATATTAACAGCATGTCCTGAAGAAGATCCCTCTGATCAGTACACACTGGTCCCCTCATGCTGTTCCATGGCCAGTGTGTGCTCCATGGTATAACATGAACCCCTCACCGTTTGTTTACAATCCAACCATCATCGACTCTTAATGGACATAAAGAGGTTTTACACAATTGTTTGCTACTACCTTCCTTCTACACACAACTCTGTGAATGTGTATGTTGATTATACAGTTTTAAAGTGGAGCTGCTGGGTCAAAACTCAGTCATTCACCAATCATCCACTGAGCGCCTACTATGTGCTGGGCACTGGGGAGACTGGCCGTACTAGACAGAAAAAAAGTCTCTACCCTCACCGACCTAGCATTGTAAGGATTTTTCACTTTGATACATGCTGCCACGATGCTGTCCGTCGGTGGTGCAGGAGAAGTAAAGCTTGTTTATGGGCTCCTCACATCATTCTTGGGGCAGACGCTCTGCTGCAGTGAACAGGATGCTTAGACCTTTGCTCCCTTCAAGATCTTCAGGGTCTGGCGATGAGACTGTACGTTTGGATGTGTTGGGGGGTAAGGAGGTGGGGAGAGAAGGGAAGGAACAGTTCACAAATAACGCGGTGGAGGGAAGTAGGAATACTAGAGTCCACCACTTAGTTGTGTAGGAGGGACGCTGAGCCTGGTTAGAAATGCAAATTCTCGGGCCCCGCCAAGGACCCACTGAATCAGAAACTCGGGAATGGGGGGCAGCAATCAGTGTTTTAACAAGCCCTCCAGGTGACTGCGATGCATGCTAAAGTTTCACATTCACATTAGACCCACAGAATAAAGTGGGAGGATAGGACTGAAGTGAGAAACAGCATCCCCCCCCCCCCACCGCCCTCCGTATCACCTCCTGGTGGTGTCCGGTTCACCCCTTCGTTTCTACCTGGTCACATTCAGGTGTGGATGGCAACGGGGCGAGAGATTGGCTCCGGGATTGCAGGGCCGGAAAACGTTCTGAGCGGTGATTGGTGGCCACGAAATTGCCGGAATAAGCTCTTCCGGTACGCAAAGCGGAGCCGGAAATCCCGCTATTCCCTCCCCCTCCCCCCGCAAGGCTGTAGCCGAGTTGGTGTTCAGGGCGAGAGCGTGTTCGTGTGCGCGTGGGCATTTTCAGAATGTACATTTTTCTGAGTTGGACTACTCCAGAACTGGCTGTCCCGACAGGCATAGCTAGAAAGGGCGAGGATTCCGCTAGGGTACATGTACGGGGTAACAGAACGGTGACAGAGCCCATGGTCTTTATCTCATGTAGTCAGTGTCTTTGGGACCCCTGGGAGATGTCCCCTTTCCTAACGGAACCGACGGCACGGTTGTCCTTTCCACCGATTACAGTCAAGGACAGAGGCCTGCCCCTCACCAGGCCTTCTGATCCCAGTCTGGAGCTTTATCCCTCCTGCCCGTTGGGGGGCTGTGGCTGGCTTGCCCCACTAGGCCTATTCTGTATTACCCAGGGAGGCACAAGCAATCACAAGGCCCAGCACAGAGAAAACTTCTTGTAATGCTCCCTGTTATAGTGGTGTCACTGCAGGGAGGTAACTTTCCACGTAGGAAGACTTTTTCCCAGATCCAAGACTCCAGAGAATTGCGAGGGTTTCATCCTAACTGTGCCCTCCCTCCCTTTGGGAACCGGCCAGCAATGGCCCGCGGGCATCTACATCCGCTGTTCCCCGATCCCACCACCAAGGGGCGCGCGAGATGAAACGGTTCTGTCGTGGAACGTACCACTGAGGGGCAGAGGGAAGACCTTCGAGTCGGGAAGAAACCATTCGGGAGGGGGCGTCCGTTCTGGAATAATCCACTGAGCGCTGTGACAACACTGAGGGTCCCCTTACACCGCGTCGGGCATCAACCACGGGTCCCAGCGGAGGCACTCAGGGCGCCGCTGGGTCCATCCCCATTGTAACCGCTCCATCTTCCCGGCACATTCGAGACCGATTGGACACCGGGTCTCAGCCTGCAGCCTTCTTTTCTATCTACTCCAGGTTCACCCCTTCGTTTCTGCATGGTCACATCCAGGTGGGGACAGCAACGGAGCCAGAGATTGGCTCCGGGATGCGTGTGGGGGGCGGGGTCGAAATCGGGAAAGCGTTCTGGGCGGTGATTGGTCGCCGCGAGATTGCCGGAATAAACTCTTCCGGGGCGTCAAGCGGCGCCGGAAATCCCGCTATTCCTGCCCCGCCCTCCTCACCTGCCCAGTTCCCATTGGCTGTCTGTCTGGGACAGGCACAGTGGTCGCCGAGTTGGCGCTCAGGGTGAAAGGTGTGCGTGTGCGTGTGCGTGTGCGTGTGTGCGCGCGGGCATTTTCAGAGTCTACATTTTCCTCCGAGTTTGACTACTCCAAGACTGGCTATCCGTAAGGGGCTGATTAGCTGCCCGGGTCGGTGGCGAGGTTCGGCGCAGTCGCTGGCTGTGCAGGGTGACGATGGTGGTGTCTTTCCGCGAGCTCTTACAGTCTTGTTTAGCCTTCACTCAGTCTGGGGCGTGTGGTACCGCAGGGTCAGTCGCGCAGATTCATATAATTAAGCCCAAGGAGAGGTCACTAAACTTTTTTGGTGTCTCTCCCTGGGAAGTAACATGTGTCGTGCAGTTTGGAGATGTGTACCGCTACGTCTGACATGCCAGGTGCTGTTTGAGTACATTTGACGTCTCTGAGCATTTTGGGGAGATTTTGGTGAATGGGCTATTTTATCTGAGTGGATTTTGTGAGCCATGGTACAAAGTCTGTAGGGCTTTGTGTCCTTGTAGACCTGGATGTGCATTTTCTGAGCTTTTGGGCATTAGAGTCACTGGGTGTTAGACCCTAATGTAGAAGTCTGAACCCCAGAGTGTGAGGCCTCTGAACTGTTGTGATTCTGGGTCCCAAGGTGTGATGTCTCTGAGCTGCTTTAGGAAGGGGTTTGTCTAAAGGTGTAAAGTATCTGAGCCGTTTGGGGTCTGTGTGTCAGTAGTAAAATCTCTTACCATTTTGGCTGTGAGGTCTCTGTCCAGGAACTGAGGGAGTTGCAAACCCGGCAGATATGATTCCGAAGCCTGGAACCCGACGTGCTGATGGTGCGTTGCTGAGGGTGTCACTTGTCTCCTGGAGTCTCAGTACGTATCATAATTAATAAAATGGGGCCAGTGCCCACCTTGGAGGGTACCTGTGCATGTTAGCAGTGTGTGTAAAGGGCCTGGCTCCCAGCTATGGTTCAGAAAATGTTTTCTGAGCACCTGCCATGTACCTGAGTACTATTCGAGGAGTTTGTGACAGGACAAAACTGACAAAGTCTCTCATTTCATGGCGTTGGTCAATAAATAAATCAAGGGTGGCAGGTGCTATGTATGAAGAAAGATAGGGCTGGATCAGGGGAAAGGGTATGTGGAGATGATGTTATTATTTTATTCAAGGTAATCAGGGAAAGTCTCCCTGAAGGATGACGAATGAGCAGAGACCTGGAGGAAGTGAGGGAGCACGCCATGGGATTACCTGAAGGAAGAGCATTCCAGGCAGAAGGAACAGCAGGTGCCACGGTCCTGGCGGGGCAGTCTACTTGGCGTGCTCCTGGATATCAAGGAGTCCTGTGATGCACTGGGTTTGGCACGCCGCACTCATTGAAAGGTGTCCGGTGCTGCTCTCTGTGTTTGTCCCACAATCTGTGGTCATCCCCATTTCACAGATGAAGGACCCGAGGCTCCAAGATGTGCCCTGCACCTTCTCTCCTGCTTACACCTGAAATTACTGAAGAGGGGTGAAACCTTCTAGTCCATCATGAGAGACAGAGGGCTTGAGTGTAAGAGCTGCGGGGAGGACACCATCCACACTGAATGTCAGCCAACCAGCGGAGATCAGTTATAATATGGGAATCATGCCCCTCATAACATTGCTACTCTTGATGGAGGGCAGGACTTAAGAATGAGAAAGGAACTGGGGCAAAGGAGAGAGACAGGAAGGGGAAGCTGGAGGACAGTGAGAAAAAAACCCACTGGCTTCATCATATTGCTTGGATTTGGCCCAGTTCACCTTGATTAACTGATTGTACTAAGATATATTCACTTTTCCCCTGTCCCTACCCTTTCTTTCCCTTCCCTGCTCTTCTCTTTTGTGCCTGAGCAGTTCAGTCCTAAAGCCATTAGGTGTTGCTGGGCAAGGCAAGTATATGCGCGTAGGGGCATCCCAATTTGGGAGGTCAGAGCCCAAGGCGGTAAGGAGGATGTCCCTGGGGGTTCTGTGGGGAGGAGGCTAACTGGCTCAGGGATTCAGGCTTGAGTGAGGTGTGGAAGTCAAGGGCAGGGGATGGTTCAGCATAGCACGTGGGGAGGACCTCTTTGTGGAGGAGGGATGGCTTATATGCATTGGGATTTGTCAACTCAGTGAATATATAAGGATGGTGGGAGCCACGTCTGTCACTTTTGGAAGAGGGAATTTCCAATATGGAAAGGAGGTAAACTGGAACAACTTCTGAAGGGTTCTACTGGAACTAAAGGTCTCCGTGAGAACTCCTGGTTTTCAATAGATATGTGTGCATATGTGGATAGACTGATATAGAAATATGGAAATATGTGTGTGTGTGTGTGTGTGTGTGTGTGATTGTGTTCACACATATATTCCAAATTTCCTGAAAACAGCAACATCCCAATGACAATAAGTACACCTACCGCTAGATCCTAGCTTCTGAATACCATTCTCCACTAAATGATGGGTTCCCAGGCTGAGGAGAGATAGGATTAATGAGCCAGGCTCAACTTGTCATGTCAGTAATAAGGGAAAGTTAAAGAATGGTGGGGAGATGTCAGGGGGACACAGAATATAGCTGGAGGGCTCTCCCACTGGAAAAACTGGGGACTCTTTTATCTTTTCCAGCTTCTTTGAGGTATTATTGACATATAGCATGTAAGTGTAAGGTGCACAGTGTGATGATTTGATACACGTAGATAGGGCAAAACGATTACCACAATAAGGTTAGTTAGCACTCTATCCCCTCACAGAATTACCTTTTTAAAAATTGTGGTGATAACATTTCAGATCTACCCTCTCAGCTTTCAATATATGATACAGTTTTGTTCATTATACTCAGCATGCTGTACATTAGATCCCCATAACTTATTCATCTTATAGCTGGAAGTTTGTACCGTTTGACCAACGTTTCCCCCAGGCCCTGGCAACCACCATTCTAAACTCTATTTCTGTGAGTTTGACTTTTTTAGATTCTACATATAAGTAGAACATACAATATGTCTTTCTCTCTTTCACTTACTTCACTTAGCATAAAGCCTTCCAGGTCCATTCATGTTGTTGCGAAAGGCAGGATTTTCTTCGTTTTTGTGGCTGAATAATATTCCGTTGTATATGTCACCACATTTTCTATGTCCATTCATCCCCTCCATGGCCACTTAGTTGCTTACATATCTTGGTTGAAGCTGCATTGTAAATTGTAACGTTGGTGTTAGTCCTCCAACTTTGTTTTTCAAAATTATTTGGCTATTCTAGTTCCTTTGCCTTACCCCAGAAATTTTACCATCAGTTAGTCTATATGTACAAAAAAATCCTTGCCTGGATTTGTGATTGGAATTGTATGAAATTGATGGATCTATTTGGGGACTATTGACATCCTAATTGTATTGAATTTCTCAACACATGAACGCAGTATGTGTCTCCATTTTGTTAGGTCTTCTTATATTTCTTTCCTCAGCATTTTGTAGTTTTGAGCATACAGATCCTGCTTATGTTTCGCTAGGTTTTGGGGGAAGCTATTATAAATGGTATGCACAAGTCTTTTTTTTTTTTTAATTTCCTAATTGTTCATTGCTAGTACAGGCAAATATGCCTGACTTTTTTTGTGTTGAGCTTGTATCCTGCGACATTGTTAAACTCCCTTCTTAGTTATAGGAGTTTTTGTTAATAGATTTCATGGGATTTTCTAGGTAGATAATCATGTCATCGGTGGATGGGAGCAGTTTGAGTTCCTCCTTCCCAATCTCTAAACCATTTATTCCTTTTTCTTTTCTTACTGGAGTGGCTAGGACTTCCAGTACAATGTTGACTTATAGCAGGAGTAAGACTGGCTATCCTCCTGGCCTGGTTCCTGATCTTAGGGAGAAAGCGTTTAGTCTTTCTCCATCAAGTAGGATGGAGGGGCAGGTATTTTTGTAGATGCTCCGTATCAGGTTAAGAAAGCTCCCTTCTCCTCCTGGTTAGCTGAATGTTTTTCATCATGAACGACTGTTGAATTTTGTCAGATACTTTTTCTGCGTCAACAGGTAACGATCATGTGGTTCTTTATCTTTGGTATGCTACTATGGTGGCTTGATTGATTGATTTTTTTAATGCTGCACCAGCTTTGCAGTTCGGGGATAAACGTCACTTGGTCATGGTGTATTATTCTTTTTATATATTGAATTTGATTTGCTACTACTGTCTTTGTTTGACTTTGGTATCAGGGTAATGCTAATCTGAAAAAATAATTCAACAAGTGTTCCCTCTCTTCTGTTTCCTTGAAGAGATTGCGTAGAATTGCTGTTATTGCTTCTTAAATGTTTGGTAGGATTTTCCAGGGATACCATCTGGCCCTGGAGATGCCTTTTCTGTAAGTTTTTCAACTACAGACTCGATTTTAAAAATAGGTGATCTGTTTCTTTTTGGCTGAGCTTTGATAGTGTGTTCCATTTCGCCTAAATTGCCAAAAGTAGTTATGTAGAATTATTCATAGACTCCTTTTAATTTCTGTGGGATCTGTAACCTATTTCATTCCTGATGTTGGTAAGTTGTGTCTTCAGTTATCTTGCTTTTTTTTTTTTTTTTTTTTTTTTTTTTTGTCTGTCTGGGTGGAAGTTTATTCATTTGTATTGACCTTTTGAAAGAACCAGCTTTGGGTTTCGTTGATTAACTCTATTCTTTTTCTGGTAACTGTTCCAATCTCTATTTCCCTTATTTGCTTGCTTTGAATTTATTTGGATTTTCTTTTTCTAGTTTCTTAAGGTGGAAGCTTTCATTATTGATTTGGGTTCTTTTTTCTTTCTAATACAAGCATTTGATGCTGTACATTTATGGCTAAGCACTGCTGTACCTGCATCCTGCAGATTTTGGTAGGTTGTTTTTTCATTTTCATTTTGTTTAAATTAATTTGTAACCTTCCTTGATCCTTGCTCTTTGGCCCATGGATTACTTAGAAGTATGTGATTTAATTTCCTTGTGTTTGGAGATTTTCCTCCTAACTTTGGCTTACTTATTGGGGGTTTCTCTCTTTTGGTCAGATAACATTCTTTGTATGATTGCAATTATCTTGCAATTGGTCATATTTGTTTTATGACCCAGGATATAGTCTACCTTGGTGAAACTTCCATATGCACTTGAAAAGAATGTGGTATATTCGGCTGTTGTTATGTGGAGGGTTCTATACTTGTGAGAACATTCGGTTCACCCATGCATTCTAATTTGCTTTCTCTCCGTTCTGTGTATTACTGAGATTGTTGAAGTCTCCAGCTGTTCTTGTAGATTTGTTTGTTTCAGTTCTTGCAGTTCTGACTTGGTCATGTATTTTGAAGCTTTGCTGTTGAGTACTGTGAAGAATAGAGTTAACATAGCAGGCCTGGGACTATAATCCTTAGAAGGGCGGGCTTGTGGGCCCTCACGTCGCATCTGAGAACTTGGATTTCAAGAGGTTTCCCACCGTTGCCTCCTTCAGAAGTGTAGGTTACTCCTCCATCTGTCCAAACAGTATGTTTTATGCTAAACACCTGCTTTCCTCCTGGGAACCTGAAATCTTGATATGTGCTAGGCCCCGGGTTTCTCAGGAGCTTCCCTGGTGGACAGCATTTCACACGCGTTGTCATGATCCGTTGCCGGAGGGACAAATTGCGTGATTCTACTAGGAAAGGACTCTTGGAAGCTTGCGCTGGTTTCCTCCGGATGTTGCCCAGTGCACCTCTCCCCCTGGATGATTTGGCTTTGTATCCTTTTGCTGCAGTAAATCTTAGCCATGAGGATGACTATGTGCTAGGTCCTTGGAGTCCTCCTAGGAACTCATCAAAAGCAAGGGTGGTCTTGGGGCATCTGAAACAGTGGTGGCAGCTGTGGATTCACTAGCGAGACTGTGACTCGCTGAAATACGGTGAAAGCCTTGTTTGAGTAAAGGGAGGATGAAGCAGTAGGGATGACGATCCTTTTGTGCTTGGTGACTGTGGATGTACCCGTGCTATGAAACAGCAGCTGAGCCACTGACTGTTGGGATAGGTGTTACTTACAGAATTTGAAAACAAAAGATCCAGATCCAGGAGAGTTAGCGCACTGCATCCTCGGCTGCTTCTGCTGTGCTGCCCGATGTTGGGGGTGGGGTGGGGCGGGGAGAGTGCAGGCAGCTCCTGACTTTGGTGTTTGTTATTTCCTCCAGGCCTGGGGCAAAAGGATGCGAACCTTACAAAAGGTGGACTCTGGGTCGGCCAAAAAATGTTGAAAGTTTGACTTGCTCTCTCCTACAAGCGGAAGAAAGCAAATAAAATCAGGTTCTGGGCTGGAGAAAGCTTCAGATAAACTAGAGGCAAGAAGGGGAAAAAGCTCTGCAGGCTTTTCTTCAACTTGGCGGCTGCTGCTGCTGCTGCAGCCCCAGCCCCTTCCGGCACTCGCGCCCGAGCTCCCCGGCCGCTGTGCGGTACCCTGGTGAGTGTCAGTTTACTGCTAGGGGTTTGAGTAAAGCGTCCCTGAGAGAGGGAAAAGGGGGAATTTTAAAAATGGCTTTGTACGTTGTGGCTGTTGCATCCGGATGTTTGAGACAACTGAGACGAGACGTTAGGCATATGACTCTTCAGTGCAAGAGCATGAGCTTTTCCAGCCTCCTCACGGGATCAGTGAGAGAGACAAAAGGACAGGAGGTTGTGTCAACCCATTTTGAAAATTTTTTAACATTCAGGATTTTGTCCTGGCCAGTTGCGAAACATAATGTCTTTACAGTTAGATTATAAAACATGTTTTGCCATGAAAGTACTTTTGCCTTTCTTGCCTACAGCCCTTCCATACAAAAGGCTTGGGGGACATTAGGAGATAATTAAAGAAATGTAAAGTTTTGATTTCAGGATTGTACACAGTGATTGTATAACAATGGAGAACACACCACCCCTGGCACCTGGCGGGGAAGCGTAGCGAGGGAGCGAGGGCATTAATGATCTTGTCTGTCCAAACTGTTCCTGGGAATTTTCTATGTTTCCTAAAGGAATACTCCCCGTGCAGCCTTCAGAGCTGCTGTGAGCACTTTTTTTTTTTTTTTGAATTTTATTTTATTTATTTTTTTATACAGCAGGTTCTTATTAGTTATCTATTTTATACATATTAGTGTATATATGTCAATCCCAATCCAGTGAGCACTTTGAATGCAAACTGTCTGCTGAGGCTCCAGTCACACCTGAGGGAGCTCTGACTGTGGGACCGCGGGAGTGGCCCCAGCCCCTGGACGTTGCATGCAGAGCACCTCCAGGTGTCACTCACCCTTGGAAAGAGGATGCGCTGGGGTCCTGGACAGACAGAACTGTTTGGAACGGGCTGCCTCCAGGCAGTGCCTCTGAAACTAAGACCTCCCTCCGATGGATTATTCAAACTGGACAGGGAGTCCTAGGGGGGCAGGTTCCTGGGTGGGAGGCCACACTGGGGCCCCAGGGAGCTGTCCTGCCTGCCTGATGTATGTCCTGCTCGGGGCAACCTAGCAGTCGTGAACCCTTTGTTTCTAGGGATACATGTATGCCTCGGAATTACCCTCCTTGTGTGTGAGCCCTGAATATCCCTACACGGCCTCAGCCTGGACGAGTAGTGACCAGAGTATGCTGTGCCTGAATTGGTGCCTCAGGTGCCTCAGCTACAAAAGGTTCATACAAAAAACTAAGCCGTAAGGTTCCTGGCTTTCTAAGTTAGACCTTCATGGTTAATGACATCTGTATTTAAATGGCTGAGTCCTGGAACCCTAAGGGATGTAACTGACGTCAGTACTGCAGTGTAGGCTGGTGTCACTGTGCTGCCTGGGTCCTAAGACCTGTGGCATTCCCCTCCCTCCCTCTGCAGACTGACATCCTTCTCGCTCGTCATTAAGACACTGGGTCCAGTCCTTCACCCGTTACGTCAGCTCCACAGGTGTGGACTGACTTTCTACCGTGTGTCAGGTCCTCTGCCCCGAGGACACCAGGATGAACGGGGTGTGTTTCCAGCCTTCTGAGAAGGAGTTAAAAGTCTGGTGAGGGAGACAGACATGGAAACAAAACCTCAGTGCCTCAAAGACAATGGGCTTATCTGGCTTTGTTCAGCAACTCATGGCAGATCACACTATGAACATTTCCCACGTAACTTTTCCCGTCCATTGACAGCATATCCTGAAGATCCGTCTAGTCAGCACAGTTGGATTCCCCTCATTCCTCTAGGCGTGGGCAACCTCAGCTATCAAGCGATACTGGTGTGTTGCGTCAAGCTCAAAGCCAGTAACAGAATGGCCTTCAGTATGTGTTCTCTAAAACACTCAAGGATTCTTTGTAAGTTTCCAGAGAAAGCAACATTCAAGCTTCCCTTAATTCACAGGGAAATTACAATTATGGAAAATCCACTTTATTTAACTCTCTGCTAGAAAGTGTTTGCCTCCCTGTAACCCTCAGCCCACAGATGCCGGTAGCTCCTCCCAATCATTTCAACACCCAAACCTACCCTCTGAAACTTCGTGTCAGCTTCCACTTACTTACCAGATGCATCACTGTGGTAGTAAACCACATAACATACTGGTTATCAACCACAAGAATAGGATTTTATGAAGGTATCCCCAGACCTCTTATTCACATCCAAAGGATAGGAATGTTATGGTCCATGTCAGGGTCTGGTCTGGGGAAATAGCATGGCAGCATGGAGTAGGACACAGGACTCCCCAGGAAGGATTCCAGGCACCTTCCTCGTCTGTCTTGCTTTCTGTGACAAGATAACGGTTCAGGGACAGATGGGATGTGAGGTAAGGCTTCGTTTCCAAGGTCAATCACTGCCGTAGGCATCAACGTTTGGGATGGTTCTGTGGTCGTCATGGCTCTTGGCTCCCGGGTCTGGGGTCCTTCTCAGAGAGGACGAGCCCTCTCCAGGCTAGGTCACCAGAGTCACGGGCCAGGCGAGGACTTTAAGCTACTAGGGAAGGCTGTCTGCTTTGGCACGGCAGATGAGGTCAGAGGAGGAGAGCTGAGAGGAGAAGAGGGGAGAAGATCTCCTCAGGTCAGGGGCAGGTGTCTGATGGGTGAAGGGAAGACATTTTTCCTAAATTCTGGTTGCTCTGGGCTTGTGTGGCATGGAGGGGGTGAGGGTGCAAGAGAGAAGCAGAGGCTGACTGGAGGTGGGGAGAATAGGTCATATAACCTCATATTGTCTGTGTCCCATGGCCCCCGAGAAAAGCCCAGGCCATGTGGGATCTCAAAGGTCATCTCCTCTCACCACCTCCACCCACTGGCCATGAAGAGAATGGATCTGAGATAAACTGAAGCCTCAGAGAGACAGGCCAGTGGGGTGGTGATGTCTTCTCAGAAGATCCACTGCCCTGCCCTTGGTTTGACTCTCACGCTGTGTCCTTTGCCTTCTGTCTCCTGTGCTCTCGGGTTGGTCTTCCCAACTGTGTGTTTGTCCTGGGAAGAGTCAGTACATTGGAGACAGTCTTGCTACCAAAGGAGTTTAATAAAGTTCCTGAGAGTTTCCCAGGCAGAGTGAAAAATCAAAGATTCTAGGGCACCGTTGTAGCCACACTAAATGAGATTCACTGAGTGCGGATCATGGAATCTGCACTTTTTGTTTGTTTGTTTTTTCATAATTCCTCAGCTCTGATTGACATGGACAACTTGTCTGGGCACTACCAGAGCAGAGGAACGGTCTTATTTTCCCTACTGCCAGGTTTCTCTCTCCATCGGGAGCGTGTGGAGGTGACAGAGGTTTGCTGCCTTCTCTGATGCACAAACCCAAGACCTTCAGGCTAGGAGGCTGACATGCTGTCTGCTGTTCTAAGGAGGCCCTCAGATCATTGTTTCCACAAAACATCCTGATTCCAATCCTGTCAAGCCTCCATCTAAAAGATTTCTGAAGAAACCAGATTTCTATTTAGTGTGCAGCTCCATGCTGTAAGGTCAATTTGTGTTATGTGTTAGCTGCTTTTCTACATATTTTGCAGTAGCCATATTGGATCTTGCCCTTGACTGAGTAAATACAGAACACGCTGAGTTTTCCACAATGCCTCCACAGACCTGTGGCTCCAGCCCTTATGCTGGGTGACCCTGAGCAGGCTACTTAGCGTCTCTGTGCCTCAATTCTTCCGTTAGTAACGTGGAAACACTAGTTAGGAGTAAATGTAACTCCTTCTTGGGGCAGTTTAGAGCACTGACCGTGTTAAGACATGGGAAGTTGTCAGGACAGTGCTCGGCATGTGACAAGTTCCTGGTGAATTCTAGCTGTTGCCATTACTGTTGTTAATATTGTTACCGTTCCCACATTTCCCTGGAGAGTGTTCCAGAGAGACAATGTCAAGACCACCTTTGACTCACCACATGGGCTTTGCACTATCACTTCAGCCCCTCAGGGACTCAAGAACTGAATGTATGGGGCATGGGTGTGGGTATATATATATTTTTTAGCATAATGAGTATTTAACTCTCCTTATGGGGATATTGTGAAGCCTAAATGCAATGCTGGGGTTTCATCAGGCGCTCGTATGGAAAAGTTTAGTGCCTATTCTCTAGGAAATTAGAAGTCTAATGACCTCTTCGTATGATTTGTATAATGAAGGGAAAGTAAGTGATCGCTGGACGATTGTAGAACATGAGTATATACATTTTCAAAAGCATTCCAGAGGGAAATTTAAAGGCCCAAGAACCTCATCATATAGCCCTTCTGGGGGGCCATTATTTTTATCAAGTCTAATTCTCCTGTATCAAATTCTGAATATCTGAATCTGATGAGGATACAAAAGTATTAATACTCAAACTTTCATCAGTAGGACTTTATTTCTTGTGAAGTTTTCACATTGCCGGTTTTATGGTGTTTCTTATTTCTTCCACTAATATTCACGTTTTTTTAACCAAAGGGTGATGGTATGAATATTTTCTGAGTTACATCCTGAGGAGATGGTGAACAGTGTTTTTGGATAGAGAGTCTGAGGGAGGGGGCAAAGGGGAGAGAGAGTGCAGCGGCAGTGGGGGAGGAGAAAGCATGGGGGCAGGGAGAGAGGGATATGGCTACAAGCAGAAACCGAAGTGAAGAGACACAAGAAGAAAAGCTCACCCTTCTGGACCGTGTTTAGCTCTCTATGTGTATAAGTATAATAAGGTCTCTGAGTACTCACAGCAACATTATGAGGTAAGCATTTTTAACGTTATCGTCCCTTTTTGCAGATGAGGAAGCTTGAGACACGTAGAGGTTAACGGGTGAAGGACCTTGCCCAAAGTCACCTGGCCGGCAAGAGCTGAGTCAGATTGCTACCCAGGCCTGAAAGAAACAGAGAGGTGTGGTATCTGACCCCCGAATCTGGAATACACTGCAGTGCCCAGCGTCCTCTGGATCAAAAGGCAAGTGAGCATGTCCATCGGCATGAATCAGATTACCAGGGATCTGTGTATGGATTGAACATGATGTCTCCAAAGTGCATGAAAGACCACGGGGTGTCGTGTCAATATGCACACGTCACAGAGAACAGTTCCTGGTCCATATCAAGCTCTATACATGTGTTTGCTCCTACCGACGTCAGTATCAGCATCCTCATCCTCATCATTACGGGAAGTAGCATAACCATACTATAACGATAAACAGAACAACAGATAGAAAAGTATGAAGACATTACCTCCCCCCATGTCCTAATTTTTAAAACTGCAGAGAAAAAGAACTGGAAGGCGGTAGACCACGTATTAAGTGTTTTTCTCTTGAGTGTGAAATTCTAGATAATGCCCAAATAACCTTTTAATGTGCTGTATCTTCATTGTTACATAGCCAGTTTTTCTATTATAATTTTAAAATAGTTTTTCTGAAGACCTGTTCTCTTAGGTATCTTGACGTTTCAGGATTAAAAAAAATTGTTTTGGTATCCTTGCAAAGTGAAAACCCAGTCAGCACACTTAAGTGAGCAGTATGATCTTTGGTACAGTGGTGGGGGTGGGGGTGGGGGGTGGGGGGAGCAGAGAGGTCCTGATGGAAGGTTAGCTAAGTCTGCAAGCGTTGTGAAAAAGGCCATGGACGATATAAGCCCAAACCAAACAACAGCTCACAGGTCCCTAGGAAGAGGCTGGTGTTCTATCCACATAAGTGTCTGTACTAGGACTTCTTAGACCTTTGCTCTTTTGGCTTCCGTGGCGCAGTGGGGCAGCGTGTGGCGCTTATAACGCAGTCCTGCTTTGACCCAGGCTGTGGATGAGAGTCGCAGCCTCCCCTGCAGCACCGCCCCTTTTGTGGGCCAACTGGAGCACTTTTCTTGATGCCTGGGAGCCTCCAGATTCAGAAGGGAAGGGAGACAGAAAATACATAGCTCGGTAGGTAGATCCGACCCTCCCAGATAGAGCTGTGCACAGCAAGTGAGATGCAGGTGCAGCTTGGTGCAGTAACCCGTTGGGAATTAGCAGAGTTGGATTGGGTGACTCAGGGAAGAAATGTGGACGTGAATGCAAAGGGGAGAAACCACATTAAGAGGGGTAAACAGCTATAATTCCCATTTCTGTAACAGGGTAGGGTACTCCATTATTGTTGGGAGAAGGCTTCCTGGTCTGAGCTCTGGGAGGGCGTCACGGCACTTTAGTGATGAGCGTCCTGAGGAACCGCCATCAACCCTAACCAGGGGGCGCTGAGTGTCTGAAGGCAGGAAGTCTCAGTCTTTACCCCTAACAGACACAGACAGCTTCTTAGCCCTGCTGAGAGTGGTGCTGTGGCACCTGAGGGAAGCTCAAAGTTGCCCTCTAGCAAAACTACCAGTGCTCCTTATGTCCTAATCCAGGTCAGGGTGGCTGCCCAGGCACTGTGCACTGACCTGGATAAGTCTGATGGTAACTGTGTGTGTGCGTGTGTGTGTGTGGTGTGTGTGTGTGGTGTGTGTGTGTGTGTGTGGTATGTGTGTGTGACAGTGACTTTTCATTGAATCGTTCACCAAGCTCCAACTGTGGTCAAGGCACTGTGCTGGATGGCTGGGGATACATAAATTGGTCAGCTGGGTATCTGCTCAGTCAGCTGACTGACAAGGACAAGGAGGGATCACAGATACTGAATGACAAGCCTGTGCCAGGCCTTAGAAGGAGTGAGAGGCAGGACGTGGGGGAAGAGCAGAGAGAGTCGAGGTGGAGCAAGCAAGGAACTAGGAGGACCGCGTGAGGGGCAGCTCCGAGTGAGGCTGATGGCCTCACCTGGACTGGACATGCCCTTCCTAACTGTGCTCATGTCCCTGACTCCATGGACACCTGTGCTCTGGGCACAGCGTCACAGACTCCACTAGCAGCCTGCGTTCATTCAACAGTCCATCGATTGGACGCGTAGTTGCGGGGCCTACACTGGGCACCAGCCACTTGGTACTTGGGAGACATTCAGTGAACATTCGGTGCTCTAAGGATCTTGACCCAGGTTCCGCTGTGAGGCCAGAACTGTGGCTGATGGGGCAACAGAGTGACCCACACGTGTGTAATGAACGTTGCAGCCTCTTTGATTAGGAGTTTCCGGAATTAGGGATCGTATGAAAGATGCAATGCTCCTCCCCCCACCAAAGGGAAGAGAATCTGACTCGAGATATGCCCTGTTTACTCCATTCTCCTGTGTCAGTTTTAACACAGAAATAACTGGTCCAAGAAGAGCTACCCTTTATTGACCAAGTACATTGAGTCGAGGTCCTTCATTCATTGAGGAAACAAGTTCGAAGCACCGACCAGACACTAGGTCTCCGCTACTGGGGTCAGTTTGGGGATGCAGGGATGATGGGGGCTGCAACCTGCAAGCAGATGACTGCCCCCTGTTGTGTGAGAAAAGCCATGGCAGGATTTAAATCACAGAACCCTAGGAACACAGAAGAGAGCCTCTGACCCCTGCCATAGTGTGCGGGGGTGTGTGGTGTGTGGGTGTTTGGTCAGGACACACTTCTCGGGGTGGGGAGGTTCTTCAGGTGGCACTTGGATCACCCACAGTTGACAGACACAAGCTGAAGAGCAGAGACATGAACACGGGTGGAGCCAGATTTCCATTCTCAGTCTGTTGGCTCCAGACCACCATGGCAGCTGGGTCAGCTCCAGAGCTGTCATGCAGCCACTAAAAACACTTCCTCTGCCTCTGCTTGCCTCTCAGTTCCTTACATCTGACAAATAGAGTGAGACTGGTGGAGACATAACTGGGGGAGGGTTGATTGCAAAGCCTCTCTGATATGGCAGAGTGCCTCCCCACAGGGGAGGCTGAAGTCCTGCCCGGCCGTTGGCTCTGAGGCAGTCCTTTTGCGCCGGCGGACTCCAGTTTCTTGGCTGCAAGGCAGCTCCTGCGAAGGCAAACACAGAGAGGGTCTTAGAACCTTTCAGGGTGGCTTTGCCCTACTGGGTGCCTGCATTTCACAGGTGGACATGGTATTGGGACAGTCATGACTTTCCTGTCACGGAACAACATCTGCATCCCGGCACCTGAATCACAAGCCAGGTGGGTTGTCGTGACCGCAAAGAAGACGGGCTTTGCAGTCGGGCAGAACTAGGGCTTGACTCCCAGATCCAGCCTTTACTGCATCAGTGACCTAACCTCTTTGAGCTTGTTTCCTTGTCTGTGGAAGGCGGGGGTTGATACTTCTCTGGATCTATGGGAAATAAAACCGCATATGCCCGGCTCCCATTATTAGCTCAGTAACTAGGCTCCGGGTGAACCATTTTACACTGCGCCCTGTGTTAGGGACACATCAGTGTGGAGGTAAGCATGCCGGGGACCTCTGGGCATCTACTCCACCCTCTGGCTGGGGTGGGGGTTGGGGTAGTGGTGGTGGAACTGGTGCCATTTCCATCTCTTTAATTGTCTTTACATATCAAAGGCACACACTTCATTTCATACTTAGGTGTGCTCTGCTCAGAGGAGTTGTACTGAATGAAGTCAGTCCTCACAGTTGGGTCTGTAGCAGGCAGAACCAGCAGTGGGGACACCTAAGGAGTTGCAGGAAGGTGCTGTCAGATTCCCTAAGAGGGTCCCCATACTGAGCGCGCAGCTGATCCTTGCCTCCCTGATGACCACAGGGGACTAGTAAATCAAACCTTGCATAGGGAGGACCCGTTAATATACTTTCTCCTGGGGCTTCCCTGGTGGCGCAGTGGTTGAGAATCTGCCTGCTAATGCAGGGGACACGGGTTCGAGCCCTGGTCCGGGAAGACCCCACATGCCGCGGAGCAACTAGGCCCGTGAGCCACAACTACTGAGCCTGCGCGTCTGGAGCCCGTGCTCCACAACAAGAGAGGCCGCGAGAGTGAGAGGCCCGCGCACCGCGATGAAGAGTGGCCCCCGCTTGCCGCAACTAGAGAAAGCCCTCGCACAGAAACGAAGACCCAACACAGCCATAAATAAATAAATAAATAAATAAATATATATATATATACTTTCTCCTGTCCTAACAGAAACTCGGACTATAAACTATAGTGAAAATCTCATCAAAACTAAGTCCATGCGTAGGGCAGTTCAAAGCCTGTTCAATTTACTGGGTCACAGATACCATAAAGTGACAGATTTTTTCCCCATTGTTCAGCTTATCCCTCCTCACTGTGAAGCAGGTGGTCACCCTGGATCCCTCTATGCTTCCAAAACTGGGGCCAAATTCCAAAGGTCATATTCAAAGGCAACAGTGGGCCCGTATAACATAAGGCGAGAGCTTTTCTGTCTGTATCCTGTTCTTAGCAAGGAAGCCTTTCCCAGAAAAACTCAGCCATCAGACTGCATTTCAAATCAGCTCGTTGTGAACCACAGTAAAACGTGTGTCCATGTGGGGAATTCATAATGAAATCTCCATCACCTTCCATTCGGTAAAAATATCAAATCTGGTAACTGTGGCTTTTCATCCAGGTACTCCCCAGGAAAAATGGAAATTGCTCTACCCAGCCTGACAGCTGAACCTAAGAAGGAATCAGATAGATGAGGAGGGAGGGAGGGCATGTAAGGTGGAGGGAACTGCACGTGTGAGGTGGTGAAATCTGTGGGTGGTGGGGGCCGGGGGTGGGGGGGCGGGCAGGGGTGGCGAGGGAGGACGAGTGTGAGCACACCGGCCATCTGATGAACAGAAAGAGGTCTTGGTGCGCTGGAATATCAAGTGGGGCTTGGAGCAGAAGGAGGGGGTCTGGTGAAGATCAGGCGTTTGGGGGCAGGCAAGGCCTGCTGTGCTTAGTCCAGGAGGCTGGACATTATCCTAAGAGCAGCGGGCAGCCCCTGCAGAGTTTTGAGCAGGGGTGTCATGCCCAGGTTAGGACTTAAGAAAGCTTCCTCAGGCAGTAGGATAGACAAAGCGTTGGAAAGCATCAGGATTGCTGGTGGTGGTCAAGGAGAGAGATGAGGGTGACGTGGACGAGGGAACTCACTGTGCCGATGGAGAGCAGTGTCAGGATCTTACTTAGAAAGACTTAGGAGGCAGAAAGGTGGGGCTTGATGATTGAGAGGGTGGTGAGAGAGAGGCAGCAGGCAAGGATGGCTTTAAGGATCTCTGGCCTAAGCAGCTGGGGAGAAGGCTGCCTTGCCCTGAGTTAGGCAACAGTAGAGGAGGTGCAGCTATGTGGGGAGGGGTTGTGGATGGGTTCAGTTTGGACTTGTTGAGTATTCCTTGCCTTTGGGGCTCAAACACGTATTACCTGAATGACTTGGGGGAGCTGACCTAACCACTCTGTGCCCAAGATGCCTCAACAGTGATTGATAGGGGAATGAGACTAATAATTAAGAAAAAGACTAATTTCTGTTTCATTTATTTATTTATTAAAGAAAACGTTTTTTAATCTTACAGCACAGTGCCTTGAAAAGTACAGTAGTACGGTACAACAGCTGGCCTACAGGGGCTGGCGTTTCATTTATTTAGTCTATGAGAATGTCCTCCTTTTACACAGCAGCACGCTGTTTTACTGTCAGGTACTCCCTAGGTACAATGGGAAGGTATCTTCCCTCCATATATCTGCTTGGTTTTACCTATCTGCTTTGTGTATTTTCACCATGTACCATGCATTGCCAACTGTAAAAGAAAAATAAATACATTCAAAGTAACAAGTGTTTGTCACATGCATGCAGAATGGCAGTCCATCAGCCTGTCTCTCAGAGAAAGAGCCCCCCCTTCAGACCCTCCAATTCTTCCTCCTCTAGCCCCTCACTCCCTCCAGGGAGTGGGCACAGGGCCTTTGGGACCAAGTTTGTCTAACACTTCTCTTCGCTGTGAAGTCATCTCCAGTGTCCCAGAAGTTGCCTAGCACTTGTTGAGTGCAGTCTCCCTGTGGACCTGTCAGTTGACTAGGGAAGTCTGTAGTTTAGGAGAGAGGATTGAGCCTGATAGGTGGAACTGGAAACCATCGGTGTGTGGCTGCCTAGCAGGGAGGTGATGAAGCCACAGATACCTAGATTTGAATCGAGGCCCCACCACTTACTCCTTCTGTGACTTTGGGCAGGTTACTTAACCTCTCCGTGGCTCAGTTTCCTCAACTGTAAGATGAGGATGATGGTCCTATTCTGGGATAATAACTCCTTTTTGCTTCCTTCATGTAGATCACAAACATATAACCTTTCGATAACTATACAGTGCTGTTCGAGCGTCGATTACTTCCAGGGCAAAAAGGGAAGCTCTCTGCTTATAGACTTATCTACTTGGACAGGCATGAAAGATGCCTGGCTCATGTTTACCGCGTTGACAAGGTTGAACTTCACCTGAGCCCTGAAAAAAGCCACAGTAAAGAAATCTCTGCAGACTTTTGTGTTCCCGAAATGGCTTACTGCAAAGGACCACCCTTCCCCTTATGACTCAAGATAAGGCTTCTCATAAGTCTCAGGTGACTCCTGGGTTTACCTGCTACAAGGCCAAATACAGACCTTCCTCCTTTTCCTTAAAGGGCAGATACAGACCCTCCAGCTCCTTGTTTTTTGTCTCATGACTAGTAACTGAGATTAAAAGTCAGTCCTCCTGAAAGTAGCTAGTCACAAAGATAATCATTTCCTGTTCAGTTGACTGAGACTTCCCCTGAACGGTTTTCCCACCTGCAAACGTCCCCACTGTAACTTGTCTACTACTCTCTATGAAATGAAGTACAGTGCAAAACCACCCTGCTGACAGTCTGATCTTCAGATCTGGGGTGCTCTCCCAATTGCAATTGGTAGAATAAAGTCAGTCTCTTTATTAGTTTGTGTTTTGTCTTTCCCAGTGTGATGTATCACACGGGGTGTGACTGGTAAGAACTAGGTAAGAAAAAGATCAAGTAACAGGAGCTGCTTCTCACGTAGGCACGCAACAACACAAATTACCAGGCAGTCAGGGAGCAGCCCGCCCCCACCCCCCTTCCAACCCCAATAGCCCACCACGACCATGCGTCGTCTGCGAGGTCATCTCCAGCGGCCGGAAACTCTTCCTGCGACTCCAGAAGCGATCGTCCCTTCTACTCTCCAAGCTCCTGGGAGAGGCGCTCCGGTGCGCGGCCGGGAGGGGCGGGCACTGCCTCCTCTTCTCCGAATCCCCCAGCCCTACTGCCGCCGTCCCCGGGGAGGAACCTACTCTCCTTCAGGCCACTCCCGGCTCCCTCCCGGCCCACTAAAACCCAGGGAAGGCCTAAGGGGACCCTACTTCTATAAGGGGCGGGGGGTGGGCGGGGAATGTCGCATCCCTATGACTTCAGACGCAGACCCGCAGACTCCTCCTCCCGTGGAGGGCGGGTAGCCTCTATAGGACGCCGGAGGACTCCTCCCCTCGGTGGTCTTAACCCTTCTATTCCCGGCGCGGCCCGCACCTCCGCCACTCCCGCCTTCCCGCCAGGTCTGAGGATGGGAGGCGGTGCACTGGCGTCCTGATGGCGGAAACCTGATCCCGGGAAAGAAGGTGCGAGAGTGAGGGATGGAGACAGGGACAGACACGCAGACAGAGGGAGACGTCTCCCTAGGACCGACCAGGTGTGCGTTAGTGTCACAGGACCAGAATCCTTCTCTTTAGCCAGTTGGGATCGGTGCTCTCTCTGAGAGAACAGTTGCTTTCCGCAGATGCCCTACCTCTTGAGTATCAGAATTCCTGTTGGACAGTCTGTGTATGGCTTATTTCTCTTTCTCTGGTTGGGGATTGCCATTTTTTAAGCCGAAAGAGACGGTGTTGAAACTTCCAGTGGGCCTTGGTCGACCCCCGGGATAACTGGGCTAGAATCAGTGTTCAACAGGTTCAGAAATAGTTTGTCTGTTTCCTTGGCATCACCTCCCTCCCCACCTCATGTCCCACCTCACAAAATGAGACAAAATAATTGAAGTGTTTTCAAGGCAAATGCGTTTCCTGTATTGAACGCACCAGAGGAATTCTTCCTCGTGAGTGTGTGAGAGAATTGGGTCGTGATGTGACACGACTAGGAATGGGTACATACTTTTAACAGGCTCTTTGATTCCTGTGTTGGTGTGGAATGATTTTGAAAACTTTTACCACATGAATCGACAAGCAGCAGTGTATAACAATTAGAAAAGGAAGGTGTCTTTGGTGGTCTGGTTTTCTGGAGTACAGCTGATCCTGGGCAGTAGACCTCTACTGTGGTCAGAAAGTTGGATCTATGATTAGTTAGGGGGTCTCCGTTTGTATTTCCAATAGCCATTTCCTTATATTTGACATACCTCTATTGGGTGTATTAGATGTGTCTGTGTGCCTGTGGGTTAGGGTTGTTTTGCTTGTTTGTTTTGTCAGAAATAGAAAAGTGAAGTGGCTTTGCTTGCCTGAGTCTCTCAGGGCACCAGCAACAGAGAAAATGGATAAAAAGAAAGGATTTCCATATTTTAAGGAAAAGAATTTCCACAACTCCCTATGAGAGGGGCTGGGTCTCCTACCTAGAACGCGTTGGCATTCAATGAAATGTTTTGTGAGTGGCTGTTTTAGGGAAGCAGTGGTTCTACTGTTTTTCCTTGAATATTGGCTACATTTAAAATTGTACTTGAGACTGTGTGAAATAGGTGAGTAAAACTGCAGATCTCAGTGACCCATTTTCTTTACCCAGCTTGTGAGTGCGATACAGACTCAATGTAAACCTCCGGTTTGGGTGGGGCCGACGTGCCCGGCGAGGAAATTTTGTTTATAAAGTGGAGAGAGGCTGGATGTGCTCAAAGGAAATCTGTACTTTGTTCAGCAGATTATTTATGTATTAAAGGAGTAAGTAGAGCCAAGGGAATGTTTAAGGTGGTGATGGTGAATTAAAATAGGTGACAACATTCAGAGAGAGAGAGAGAGATTGGTATAATGAATAGTGCAGAGACCTTTGCATGTTAACAGACGTAGGTGAAAACCGGTCAGGACCACTACCTAGCAGTGTGACCTTGAGCGAGATGCTTACCCTCTCTGATCCTCAGTTCCCTCATCTGCAAATGGGGACAATACTATTATATATTATCCCACCCCCGGGCGAAGCCATTCCTCACCACCTGATCCCAGCATCCTGTGGCTCCGGCGGCCAAGGCTCTCATCACGCTTGTTTCGCCACTGTCTTCAGTCTGGCTCCCTGCCCGCCATACTGTGAGCTCCTTGAGGACCGTTTTCCTGCGTGAAATGTTCCCGTGGGCACAAAGTCTGCGAAAGCACAGGTCCTGGAGCCTGGTGCCCCGCAGGTGCTCAGAACATGTTTACCGTCTTGCGGGTGATGATGACGTGAGGTACACGCCCAGAGCAATGTAGCTGTTGTTATGCTGTCAATTTGTTGGTTGCAAACAGTATATCCGAAACGAGGGGCTAGAGCAAATCTCTCTGCTCAGTTTTCCGTTGGTCCAGGGGCTGTTTGTGTCTTTTATCCCCACATTGTCCAGAACCCTATTGTACCAGAGTAACACCCACGTTTCCCCTTCCTGGTGCATAACTATTATAGCAGCCGTTTCTCAGCTGAAAACGCGTACTGTCAACGAGCGAACACTGAAAATCCTCGGCTCAAATTTCTGTTCCTTGGAGCGGGTGAGGAGCATCCCGTCTTCTATCCCGACTCTGTTGGGAGTGTCTGGTGTCGTCTCTTCCCCACTTTTCTTCCCCTTGATTTGGTATCTTGGATAATCTTGAGCCTCCTGAGACTGAGGTCTGTCCTAGGTTGTGGCTGCTTTGGGCACTTTGCTGAGGGCATTGATGACCAGGTGGGCCCTGGGTGAGTATTTGTTGCATGAATACAGCCCGGACAGCCAGGCTGCTTTGTTTCGTGGGTGAGAGGTGTAGCTGTCACTCGGGCTCCCATCAGCAGGATGGACGGTGTGAACCCGCTGACCGGTGTCCTGGGGCAGGTCCCCGGGAGCTCTGTCCCTCTGCTCTGCTCGTCTTCCCCTTGCTTCTGTAGCCACTCCTGCGCCTTATCCTCCCCCCGTGCCCTCCTTTGTGCTCCCACTGCTCTCTGTGTATATGTACACTGCGCCTGAGCTTGCCCTGTCTCCTGGCTTCATGCCGTGTGGTTGTGCGTTACCTTTCCGATTAGGCCGGTTTGAGGAGTTTTCTCTTTACTCACAGCCCAAAGCAGACTTCCTGATATAGTGAGCATCGTGGGTTTCCTTTTTTCTTTTTCCTTCCTTTTTTCCTTTTCTGAGGGAACAGTATGGTGTCGTGGGTAAGGGCACTAGCTCTGATTCTAGACAACCTTCCTTTCAGCCCAGTTCTGCCACTTGCTATCATATCATCTTGAGAAATTTACTTGGCCCCCTGTGCCTTACTGTCCTCACCTGAAAATGGGTTAATTATTCTTAATAACGATACGAACTGAGGAGGGTTGTATTTGTGAGTATGGAATGAGGCACGCGTAGAAATGTGCTGGCACGTTCCCTGTCATAACAACTACTGACGCTGCCACGGGGCAGGTTGTAGGTCAGGCCTTGCCCTGCAGGAGCTCCAGGAAGAACTTCAAGATCACATGAGACATCTGCGTCCAGCCCTAGAGGCTCTTTCTTTCTCTGCCACGCTCCTCGAGCTTTTCCCTCACACCTGGATGACCCCTCACCAGAAGCCTGGCTCTTCCTTGGGGCGTCTTCCCAACTGGAAGCCACAGACGGACATCATCTTCTGTTGTGTGCGTCCTTCAGTTCATGCCAGTTCTGTCCTCAGATGGGTTGGGGCTGCTTCCATTGCGGGAGGGTGCCCAGGGCTGGTAGCAAAGGGTGTGATGTTTTGCTGCTCCCCCGTGTCACTGGAAACTCTCTGGGACCTGTCCCCAAACTCCTCTCCCCAAAGCCATCTCCCTCCACCCCAGAATTCGCAGTTTACACTCAAGCTGGGTTCCGGTGCAGCCCCTGCCAGCCCAGTCACTCTCCTTCAGCCTCAGATTCCTCATCTGTAAAATGGCAATAACTCTGCCTGCTGGTGAGGTTT
This sequence comes from Balaenoptera ricei, assembly GCF_028023285.1. Lineage (NCBI taxonomy): Eukaryota > Metazoa > Chordata > Mammalia > Artiodactyla > Balaenopteridae > Balaenoptera > Balaenoptera ricei. The sequence goes on from NC_082660.1 coordinate 47,132,154, forward strand.
GTTGGGAGACCTGAGGGAGATAACGGATGTAAAACACCTATAGCGCCCATGACCGGACACGTGGAAGGCACTAAAAAAACAGCAGCATCCCCCATCACACTTCTTTAATCCACAGCACCTGGCGCGGGATAATATGGTGACTCAGGCAATGTCTTTGGGTTGGACTGAGAAAGATGTGACATATTGGGGGCGTATTAGTCAGGCGTCTCCAGAGAAACACAACCGATAGAGATTTATTTTAGGGAACTGGATCATGGGATTGTGGGTGCTGGCAGTTCTGATATCTATAGGGCAGGTCGGCTGGCTGGAAATCAGGTTGCAGTCTGGAGTCCGAAATCCGCAGGGCAGGCCAGCAACTTTGAGTCTCACGCAGGGTTTCTCGGCTGCAGTCTTGAGGCTAAATTGTTTCATCCTCAGGAAGCCTCAATCCCTGCCCTTAAGGTTTTCAGCTGATTGGAAGAAGCGTCCTCCCCCCCACCCCCCCGCCCCATTATGGAGGGTAACCTGCTTCACTTAAAGTCTACTGATTGTCGCAGTGTCGATCACAGCCACAGATACCTTCATACAGCACCATCTAGTTGCTAACATCTGAACAACGGGGCACCAGAGCCAAGCCAAGCTGACTTTTAAATTATTCATCGTAGTGGGGAAGCAGTACATCGAGAGACATCACCTCCCAAACTGAAGCTCTGACCAATGGGCTGTCTCTCTGGCTTCACTCATCTCAACTAAAATCTGTTCCCTGTCCTCAGAAGCCACGTGAGATGATGATGGAGACTCGAGGCAGCGGTGATTTAAGCAGAGAGTTGGTGCAAGATCCTTATTCATGTGGGGCAAGTGACTGTGGAAGGAATGAAATGGGGTGAGATGATGAATTCATTGCCCCAGCCACCCCCCTGCCCCCAGGTAGCCGACTTCAACAGGGCTGGCTGGGGTTAATGCCTTGTGTAGAGGCTCACGAGTCACGTCATGTGTGTGGTTTGAGAAGCTCGTGGGGCACGTACAGATAGCATGGCCAAATATTCATTTCACAGAGTGGATGGAGGGAGAAGAAGAGAGAAAAGAATGATCAAACGTGGGTTAGTTGTGAGTCAGTTTCTAAAGTGTCAGTATTTTTTTACAAGGTGTGTGGTGTGTGTGTGTGTGTGTGTGTGTGTGAAATCTTTTCTTTATTTGAGAATTGACTTTCTACGTGAAGAAATATCATCTTGAGAGACTCCTTGTGACACGTGGAAATTGGCTGGGAGTTAACTGGGTTAAGATCATTTTCCAAATGTTTGACACCAAATGTTTGTGTAACAGGATGGCGATGGCCCAGAAGAACTGAACTAACTGGTTGAAATACAGATCTCAGTGACTGAAATGTGAAGAGACTCTTTCTGGGAGGTGTGATCATCTTAGCCTGTGTACACAGGCAAGTCATAGGATTCTGACCATGTCTCAGTAGTGTCCTTTTGTTTCCTGCCCTTGAATGTGCTGGGAGCCGCTGTTTGGTTACTAAAGTTCGTAAGTAACAGTTCTCTGAGAAAACTAGCTCTCTAGAAAAGAGCAGTGCCTGAGCAGCTGATCGAAAGTTCTAATATAGCATTTGATGTAATTTTTGTTAGCTTCACCCAAGATGTATTTATTCAAAGAATATAGAGAGATGCACCTACTTCAAAATCTACCACTGGATTATTCAAATTAGCATACAGTAAGATCAGCCTGGTTTTCTTTTTGTTGTTGTTGTTGTTGTTGTTTCTTATAAATGTATTTATTTTATTTATTTAATTTTGGCTGCGTTGGGTCTTTGTCGCTACGCACGAGCTCTCTCTAGTTGCAGCGAGCGGGGGCTACTCTTTGTTGCGGTGCGCGGGCTTCTCATTGCGGTGGCTTCTCTTGTTGCGGAGCACGGGCTCTAGGCGCGCGGGCTTCAGTAGTTGTGGCACGCGGGCTCAGCAGTTGTGTCTCACTGGCTCTAGAGCGCAGGCTCAGTAGTTGTGGCACACGGGCTTAGCTGCTCCGCGGCATGTGGGATCTTCCCGGACCGGGGCTCGAACCTGTGTCCCCTGCATTGGCAGGCGGATTCTTAACCACTGTGCCACCAGGGAAGCCCCCAGCCTGGTTTTCTTTTGGTGTACAGTTCTATGAGCTCTAACACATGGAGAGATTCAGGTGACCACCACCGTGACCAGGGCACAGGCCAAGTCCATCACCCCCGAAAACGCCCAGGTGCTGCCCCTTTGTTGTTTCCCCTTCCTTTGGGATGTTTCCCAATCCCTGACAGAAAGGATCTGTCCTCCTTCACTGTAGTTTGTCCTTGGCAGGGTGTCCTGTAAACGGAATGACGCAGCCTGTAGCCTTCTGAGATGGGCTTCTCGCATGTAGCACAGTGCACCATCTTGCATGAAGCTGACAGGCACCTATCGACAGTCTGTGCTTTTTCAGTGCAGAGCAGGTGGCCATTGCATGGGATACCATTTGTTTATCCATTCATCCACACAAGGACATTTGCACTGTCTCCATTTTGGGGAAGTTGTGAATAGAACAGCTCTAAGCATGCATGTTCAGGCTTTTCATTTCTCTAGGGTAGATACCCAGGAGTGGGATTGCTGGGTCATAAGTAAATGTATGTCTAAGTTTCTAAGAAACTACCAAACTGTTTTTCAAAGTGACTGTGCTGTTTTGCATTCCCACCTGCTAAAAGTGTGAGAGTTCCACCCTCACCAGCGCCGGGTGTTGCCAGGACTTTTGATTTTAGCCTTTCCAATACGAGATTCGGTATCTCATCTTGGTATTAATTTGAAGTTCCCTAAAGGTTTATGATGTTCAACACTGTATTACGCGCTTATGTTGAGTCCCTATCCCACTTCCTAATTGGGTTGTTTGTTTTCTTACTGTTGACTTTTAAAAATTCCTTACATATCCTGAATATAAGCCCTTTGTCAGATCTGTGATTCGCAAACATTTTTCTCCTAATAAATAGCTTCCCTTTTCATTCAGGAGGCATGAGCGATGAAATCTACTTTTTCTCCCCACACCCGGAGTCCAATGTTGTATACCACGCGAGTGTCCATGAGATTCTTCTGAACTGAAAATGAATTCTGCTCTCTGTCAGTCTGTGCTTTTAGCTAGTCCTCTGAGCTGTATTTCTGCAGAAATCTACGAGTCTTCTGCAGACAGAGGCGCTTGAGAGCAGGTAAGTTGATTGGATTCTGAACTCGTGATCTCATCGGAGAGCTTGGGAGCTCAACCATCCTGCCAGGCTTGTCTCCCAGCTCCAAGGGAGAAGGTAAGTCAAGCAGGGCTTTTCTTCTTGAAACTCAAAGGCCTGAATTCAGACAGTCACTGGGGGTGTGTTTAGCACGGGTAAAATGGCATTTCACGTTTGTTGATCCTTTCCCAGGTATCAGACAATATTCAGTGTATTTCTA